>NC_139679.1:109847048-110470775 GCF_964106915.1 Podarcis gaigeae
GTTTCTTGTCCAAGGAAAGAAATGCACTGTTGCTAAGCAACGCCCGTCATTGAAGTGGAAAGTTACTCGAGAAGGCTGGACAGTCAGGCTGTGCCTCAGAGAGGCAAAAACAACCTATGTTTTGACTAAGCTCTAACGAACTGTTGGAAGGGACTTTCCAACGCAGCCAGTGTCAGAGCTGCCAGGTGCACAAGAGTGTAAACAAACCAGCTTTTGGATTTTAGAGGCTTGTGTTTGAGAGTTAATGCAAGGACTCAAAATGGATGCAAAGAAGGGAGGTTTGCCTTCTCCATCCCCCCTGACCAATGACAATTATGCATCTTGGTCTATTAAGATGAAGGCCCTGCTGCAGAATCAGAGATTGTGTAGGGTGATTGAGAACCCCATCCCTGCAGCACCAACGCGTGCTTGGGAGTCACAGGATGTGAAGGCCAGAACGGCTATAATTCTGTGTGTGTCAGACTCGCAGCTTATCCATATACAGAATTTAGAGCACGCGAAAGAAGTTTGGGACACGCTGAGAAGGACACATCAGAGAGATGCAGGTTCTTCAGCGTTGCTGTATTTTGAGAAGCTGACCAACCTGAGGCTTGCGCCTGATGAAGATGTTCATTTTTTTTTTTGAGCTTTCCTTTTTTTTATAATATTTTTTATTAGTTTTATGAAATACAGAAAAAAGAATAAAGAACATATTATGAAAGTAGAAAAGGAAAGTTACAAATTTTTCTTACTCTTTTTTCCAAATCTGTTGGACTTCCCCACGTCCTCCCAACCCTGCATTCTCTGTAATGCATAACGTCTGCAATTTGTTAACTTGTTTCAATACTTATTGTATCTTCCTTTTTATCATGTTACCCAATTTCAAATAAATTATGACCCAAATCATGTACGTTTTCATTTTAACACAATAAAGTTGTTTCATTATTCTATCTCTGACTCCTTGTACCTTAATTTCCATTTCTTTAATTTAACATTACTGAAGCTAGAATTTCCTAGAAGGTGCGTTTTTTAACATTCATACAACTTATAATGTTTTTCCAAATAGTCTTTAAATTTTCTCCAATCCTCCTCGAATGTTTCTTCTCCCAAGTCTCGGATTCTGCCAGTCATTTCGGTCAGTTCCATGTAGTCCATCAACTGCGTGTGCCATTCCTCCAGTGTGGGTAAATCTTGTGTCTTCCAGTATTTTGCAATCAGGATCCTTGCTGCTGTAGTAGCATACATAAAAAAGGTTCTGTCCTTCTTAAGCACTCTCTGGTCCACCATGCCCAGGAGGAAGGCCTCTGGTTTCTTAGGTAGGGTAAATCTAAATACCTTTTTTAGTTCATTATGAATCATTTCCCAAAAGGCCTTCACTTTCGGGCAGGTCCACCAGAGGTGAAAAAATGTCCCTTCCGCCTCTTTACATTTCCAGCATTTATTATCAGACAGGTGATATATCTTAGCAAGCTTGACTGGGGTCATGTACCACCGGTATATCATTTTCATAATGTTTTCCTTCAAGGCACTACATGCCGTAAATTTCATTCCGGTGTTCCATAACCTTTCCCAGTCTTCAAACATAATGTTATGCCCCAAATCCTGCGCCCACTTTATCATGGCGGATTTGACTGTCTCATCCTGAGTATTCCATTTAAGCAGCAGGTTATACATTCTCGAAAGTAGTTTACTTTTTGGTTCTAACAATTCTGTCTCTAGTTTCGATTTTTCCACCTGGAATCCAACCTTCTTGTCTACTTTAAAGACCTCTTGAATTTGTGCATAATGCAACCAATCTCGCACCTTGTTTTTTAGTTTTTCCAAGCTCTGCAACCTCCAATTGTCTCCAATCTTTTCAATAATTTCCTCATATTTAGGCCAATTGGCTTCCATATTAGGTCTCTTACGTGCCTTGGCCTCCACCGGTGAGAGCCACCTCGGAGTCTTACTCTCCAATAAGTCTTTATATTTTGTCCAAACCATTAAAATTGCTCTCCTGACAATGTGGTTTTTAAACAGTTTATGCACTTTGACCTTGTCATACCACAAATATGCATGCCACCCAAAGGCGTTATCAAACCCTTCCAGATCTAGGACATCAGTGTTTTCCAGTAAAACCCAATCTTTCAACCAGCAGAAGGCTGCCGATTCGTAATATAACCTCAAGTTATATTGATGGAGATGTTCAAGCGCACCTGACGGAAATGAAATATCTGCGTCAACAGATGGTGGAACGTAATTTCCGTTTGCAGGAGGAAGTGTTTTGCTTCATGGTGATAAACAGCCTGAATCGGACTTACAAAACCGTTGCCAGTCAGCTGGGGTCCCTCCCAGCGAATGAATTGACTTCGGAGAGGGTCTTTGCCGTAGTTCTGAATGAACAGGACAGACTTGCTGCACTGGAGGTCAAGGACAGGGGGAGACAAGAACGGAGTTCTGACACCCCCACTGCTGTTGCTACTGGAGAAAATGCTGTAGCTTTGAACGTTGTCCGATGTTACAATTGTGGACAAACTGGGCATCTTCAGCGGAACTGCAAGAAGCCACGTCAGAACAAAGGAGCCAAGGGAAGCTCCACAAAGTCTGAGGCGTCAGGCAAAAGTCATACCGTCTCAAAGGCAAAGCCTGCAAAGGTTTTGATGTCGAAAGGAACCATGCCAGAAGTGGAGAACGCTTTTGTCATAGACACGGGCGCCACGTTTCATATGTCCCCAAACAGACAGCTATTTTCGTCGTTTAAGAAGCAAAGCTTCACTGTACAACAGGCCAACGGTCAAGAGCTGGAAGCCACCGGAATTGGGACTGTGTATCTTAAAAGTCTGAACTTGACTATAAACAATGTTTATTTGGTTCCAGAGTTGAAGTACAATCTTCTCAGCGTTTCGCAGATTGCCAAGAAGGGACTAAAACTGTCCTATGATGATGAAAACTGCGAGATCTACAAAGATGGAGAGCTGTATCTTTCTGCCAAAGAGAAAGATGGACTGTATTTGTTGACTTTTGATCAAAGTGATTACATGAATTGTAATTCTAACATAATTTCTTTTGCAGGTGTAGCCAAGAAGGACGCCAAGCAGGTCACCTCGAGGGTCAACAGGGCATTTCAGCGGGTGTATGCTGATGTGATTGGTCCTCTAGCACCTTCTAGAGGCAATGCAAAATATTACCTAATATGTGTTGATTCTTTTACAGGTTTTGTCTGGATTTATCTTTTGGAGAGACCAAAAGACGCCTTAGAAAGGTTTAAAGAGTTTTGTGACAAGGTTAAAAATATGCATGATGCTGACATAGATTGTCTTTGCACAGATGAGAAGCCAATTTTTCTTTTACAGGATTTCCAGAGGTTCCTGAAGAAGAAAGGGATAAGACACAAAATTGCTAGTTCCGAAGAAGCTTGGAAGAGATGTGTCTGTGTTAGGGTGAACAAAGAATTGCAAAAGGGAATGCATGCGCAATTGCTAAGTTCACATCTGCCACATGAGTACTGGGCTGAGTCGCTAATGTCATTTACTTATACGTGGTTGAGAAAGTTTTCAAAAGAGTTGGGAAGTTCTCCTTTTGAGAAACTGTTCCATAGAAAACCTTCTGTTGCCCATTTCAAGGTTTTTGGGTCTCATGTAGGAACAGAAGCTCCAGGTGGAGTAAAGAATGCCAGAGGCATTTTTGTGGGTTATGAAAAGGGTCTCTACAGAGTAATTTTGTCTGAATCTGGTCAGGTGATTCTCACAAAATTTCTAGAGAGTGCTCCTGAACAGGAGAGAGTGATTGTTCACACATTTCCCACTGGAGATGATTCTGATGATGATGATGATGAGTTTGATCTTATTGAGTTCAGTAGTACTGATGATGACAGCGATAGCTCAGACAGCTCAGTTGTCACAGTCATTGAGAGGAAATCTCACATAATGACTAGACCCTCAGAAGAGGAGGATGAACCACTGATTAAGCTTAGTACTGGTTCTCCAGAGAGTTCAGAGGCTGAACCAGAAAGCAAGGGAGAGCAGCACCTCTTACGTAGGTCTGAGAGAGCAACAAAGGGTGTACCACCCAAGAGGTATTCAAAGGAGTTTGCTAACCTAGCTATTGCATGTGTTGCTGTTGTAAACGACCAAGGTCAAATTGAAGCTGTGTCTGAGTCAGAGACAAAGGCACAACAGAGAGTTGCTAACCAAGGTAATGCAGATGCACTCATTCCTTGGAAGTCACACAACCAGAGAGGTACATTGGTGAAACCAATGGCGGGTAGTTCCAAGGGTGGAACTGAAACAACAGGGGAGTGTTATACATATAACAACTGTTTGTTTTCTTCTCTGGATGACGCTTTGCTCGCAGCACGCATTGATACTTTAGGGGGAGTATGTTACCATAAAGCAGCAATGCTGCAGCAAGCAAAGGCTCTAGCAGCTCAGTCAGCTGCTTGTGGCTGCAAAGCCAAACAGGATGTGTGTGACTGTTGTCATGGGAACAAAGGGGCAGTCCATTCTCCTTAATGAGCACCGGATGTGAGCTCAGTGTGTTATATGACCTGTACAGGATGTACATGGGTGGAGTGAGTTTCTCTCTGTTGTTTGTTGAAGAGTGCAGACATCTTTATCTGTATGGCTGCTAAAGACAGAAATAAAGACATGTAGATACGTTTCTGTCTGAGTCTGATTCCCCTCCCTGGGGAGCAGGGAGGAGGGAGAAGCAGTGGTGTCTTTTTCTCACAGTCTGGGAAAAATCGCCGACACAGACCTCGCATGTTTCCTGCCGGGAGTCGCAGGGGGAGGTAAAAGGAATTCAGCCGGTGCCTAGAAGAGGTAGGCACATTCCTCTGACCGAGGCAGAATTCCAACAGGAAGTCTCACGGGAGGGGAGAAGGGATGTGACGTTAGTGGTTTCCTGTTCCTTTGTTCAGTTGCTCTCTGCTTTCATAGGAGAGAGGATGTATATTTCTTTGCTGTCTGCGTAGTGAGAAATAAAGCATAGCATGTAGCCATAAATCTCATCACTTCCCTGTGCTGGAAACTCTGCTGGATGGAAATGTGCCTGAGGCCTTATCAGAGGCTCAGGTCGTTAATTATTCGTCGGGAGGGCGATTCCGAAGGCTCAGCCGGAAAATGAGCTTTGTCAGCTTGGCCGAGCAGAGATTACAACACAGCCCCCGCCGCCCCCCGATATACAACGGGGCTAGTTCTCCTCTCTTCCTCCGAAAGTTCAACACCATCTCCTTTGTCTTGCTAATATTTAGGTGCAAGTTATTCTCTAGGCACCGTGTAGATACTTTTTGAACCTCCCCACTGTACGCTGATTCATCTCCACCTGTAATTAGACCCATTATGGTAGTATCATCTGCAATCTTAATCATTACAGTGGATGGATCAGATGAAATACAATCACTTTGTGGGTGGATATTGGACTTTTTGTCAGACCGCCCCCAGAGGGTTCGGTTGTGCCCTTATACCTCTAATATGCTTAAGACTAACACAGTAAACACCACAGGGATGCGTACGATTGTGTCGCTGCTCACCCTAGTAATAGGGTTGTCAAATTTGCAGATGACACAACCGTGATTGGGCTCATCTCTGAAAGGGAAGGTGAAACGGACTATAGAGATGAGGTGGAGCGGCTGACAGAGTGGTGCAGAGCTAACAACTTGCTCATAAATACAAGGAAGACAAAGGAGCTTGTAGTGGACTTCAGGAGACAGAAGAGCAATGCCCAGCCACTTTTGATTGATGGGGTCTGTGTGGAGAGGGTAACAACGTTCAGATTTTTGGGCATTGAATTACAAGAGGATCTGTCCTGGAGTGTCAACACAAGGGGGCTTGTGAAGAAGGCGCAGCAGAGACTGTACTTTTTGAGAATTCTAAGGAAAAACCATCTTCCGCAGAAACTGCTGCTTGCCTTCTATCACTGTGCCATTGAGAGCGTGCTCACTTATGGCTTATGTGTGTGGTACGGAAACTGTACTACCCAGGACAGGATGGGGTTGTGCAGAGTTGTTAAGGCAGCAGAGAGCATTGCTGGCTGCCCACTCTCCACCTTAGAGCAGATTTATGCCACAAGGTGCCATAGGAAGGCACTGGACATAGTAAAAGATCCATCGCATCCTGGTCACTGTCTCTTCGAGCTCCTGCCGTCGGGACGGAGATACAGGATGATGAAGACAAGAACGAGCCATCTCAAGAACAGCTTCTTCTCCAGAGCGATCTCGGCCCTGAATGGGAAGCCTGGACTTTGAAAGTCATCTAATCTTCCTTGCTGTATTATACTGTATTGTTTTAATTAGTGTTTTTATAGTTGTTTTGATTTTGTGTGGAGTGCCCTACCTGGGTGGATGGAGCAGCCAAGTAATTTCGTTGTCCCCGAGAGGGGGCAATGACAATAAAGATATTAGTAGTAGTAGTAGTAGTAGTAGTAGTAGTAGTATATGACGAGTACACACATCCCTGTGGAGTGCCAGTGCTGAACCTCAGGGAGGTAGATGTAACACATTGACTGCTTGCAATAAACTTTCCTTTTACATCTCCCCTTGCCTTATGTGTGAAAGTGAGGTCCTTATTTTCCTCCTGCGGGTGAAAGGATGTGACCACACATAACCAGAAGCTGAAATCTGATTTCAATATTTATTTGCAATGACAATAGCAGAAGATCAGTTCATGCATTTCACTTTAAGAAAAATGGAAGCCTAATATTCTCAAAGGAAACGAAGGTTATACATAAGTGAATGTCAAGGAAGGGAGAATATAAGGAACAAGGCATGCAAGGGAAAATCAGGGTACAATATGGGGAACAAAAAAGAATGTGGGTTACAATTTAAGGTTTAAACTTAAAGCAGAAGGGGGGAAATCGAAGCATTAGATAAAATAACAATAGCACAAACAAGTGGTCTCACTTACAAAACTAGCAATAATTGTAATGGTTATTTAACTCTTTGATTTAACACCTAGAACGCTCCAACAGTCCAAACTAGTTAAAAGCTTTATTGTGTTACAATTACAGGGCAATGAATTCTTAACAGGAAGGAAAGAGTAAAGAGATTTCTCTCTAATCACAGAGATTCAGAGGACCAGAGTTCTGCAAGCCCAGATGAGAGTTTTATTCAGAATCCAAGGGATAGCAGCCTAAAAGGTCATAGTAGAATTGGCTCCAACACCATCTCTGAACATCCTGACTGAGTATAGGATCAAATCAGTGACGTGCAGTGATATTTTTCATAGGGGAACAGTTCGGGCCAGAGGTGCCAGTTTGCGAGAGCGATGGGGGGACGTGACGTTGTGTGTGTGATATCCTGACATCGCAAGTGTAAGCTTTGCGCCTCTCTCCCTAAGCTGAGCAGAAGCCTCCCGTGCTTTGGGAAGGAGGTGCCAATGCTCCAATTTACCAGGAACATTTAGGGGACTAGTCTAGTCCCCATAGTCCACTGACCACACACCACTGTATGAAATACCCAAACAAGTCAGTTAAGGACTGACCAATGACCACTGTGCTCCCAGAACTCAGGGAGACACTTTCTATGCCAGAAGTAGAAAGGCAAATATTATCAATGACACGGGGTTGTGTTCAATTAGTTCCTACTCAGAGTGGCTAGGCTAGGTCCATTAGCTTCAGTAGTGAGGCATCTAATCATAGCCTGCATTTTTATTAAGGCTTGATCAGGGCCTGCATTTTAAAATGAGCTTAAAGATTTTCAAATGTTAAATGCCAGGCAGAAGACCAGCTGCCTAAGAACCTTGGCAATGTTTTTCCTCCTGAACAAGGGCCCCCCCTGATTTATAGCAGAAAACAATTCTCAAAGTCGTAAAAAGGGAATTACAGGCTGAGAGCAGGACACTGACCTTGCATGCTGCAAAGTACAATTAAGCTGTAAGAGTTGGTAAATAGTAAAATAAAACCATGTGCCTCCCATTAAACTTGAGCCATATTTTCCTAAGGTTAAAAGATCAAGAGCAAATGGCTGGAGAAGGGGAGTGTAAACAGAAGAAGAGGTTTTCTTCCTATTTTATTTTGAGGCTGTAAACTGTTCATTCCTTTTACTTTGAGAAGGTTTATTCTTCTAAAAAGCTACCTATGTTATGTATTAAATATATTGGCTTAAATGTAATTATGCAAAGGATTTAAGAAATGTTAAATCCTTATGCTAGATTCTTATTTCATATAGTTGGAAGAGATCACAGGGGCCATCAGCCACCAGCCCAGCCCCCCTGCCAAGCTGGAAACATCATTAGAGTACACATATGGTTGTCAGATATTTGTTTAGAGACCTTCAAAAGAAGGAGATCTTTCAATGATGATGTGAACTCAAGATCCTTGAAGATAAAAAGTTAAGATTAACTCAAGATCCTTGAAGATAAAAAGTTAAGATTAACCATCTGTTTTGGAAGGCAATAGGGCAAGGAGGGCAAGAGGTGAGCTGGTAATTAAGGTTCCTTGTTGAGACACATGTAAGATATATTACTACTTATTTGTCATTTATAGATAGAAGAATATATAGCTTTTTGTTTCCCATAAAAGGGCAAAAGGAAATGGGTGTATCTTTTGTGATTGGTTCTAGCAAACAGCCAATAGGAATTTCAACCAGGCTGATTGGACAGAGGCAGCCACAGGAGGAGCAAGGGGGCTGGATTAAGGAAATATAAGTGCTGGCCAGAATGGCAGGAGGCCAGGCCAGAGCTTGGTAACCATATACCACTGTGCCTCTCATTTATTTGTCTGACAAATAAATTATTATTTTAATTTCTCTATTGCTGCGTTGAATATTTCATTCCAGCTAAGCGTTAACCACAAGCAGGGTGCTACAGTAGGTCTACTCTGAGTAAAGCATAGTGGAACCTAAGTTAGCCGTGTTCATTAACCTCAGTGTGCTAGCACTGGGCACCTCCCACGTTCCACAATTTGTTCAGAGTATATGTGGTGTACCCTTCAGCGGACAATTCTGCAAAACAGCCACACAAGCAACTGGCAACCCAAAGCATTCGTCGTGAGTGAAGTCGGGTGTGAGATTAATGCAGCAGGGCCTGCGAGACCTGAGTTTCTGTCTTCTACTTTCCAGCAAAGCACAATGTGTACAGCACCGCTTGGCCACTGACTATCACCTCACCAAGGAACACCCCATTCCCCCTAAGAGAATTGTGCACTTTTTTCTTTTTCTTTTTTTTGCAGGAGTGTGTTTGTTCTTTTTTGAACAATAGACAATGACAGACGGCGTAAACGAGTGGACACATACGAGCGCTCCTCTGCTCTGGAGCAGGGAGAAGGAGCAAAGTTGTGAACAGAGTAAGAATTGATTCACAGCTGTTGATAGGCCGCCATTCTGATGCTGGGAACCACGCACTGCGAAGTGCTGTCTCCTGTGCTCATGAAGTCTCGCCGTGTGTTTAGGACTCTGAAAAATCATTGCTTTAAAATGTGTGGGGCTCCTCCATGAATACAGAAGGCTGTACACACCACACAGTCAGGCTCCAATTTGTGGAGGGAGATTATGGTGATGGGGGCAAATTCAGTTGGCTTGCCCCCCCCCAAAAAAGTTCCTGTTTACAGGGACAAACGCCTGTTTGTCATTTGCATCTCAATGGCTTCTACTGTGGGGAAGGGAAATGTGTGTTATATGTGCCTTAGACAGAGGTGTCAACTTGAATAAAATGTTGGGGGGGACAGATAAGCCCAGACCCACATAATCAATCACATGGCGCAGCACACACACACACACATATAAATGACAATGCCCATCAACATTTGGGGGGGACTTCAAATATTTTAATTGGGGGCAGGGGCTGAAGAGCCCTTGGTCCCTTGGAGGTGGCTCCTATGGCCTTAGATTAAGTTTTAAAACAGACGTCGGTGTCACAGCAAAGGTACTCCACTCTTGTGTGCTTATAAACATACGTTTGTCCACACCTCAAACCCGGACTATTGGAATGACAGGACAAGTGGTGGCTTAACTTTTTCCCAGTTTTGACTAGAAATTGAAAAAAAGAGAGTTCATGTTAACTGGTGAACGAAGGAATACAATTTTATCGAATTAGTTTAAAGACCCTATCATATATACCAAAGAGAATATACCAATAAGGGCGTCATAAGTGCCACATAAAAGAAAGGCGTCTTTTAAAAACTCCCCATTAAAATAGGCCTAAAACAGAATTTTATTTTATTTTTTACCATTTTGCAAAAACTACTAAAATTTAATCATTACCATAAAATGTGTTAAAAGACAGGAGCGATATATCACAATACATTTATGTCCTTAAAACTCCAAATCCCCACCCTCAGTTCTCTACAAATGATTCCAAATAACTTTTTCCTAATACGGGAAGTCTTTACTATGACATACTTATTTGTTCCTTGTAACAGAAACCTTACTTTTTCCTACCACACTCCAGGGTTTCCATGCACGTAAGCAAGGGCAGTGTTCTAATTTAATGTTAGAACAAAACTGACATTCAAGAACATAATGAGGCAAAACTTCTAGTACTGTTTCTACACAATTGCATAGTCCATCTTAGACTAATAGGCCTATGAATCCCCACAGCAGCAGGCTTGAGTCCATCTATTCAAAGTAGGGTTGGGTAAAATATTTCTGATATTCTGTTTTTCAGTGAGAAATGGCAGGTGTTTTTCATACTGCTGCTGGCAGTCTGCACTTGCCAGCCAGTGAACAAATTACATGACCAAGTGTATTGAGAGCCTGAGGTAAAATTTCAACCTGCTATGCTTAATTATTATTAAGGAAAGGGGATCTTTCATTTACTGAATATTCATCTTGATTTGCTTGTACAAAATTTCCAGGGGGTCCAATTATATCTGGTCTTTATTTCTTTCAGCATATTATTATTATTATTATTATTATTATTATTATTATTATTATTACTCTGGGTGGATCTACACAGGAAAAAACCCACTATAAATAAGTCAGAAATTAAATCTCTATAACAAAAGGGGGGAAACGCTGTGTAAAATCACAAAGAAAGTTTTTTCTCTCTCCAGTGTTGCGTGTTTATAACGCATTCAACGCACTGTTGTTTTTTTACTAATGTGGCTGAGTCCTCAGGTTGGACTCATTGAAATGAATTATCTATTAAAGTTAATCTGTCTCCTCTGAGTAAAACTCAGTTGAATGAGTATACAATAACAGAGAAAACACATTGTTATAATCTCAGCTATATAAGGTGTTAGGTTTTCTAGAACTTTATGTTGCTTTTCATTTGGTTAATAGCTGTACACAACTCTCTCAGATTTGGAGATACTGCAAGCTCATCTCTAACTTTTTTTTGTGAGAAGACTTCAGCAGCTTCAGGGGAGTTGCGGTTAAGGAGATGCTGGTAATGTTCTTTCCAGTGCAATGCAATAGCTTCTTTATGTTTTAGAAGTGTGGTACCATCTGCTGAGCGTAGTGGGCATATGTCATGATTTATTGGCCCATAGATGGTCTTTGTGGCTTTAAATAAACTCTGTGCATCATGAGTGTCAGCTAAGTGCTGGATCCCTTGAGTTTTTTTCATCCACCAGGTGTTCTTTAGTTCTTTGCTTTTTCTTTGAACCTCAGCCTTAGCATTGGCATAGGTTTTTTTTTTTTTCTTAATGGTTCAGTTTCTATCTCTTTGCCAGATCTGAAAGGACTTCCTTTTCTTGTCAATCATGTGTTCAATCTCATTGTCATTCTCATCAAACCAGTCCTGGTGTTTCTTGGTTTGTTATCCAATAGTTTGTTCACAAGCTGCATTAATGGATGTTTTTAGCTTGGTCTAGTGTTCCTCGATGTTATCAGGGAACTCTGAAAGCAGATGGTCCTTAAGAGTCGTTTGGAAGCAATCCCGCTTAATAGGATCTTGAAGGGCTTGAGTGTTCATTTTGCGCCTCGGTTTCCTTCTTTGAAGCCTGCGTTGAGGTGTAATCTTGATAGCCTTTGTGAAGCATATTAATCAATGATCTGTCCATTTTCAAATATCTGTGTGTTTGCTAGCTGCTTTGGTGGTGTGGAAGCAGGAAACATTGTAGAACCTTTGTGGCCCCCTTGCTGCTGCTTCCCTTTCTTCCAAGAGGCACTGAATCTGTCAAGGACTGAATCATTTCCAAAACTAGTGGATCCATGTGAGCATGGAGAAAATGGTGTTCCTGGGAAGGAAGGGAAACGGCGGCCAGAGCTCTGCTCTTGATGCTATGCTGCAGGATGCTTATGAGAAGGAAACTTTTTTGTTGTTTCTTGTTTTTAAAATGTGTACTTTGGCATATAGGTAAAGGTAAAGGGACCCCTGACCATTAGGTCAAGTTGTGACCGATTCTGGGGTTGCGGCGCTCATCTCGCTTTATTGGCCGAGGGAGCCGGCGTACAGCTTCTGGGTCATGTGGCCAGCATGACTAAGCCGCTTCTGCAAACCAGAACAGTGCACGGAAACGCCGTTTACTTTCCCGCCAGAGTGGTACCTATTTATCTACTTGCACTTTGATGTGCTTTTGAACTGCTAGGTTGGCAGGAGCAGAGACCAAACAACAGGAGCTCACCCCGTTGTGGGGATTCGAACCGCCGACCTTCTGATCGGCAAGTCCTAGGCTCTGTGGTTTAACCCACAGCACCACCCGCGTCCCTACTTTGGCCCAAAGGTGGAAAACTCCAGCCATGTAAATTTGGTACATTGAGGCCCAGAACCTGGAGCACAACTAAAGTGAAGACTACCCAGGGTGGCTGGGGAAACCCAGCCAGATGGGTGGGGTATAAAAAATAAGTTACTATTATTGTTGTTGTTGTTGTTGTTGTTGTTGTTGTTGTTACTACTACTTCTACTACTATTACAAAGAGCAAGTTAGAATTATTTAAGATGCTCGGATACAGATACGAGGTGCATCTTGAAGCCTGTGCACATTCCTAAAGTGTAACTCCTCAGATGCAAAACTGGACAACAGTTTTGCATCTGAGAGCACTTTGCAAGTCCGTTACTGTTATGCTTTTCATCGTGTGTGTACATGTACGCGTATGTGGCGACTGTGGGAACAGAATGCTGAGCCAGCTGGACTTTCGGGATGATCCAGCAGAGCGGCCTTTGTGTTCTCACAAACCCCTGTGTCCTCCTTGACATTAGGTCAGCCTAGTCAAACCTACGAAAGGGAACCTGGGAAAAGAGGGGGAGAGGGGAAAATAGGCTCCTTACCATCATATACAATTTTCTTTGAGCACCTAACTCCAGGACATCTGCGGTATAGAGGCCAACATGAACTCACTTCGTGCCATCCATCGCACACTCTGCATTCTACGGCATCCGCTGTAAGAGGCAGGCATTTTTTTCATAAAATCAAAGAACTATAGACTTGGAAGTGACCCAGAGGGTCATCTAGTCCAACCCCCCCTGCAATGCAGGACTGTTAACTAAAGATTATTGTTCGTCCCTGCAAAGGTCGCCCTTTCTTTACAAGTCACTAAATCAGGTGCTTTGCTGTGGGGAGGGGAACAGGGTCCCGAAACCCTCTATCTTTTGCACAAACCCATTGTTTTCTAGCATTTCCTGCTCTGAAAATAAAATAAAAAATAAGCTTTTCCTAATGGGGAAGGCTGAGCCTGCTGCAAGGCAAAGTGCCACTCAGAGCTCAGCTACTCACCATCTTAATATGTGGATGGACCAATCAACTTACATTATCCTGAACCTCAAAAATCCTGTTGGCACTCTATAGCTCAGGATAGACACTGGAAGCAGCAGCAAGATCTACCCCCCTCCCTTCAAAACTTGTCTCTGTGTGTATAGATTAGGATATGGAAATTGTATTCAAACTTGTGGCAAAGTTCTGTCTTTGCTGCACATAAAAAGGTAAAGGGACCCCTGACCATTAGGTCTAGTCGTGACCGACTCTGGGGTTGCGGTGCTCATCTCGCTTTATTGGCCGAGAGAGGCGGCGTACAGCTTCCGGGTCATGACTAAGCCGCTTCTGGCGAACCAGAGCAGTGCACGGAAACGCACTTTGACATGCTTTTGAACTGCTAAGTTGGCAGGAGCAGGAACCAAGCAACGGTAGCTCACCCCGTCGCGGGGATTCGAACCGCCGACCTTCTGATCGGCAAGTCCTAGGCTCTGTGGTTTAACCCACAGCGCCACCCACGTCCCCTTGCTGCACATAGCAACATCCTTAAGGAAACCAGTTGTATCCTCTTTTTAAAAGCTGCTGGGGTCCCATGTACTAAGTCAGGGCATTGTTTGGGCGCTCAGATCTTTCTCAACTCCACTCATATACCGTTTTTTTCGCTCTATAAGACGCACCAGACCACAAGACGCACCTAGTTTTTGGAGGAAGAGAACAAGAAAAAAAATATTCTGAATCTCAGAAGCCAGAACAGCAAGAGGGATCGCTGCACAGCGAAAGCAGCAATCCCTCTTGCTGTTCTGGCTTCTGTGATAGCTGCGCAGCCTGCATTCGCTCCATAAGACGCGCACACATTTCCCCTTACTTTTTAGAATTGAAAAAGTGAGTCTTATAGAGCAAAAAATACGGTATTTATCTCCTGTGCACACTTTCCCCTAATATGCATATTTTTTAACACATTGGTTAGTTAAAGGAGAGCATCACAAAATTGGGAGAAGCGCACATTTTGGAGGATAACTGTGTTTCAATTTGCATCTTGCTGCAGAAAGAGTCACATACAGTATTGGCCTGAATATAAGCCACATCCCCACCCCCACCCCATTCCAACTGCGAAAAGTTAAAGTATGGCTTATATTCATGACCTTACAGTATGCAGCCAGGAGTGCTGGGCAAACAGCTCCAGGAGAACGGCAAAGCAGCGCTTACCCCATGCCTAGTCCCCCGTCCTCTCCCCCAAGACCGGGAAGGGAGAGACCTCAGTACACAGCCAGGGGCAGTGAGGAATGGAGCAGCTTATATTTGGGTATTTTTTTCCCCCTTTCCCTTCTCCAATTTTAAAGGTGCGGCTTATATTTGGGCCAATACGGTAAGTAGGTTCCCGTCCAAATCTGAAGAAAAATCCAATTTCTCCCTCATTCCAAAGTACCAATACTAATTTTACTACTTCTACTTTTTTAATAAATAAATAAATAGCTGTATTTTACGCTAGTCCGCAGAGGATACATGGCAAAGCTCCGAAAGCAGTCTGAGGATTTCTCTATTTTCGGATAAATTTGGTTTCACCTCTTCAAGGGGCACGACTTACCTTCATGGTTAAGGGAGATCAAGAGAAAGAATGCAAGTAAGCAGACCTGAGCCATGCACAGACCCCGATGGTCAAGAAAGAAGCTCTTCCCCATTGGGAGGCCTTTTAATATGGAGAGGCTGGCTTTGAAGGCTGACAGCTGGGAGACCTCAGGCTTGCAGAGCAGTTGTTCCTGAGCCTCTTGTCAGCAGCACATGGCTCAGTGTGAAGAGCCATCCAAGGCATCCAATATATAAGGCCGGGAAAGATCTTCTTGACTTCCCTCATTCTGGTGGGCTTCAAAGGTACAATAAGCCTCTGGCATTATGCAGGGGTGGTTCTGAAGAGCAGCAGAGGTGTGTGGGTGGTGGTAACCTTGAGCTGTTTGATGGTTCGGAAAAATCATAATTGGCTGAGGGATCAAACAGAACACTGGAGAGAATGGCCCAGGTCTATGTGGGCACCTGATGCTATCTTACATGGAAGGCATGCTTGTTCCTTCCTTCTTTCTTTCTTTCTTTCTTTCTTTCTTTCTTCTTTCTACTTAAGATATAATTTTCATTTATGACAAACATTTCAAACAGAATCATCATTACTTATACAGTCAAGCCTTGGTTCCCAAATGGCTTAGTTGACGAATAAATAGGCTCCCAAATGCCGAAAACCTGGAAGTAAGTGTTCCAGTTTTCAAACATTTTTTGGAAGCCGAATGTCCGACGCAGCTACTGCTTGAGTGCAGGAAGCTCCTGCAGCCAATCGGAAGCCGCGCCTTGGTTTTTGAACAGTTTTGGAAGTTGAATGGACTTCCGGAGCAGATTAAGTTCAAGAACCAAGGTTCCACTGTATTTACTCTATTTCCCTGCATATCCCAATTTAAATCTATTTTATATTTTATTTCCATCCATTTCATATATGTTTTCAATGGACGCAACATTTCGTGTGTGTGATTTTAGGCAGCACTCCTATACACCAGAAGCTGCTGGCATAAACCAAAAGCAGCGTAAATTAAGCCATGCCATGCCTTCCTGGGTTCACCCCTTGCCCACCTCCCTCCCTCCATCTGTGCCACTCACAGTGAGCCAGAGCTCAAACCATTTATAGAGGCTTCCTTCTAACATGGTTTAAAAAGCTTTTGTGTACCTTGACCTTGTTGTAGCTTAAATAGGCATGCCAACCATAACGGTTGCCATGCCCTTCCAGATCTAAAAGGTGTGTGTTTTGTAGTATACATCATTCCATGATCCAGGATAGACAGGCCGCCTCATAGTAGAGTTTCAAGGCAGGGATCCCTGTGGAATCCAGTGCTGGGGGGGGGGGGCGGGCTGGTTGCGCCCATCAGAATTTTGCACCCGGAGCCATGACCCCCCCCAGCCCCTGACACTACACCACTGATTCCATGTAAATATGGCTTCCCTGCCTCAAAAGCCATGAGGAGAGAGGGGGGGGGAGGGTATGCCAACAACCTGATAGGCCAAAGTGTGTAGCTCAATTATGAATGTAGCTATATTTTACAGTCAACACGGAAGACACCAGAAACCTTGTACAGTGGAACCTTGGTTGTTGAACAGCTCCATAGTCAAATGTTTTGGCTCCCAAAAGTCAAAAACTTGGAAGTAACTGCTCTGGTTTTCAAACGTTTTTTGGAAGCCAAACATGCCACATGGCTTCCGTCTTGAGTTTCCCTATTGTATTGAGGCTTTCGCTTTCACTTTTCGAACATTTCCAAAGTCAGTCAGTCTTCTGGAATGGATTACGTTCGAAAACCAAGGTTCCAATATACTAGAGAAACAAGCGGTGGAACTCAGGTTCCTTCCTCCTCGCATGACTGGGGAAGTCTGCAGGTTATGGGGACTTGCTGGCCAGTTCTTTTACAGCAGCAGCAGTAGCCCTGCAGATGGTGGGAGGCTTTCAAGTCCAACCCCAAAGCTTTCATGTCCAGCAGGATTAAATAATCTGAGGAGCCAAAATGGTCCCATCTGACTTTATATAGCCATTACTGGTCAGACTGTTCCTTACTTTGAATAACTTCTTGCTGGGGGAAGCTTGTGCTGTTACATGCTTTCCAAGAGCCCTGCCTGATCCCTCCAGAAGGGCCGGAGAAGAAGTCAACTTCACTCTCTTTGTTCCAGAAAGCCATCCCATGGGGTGCAGATCTTGGGGGCCATGGGTGGCTCTGACTTGGCTTTTGGCAGCCTGTGTTTTCTTTGGGCTCAGCCCAGGAGGTAAGTCCCACCTGCAAGAGGAAGATTCCCATGTATTTTAACTTTATACTTTATATACTTTAACAGTGACAAATCCCAATCTGCTTTTTTGAACTGGAAACGAAGGAGGGATGTGTAAGGTCATATTCTAAATAATAGCTTGGAGAGAAGACTGTATGCGATGCGCACATATGTTTATTTTATTGATTAGTTAAATCATCTACATCTTTCTTGGAAGGAGGTGTGAGGTCATATTTTAAATGATAACCATAGTAACGTAGAGGAAATGTGTGCAGCACACACATATGTTTATTTTATTGATTATTTGCGCTTTTAAACTTCTCTTCCTTCCAAGGGAGCCAAGGGCGATGTACCGTTTTTATTTTACTATGAAGGCAGAAGATGCATGTCATAAATGAAAGATAACAACAGTGAACACATTATACAATATATGTGAAACTCACTCTCATGAATACCTGGGGAGGGGGAAGGTAAAAGACCCTCGGATGGTTAAGTCCACTCAAAGGCGATTATGGGGTTGCAGTGCTCATCTCACTTTCAGGCCAAGGGAACTGGCATTTGTCCACAGACAGCTTTCCGGGTCGTGTGGCCAGCAGGACTAAACCGCTTCTGGCACAACGGGACACCGTGACGAGTGCCAGAGTGCACTGAAATGGCGTTTACAAATATCTGCACCCTAACCTCAGTTTGTAAAAGATAGGTCTGGGAAAGGCTGTGAAGAGTCAGTCAGTGAAGACAAAACTGAGCTGGTTGTATTAATGGTCTTAGAATAAATAGTAGATGCTACAGTGGCATAAAAAATACCCATTTCTCCCCCTCCCCTGCCCACCATTGTCCAATGATCACGTATTTGCCTACATCCATTATTTACTTTGTTTCCAGAGCCTGTTGCTTCCATTTTAATCACTAGCAATCATTATTTCCAGCATCTTCATCATCACCAGCAGGACCCAGGGCAGGTTACAAGATTTTGAA
This sequence comes from Podarcis gaigeae, assembly GCF_964106915.1. NCBI lineage: Eukaryota > Metazoa > Chordata > Lepidosauria > Squamata > Lacertidae > Podarcis > Podarcis gaigeae. The sequence goes on from NC_139679.1 coordinate 109,865,334, forward strand.
ATTACAATAGTCAAAGATATCCCAATCACAGGGATAGAGTGTGCAGTGATGCTCCCACTGTGCTTCCCTCAGATTTTGATCTGCTCTATTTGTCCGCCATTAGGGATCCTTTGGGAACTGACACACACACACACCCCAGGCACAATTCTGCATTGTGGGGGTTGGACTAGATGATCCTTGGGGGACCCTTTCAGCTCTAAAGTTCTTTGATCCTGGTGACTCCCAGCCGCAATGCCTTTTCAAGTAGAGTGGATTCCATCATTAATTTAAGTACAATGGGTTTAAATTTTAAAGAGACAGTTTCCCACAGTGAATGTTTCACTCAAGCCCATGTATGTCTGCAAGGAGAGTCAACATTCTCTCTTTCATAGCACATGGAATAACCTGCCGACGGTGCAGAATCGAGGAGCCAGGGTCGCGGTGCTTTCCAGCAACAACATACTGTAGAGTTGATCATGGGGGGTGCTTAGCCGAGAGACAGTATAAAGGTAAGGAGACATTGCAGAGTGTTTCTTTCCCATTCGTGTGCGTGTTTGTATACCAGGGCTGCCATACATCTGGATGTTCCTGGGCATTGCTGAAATTTCAAAGGCGGAATTGACGTCCGAGGAGAATTTCCGCTTTGTCCTGGATCTTAGGCAAGGCAAATGGAAAAATCGAGGTTTTTTGAGCTCAATGACTTTGGGGTTTCAGGTTTTCCTTAAAAAAAAGAAAGGCTGGACAATCTTGGTGGTTTCCTTAAAAAGAAAGCTTGTGTGTGTCCTGGTTTTTACTTTTTGAAAAAGTATACTCTAGCGTATACTTGACGACACGTACCTGTCCCTGTCCACCACAGGCAATCATGTACAAAGAGTCTGAGGCCTTGTCTGAAAATGGTTCATGTAGCTGTAAACAACACTGCAGAAAGCATTAGTTCTCTAAAAGGTTGAACATTGTGGGCTCTGTTCAAGCAGAGCCGGCCCTGCCATGAGGCAAGCTGAGGCAACTGCCTCAAGCAGTGGGAGCTAGCAGGATCCAGGAGTGGCAAATCCTACCGCTATGGTGTGTTTACCTGCTGCTGAGGTAAATAGCCCAGGCCGGATCAGGGGGAGGCTGACAGCAGTGACCGCACACTCAACCACCCTTCACCCATTAGAAACTCACTTAACTGACATAATCAAATACAAAAGACACACACAAAAACAAGCAAACAGGAAACCAGTATGGAAAGGTGCACTGAAACAAAACCAATAATAATAATAGTAATGACCAGGAATGAGGACACCACAGAAAGAAGGAGAGAGGGAGGGAGAGAGGAAAATAAAAGGTAGGGAAGAGGAAGAATGGAAAAATGCAAAGGAAAGAAAAAGAGAGTGGGGAAGTGTGTGTGTGTGTGTGTGTGTGTGTGTGTGTGTAGCAGTTGAAAGTCAGTTGTGCAAGGGATGTTATCTCCAGTCCTTTCAATTCAATACCTTTTTTTAAAGTTCACTGAAGAAAATGTGGCATCAAGGTGATTGATTGCTCGATTATTATTATTATTATTATTATTATTATTATTATTATTATGTTTGTATACCACTCTTCTTCTAAAGGTCACAGGGTGGTTCACACTTAACAAACTACAACTTGGCAAACTACTTGAGTGGCAGTGTAGCAGGCCATGCAAGCAGAGACGACAGCGGGCTCATCCCACTATTTCGAAATCCATATTGAGACTCCAGGAAAAACCCTGGGCCCAATTGACCCTTATCCTCCACAAATGGTCTTATAGAGAAGACTGGTTCTGCTGTATTCTGTCACACCTTCCAAACACTCTGTCACACTCTGGTGTGGCAAACTAGCAAGATTCAAAACAGAACAGCAAAGTATGTATCAGCGGATCTGATTCTCCATTGCTGAAATCACTGGGTGGTCCAACCCAAATGCACTATACACACAGAAATGAGATGGTTCTTACACCAGGTGATCTTGACAGTAGCACAGGTATTAGGAAATACCTAATAAGTAACACAAAGATGCCCTCTTCTCTCCACAATCCCAGATGGCAAATTGCTGAAAAGAATCAAGAACTGTTATATAAATGGTACCAGATGTGAAACCAATTGGACATCTCCCGAAGATGAAATTGAACACGAGGTACGCTGCTGTACTGACAGAGACTATTGCAACAAAACACTGTAGAGTGTGGGTCATGACAAACATAACAGTTAAGGCTGAAATCCTACCAACACCTCTTGTGGAACTCAGTAGAATTTCCTTCTGATTAAACATGCATATGATTGCGCTAGATGAAAAATTGCATCCCTACTTCTAATGTGTATCGGCTAGATTTGAAATTTCTTTCTAATAAAAAATAGATAGATAATAGAATATAATTGACAAATCACAGAGCATATTATTGAAAACATTTATCTGTACAAATGGTCAGAATCTTAATAATTATTTCAGATTGTAAAAAGACCCTGATGATTGTGTTGTAGCACCACCTAGAAATCCAGTGATGAACTAAGTACAAGATTTTAAATGCTGGCTGCTCTCTTTGCAAATACACTCTGCTTCAGTGACTCCTTAATTCCCATTGTGCACCATGTTCAGAGTGGTGAAAAGTTGAGGCTCTTCCTCATTTCATCCGAGGCATGAGTTCTTAATCAGCTTTCATGAATCTGAACGAATTTTCCATGGGTGCCTGTTCCTGCACAAACATTACCAGAGGACCTGGGACTGTAGCCTTGTGTGTATCTGAGCCTTTCTTCATATACAGTATTCCATTGCCATTGTCTATGCATATTTTTTGAACGCACCTATAGATACACCACCGCAGTTTGCGCCACCTCGCGGTATCCTTAGCGCAGGGGTAGGCAACCTAAGGCCCATGGGCCGGATGAGGCCCAATCGCCTTCTCTATCCGGCCCACGGACAGTCTGGGAATCAGCGTGTTTTTACATGAGTAGAATGTCCTTTTATTTAAAATGCATCTCTGGGTTATTTGTGGGGTCTGCCTGGTGTTTTTACATGAGTAGAATGTGTGCTTGTATTTAAAATGCATCTCTGGGTTATTTGTGGGGCACAGGAATTTGTTCATTTCCCCCCCCCCAAAAAAAAAAAAGTCCGGCCCACAGTGCACAGTGCTGGTCCACCCACTTAAACTGTATGTTTAAATAGGGTTCTAAATGTTAGAATTCCTCCTCCGTGATTGCAGTCATGGGATTTTTGTCTATCACATGACAGTGTATGTTTTGACTCCACAGAGTGGGAAGTGATGGAAACAGGATGTTTGTGTTACTGTGTTCCGTGCAGTGGGACTATTGTCCTTTGTTTTTTCTCTTTGCTGTCTGATGTTTTTTCTCTTTGCTGTCTGAGAGAGAGGAAGCCATGTTGCAGTGCTCCGTGTGTGTTTATATGTAAATAAAGTAGATTAGCCAAAATGCTGAGTTGCTGAGGTCTGTTACACAAGCTGCGAAGAGTCTTCGGAAGAGTGTGCCGATGTCTGTTGGCATCGGTCTCTGTGATGTTCGGGCAGAAGAAAGCTTATGAAGCTCCTGAATGAAAGACCAGGAGGGAAAGAACATGCCAGTCGGGCATGTGTCTCTGCCAGGGTCCTAGTTGAGTGTAGGACGAGCTCCTGACACTAAAACCCCACCAGAAACACTTAGATCTGCCCCTGAACTGCTGGAGACATAGTTCCAGGTAGCACCAGGGCAGCACAGGGTGAACTGGCCCAATCCAAGGGCCACAGTTTGAGGGGTGGGGGTCACAGGGCAAATCACAAACTATTCAACTGTCCCAATTAAATCAGGAGATCCTGTTTTGCAGCGCCATGCTCTCATGTGACAGCATGACACTCGAAAACATGCATTTTTTGGTTCCGTGCTCTCCTGAAGGTCATATGACTTGCACAGGAGCACAGTCCAGAAGACGTACATCCCAGTTTTCGGCTGGGACATGTTGGAGGGTATGAGACTGTGGGGTCTTTACACAGCCCTATTAATAACATTAAAAGACCCCTGGTGGATCAGATAAAAGGCTTCCTAGTTTAGCATTTTGTACTCACACTGGCCAGCCTGATGCCTTTGGGGAGCCCAGAAGTGGGACACGTGCTCAACAGCACAAGACACATGCAGTGAGACTTAGGTCATTACCAGCCTGGAGGAAGAACTTCCTTATCCCAAGGTAGGATGAAGTGGGCAGAAGGAGATGTACTTTGTTCCTTTTGATATAGCAGATATACCCTTTGCCTTTTAATGTTTTGTGCCTGGAGCAGAACGATAAGGACAAGGGTCAAGACACACTGTTCTTTGAGCTTATGCTAGCATAACATTCCATTTCAGCTTTTGGCACATCAGTTGCTGATTGACATGAACTATTAAATTAATTCAATACAGTACTTTTCCGTGTATAATACGAGGGTTTTTTACTCAAAAAGAAAGTTAAAAAACAGGGGTCGTCTTATACATGGATAGTGCAGAGGGGGGACGGGCGATTTGTTTCAGCCGCAAGCAGCAGCTTGTCACTGGTGATTGGGTGGGTGATTGGTGTATGCAGCAAAGGCTGCTTAGGATTGGCTGTTGCTACGGCAATTGGGTGGGTGATCAGTGGCTGCGGCAAGGGCTGATTTTCATTGGCTTCTGCTGCGACAATTGCTGGCTGTTGGCAGCGAGCGGCAGACGATTGGTTGCGATTGGTGATGTGTGTGAGTATCAGTGTTAGTGAGTGGTGTGAGTGATATTCAGCATCCCCCCCCCCCAAAAAAGCTGGACAACTCAGGGCAACCCCCCGGAAAAAAACCTCAACAACTTTGGTCAATACTCCCCCAAAAAATCTCCACTACAGTGGTACCTCGGGTTACATACGCTTCAGGTTTCAGGTTACAGACTCTGCTAACCCAGAAATAGTGTTACAGGTTAAGAACTTTGCTTCAGGATAAGAACAGAAATCGTGCTCTGGTGGCACGGCGGCAGCAGGAGGCCCCATTTGCTAAAGTGGTGCTTCAGGTTAGCAATAGTTTTAGGTTAAGAACGGACCTCCGGAATGAATTAAGTACTTAACCCAAGGTACTAGTGTACTCTGGTCCATCTGGTCCATCTCCCCCCAAATTCTTAAATTGTAGTCCCCAAAAATAGAGGGGGCATGTTATACACAGAAAAATACAGTACCTCCAGGACCACCTCTTCCGTCCTTCTCTAGGTGCCTATGGGGTTTGCTGGTCAGCTTCCTGCAGCAGCAGCCGCCCTGCTGTTGACCAGAGGCTTTCAACTCCGCCCTCAACAACTTCGAACTCCAGAAGGCCACATGAGCAGAGGAGTCTTATAGAGCCACTACCTGTGTGTTCTTACTTTGCCTAGCCTCTTGCTGGGTGCAACTTGTGCTCTGAGAGGAGCCCTGCCTGAACTGTCCCCCCACTCACCCACCCGGAAGGGCCAGAGAAGAAGTCAACTTCACTCTCTTTGTTCCAGAAAGCCATCCCATGGGGTGCAGCATCTTCCCAGGGCCGTGGGGGCCGTGGGTGGCTCTTACTTGGCTTTTGGCAAGTGTTTCCTATGGACTCAGCGCAGGAGGTAAGTCCCACCTGCAAGAGAAAGGTTTGCATGTACATTACCTGCACTCTCAGTTTCTTCAACAGTGACTAATCCCACTCTACTTTCTGAACTGGAAACAAAGGAAGGATGTGTGCCGTCATATTGTAAATGACAATTATAGTAACTTGGAGAGGAAAAAATGTGTGCAGCACACACAGAGATTTATTTTATTGATAAGTTATGCTTCTAAATTTCTCGTCCCCCCCCAGGGGAGCCAAGGGTGATGTACCATTGTTACTTGACTATAAAGACACAAGATGCACATCGTGAATGAAAGATAACAACAGTGAACACATTATGCAATATATATATGTATGAAACTCACTGTCACAAATACTTGCAACCTACCGAATTTTTCCTCTATAACACTCACTTTTTCCCTCCTAAAAAGTAAGGGGAAATGTGTGTGCATCTTATGGAGTGAATGCAGGCTGCACAGCTATCTCAGAAGCCAGAACAGCAAGAGGGATTGCTGCTTTCACTGCACAGCGATCCCTCTTGCTGGTCTGGCTTCTGAGATTCAGATTTATTTTTTCTTGTTTTCCTCCAAAAACTAGGTGCGTCTTGTGGTCTGGTGTGTCTTATAGAGCGAAAAATACGGTAACCTCAGTTAGTAAAAGATAGGTCTGTGAAAGGCTGTGAAGAGTAAGTGTAGACAAAACTGAGCCAGTTGTATCAATGGTCTTAGATGACCCACGAGGATCCCTTCCGCCGCCACAGTTCTGTGATCCTAGTGGCTCTCAGCTGCAATGCCATTCCTGTACAATGGATTCCATCACTAATTTAAGCACAGTGGATTAAAATTTTAAGTTTCCCACAGCGAACGTTCCACTTAAGCCCATGTATACCTGTGTGATGGACAGCAGAGCCAGACCAGAGTCCGGTGGTGGAGTCCCTTGGAGACCCCAGCAGAGTGCTGAAGCCTCTCTCTGATGGACTACGGAGCCAGCTAGCCACAGAGTGGGGAGGAACAGTGCTTTTGGGGGAGGGAGGGATAAAAGGAGCAGTTTCTGTGTGAGTGGCAGCTGATAACACACATGTCCGGTTAATTAAAAGGGTCGGTTTATGGGTAAATTGTAGAAATTCATGTAATTGGTGTACCGTGAGAAGGATGCACTATATTTAATTGGGGGCGGTTGGCGGGAGCGCATCTGCCATATTATTAATGGACGGATTCGCTGCCGTCTGCACAGAGAGTGTAAAAGTTCTGTGTTTCACAGTGCATGGAATCAACTGCCAAAGATGCATAATGGAGAAGCCAGGACTGCCATGCTATCCTGCAGACGGAATCTGCTCAGTGGGGGTTGGTGGGGGATGCTTTACTGAGAAAGAGTACAAAGGTAAGGAGAACTTGCAGCGTGCTTCTTTCCTGTGTCTGTGTGTATGCATCTGTATGTGGCGACACCAATTTATACCTCTGTCCCTGTCCACCACAGGCAGTCATGTGCAAATAGTCCGAGGCTCCAGAGCCGGCCCTGCCATGAGGTGGACTGAGGAAAATTCCTCAAGCAGTGAAATAGAGCAGGACCCAGGAGCAGCAAAATGCCACCACTAGGGTGTTTTTTTGGTGCTGCCGCGGTCTATAGCGTAGGCTGGGTGAGCTTACAGGGGCGGGGCAAGGCCAACTGCTGTGTCTGCTATTCGCCGAAGGGCTGTTGTGTGGCACAGCCTCCCCACCAGCAATGTGCTCTTGCACTGCCTCCTTTTCCCAACTTCTCTCCCTCCGGCTGTTGTCTCCCTCTTCCAGACAGTGCGCTGAGGACTGGCTCACTCCTGAAACCCCTGCCCACTCTGCCACTGGGGTGAGAGCAGCAGCCAAGATTTGCTGCTCCTCCTCCTTGCCCTTCTTCTTTAATCCCCAGCTGCTGCCTTCCTGAACTTGGGTGTTGGGCAGCAGGGCCAGGCACCAGGAAGGATCTGCCTTCCCTGAGCGCTGATTTGGGGTCCTGCTATAGAGAGGGAGCCTCCTGCCCCTCCAACAGCAGCAGCAGCTGCCATTGCCACCAGCAACCCAACCTCAGTAGCACTTTCTTCTCAGTATACATGCATAGGCTCAGATTGTATAGTTGCAATCCTCTACGCCGGTGGTTTTGAATTAGCTAAGTACTGTGGAGCCCCTACTTTTGAAAATGTCAGTATCTCTATGATAGTTTTTGTTATGTTAATGGAATATCCTCCAACATCCCGGTGATGCAAACTGGGATATGGTCTGGTCCCTCAACGCAACTAAAAACCACCTCTATCTTTACAACGCCCCCATCTCCTGTGCAGATATATGCACCCCACTCAGTGACCCCTCGCTTCCCACTGGGCACCCCAACAGAGGCCTTGCCCCTCACTCACACACCCTCTACTTGTTCTCTCCCTGCACCATCCAACTGAGGGGGAAAGAGTGTGTGTGTGTGTGTGTGTGTGTGTGTGTTGCAGAAGGTATTCAGCTGAAAGGGAATTGTGCAGGGGATGCCATCTCCAACCCGTTCATTTCAATAGCCTTTTTAAGGTTCACTAAAGAAAAAGTAGCAGGAAGGTGAATAATTGCCTTATATTATTAGTATTATTAAATTTGTATGCTGCCCTTCATCTGAAGATGAACAGGGTGGTTCACCCTTGTTGTTTAGTCGTTTAGTCATGTCCGACGCTTCGTGACCACATGGACCATTAACAATCAACAGTTCCCAAGGGGAGTTGTTCTGTGGTTCACCTCAGGCAAAAAAATGTCTTGGGCTGGGGCACTTTGTTGGGAACCCAGCCAAATGGGTGGGGTATAAATGTTGTTGTTGTTATCATTATCATTATCATTATCATTATCATTATCATTATCATTATCATTATCATTATCATTATCTAGTGGAATAGGGTGCAAACTACTACGTGTAAACTGATTTGAGCGGCAATACAACAGGCCATGCAAGCAGGAATGACAGCTGGGCTCAGGAAAAACCTGAAAAAGCCCTGGGGCCAGGTGACCCTTATGCTCTGCAAATGCTGTTATAAAGAAGGCTGGTTCTGCTGTATTCTGTCACACCTTCCCAACATTCTGTCACACTCTGGTATGGCAAACTAGCAAGATTCAAAACTGAACAGCAAAGTATGTATCAGCAGATCTGACTCTCCATTGCTGAAATCACTGGGTGGTCCATTCCTAATGCACTATATACAAAAAATGTGAGATGCGTCTTACACCAGGTGAGGCTGACAGTAGCACAGGTACAGTGGTACCTTGGGTTACAGAGGCTTCAGGTTACAGACTCCACAGGAGGCCCCATTAGCTAAAGTGGTGCTTCAGATTAAGAACAGTTTCAAATTAAGAACAGACCTCCAGAACGTAACCCGAGGTACCACTGTATTAGGAAATACCTCATAAGTAACACAAAGATGCCTTCTTCTCTCCACAATCCCAGATGGCAGAGTGGTGAAGATAACCAAGGGCTGTTATGCTGATAATTCCAGATGTGAAACCAAATGGATAAATCATGCAGATAATATTGAACATGAGAAACGCTGCTGTGCCAAAGAGAATTGCAACAACAAATGGTAGAGTGTGGGTGAAGACAAACGTAACGGTTAAGGCTGAAATCCTACCAAACCTCTTGTGGATTAAGCACCATGGAACTCAGTAGAATTTCCTTCTGATTAAACATTCATACAATTACTCTAGATGAAAAATTGCATCCCTTCTTTTTTAATATTGTAAGACACCCTGATGATTGTGTTGTAGCGCCACCTATAAATCCTGTGAAGAACTAAATAAACATGATTTTAAATGCTGGCTGCTGTCTTTGCAAATACACTCAGTTTCAGTGACTTCTTAATTCCCACTGCACACCATGTTCAGAGTGGTGAAAAGTTGAGGCTCGTCCTTATTTCACTGGAGGCATGGAGCTCCTAATCAGCTTTCATGAATCTGAATGGATTTTCCATGGGTGCCTGTTCCTGCACAAACATTACCACAGGACCTGGGACTGTATGTAGCCTTGTGTGTATCTGAGCCTTTCTTCATATACAGTATTCCATTGTCATTCTCTATGCATATTTTTGAATGCACCCATAGATACAGCACCGCAGTTTGCGCCACCTCATGGTATCCTTAGCGCAGGGGTAAGCACACTTCCCTTGGGCACTTAGAAGAAATAAACACACTCTTGTCGCCGCCACCCAGTGACAGAGGAAACTGCTTGGGCACCCGGGGCGGCAAACATGACATGCACCTGGGGGAGGTGCGATCCACCCACAGAGGTGGGTCGATCTGACCACATGGGTGCACCGAACCTCTTGGGGGTGGCTGCACCGCCTGCCAACCATGCAAATATGCCTGGCGTGCGGCGTTGGCCACCAGGGTTGTGAGTGCCGCCAGCCAGAGGGTGCATCCCCAGCGGCCAGCACCGCTCGCTGAGCGTATTTGCACAATCAGCGTGCAGATTTTCACGGCAACCGCACCAATCGTGAATATCCGCCCACTGGGGGTGGGAGCGCGGCCACGCCGATCTGGCCAGGGAGATTTTGTCACACACACATACCCCAAGCATGACACCCGGGGCGCACCACACTCCACACACACCCCTTGCGATGCCCCTGCCACCACCATCCAGCAGCCGCCATTTTTTCATCCACAATATACCTTTTAGTCGTTGTCTGAGGACTATCCCTGCCTCCGGGTCTGGTCCTGACCGGATGGATACTAGAATCAGCAAGGGATACCCACATGACCTGAAGGTGCTGCTGTGCAATGCCAGGTCAATGATTCATAAGACCACTGCCATCCATGACTTGATCATGGATGGAGGACTTGACCTGGCATGTGTAACGGAGACTTGCTTGGATGAAGCAGATGGGCCTGTCCTTGCCGCTGCTTGTCCACCAGGTTTCTCTTACGCACAGCAACCCAGGTCATGTGGGCGGGGAGGGGGGGTTGCAGTGATTTTTAGGAAGTCATTAGTTTGCACCAGGCATCCTATTGGGAAAACCCAGTTTTCCGAGTGCATGTTCTGGAAGTCAGGCAATAGGGGCAGTACAGGATTCCTTTTGGTGTACCGACCTCCCCGCTGCACCAAGGATTCCCTGCCCGAGCTGCTTCAGGTCGTGGCGGATGTTCTCCTGGAGACACCTAGCTTGGTTGTCCTAGGGGATTTTAACATCCATGCCGACACGACCTTACAAGGGGCCGCTCGGGACTTCGTGGAAAGCATGGCCTCCATGGGGCTGTCCCTGAATAAGTCTGGCCCAACCCATAGCCGCGGACATGCCTTGGACCTGGTGTTTACCTCTATGGATGTTGGTGATCTGACACTAAGTAAAAGCGAAACGAAAGAAGTGCCATGGTCAGATCACTTCCTGGTGCAACTGGACTTCTCTGCGACCCATCCCCTCTGCAGGGAGGTGGGACCAATTCGGATGGTCCGCCCCCGCCACTTAATGGATCCAAATGGTTTCCAGAGAGTGGTAGGGGATGCTTTATCCCATGTTGATGGCCTTTCAGCCGATTCCCTGGTGGCCCGCTGGAATGTGGAGTTAACCAGGGCTATTGACTGTTTGGCTCCAAAGCGCCCTCTCCGATTGCATGGAGCCTGGACAGCCCCGTGGTTTTCCATGGATCTGAGGGCAATGAAACAATCGTTGAGACGGCTAGAGCGCCGGTGGCGGATAACTCATTCCGAATCTGACCGGACACAGGTTAGAGCTCAACGTCGAGCCTACCAAGTGGCGATAGCGACGGCGAAGAAGAATTTCTTCACCGCCTCTATTGCACCTGCAGAAAACAGCAGCAGGAGACTTTTTCAGGTGGTTCACAATTTAGCGGAACCACCTGCAACATCGGGGCCCAGTACAGGCCACATGTTCTCCTGCAATGATTTTGCAAAGTTTTTTGCAGATAAAATCGCTCAGATTCGGGAAGAAGTAGACTCCACCGTGGGAGCAGGGCCGGGGCGGGAGAGTGCAAGAGTTCTGTCTAGTCAAGTTGAGTGGGATCATTTCCAATCTGTTACCTCCGAGGATGTGGACAGGCTGCTTGGACGAGTGAAGCCAACCACCTGTCTCCTGGATCCTTGCCCATCCTGGCTTATAAAAGCTAGCCGGGAAGGACTGGGTGATGGGCTTCATGGGGTGATGAATGCTTCCCTCTGTGAGGGAGCCTTCCCAGACCCGCTGAAAGAGGCGGTTATTAAACCGCTTCTTAAAAAAACATATTTAGATGCGGCCACGATGGCCAACTATCGCCCAGTCTCAAATCTTCCATTCTTGGGCAAGGTGATTGAGCGAGCGGTCGCCGAACAACTCCAGGCACGCCTGGAAGAAGCGGACCATTTGGATCCCTTCCAGTCGGGATTCAGGCCTCATCATGGGACTGAAACTGCCTTGGTCGCACTGGTTGATGATCTCTGGCGGGCTAGGGACAAAGGTGAGAGCTGTTTCCTAGTTCTGCTGGATCTCTCAGCAGCGTTTGATACCATCGACCATAACATCCTTCTGGACCGTCTTGAGGGGCTGGGAGCTGGGGGCACTGTCATACAGTGGTTCCGCTCCTTTCTCCTGGGCCGTGTTCAGAAAGTGGTGGGGGGGATGAGTGTTCAGACCCCTGGGCTCTCACTTGTGGGGTGCCTCAGGGTTCTGTCCTCTCCCCCATGCTTTTCAACATTTACATGCAGCCGCTGGGAGAGATCATCAGGAGGTTTGGGCTGGGTGTTCACCAGTATGCGGATGATACCCAGCTCTACCTCTCTTTTAAATCAGAACCAGTGAAGGCGGTGAAGGTCCTGTGTGAGTGTCTGGAGGCGGTTGGAGGATGGATGGCGGCTAACAGATTGAGGTTGAATCCTGACAAGACAGAAGTACTGTTTTTGGGGGACAGGAGGCGGGCAGGCGTGGAGGATTCCCTGGTCCTGAATGGGGTAACTGTGCCCCTGAAGGACCAGGTGCGCAGCCTGGGAGTCATTTTGGACTCACAGCTGTCCATGGAGGCACAGGTTAAATCCGTGTCCAGGGCAGCTGTTTACCAGCTCCATCTGGTACGTAGGCTGAGACCCTATCTGCCTGCGGACTGTCTCGCCAGAGTGGTGCATGCTCTGGTTATCTCCCGCTTGGACTACTGCAATGCACTCTATGTGGGGCTACCTTTGAAGGTGACTCGGAAACTACAACTAATCCAGAATGCGGCAGCTAGACCGGTGACTGGGGGCGGCCGCCGAGACCATATAACACCGGTCTTGAAAGACCTACATTGGCTCCCAGCACGTTTCCGAGCACAATTCAAAGTGTTGGTGCTGACCTTTAAAGCCCTAAACGGCCTCGGTCCAGTATACCTGAAGGAGCGTCTCCACCCCCATCATTCTGCCCGGACGCTGAGGTCCAGTGGCGGTTCCCTCATTGCGAGAGGCAAAGCTACAGGGAACCAGGCAGAGGGCCTTCTCGGTAGTGGCGCCCGCCCAGCAGATGTCAAAGCGATAAACAACTACCTGACATTCAGAAGACATCTTAAGGCAGCCCTGTTCAGGGAAGTTTTTTAACGTGTGATATTTTACTGTATTTTTGCTTTCTATGGAAGCCGCCCAGAGTGGCTGGGTAGGCCCAGCCAGATGGGCGGGGTAAAAATAATAAATTATTATTATTATTATTTTCCTGGAGGTGAAAATAAGGATTTGAAAGCTGGCTTATGCAGAGTTTGATGATTGTTCTACCTACCTAAGTACCTTGGCAGGCAGCAGGTCTTCTAGTGGAAGAGTGCCATGCATAGCCAGATCCTGGGCCTTGTTCTTGCTTTGTCCATCTTCTCTCTAGCCGGGGAGCAAGCAGCATCAGAGAGGCCGGTGGCATCACAGGCCGGATTCTGTGCCCTGCATGTTAGTGCAATATGCGGTTGGAATGCTATCAGCTGCCCTTGGTTTTTGCAATGGAAGGACAAGCAAGATAGAAACTGTGGGTGTTCGGCAGACCTGAGATCCACCTTTTTTTAACCTGTACAGCTCTGTTTCTAAACATTTTATTATTATTATTATTACTGATACCTGCCCTTCACCCCCGGCCATGTTAAAGAGGTAAAAAACAACATTAAAAACAACTTACAACAATAAAAAATATGGTACATCTCTTATTATTAATTCATTTGTTACGGTCTGGTCTGTTTCTGTATCTCTGCTCTCTCTGCTTCAGTCTGCATTTAGCGTTCCAAGCAGTTCAGTATTGTGGGAATGGTCAGGGCGGCAGGAGAGGATATATTGTTTATTAATATCCTTCCTAACTTGCTCTAGCAAGTTCCTTTACTTAGTAGAGTTTACATTCCCCTTCTCACACACAGCAGATAACTGATTGCAAGCTCATGTGAGCCTATCACTATTATACAATTCAATCTGTCTCAGATTGAATTGTACATTCCTGGTAAATTCCCTTGAATCCCTCTTAAAAAGAATAAAGGTGCCACAATCTTATTCAAAGATAATAAAAGAAGTTTACTCACATCAGTTCACAATTGGATTCCTGAAGGCAGACTTAGTTACAAATATGTACATGTGGATTTACCCCCATATGGGGGAATAATCCCTAGCAGAGCTGTCCTAGCTAAAAGCTGGTCAACCGATGAAGGAAGTCAAAAAGAGGAAGGGGTGCTGTGTGACTCGTCCTTTTATTACCTGGACAGGTAAGGTCACACCCACCTTCTATCACATGCAAAAGCAAGGATGTTCCAGCCAGGAGGAACATGAAGTATCGACTGGCTGGACCAAACATTCTCCCACATGTCCTCTCTAGCATTAAAAGGAATGTTGTACTTGACTGCCTCTCATGGATCACATCCCACAAGTATAAAATGAAGCTCTTTGTTCTCTCATTCACTATTATGTGGATTCTAGAAGCAGCTACAATGTGTGTGGTTTTTTTTCCTTTTTGACCAAAGTGGATAAAATTTACAGACACAGAACCTCATTCATACAGACACTCCAGCTACAAATCCCCAGTGTCTCCTGGGATTGGAGATGAACTACATGTAACTTTTAGGCGGGTGAGTGAAGATCATTCTGAGATTTCAAGCTGTGCATTACGGTTAGTCCTCTTTGTTGCCTACTAGAGTTAATGACATGGTCATCCAAATACTCTAATTCATGTCAAAGTACAGTAGCAAAGGTTAATAGCCAGAGCTGTGCACCAGATTCAAATGAGGCCCAAATCTTGACAAAATCAGGCCTTGGAATCCAGGGATCCAGGCCTCGGAAGCCACTTGGGGAGGTACAATAAGGATCAGACTTCACACCTTGCAAGCTGGTAAAAGTGGTCACTCACTTCAAAATGTATTTTAAAACCCTATACAATGGTACCTCAGGTTAAGTATTTAATTCGTTCCGGAGGTCCGTTCTTAACCTGAAACTGTTCTTAACCTGAAGCACCACTTTAGCTAATGGGGCCTCCTGCTGCCGCTGCGCCACTGGAGCACGATTTCTGTTCTTACCCTGAAGCAAAGTTCTTAACCTGAAGCACTATTTCTAGGTTAGCGGAGTCTGTAACCTGAAGCATATGTAACCCGAGGTACCACTGTATTTAACTGTATGTTTAAATAGGGTTTTAGAAAACCACCAGAAACCCTCAGATCTGCCCCTGAACTGCTGAGGAGACAGATCCATTTTTTTTAAAGTTCTTGTTACTCACGGGTTGTTGCTTTCCGAAACACAAATTCCAGGAAGAAAGGTCAGCGCTCACCGGCAACAGCTTCGCGGCTTCGCTCCGTTGATTGCGGAACGACCCTCAGCGCCGCTACCCCCTCCGCGATCCGGAGCCCCTTACGGGATTCCTTCAACGTTTTGGGAGGAGCTCCTGGCGCCCGCCGGGTCCCAAGACCACAGGCTTCTGCCGCCTGCGGTTTTCCGATGTGGGTCTCCGCTTCGCCGTAGCGGACGACCCGTTTCAGCGGAGCTTCCCTCTCCTAGTTAGAAGAGGGCAGCCATTACCGTTCGCGCCGCCTCCGGAAGTCAGGAGACAGATCCAGATGGGGAGGGTGTCCATCAGGGCAGCACAGTGTAAACTGGCCCAACCCAGGGGCCATACATCACAGGGCTAATTGCATGCCCTTCAACTGTCCTGATTAAATCAGGAAATCCTGTTTGGGGGGGCCATGCACTCCTGCAAGAGTGCACAGAAACGAACATTTTTTAGCTCTGCGGTATCTCACTGGTCAGGTAACTTGTGGAGGAGCATGACCTAGAAGACGTACATCCCAGTTTTCGGCTGGGACATGTTGGAGGGTATGAGACTGTGGGGTCTTTACACAGCCCTATTAATAACAATAAAGGAGCCCTGGTGGATCAGATAAAAGGCTTCCTAGTCTAGCATTTTGTACTCACACTGGCCAGCCTGATGCCTTTGGGGAGCCCAGAAGTGGGACACGTGCTCAACAGCACAAGACACATGCAGTGAGACTTAGGTCATTACCAGCCTGGAGGAAGAACTACCTTGTCCCAAGGTAGGATGAAGTGGGCAGAAGGAGATGTACTTTGTTCCTTTTGATATAGCAGATGTACCCGTTGCCTTTTAATGTTTTGTGCCTGGAGCAGAAGGAGAAGGGTAAAGACAATCACAAATGTATAGCTCAGTCCCAAGAATGCAGTGAAAACTGTTCTTTTGGATTATGTTAGGATAACATTCCATTTCAGCTTTTGGCACATCAGTTGCTGATTGATGTGAACTACAGTATTTAAATTTATTAAATACCTCCAGGGCTACCTCTTCAGTCCTTCTCTAGGTGCCTGTTCAACTATGGTATTTTGGAAGGTTGCCTGCTGCTTTCAATTTTTCTTTTTTAGTTTTTATGTACCAAGGTCAAAGTGTCCTTGTTTACTCAGGTTTGGGGATCTCTGTTTAATCAGCATGTGATATGATTCTAGCCAGGTTCGGTGTTCACCTTCTAGTAGTTTAGAATTCCTTCATTTTAATTCTTTTCGGTGGATGAACACTTCTATGATACTTACATTTCATTCTGTATAATGGATTCTAAATGTTTGATACATATTCAACTAAGTCCTACCCAGAGAAGGCCCACTGAAAGTAATGAAGGTAAGCTAGCCATGTCTACTAATTTCAATGGGTCTACTTTAAGTAGAACTAACATTGAATACCACCGTCTGTCTTTTAAGATTTTTTAAGCTGCGTTGAGATTTTAAAAGATAGACAATAAACAGATGCAATAAAGTTGGGATGCTTTTCTGGTTCCTTTTTTAAAACCATACCTGAAAGCCTGCATTTTATTGACCTTTTCAGCATACGGTGAGACTAAAAGCCAGTTTTGGTCAATGAAATGCAGGCTATTGGACGGGCTAGCAGAGAAAACATATGAATGTGTTTGAAGGTGTACTTAGTGTTTAGCTGGGGTGACCAACAAGCAAGAAGCAGAATTGAACTACAATTTGGGGGCAGAGGAGGGGCAGATTTGATTCTCCATTGCTGAAAGCACTGGGGATACCAAAGTTTGGGAGCAGATTCAGCTTCAAACCCAGTGACGTTCTCTCCTATTCTAGTAAAAAGTTGCCATTCCTGTTGTGGTAAGAATTTGCTTCTACACCACTTTGTTTGCTACCCAGGTGAGGGACCACCTTTTAAATAAACCACAGAACCAAGGGAATTAATTGAAGTCCAATATCCAGGAGGCTGGGACACTGGTGGCGCTGTGGGTTAAACCACAGAGCCTAGGACCTGCCAATCAGAAGGTCAGTGGTTCGAATCCCCACAACTGGGTGAGCTCCTGTTGCTCGGTCCCTGCTCCTGCCAACCTAGCAGTTTGAAAGCACAACAAAGTGCAAGTAGATCAATAGGTACCGCTCCGGCAGGAAGGTAAACGGTGTTTCCGTGCGCTGCTCTGGTTCGCCAGAAGCGGCTTAGTCATGCTGGCCACATGACCTGGAAGCTGTACGTCGGCTCCCTCGCCCAATAAAGCGAGATGAGCGCCGCAATCTCAGAGTCAGTCACGACTGGACCTAATGGTCAGGGGTCCCTTTACCACCTTTATCCAAGAGGCACCCAGCGGTTATTGCAATAGAGCAGAGCTCAACTTAACACGATTGTTGTAACCAAACCACCAGAGGAAGTCTGCCACAAGGAGAATCTCATGGCACATTTTCCACAATGGGGAACAGTAAAGTTCTGTCCTTGCATACATTGTGTTAGTGAAGGTGCCTGGGCCTCTTTTTTATTTTTATTTTTTTATGGGGAGCCTCTTTGCCCCTCGTCTCATATGTCCTGAGATATATGGGGGACAAACACAGGGAGCCAGATTCGATTCAGTTCACATTTGCAGGTCAACGTATCTAATTCAGGCTTTCCAAAGCAAAGTATGAACTGAAGTGCAGCTTTTCTTCAAAATGTACACTTCAGATTTTGCAAGGGGGTTGCCGAGCTAAATCATGTACAAATATGCATATACAGTGGTACCTCGGGTTACATACGCTTCAAGTTACAGACGCTTCAGGTTACAGACTCCGCTAACTCAGAAATAGTATCTCGGGCTAAGAACTTTGCTTCAGGATGAGAACAGAAATTGTGCTCCGACAGCGCGGCGGCAGTGGGAGGCCCCATTAGCTAAAGTGTTGCTTCAGGTTAAGAACAGTTTCAGGTTAACAAATTAAGTACGTAACCAGAGGTACCACTGTACTATAGTACAGGGGTCAGCAACCTAAGGCCCATGGGCCGGAAGCAACCCATGGAGGTCATTTAACCAGCCCACGAGCCAGCCCCAAACCAAGCCACCAGCACAGCATGGCGCGGGGACTCACTTCCACGGCGCTGGAAATCGCATCTGCACAGATGCAGATACAGAAAATCATGTCTGCGCACATGCAGACGCTGAAAATCACGGGCACACCCAGCTCATGGAAGGAACTCTGTGGGACTGATCTAGCCCAGGCAAGATAAACCTTGCTGACCCCTGCTATATTATGTATAAAAATGTGAAGGTAACATACAAAGTGTTTTATATTAAGGGAAGTTGTGCATATTAAGCAGAACTGCAAACGAAGAAAGGTGTGTTTTAGGAGAAATCTGCTACAAATGCTGATTCATTTTCAATTGAACTATTTCTTTTTCCTTTTAATCCACTGACTGATGTGGAAATGTGGAGAACTGAACTTCAGAATGGAGAAAGGAGAAACTGAGAGGAATCAAAATTGGCAGGTACTCCCCCTCCCTAATGCAGAAAAAATATGGGTCAGCCACTGTTTGATCCAGACAGTGGCACATCTATTATTTAATAGATTTAATAGATGTGATAACACAAAGATGCCCTCTTCTCTCCACAATTCCAGGTCAGCAACTGGTGAAAAATGTGAAGGACTGTTATACAGATGCTTACAGATGTGGAACCGAATGGGTATTTCCTTACATTCATTTGCAAATTACAGTCGACTGCTGCGGCAATGAAGACAATTCCAATGAAGGTTCTTAGTGTGCTGCAACCCTAGCCACACCGACTGTAGAATAAACTCCACTGAACATAGTGAGATCTCCTTCTGAGTAAACATGTTTATGATTCCGCCAGATGAAATGTTGCATCGTTGAGCATGGTTCCTCCTTACATGCTTTTATTGTATTGGCTAGATTTGAAACTAGATATATATACATATATGGGGAAAGAAATGGGCAAATTACAGAACATGTTATTGAAAATATTGATCTATTTATATTATGTTTTATTGGTTTTCCAAATTAATACAAATCAGTCCCAATTATTTAAATTTAATACAATTTATTTTAAAAATTAGGTTTCCCGCTCCTGTTGCAAACATATACCCATTACTTCATTCTTCTTTAATCTCCTCTTCATCCTACACTTGATGTTAGCCCATTCTCACAACTGACCTTTCTAATTCCCTTACTCAGTACCTCTGTTACTTTTCAAAAAGATAAAATCCATTTCACGTGTGTAGTCTTCATAAATGTTTTCCCAGACCAGACCTGGTGTGTTGAGATAGATAATTGCCATCCTCCTTTGTTCAGTTCTCTGCAATGTTTGCAAAGTCACATTCAATTCCTTTGAGATCATGTTCATCAGCTTGCGTGAAGGCCCAACGAGGTGACCACTCACTTTCATTAAATTCCACTCTGGGGATCTTCCTCAGCACAAAATTAAAAAAGGCGGAGCCTTTTCACAAATGCAAGCTTTTGCCAAATTTAATTAGCAGCTGTTCAACTTATTACTCTTAATTGCTCTTTCATACTCCTGGTCCAGTCCAAAGATAATTAAATAAAGTCCACTTAACCTCAGCCTAGGGGAGAGAGCATAATAGAAACACTGTTAAATCCTTTGTTGAGCATAAATCAAATGCCTCCCCCCTTCTCTTTCCCTTGGTGCCAGACAGAATAGCATAGCTATGATTACACATGGTTCACTCATTTTGTAGGGGAGGTCAAGAAAGAAACCATTTGGAAACCTTATGAAAGCAGACAGTGTCTTGTCCCCCCTTTATTAATTTGAAAAACAGCTGGTTCTACTGAATGGTCAACATACCTCATTCCTTCCCGGAACACTGCAGCAACCAACAGCAGTCCTACTCCAGTGTAAAGCCTCGGATCTGGGCGCATAACCTCGATGTCGGCATCTGGGGGTCAATAGGCCAGATGGCTTGGCCCCAGCTAGATCGTCTCCCTCTCAACCTTTGCCGTGGAGATTCATTGGCCTCTGGCTCCAACGTAAATCAGCAACTCAAGCTTGAGCACTTTACTTAGCAGAGTAAACTGCACAACAGAAGAGGCTTGAAGCTGTAGATACATACTCAGGACAAAGAAACATGTCGTCTCTCCTTGCCGTCTTCCCGGAGAGAGACTCAAAACAAAAGCAATACACAGAGCGGAAGTTCCGCTCACAGGACCCAGCAAACTGTGCTGGAAAGTAAACAGACATGTGACACGCAGCAATCCCATGTCTGCAACAAAAGGTGGAATGGAATCTCCCAACAGTTTAGGCAGTGCCGTGCCCTGCCCTCCTAAGAATGACATCACCGCCCCTTACCAGGATGGTGCAAGGGTGATGGTAAGGTTGGGTCACACTGTGATTGATTCTGCTGGTGCATCCTTACTACTGGCTCTTGCACATCCTAGCATCATCTCAACAAGCAGCGGTGATGCTGCTCTCAGGAAGACTAGAAACAGGGGCTGCTGTGCAGCTCTCTGTGGTGTTAGCAGCTAGGGATGTAAGAAGGGCTCTGTTTTCCATCATACCCTGCAGGCATCACCCGCAGCTCTGTTTCTATTCTGCTGCAGTTCGTCTTCTGCCAAAACCAATGTTATCCATTTTTCTGTCCGCCATGGCAAAATTTAAAAACTTGCCCAATTTATGTAATTAATGAGGTTTTTTCTAAACATCCTTTTCTTTCCCAGTTTCTGATCTCATTCAAGAAAGTGGCTGGATTTAAACATAAGTATCTGCAATAAGTCTTGCAAGCTTTCCATACACTTCTCTTTCTTTATGCTGATGTGGTGAAATAATCCTGTTTCATTTCTGATGTGATGCATCTTAGACTTTATTTCTCTTGCACTGCAACGTTGTTTAGCTTCCTTGATTTTTAGGCCCACCCCCACCCCAGAAACTGTGGGAATGTTAAGGACAGTAGGAAAGGATACCGTATTTTTAGCTCCATAGGACGCACTTTTCCCCTCCTAAAAAGTAAGGGGGGAAGTCTGTGCATCTTATGGAGCGAATGTGTGGTCCCTGGAGCCAAATCGCTGTTGCCCTGTGCTGCTGGGGTGCTCTTTGGGGGTGGGGGGAGGAGCCACGGTGCTCTGCCTACAGCCTTTGCTTTCCCCTAAAGCCCCGACAAGGTTTGCAAGCAGAGGGAAGGCTGTGTGCTCCTGGGGTGCTCTTTGCCCCACGCTCCTGGGATGCTTGGTGGGGGTGGGGTGGGGGTGGGGAGCAGCAAATTGCTGTCTCTCAGTGCCTCCTAATTCAACTGCAGAGGATTGCCTAACTGGATTCTGAGCTTCATTTGAAGTTTAAAAATATTAAGTTTGGGGATTTCTTCAAGTAGCAGTTTTGCAGAAATACTCATAAATACATGCAAAGCATCTCCACAAACCAGTAATAGTGAGCTCAGCTAAAACTGAGCAGGCATCTGGCTCAGGAACAGTTTAAACTGCACAACTATAACCAGACATCCTGTGTGTTTGTGTGTGGACCATGTTCCTAGCAGCTAATCTTTATTGCTGAGAAGAGGCACTGATATTCCACTCCAAATCTATAATTCATTATACAAATTCTTACAAGTACAGTCCACCTATACTAAACCAAAAACATTGTGTTGGTATTGAATGGAAGCCATTTATCTGCCCTCTTTTCCTCCTCTGTTCTTTGCTCAGCCACTCCATTTTGAATCTTCCTTTCAAAAGAACCATGCCTGTTTTGAGAAAACTTCAGAGATTTAGGAACTGGAGCACAATCATTTGATCTCTTTGCTGTTCCTCCATACTCCAAGCACTTCTCATTTGCACAGCCCTGGTTTCTCTCCATGACTATTCATATTCTTGATTAATAATAGTAAAATGCTCAAATTTTAGTTTTTGTGACTGCTGCCAATACTGACTTCCTAGTGATAATGAAAACAGCTGCATTATAATGGAATGTCTGTCCTTTTCCCATTCTCTTCATTATATACCGTGGCTCGCTTTAAAGCAGCAAAGCGGACAGGAGCCACACACTTTGCTGTTTTAAATAGCTTAGTACAACATTTGAGTCAGATTTTTTTTTTCTTGTTTTCCTGCTCTAAAAACTTTGTGTGTCTTTTGGTCAGGAGCGTCCTATGGAGCGAAAAATACGGTATATTGAATCAGTATTATCCTTACTTCAGTCCTACTAGTCAGTGATGTAACAGAGCAGATTTCCCTCAATATAGCAGGAAGCTTGTTTGCAGATTCGTTTGAATCTCTTTAATAATAATAATAATAATAATAATAATAATAATTTAGTTAAGTAATACAATCTGGCTTGCCCAGGTGGCTTATTCCTGGTGTTCCCTTTTATCCCTCTTAAAAGAATAAAGACACAAGTGTCTTTCCTTAAAAGTAACAAGTTTACTCACATTTCAGTTCACGATTTGATCCCTGAAAGGCAGGCTTTGCCTCATAGTTACATAACAATCTGTGAGTTCATCTCACATGGAGATTGAGCTCAGGTGCTGCTGACTGAGAGCCAGCAGACAGCAAAATTACATTAAGAGAACAAAATGGCCGCAGCAGAGCAGTAGGGCAGCAAGAGAGGAGAGCAAGAGAGAGAAAATGGCTGCATGACTCGGCTCTTTTATGGAGTCAGCCAGGGCCACACCCATCTCCCAGGTTACATGCAGGGGAGAATGCTCCAGACCAGTGAAACAGGAAGTTACACTGACTGGAGTAACATTCCCCCTGCCTGTGCCCACTCTGGGGAAATAAGGAATGTTGTATTTGACTGTTTCAATGGATTACATCCCACAAAAACTAAGAAAGTTAAACTATGGTTTACTGCAAGAAAAATAATTGCTTCCGCTAAATAGCTGCAATTCTGTAAAAAGTTAAGTATGAGCTTTTTAAACGTTATCACCAGTCATGAGGGTGCTGACACACCATACACTGAAAGCCCAATTTAACACAGAGACACCAAAGAAGCCTCAGAATTTTCTGGAACAATATGAGAGCCAAAGCACGGCCACCTTTCAAAATTCAGACTTGCCCAATTTTTGCAGTGCAGTTCTCCCACCAAACCATGTTTACCAAAATGCATATATTAGGCGAAAGCGTGGTTAAAAATGAATACATTAGTGAAAATAACATACAAAGTTGAAATATATTTGGGTAAATTCTTTCCAAAATGTATACAATTAAGCAAAACTGCATGCAAAGGTGTGTGTTATTCAGGAGCAGTTCAACCAAAAATGCTGATAGACTTCAAGGAGGGTGTGAAAAGTGAATAAATGTGCAAATTACTGCAGAAGTGTGGAGAACTAAATTTAAGATTGGGGTGGTGAGAAGCTGAGTACCCAAACTGACAAATCTCCCACGCCTATCTGCAAAGTCCAACTCTAATAAATATCTGTCAGGGTGCGACAGAGAGGGAGAAATGGGGACAAGAAGGAAAAGAAAGAGAAATTTAATGCTTATAGGCAAAGTTCATTGGCAAAGCTCAATCTCAGCCCCACTCTCAATCTGAGCATGCTCACACACTTTCACAGAGCATGCTGCTGTTTCAGCTGAAAATATCTAAGGATGCTGCATTTCCAGGGAACCCACACTTCAGATTTTGCCTGAGTTTTCTTTAAGCACTAGTGGAGATAACTCATCGAGTGGTTGCACATATCACGCTTGCAGCAAACAGTTTTTATAGAGGTTCCTTTTTGGCCTCTCGTGCTATGCATGCAGACCCTGTGACTGTTGGTGCAGCCTTCCAACCGGTACCTCACTTTTTCACCTGCAAAAAGATTGGGAAGGTGAGTAAAAGGAGAGAAGCAAGAACAGATGAGATTACAGAAGAAGAAGAAGAGGAGTTTGGATTTGATATCCCGCTTTATCACTAGCCGAAGGAGTCTCAAAGCGGCCAACATTCTCCTTTCCCTTCCTCCCCCACAACAAACACCTGTGAGGTGAGTGAGGCTGAGAGACTTCAGAGAAGTGGGACTGGCCCAAGGTCACCCAGCAGCTGCATGTGGAGGAGCGGAGACGCGAACCCGGTTCACCAGATTACGAGTCCACCGCTCTTAACCACTACTCCACACTGGCTCACCAGGTTCTCTCTAAGGCTGCAAACGTAAGCTTTGCGCCTCTCTCCCTAAGGGGTTTGGCAAGGAGTGCTAGGCCTCTGACAGGATGCTGGAGCCTTCTGCCTCATGAAGGAACCCTCTCTGGCACCCAGGGCGGGATGCTGAGGGGGCGGGATGAACCGCCCAGTGGCGTATGCGCAACGTCCATACGGACTGCGCACATGTGGCAGCCCGTACAGTCACCATGCGAGTGGCAGCCCATACAGATGCCGCGTGTGAGTGGCAATCCATACAGATGCATCCCATATGGA
Organism: Podarcis gaigeae; assembly: GCF_964106915.1. NCBI lineage: Eukaryota > Metazoa > Chordata > Lepidosauria > Squamata > Lacertidae > Podarcis > Podarcis gaigeae. The sequence goes on from NC_139679.1 coordinate 109,889,886, forward strand.
CTATGTACACACAGCATACCATACGGACTGCACACGCGAGGAAGCCCATACTGTCGCTGTGTGAGTGGCAGCCCGTATGGACGCCCCACATACAGCGCCCATACTGACTGAGCATGCACCCTCGTCCACTCTACAGCTGGGGGGAGGCAGCGGGCCATCTTGGCACACACACCCCAGGGTGGCACCCGGGGCAAACTGCCCCCTCCGCCCCCCTTTCATACACCCCTGAGAAGGTGTTAGGAGGACTCTTGGACCCCATCTGAGCATCCCACCGCCCCACACCACCCCCCTAATCTGGGGAGAAGCTTCCCAGGCTTTGGGAAGGAGGCACCAGGTTTTCATACTTTAATAGACCAATTCCCCGGGAACATTTAGGAAGCTACTGCCCCTAGTCCACTGTCTTGCACATCACTGCTTTAAATGAGGATCAGGCAAATTTATAGAGGAGAGGACTATTGGTGGCTCTTCTGGACTGATCCAGCCTGCGTGCACGGCAAACATTTGAAGCACATTATTTCCCCAAAGATTCTGAGGTCCTGCAGTTGAGGATGTTGGGAACTGTAGCTCTGTGAGGGGCATACTAAATTTCCCAGGGTTATTTGCGGGGAGAGATGTGCTTTCAATGCTGCCCAGGAGGGAATACGTGTGACCTATCCAGACTAAGGGAGAGTTCTCTCTGTTCTTTTTTTCCTATCTACATATCTTTTTCTCCCTTCTTCTCCAGCCGTTCCGTTCTCTTTCCCACCTGCTTTTCCCATTTTATTTTTCAAACAAAACATTCTGTGCCTGTTGAGTCTGCTCTGTCCTTCCAGCCTTCTTTGATTTTTCTCTTTATTTATTTAAAAATTATTTATTACATTTGTGGGCGGTGGGGGGAATTCTCAAGGTCGTTTTGCTGTTGTTGGTCTGCAAAACTTAGGACACGCCTTGCCCTGCCCCAGGTCTGCCAATTCCTCCCTTTTGTACACAGATACTATGTTTAGCTACAAAAGCATGGAAATCGCCCTAACGGTTCAGAAAAAGCGTATAGCATTGCTCATAGCCAGCCGACATGAGTTCAACTTACCCTCATAGAAAGTGATAGAAATACACTGTTCGTTAGGTCTTGGGAAACATACGTTTACTTTGTTAGCACAGCCATATTCGGGGGTATCCCTCATACAGTAGCGGCACTTCAGGCTGTAGGCTGCAATGGCAAAATGTTGGAAATGGCATTCAAAACAGTATGACCCCCTACCCTCCAACATTTCTCCAATGAAAATAGGGATGTCCTATTCTGTTGTTGTTGTTGCTGCTGCTGCTGCTGCTGCTGCTGTTGTTGTATTTATACACCGCGCATCTTACTGGGTTGCCCAGCCACTGTGGGCAGCTTCCAACATATATAAAAACATAATAAAACAGTAAACAGTAAACTTTCCTTATACAGGGCTGACTTTAGATGTCTTCTAGAGGTTATATAGTTACTTAGCTCCTTGGCTTGCGCCATACCCTCCAGCGTTTCTCCAATGAAAATAGGGACGTCGTAAGGAGAAGCAGGAAAACAAACCAGAAAACGGGATGGCTTCTGTAAATCCGGGAAAAATAGGGACACTTGGAGGGTCTGTGATTTTCACTGAAGACAATTGTAGGGTTGTAGGCTTCTAGATGGGAGGCCTACCGCTAACATTTTGATTATTTATTTGTATGGCTCAGTTATTCCATACACAGCTGCATAGTCCACATCCTTGCCTAATGCTACATGTGAATAACAGCACGGGCGTGCAGCTCAAATGTTTGTGTTAGTACTGGTACTAACCAGATCATACATTTGTTGAATGTGCCATGTGAACACCCCATACAAAATGAATCTATGTGTGTACAACTAGATGCATGTAAGGCAAGGATGGGGACGATGCATGTGTTGCTGCTGCCCTGTCCCTGCTGGTGGAATCCTCTTTGGCACAAAATGGCTCCCAGGGCAAAATAACCGTCAGGGACTGGGCAGAGGAGGAATGGTGGAGACCGCCTCCCCAGCCTGACCCTTCCAGAGAAGAGGAAGACAGTTCAGAATCACAACAGGGGTTTGCGGGAGGTCACAGCTCAGAGGCAGATGAGGGGGGGAGCTGGGAAATAATGGGAGAGGAGAAGGAGGCAGAGCTGGAGCAGCTGGCTGACATGCTATCACTAGAAAGCATTCCAGGCCTACCATCTCCCAGAAGCCAGCGAGCCTTGAAAGTAGGTGAGCAAAGAGCTCAAAGGCAGAGGGCACTTGTCAGCACCCATAGGGATGATGAATGAGGAAGTGGGAGAGATGGGGAGAGGGTGGAGTCACTCGGGACAATGCCATTATCCAAGAGGCTGGGTTCTGTAGCCTCTCTGTGTAAATACCGAATAAAAAGCAGACGGTAAGAACATTCCTTGTCTTTGTACGTTCCAGGGCAACCGGCAGTGGGAGTCACGGGCAACAGCCTGACAATAACACAGGGGGAACCAGAGCATTCACCTTACAACCCTACAATCGGTAGGTGTTAGGCAAAAGAGAAGGTATCATGGAACCCATGGTGCAGAAGGCACCAAGACTAGGGGAATGAGACAGAAAGTGTTGTGGGACTGGGCATAGGGACAGGGTCAATCCGATTTCAGGTGTGCTTGGAAACCAGTTAAGCCCTGTCCCAGTGTTGAGGGACGTGGCTTGTTTTATTTCCCAGCCTGTCTGATTCAATCCAGGTGGGAGTGGGGAGTTTGCTGATTGCGATTTAGAACATACCTGAGAGGGCAAAGCAAAGCAGAGCACAGGCTGTGAAGGAGAAACCCCTCGTCATGCTGGTCTTCCAGGCTAGATCTCTGGCAGGCAAGACGCTGTGGTGAAGAAAAGGGAGGGTATAAAGGTAGTAAAGTAAAAAAGAAATAATTAACATGTGTGCTCCAGACGCAGGGACGATGACTCCACCCTAGTACCTAGCCAAGGGGTGGAGGAGGGATTCATTACTGGCTTAGCATGGCTGCTTCGACTTTTGGGGATTCAGTCTTCTCCTGGATACTTGTGTGTGTGTACCCACAGGAAGAGGCCCCTAGGAGTGCATTAAGGCCAACCGCATTAAGACCAGTGGTGTAGCATGGGGGCTCCACTGGGAAGGGGGCTCCACTGGGAAGTCACAAAATTTCAATACCTGGTGCTGCCTCAATACAGTTGCATGATTCCACTGCTGGGCTCCGTTGAAAACTGCTTCTCCATGCAAACCAGGAAGTGACCTCTCCAGACAATGGAACGACTCTTCTTTTCTTATCTCTGCAGCTGAATGTGCATGTGTACTCCGTCTGTTTCCCTCCCACCCACTCATCTGCGCAGCCCCGAGGGCTGGCAATGCATGCTACGCCACTGGTTAAGACAAAGGAAGCTGCATCTTCAAAGTCTATGCCTATACCGACCCATGGGGCTACCCCGGTTTTCTCCTACTGCAAAATGAATTATACCATGCTTCCTTTCCATCAAGCTGCAGTGGTGACCCCTACTTGGAGGCTGGTCCTTAGCCATGAGATACGGCCATCCCAGAAGCGGACAGGCAGTCATTATTTACCCTTTTATTTATTTCAGAATATTTGTAAGCTGCTGTCTACACTTCCTGGTGGTGGCTCTCTGAGGTTTCAGGCAAGGAGCCTTTCCCAGCCCTGTCTGTAGATGCTGGGCGTTGAGATTGGGACCTTCTACATGCAAGGCGAAGGGACACGGGTGGCACTGTGGGTTAAACCACAGAGCCTAGGACTTGCCAATTAGAAGGTCTGTGGTTTGAATCCCCGCGACGGAGTGAGCTCCCGATGCTCGGTCCCTGCTCCTTCCAACCTAGCAGTTCGAAAGCACGTCAAAGTGCAAGTAGATAAATAGGTACCGCTCCAGCAGGAAGGTAAACGGTGTTTCTGTGCGCTGCTGTGGTTTGCCAGAAGCGGCTTAGTCATGCTGGCCACATGACCCAGAAACTGTCCGCCGGCTCCCTCGGCCAATAAAGCGAGATGGGCGCCGCAACCCCAGAGTCGGCCACAACTGGACCTAATGGTCAGAGGTCCCTTTACCTTACATGCAAGACAGATGTTCCACCACTGAGCTATGGCTCTTCCCTTAGAATCTTAGCAGTGTATTACAACAATAAAAGTGCATTTTTATTATTTTTATTATTATTATTATTATTATTATTATTATTATCACTCCTACTATTACTATTACTGCAAGTCTGCTCAGACATATAGTTTAGATACCTGCACTGGTTTTTTAAGTTTTGCTGAGGCTAATGTGTGTTTTAATGACCCCCTTTTAATGATTGCCCTGTGGATTTGGGCTGTGTTTTCTCTACAGCAGTGATTCCCAAACTTGGGTCTCCAGCTGTTTTTGAACTCCAGTTCCCATCATCCCTGCTCAATGGTTCTGCTAGCTAGGGATGGTGGGAGTTGTAGTCCAAAAACAGCTGGAGACCCGAGTTTGGGAAACACTGACCTACAGTTTTATTATGTGCACCACTTAGAGAGCTCTTTGATTAAGTGGTTTAGGAAATCTTTCTCAGTAAATAAACAAATAAGAACAGTGCCTCGAAGAGAATTTTTATTTACACATCACATGCGCCGAATGCAGTCTGTCAGCTAGAAGTACACAAAGGTTTAACCAGAGCAATCCATAATCTTTTGTGTGACCTCAGTTTCATTTGAGGCACCTCGGAGAGGTTTGTTCTTGATGTAGGAGAAGAGCCTTGGAATGGCATTTGAGAAGCCGCACTTCTGAGCCACCCCCAGCTCTCTTCAGTTCAATCATTTGGAAGCTGCATGTGTACCATACATGCCCTGACTTTGAAATAAACTCAGATTGTTCTGGCAAACTGAGCACCCTTCATAGACATCAGAGCAACTGAGCGTTCTGTTCTAGTGGTGGGTGAGAATAACTGGCTTCTGGGAGATTTCAGTAGTTGCCTCAGGAGCATTTGATAAGCATTCCCAGGACCAACAGAATTGATGTGTGGAAAGGAGAACAGATCAAAAGGTAGGGAAAGAACAGGAGAGAAGATCCACCAACCACAAGGTGAGAACGCAACATGGGCAGAACTTGTGCTTGAATAACCTATACATTAATTAATCCGGACCAGAAATCTTCAGGAAAACAATGCTAACACTGACAAAATGGTTCTAGACTTCGCTTGGCATCAGCCATTCCCCCGTGATGTCTACTGTGGGAGTCATAAAGCCAAGGCAGAGGCTTGTAAATACCACAGGGTGCCCCCTGACCTCGGCTGACCGGCACTCTGTGCTTTACAATGTATTAGGACCTTAGATGGAGTTGTGTTTCCTCTGGGCAGTGTTTCCTTATATGGAGAGGGGAGTGTCAAACCTTGACCAGGCATGTAACGTGAGACATTGCCAGATGACCATGCGGTTGGTGAGGACAAAGGATAATAAAAGTGACCGGGGAGGAGAGAGGTTTGAAGGAGCTACCCGGCCATTATGAAAATACTCGCTGCCTCTCTGAGTCTTCTTTCTATGCTATGCTAAGCACCATCTATGACAGCAGGACTCCGTCAGTCTACATCAGCTTGCCTCTCATCCTGATTTCACAGAGATGTATGTTTCCCTGTCCCTGTTCTGGCCATGGAGACACCATGAATGGCAATAATTCTGAGGCATGGAGAAACTCCTCGTGGAACTACCAATCTTATGTCATGTAGACACAATGGATCTAAGTGGATCCAGCAGAATTAATCTGAGCTTTGAAAAGCACATAGAGATGAAAGAGGAAGTGAGAAAGAGTGTCATTCTTCCAACTTCCTCTTTCAGCTCTATGTACGTTCTGCAGATACCCAGAGATTCAAATTCCACCCAGATCACAGTGCTCATGCTATGCAAGGAAGCAGGGAAAGCACGGGGTGGGAGTTACCTTCCTTCCCTGGTGTTACATAGTAACATAGTAACAATGAGAAATTAATTGTCCTTTAGCTCCAAGGCACAGCTCCTCAATATACGAGGCTTTGCAAAATTCAGGAAGTGAATTCAGGCTGCCAGATAACCTGTTGCTTGCAGAATAAAGCAAAAGTGATTGAAAAGAAGCCACTATCATTCATAGCTGCTGGATATGTCATTTCCCCCCTCATAATTAACATGTGGATGTTGTGGAGGAAAATGTTGTGGCATTCGAAAATGATGGTCCCAATGGCTTATCTTGTTCTAACCCGGCATTAAGTTCCATTTCTCATTCAACATCATCTCACAATGAAGAGCAAACCATTATATTTGCAAATGGGCACCAATCCTACAAAGCGAGGGCTTTGCTGAAGTGTTTCTAGGCATGTCTTCACCCTCTCAATTTGATTCACACTTGATGTAAGCTATTTTTGCATTCTGCCCTTTTTTTTTTTTGTTAAGTTCTGGTCTTATTCTTCATATCTTCCTCCAAAATGGATTCAGAGGAGTCTTCTTGGACTTTTTCTGCAAAATAAAAAAAGCAATTGGTAAAATGATTCTCCACAGAGAGCCAAACAACCCTTCATGCAAGAGACTGGGTACAACTCAACTTCCATTTTTAACTGAAATGCATCCACAATGGACAGCCAATCACTTTCAACCAAAGGTTGGGGGGTTCATTCCTTTCCTTCTGCTGCTCCCTCCTTACCCAAGTTTTGATAATTTTAAAAGGGGTATACCTAAGACGACAGGGACGCGGGTGGCGCTGTGGTCTAAACCACAGAGCCTAGGGCTTGCCAATCAGAAGGTTGGCGGTTCAAATCCCCGTGATGGGATGAGCTCCCATTGTTCTGTCCCAGCTCCTGCCCACTTAGCAGTTCAAAAGCATGTCAAGTGCAAGTAGTAAAATAGGTACTGCTCCGGCAGGAAGGAAAATGGTGTTTCCGTGCGCTGCTCTGGTTTCACCAGAAGCAGCTTAGTTGTGCTGGCCACATGACCCAGAAGCTGTCTGCAGACAAATGCCGGCTCCCTCGGCCTGTAAAGCGAGATGAGCGGCGCAACCCCAGAGTTGACCGCGACTGGACCTAAAGGTCAGGGGTACCTTTACCTTTTTATACCTAAGACGGGAAGGTAAACGGCATTTCCGTGCGCTGCTCTGGTTCACCTGAAGCAGCTTAGTCATGCTGGCCACATGACCCAGAAGTTGTTGTGAGGTTTTGACCAGCTTCGGCCCATCTCTGAAGCTGACACAGGCTCGCTATCTTGAGCCCAAACAGTGTAGTCCACACAGCGGAAGGATGAGCAGTATGTGCAACATTCTTAATTTTTTATTTACACTTCTATGCTGAGAGAACACAAACATGCATCTTGCCTCTGCGAGAGCAGAGAAGCAACTCCTCTCGGAAACAAAGAACACCGAGAGAAAACAGTGAAAAACAGGAAACCAGTGAACGTCACATCCAGTCTCCCATTCCCGTGGGAACCCAACAGTACTCTGACTGTGGAATGCAAAACAATGTCCCGTGACAAGCATTTCGCTGCACAGTGAAGGAAATAGAAACCAACAGTTGTATGCCGGCTCGCTCAGCCAGTAAAGCAAAATGAGCGCCGTAACCCCAGAGTCGTCCGCAACTGGACCTAATGGTGAGGGGTCCCTTTACCTTTACTTTTACCTTTACCAAGATGGTTGCATCCCGGTGGGGTAGAGCGAGAGGTCACCAGGAAGGAGCCAGGGAGAAGCAGGAGGGAGTGGAGGAATAGATAGCGAGAGGTGGCGGTGAAAGGAAGTGCAGGAAGCAGACATAAGCCAAGGTGACTAGGGAGAAGGGCTGCCATTGATACAAAAGAAGGCAATAACTCTAGGGAAGAGAGAAGAACTGGCAAGCCCTTCACCAAAGGAGCCATAAAAAGAGAGCTAGATGAAAGAAAAGGCCGAAGAGATGGACTAGGGATGGATGAATATGTCAATTTCAGTTTCTCCTTTTTTCCAATTCTCAGTTCATTTCTCCACATTCCCACACCAGTTTGCATTGCCCCCCTACACACAATAAAACACCAAAAACAAATTCCTCATGGAAATTCATCAATATTGTAATGCAGATTTCTCCTAATGTACGCAATTCTACAATACAATTTGCCCCCAAAACAATGCAATTTTGTAATTTATTTGCACTAATAGACGCACACATCCCACTAATGGGAAAAGCTGGATAACTGCATTACAAAATTCAAAGAAGTGCAAATTTTCAAGCGTGGCTGTGTTTTGGTTCTCACATTGTTTTTTAAAAAAAATAGAATTAGGAAGGCTCGTCATTCAATGTGAACTTTCTCCCCCATCTCTAGAGGCGAGAGAAACACTACCTTAGCAGGAAAGTTGATTCTGACATAGACAGAGCGGGCAGAACTTGTGTGCCTTGTTGTCCACTGGAAATATTGCCAAAAAATGCTACAAAGAGGAACTGGCATGGGACCCCACTGCAACAACACTATAAATGTGACAAGACCTAAGTCAGTACTAACTGTTGCTGAACTGAGCCCAAACTTCTTCAGCCAAAGGACCTGGACTTACTTGAGAGTGTTGAGTTGAATATATGAGCTGCCAGGAAATCGCAGTGGTGGGCAGGAGACGGCTTCCTGATCTCAGGTGGCCCTGCGCTGATGTGGAAGAAGTTCTCCTCTGTGGCATTGTAGAGCGGCCATTGCACCTCATTGGGCACGGACCCAGTGGGGTTCCTGTGGAGGAAACAAAAAAAAACCACAGTCCAGATCCAAATCTTCTTTTTAAGCCAAAGGCCATTGTGACATTAACATATGAGAGTGCTGGAGGTGAAATAGTTAAACAAGTTACCCAATCAGAACCCAGGGGGTGGAGTCAGAGGGACTATAAAAGCAGCTCTGGGAGGGGCGAAAGGGGAGTTCGTTGGGAGTTGGGTGGTTGGTTGGAGTGGGAGTGAATTGGGATAGAGTCTGTGGGTAGGTTGAGTTAGTGCAGTGAAATAAGCTGAGTCAGGAACAGTTAGGAGCTAGGAAGACAAGTAAATATCTGAGAGGTGGTTTAGTGAGTGAGAGCCAGTAGTGGAAGTTATAGGTCTGGATAGGCACCCTATGATTGTAATTGACCGATACCATTTATGAAACCACACACTTGTTAAACTGCAATAAATAAACAGAAGTTTATGTTCCAATTCTAACCTGACTGGACTCAGTATTGGCCCAGGTAGGGCCTGGGTGGTGGCAGTGAGAAATAAAATGTGGCGCAGGGATCAAAATCTTCTTTTTAAGCCAAAGGCCATCAATAGCACAAAACAAAGAGAGAGAAAATCACTCATAGCATTATAAAAACAAAAATGGCACGTCTACACTGCGATAATAGCACACTACAAAAAAAGTCAAACCCTATCATTTATCATTTGACTCAATTCCTCAGGGCCCCGCTTTCATTGCTTGGAATTGTGCTGGCAGTCAACCCTATGAGATTTGGCCCATTCCTTTTTATTAGATGGAATTAGAGATAGGAGGCCAGCTATATCAAATACGATCCAGTGAGTCTAGCTTCCCAGGAGGTCCTCTTCTGCCCAATCCATTTTTCCCCCATCCACTGCGCTTTGGAATTCTGTCTCGGCCACTATATTATTTTTATTTCTATCCCACCTTTTCCCCAGATCAGGACCCAACGTGGCTTACACAAATAAAAACAAGCACACAGAGATAAAATACAATATCATATAAAATATAGTTTTTAAAAAGTGATTAAATTCTAATAGAATTAAAACAATACATAAGCAAATCAATTGGATTACAGATAGTAAAAATCTATCTGGAATACTAAGCGGTGCAATATGAAATACACTACAGCTGGTGGTTCACGCTGACATTAGCCCTGCTCCACAGAAATCCCTCTGATTGCCCTAATGTACCTGGAAAAGGAACACTATTCGTTTTTGCCAAGGTAAGTATTCCCCAACACTTTGATTATGTGCTTTTTGTTGAACTGGCAACAGTTCCTGGAAATCTAAATCCAAAATACGTTGCCTCGCTAAATCCGAGGCTTTCTTTTCTCCTTCCATCAACCAAAAAAAAAAAAATCACATCAAATGAGAACCCTGCTATGGTAATCAACGTATGGCCTAGAAATCACGGTCATATTTCATCAGTGCCAAACGTGTCAGCCAAAATAGCTGACATTCCATCTTCAACCATCTTTTGCAAAGGTTAGTTGGTTATTTCAACTCACATCCCACCATAGCCCTGAAATTGCCAGTGGTAATAAAAATATGATATAACATGTTGCTGTTTTTTAAAGTATCAGTAGGGTTTTTTAAAAAACAGATAAACAAATCAAAAGTGCATATCAGTCACATTAAAACATATCAAGGCCAGCTATTATTATTATTAATAATAATAATTTTTGTACCTCACCCATCTGACTAGGTTGCCAGTTCAGACTGAGCAGGGGGGGGGAAATCCCTGTCTATTATTATTTTTAATAGCATTTGCTTCTTCAGAAGGTCTCAAGACCCCAAGAGGGTGAAAGAGATGATTTGGGAAGCTCCTTATACATAACTGGACCCCTATGTCCCTGGAATTGAGCTAGGGGCTTTTTCCAATTAACAGGCAGTTTGCCAGTGAGAAGAAGGGGGAAAAACACCAAAGGAAGATACATGTCTTTTGTTTAAGACAGAGACTGGAAACTGTCCAGCTGTCCAGCTATTTGTTGACAGGAACTCCAGCTCCCATCAGCCCCAGCCAGCATGGCCAATGGTCAAGGATGATAAGAGTTGTAGTCTAGCAACATCTGAAGGGCCACAAGTTCTCCATCCCTGAGTTAGGCCTTTGAGCTTTTCTCTAAAACCTGCCCCTCTATACTGAAACTTGATGTGGCAGTGCCCTCGTCAAAGATACCGAGAAAATGAATGAAAGACCTTGGGAGGTTCAGGTAGAACCTTGGGATGTAGAGTGCCCAGAGCAAGGACTATCAGACTATGTCTAGAACATCCAGGGTCAAGTTGATTGTATGAGTTGTGTTTGAGGCTTTAGAACAAGAGCTGTGAATGCCTTACCCGCTTCTAGCAAACTCCGCCCAATAGCGCATCATCTTGAGGCTCAAAGGGGCGTCAGCTTCCATGTTTGTTTGATTTACCCTCTGTAGCGACGACAGAGTTCCAAACAGGTAAGGCACCTCAACTCCATGGGCTGCTCCCATCCACTCCTGCCAAATGGAGCCAGAGATGTGGTGGTTGAAGGAGTAGGTGTACACAGGGCTCCCACCTGCTGCCATCTTTTCAGCTGCTTCAGCCAATGGGCACAAAAAGTAATAATCTCTGCACAGTTGGACCATGGCCCCGTGGTACTTTTCTGGCCCATGGCCATCTTCAGCATACTTCAGCGCTACAGTGTTGGCAACATCTTCTTCCAAAGACATTTCGAACAATGTCATTGTTTCCTTCAAGAGCTGCTCCCAAGTTGACGCTCTGTCATCTTCTATGCGATCCGAGAGACCGCTTAGTGCAAAGACAGACCCATCCTCGCCGGTGATGCCTATGAGCAATGGTTTTGCCTGAAGGAGCCCACTCTGCAGAAGTTTCCTTGGCTCATCCAGAAGGAAGTCCCCATCTGTGGTGGGGTAGAATCGATGCATCAAAAGTTGGAACATTCCCCTATCCATTTCCTTCTCCTGTAGGCAGCGCAGCGCCACACTGTGATTCCGATCGTCGCAGCCCAGCCGCTGACTCGCTTTCAAGGAGCGCAACTTGCAATGCTCAGGATCCTTCCAAGCCCAGGGTGCATTGGGAGCTCCACTCTGCACCACAGCGCGGGCAAAAAGGGGTTGGCTTGCAGGTGAGAGGAGGTGAAACCCCACAGAGGCTGCTCCCGCACTGTGGCCAAAGAGGGTCAGCTGAAGAGGGTCCCCACCAAAGACAGCTGCGTTCTCCTTCACCCACTTCAGAGCTAGCTGTTGGTCCCACAGCCCCATGTTTCCTGGGACCTCGGGCGGGAGGAACAGAAAGCCGAAGAATGCCAACCGATAATTCATGGAAACCACAATGATGTTCTCAGTAGCAGCCAGAAGTGCTCCGTTGTACAAGTCTAAGGAACTGGCACCAACCAGAAATCCCCCGCCGTGGATCCAGACAAGGACAGGAACCGGTGCAGAAGGCCGGGGGTGAGGCACCCAGACATTGAGAAAGAGACAGTCCTCTGAATGTGGCGCGTTGGCAACCCACATTTTGTTGAAAGGCCATTGAAAATCGGTCGTCTGGAAGCAAGCCTTTCCAAAGTCGGTGACCTCCAAGACATGGCTCCATGGCTGGTGGGGAAGGGGCTTTTGGAAGCGCAGCTTCCCCAGGGGGGGTTCAGCATAAGGGATACCGAGGTAGGAAGTGACGGAGGCAGAGCCAACCGGGACTCGCTTGCCTTTGATAGGGCCGCTGCTGGTCACCACCACTATGTCATCTTCAGAGGCAGAGCTGGAATTCAGGAGGGAGAGGGAGAGGAAGAGGCCCAAGGATGCCTGGAGGAGAGTAGGCATTGCAGAAGCTGAAAGAAAGGTGACCCAGGCACAGTTACACCTTGGCTCTGATCCAAAGTGACATACACAACCCCCCCCCCCTTTTTAAATAAAATAAAATAAATAGACCCCAGCATATCGACCGTATTGTGTGGGAGAAGACAGGCGAAAACCCTTCTGTCCACCCAATCCCCTTCTGGATATCAGTGGACTATAGGTGTGTTAAAAAAAACTTGGCATCAGAGGGACAGCTTCCATGTAAGTACTGGGAATTGCACGTGGACTGTTGTTGCTATGTACTGAAGTTCTCACCCTGGGCCAGCAGGGGGATACTGTAGATAGTTTTCACTCAGGTCCACATGTGCAAATAAGGAACTGAAAGTGACGTTCAGTGATTGGATAGTTACAGAAAGTTGTTACTGTTGCTTTGTAGTTGAGATCTATATAAGCAGGTTGGCTGAACCCTTCAGTTCAGTTCAGTTCTGGCCTGTGAATAAAGAAGAGCTGTTTGAAGAATCGCTGCATCGTCTGATATGTTCACCCACAACTTAACAGTTGTGCGCTGGTCCTACATGTGTGCTTCCCATAGGCTTCTGGTTGCTCACTATGAGAACAGAATGTTGGACTAGATGGGCCATTGGCTTGATCCAACAGAATATTTTATTTGGTGGGGAGGGAGGGAGGAAAGGGAGCCATGACAGTGAGATCAATGCACATCTCTACCTGGAGCCCACAAAAACCAGCACTGATCCTGAAAGCATAGGAACATTTTAAATGTACAGTTGTACCTTGGAAATCGAACGGAATCTGTTCGGACGTCCATTCGACTTCCAAAACGTTCGAAAACCAAATTGCTGCTTCTGATTGGCTGCATGAAGCTCCTGCAGCCAATTAAAAGCCATGGAAGCCCTGTCAGATGTTCCGCCTCCAAAAATAGTTCGCAAACCAGAACAGTCATTTTGCGACGTTCGGGAGCCAAAACGTTCAGGAACTAAGCTGTTCTAAAACCAAGGTACGACTCTGTCAGCAAGCAAACATTCACAGAAGTCCAATAAGAGAGGTCATATATCTATTGTTTGTGAGGGGTGTTGGGGGGTTGCTGCTATTGCTTCTGTTGCTGGTGGTGGTTTTTTGTATCATTATTTTAGATCTTGTGGTTTATGTGAAAATTGTCCAGTTTGGATGTGTATTTTTTGACAATTTTATTTATATTTTCTGACTACTTTTGTTCTGTATTTTCCTCATGTTTCAAGCCACATGGACCATGGTTTAAATTGTGGGAAGGTGGCATACATATAAAATGATTTATGTATGGACGCGCACCAAATTCATTTTTGTATGCCAACAACAAAGTTCACACAAAAAAAGAACATACACGTGTTTTTGCGACAATGTTTTGGATGGTACCAATTCTCACCTACCAATCTTCATACAGAAGGAATATTATTCCAGTAAAGATGAGCAGGTCTAGGGGAATGGCAAGGCCGGTTGTGTAATTCCTTGAGCTGGAATCTTCTAACATCTAATTTCCACTGAAGCTGAAAGTGGGCAACTCAGTTTACAGACTTTGAACTCCTTAACAAAGACGTTGCAGTCACCTCATACCTTGATTTTGTTCACCTCTTTCTCTTTTTTTCTTTTGAGGGCACAAGTCCCAATCCATAGACCCTCACACACACATGTCCAAGACTTACAGCATGATACAGGGTTAACTTCCCAAATGTTAAACAACTGGAACAAAACGAAGCAAGAAGCTATGGTGCTAGAATGCAGGATTCCTGACTTCCTTTCTTGTGCCACGTTTACTGTCATCTCCCCACTCCCAGGTTTGTTCCCCGCTTCTCATCCCACTCTTGGAGGCATCTAAACCTTCTGCGTCTTGAAGACTCACCTCCTTTATCCCCGGTGGGGTTCTGCTGCTCCTTGGTATCCTCTGCAGCTCAATCCAAAGGGGAAAGGTGGATACTGAGACTTATAGGACACTTCCAGCTCTCGCAAATAACACCCAGTGAGAAGGCAGCTGCCAATATGTGTGTATGCAAAGGGCAGTGACCGCCAGGCTCTGCCTTCTCCAGGGGACGAGGCATCTTAGGTAAGAGTACACATCAGAGGGCACAGAGGGAGAGCTGTAGCGTGCAACAACAACAAAATGGGTTTCATGGTTATGCAAAGTCTCTGGCCTTTTGGACATAAAGAAATGCAAGTTATGAAGTACAGTGGTACCTTGGGTTAAGTACTTAATTCGTTCCGGAGGTCTGTTCTTAACCTGAAACTGTTCTTAACCTGAAGCACCACTTTAGCTAATGGGACCTCCTGCTGCTGCCGCGCCACTGGATAACGATTTCTGTTCTCATCCTGAAGCAAAGTTCTTAACCTGAAACACTATTTCTGAGTTGGTGGAGTCTGTAACCTGAAGCATATGTAACCTGAGGCGTATGTAACCTGAGGCACCACTGTAGTGGGTTGACAAAGCAGACGACACAGAGATTTCTCTAAGTAGTTCTTTATAAGTAAGCTGGAACTAAACCGAACTGAACACAGCTCAGCCGGCCTGCTTTTATAGGCAGCCGGCTCTCACATTGTAACAACAACAGCCCAGGGTTTCCCGCCTAAATTAACTGGCGTGGACCTGAGTGAAAACTACATACACAATCCCCCCTGGTGGCCAGGGTGAGAACTTCAATACATAACACAAGTATATGTGAACATAGGCATCCGTGGACAAGCATTGAAGAACATCAAAAGCCAGGTTGAGTTTGAATAGTGAGGGCAGATGGATATTTATTTATTGAGCATGCAATGTCCCCCCAATGAGATGTCCTGTAGCAGGGCCATATCAAGGGTTGTTGCTGCCTGAGGTAAAGGACAAGATGTCTGAAGTGCTGGGGGTGTTTCCTGTGTGCCCCAAACTGTTCAGTTGCAATCCTTTGAAGCAAGTAAAATCCTCAGTGATACAATGGGCAATAGCTATTGGTCATAATATAGATATGGAAGCATGGGAACGATTGTGGAATATGGATATAAAATTTAGAGCATGTTATGATCCAAGAGAAAATTATATGAAAATGATATATCGATGGCAAAAAAATGTATAAATCCAAATCAAATAAGTGTTGGAAATGTAAAGAGAAAGAAGGTTATTTTTATCATATGTGGTGGTCTTGTAGTGAGGTTAAGGGAAGTATTTTTTGACGTTTTTATTTATTGTTTCTGACTACTTTTGTTCTGTATTTTCCTCATGTTTCAAGCCACATGGAGCATGGTTTAAATTGTGGGAAGGTGGCATACAAATAAAATGTATGGACGTGCACCAAATTCATTTTTGTATGTCGACAACAATATTCACAAAATAAAGAACATATACGTGTCTTTGCGACAATGTTTTTGATGGTACCAATTCTCACCTTACCAATCTTCATACAGAAGGAATATTATTCCAGTAAAGATGAGCAGGTCTAGGGGAACGGCAAGGCTGATTCCCCTTTTTTTGCAATTACCGCTCACACATCAAGCAGTGGGCGGGGTTTGCAACCCGGCGCAGGCTTCCCGTTCCAGGGTGACACCTCTCTGCCTACTGGCCGGCACTCCACCTCCTCCCCCGCTAGCAATGGTCACAACTTTGGCGGTTTTAGACCTAGATCAGTATCCTATAGTTTGGATTTGGATTTGATATTCCGCTTTATCACTACCCTAAGGAGTCTCAAAGCGGCTCACATTCTCCTTTCCCTTCCTCCCCCACAACAAACACTCTGTGAGGTGAGTGGGGCTGAGAGACTTCAGAGAAGTGTGACTGGCCCAAGGTCACCCAGCAGCTGCATGTGGAGGAGCAGAGACACGAACCCGGGTTCACCAGATTACGAGTCCACCACTACAGCACACTGGCTCTCTTCGGCATGGGGGTGTAGCATTATAATGCACCCCCATGTGGCGTCATCAGCAGGGCCCGTTAAAGGGGTGTTTGTGGGAGTCACTGGCCCTGAGTGGCGGCGAAAGGTCAAACTACCAACATCAGGCGAAGTGGGGGGCACGCTGTGTAAATTCTCATTTCACAGTCCCCTTCACAGCTGGGGCTGAGAGGGTTGCCGTCCAATGCCTAAGCCAAGGTTTCCTACATCTGAAATTGATAAAGTTGTGGCCTAATTTTATCCCATACGTCGTTGTCACGTCTCCATATTTCGGGCTGGCTCCCGGGCCGGGGGTTAGCGCATGGGCTGGCAAATAGAAGCAGTACATGTGTGTCTGAGTATCACATTTTATGTCTGTCTTTTTACTTCTTGAAATATGGCAGCCATACCCTAGTGGCTTGGAGAACCTTTTAGCAGTTGGAGTTCTTGCGAAGAGTTGATCTTCCAGGGTGGCAGAACCCAGACTTTGGAACACCCTGCCTATTAATATTAGTCAGGAAGACTTTGCTGCATTGTTTTTGGCACTCGGGTTAAACCCCAGAGCCTAGGACTTGCCAATCAGAAGGTTGGCAGTTCGAATCCCTGCGACGGGGTGAGCTCCCGTTGCTCGGTCCCTGCTCCTGCCAACCTAGCAGTTCAAAAGCACATCAAAGTGCAAGTAGATAAATAGGTACCGCTCCTGCGGGAAGGTAAACAGCGTTTCCGTGTGCTGCTCTGGTTCTCCAGAAGCGGCTTAGTCATGCTGGCCACATGACCCGGAAGCTGTACACCGGCTCCCTTGGCCAATAAAGCGAGATGAGCGCCGCAACCCCAGAGTCAGCCACGACTGAACTTAATGGTCAGGGGTCCCTTTACCTTTAAAACTTTCTTGTTTCAGCCAGTAACTGTCACAGGCGAGTCATTTTAACATGCAGTTTTAACAAGTCTTTTTATTTTATGTATAAAGTTTTAAAGATTGCAGAGTTTACCAACATCTTTTAAAATGGTGTTCCCTTATTTTTAATGTTTGCTCTTTCGGGTTGCTTTTAAAATGAATGTTTCAGATTGCCCTTTGCAAACCGCTTAGAAGTTTTCCACTGAAGAAGCGGCATATACATTTTGTTAAATGAAAACTTAAAAGATTTGCCCCGTTCTCACAGTGGCGAAACAGAGGCGTGTGAGAAACTCTCAAGCAGAACCTGAGCACAATAGTAGCCACCCCACTTGGGATTCCCAAGGTTCAGAGAAGGGCAAAGTTCTGTATTTGCTCCACTCGCTCACCCCCTCCTCCTGCTCCCTGCCTCGTTTCTTTTTCTTCTTCTTTTATTTCAGAAAATGTATACACTGCTTGATTGTAAAACAAACAAACCCTCAAGGTGATTTATAGAAAGACAAAACAAGAAAAATTTCCAACCCTACTTGAAAACATACAGAGGTTATAATACTCAAACAGATTGAAATGACCTCAGCTTTCTTTAAGGTAACAAATAATCTGGCAATAAGTACCTAACAGAGAATGTGAAAGGTTGCTGATGTATCCAGGACCATTAGGTGGAGTGAGACCATCACCTTAGATGGCAGATGCTGGGGAGATCAGGAGATTGAGTTCCATCATGCACACACACACACACACACAATTCCTCCTGAGGGACCCCTGACCATTAGGTCCAGTCGTGGCCAACTCTGGAGTTGCGGCGCTCATCCCGCTTTATTGGCCGATGGAGCCGGCGTACAGCTTCTGTGTCAGGACTAAGCCGCTTCTGGCAAAACAGAGCAGCGCACGGAAATGCGGTTTACCTTCCCACCGGAGCGGTACCTATTTATCTACTTGCACTTTGACGTGCTTTCGAACTGCTAAGTTGGGACTGAGCAACGGGAGCTCACCCCGTCGCAGGAATTCGAACCGCTGACCTTCTGATTGGCAAGCCCTAGGCTCTGTGGTTTAACCCACAGCACCAACTGCATCCCTCGAGGGCCATGGTAGGGATGAGCAAATCTGTCACTTTCAGTTTCTCCCTGTTTCTATCTCCCCCCCCCCCCCAGTCTTCAGTTTTCCACACCTGTTTGTGCTTTGTTTTAAAATAACCTCATGGAAATCCATCAGCATTTTAGTGCAAAATTCTCCTGATAACCACATTTTTATGCAGGTATGCATACAATTTTTTAAAAGGCAATAATCTTCATATTTTGGCACAGCAATTTCCCTTAATACATCACACATTTTTTTCCTTGATAGTTTCTCCAGTACATGCCTTAACCTAGGGTGTGCGTCTTGTTGGAGACTGGCATTGCAAAATCCGGAGAAGGGCTGATTTGGAAGGCTTATCTGTTTCGGTTTGCATGCTGCTCCAGAAAGTGTGAATTAGGTGTGTTTGCCTTTAAATGAAAACTGACAAATTTCTCCCCCCCCCCCACCCACTGCGTATTCCCCTCTCTTCAGGATCAGAACTGTGTGTGCACAATTGGCATCCATGTGCAAGAGCCCGAGATGCATAGAGTTTTCTGGGGATGGGAATCCTGATTAATCAGGATTTCCATTCTCAGGGAGGAAACAGGTGTCTTCTAGAGACCCCATTCATGCATTTGGTGCTCAGAGGTACTGAATGCCTGAATAGGGTTTACATTTTCATTCAATTCATATCTCAGCAGTTTGTCTGCTTCCTCACTCAGCTTTGCCCCCCATGAACTACTACATCCTTAATTTTCTTTTTAACATTTATTCAAAAGTTACAATACAGTGGGGTGAGGATTGGAGCGACCATTCTGTGATATTGTGGCAGTGAACCAAACTGTCTTGAAAAGCTACATCCCAAACAGTTGTGTAGTGTTTCGTAACATGGCTACAGGTCCCACAGATAGTGGGCCTAGCTAACCTGTTCCTAAAGTGTGGTTTCCATTGTCTTGGTTCTCATTCTTCAGACCTTTCTCCAAAATGGGTGAAGTGCTCCCTTCTTCAGAGACCTCAGAAAAGGTTTTCTAAAAAGAAAGAAAGAAAGAACTGATCAATAGAAGGTCAATGAAATATCCATGCCCAAGATCTGATTAGTCTCTTGACATATTAATCTACTGTCATACTCTCCTGAGCCAATAAACTTTGTTTGAAACCTGGGAAGATGGAGGCTCTGTGGGTAGGTGGTTCCCATGTTTGAGAAATTGGCAAGTTACCTGTTCTGGATGGCATTGCACTCCTACTAAAAAAACCAGGTGAGTAGTATAGGGGTCTCCTAGAGGCCTCTGTAGCTAGGTGTGCCTTTTACCAGCTATGTCTGATTTGCCTACATTGGCTCCCAGTATGTTTCCGAGCACAACTCGAAGTGTTGGTGCTGACCTTTAAAGCCCTAAACGGCCTCGGCCCAGTATACCTGAAGGAGCGTCTCCACCCCCATCATTCTGCCCGGACGCTGAGGTCCAGCGCCGAGGGCCTTCTGGCGGTTCCCTCATTGCGAGAAGCAAAGCTACAGGGAACCAGGCAGAGGGCCTTCTCGGTAGTGGCGCCCGCCCTGTGGAACGCCCTTCCAGCAGATGTCAAAGCGATAAACAACTACCTGACATTCAGAAGACATCTTAAGGCAGCCCTGTTCAGGGAAGTTTTTAACGTGTGATTTTACTGTATTTTTGGTTTTTATGGAAGCCGCCCAGGGTGGCTGGGGAGGCCCAGCCAGATGGGCGGGGTATAAATAATAAATAATAATAATAATAATAATAATAATAATTATTATTATTATTATTATTATTATTATTATTATTATTATTATTATTGCCAACTATGGCCATTCCTGGACAAGGCTGGATTACTGTAATGTGCTGTATTTGGGGCTGCCCTTGGGTCCCATTCAAAAGCTCCAGCTGAGGCAGAATGCTGCAACCAGACTTTTTTTAAAAAAAAAAAAAACATACTCCTACAGTGATGATAACAAGGCTTTCTGGTTCGCAGCCTTCAGCCACCATGCATCCTGTAGCAGAATATTGTGGGAACCTAAGAGAACCTTTCTAAAAATGGAATAAAAATGGATGGGGGACCTATGATCCTGCAGTTGTTGGTCTGGAGTGATAGTCCCAATTTGCCTCTCCCGGTTTCTCATTTCTTTCCTCTTAAAAACTCCTCCAAAATGTGTGTGGCAGATAACATAAATATCTGTGTGGTTTTGTTTGGGTGCTTCATGTTCTTGCTGTTGTTTTCATGTTTCGTAACTGTAACTAAGGGATTTGGGATGTTGGGATAGTGACCATTGGAGGGCAGGTAAGCCAGTGTGGGAGGCAGAAAGGAGGAGCCTTGAAGCAGTGAATGAAACATACTGCTATGGGGCGTTTCACACTTCCCCCTCTATCCTCTATCCAGGACAGCAAAAGGCATTACAGTGGTACCTCGGGTTACATACGCTTCAGGTTACATACGCTTCAGGTTACAGACTCCGCTAACCCAGAAATAGTACCTCGGGTTAAGAACTTTGCTTCAGGATGAGAACAGAAATCGTGCTCCGGCGGCGCGGTGGCAGCAGGAGGGCCCATTAGCTAAAGTGGTGCTTCAGGTTAAGAACAGTTTCAGGTTAAGAACGGACCTCCAGAACAAATTAAGTACTTAACCCGAGGTACCACTGTATCAACAATCAAGGACACTTTCTAGGCCAGGCAAAAACAAGGGGAGTGGGTGTGGGCTGGAGAGAACTGCAAGGGCCAGATAGAGACATGCCAACCTCCCATGCCAACCTCTGACACTGCCCTCTAAAGCTGGCCGGTTAACTAAATAGGTTCCCTTTCTCGAAAGAGCTCTTCTGTAATGCTTCAGAAGAGTACTTTGATAATGCCCATTTTCAATGATATCACTCCTCAATATTTTGAGCTAGCAATTGCATACCCTACAACATTTCTCCAATGAAAATGGGATGCCCTATTCTATTATTATTATTATTATTATTATTATTATTATTATTATTATTCCCTGGCCATCTGACTCGGTTGCCCCAGCCATTCTACACAGCTTCCATTATATATAGAAACACAACAAAACATTTTAAAAAAATTAAAAAAACTTCCCTATAGATGTCTTCTAAAGGCTGTGTGGTGACTTATCTCCTTGTCTCGGAGGTCACAACGGGAGCACGGCTGAGCCCCTACGAACGCTCCCACTCCCAGAGGAGCCCCAAATTCACCTGCTTCTGTTGCATTTGAAAAAAGAGATGCCAGAAAACCACAGTGTGAGGCAGGAGACCTCCGTTTGGGCTGGGCTGCCTTTCCGCCGATATGAAAGAAGTTCTGCTCTGTGGAATTGTAGACGGGCCACTTCACTTCACTTGCCTCTGACCCAGTGGGATTCCTGTTGGGGCAACAAAGAAACCAGAGAGTAAAGAGCGGGTAATCAATAAATAATACAAGATAGATGGTGGTGGTGGTGATGATGATATTATTTTATTTATACCCCACCCATCTGGCTGGGCTTCCCCAGCCACTCTGGGTGGCTCCCAACAGAATATTAAAAACACGATAAAACATCAAACATTAAAAACTTCCCTAAACAGGGCTGCCTTCAGATGTCTTCTAAAAGTCAGATTATTTCCTTGACATCTGCTGGGAGGACAGGGTGGGTGCCACCACCAAGAAGGCCCTCTGCCTGGTTCCCTGTAACCTCACTTCGTGCAGTGAGGGAACTTTCAGAAGGCCCTCTGAGCTGAGCGATGGGGGTGAAGATGCTCCTTCAGTTATACTGGGCCAAGGCCGTTTAGGGCTTTAAAGGTCAGCACTGACATTTTGGATTGTGCTCAGAAATGTACTGGGAGCCAATGTAGGTCTTTCAGGACCAATGTTATGTGGTCTCGGAAGCCACTCCCAGTCACCAATCTAGCTGCCACATTCTAAATTAGTTGAAGTTTCTGGGTCACCTTCAAAGGTAGTCCCACATAGAGCGCATTGCAGTAGTCCAAGTGGGAGATAACTAGAGCATGCACCACTCTGGGGAGACAGTCTGTGGGCAGGTAGGGTCACAGCCTGCATATCAGATGGAGCTGGTAGACAGCTGCCCTGGACACAGAATTGACCTGCACCTAATAGGAGGATGATAGACAGACAGACTTCAACAAGTGAGAGATGTGGTCTGGGGTGGAAGGCTCATGATGGTTGGATAGAGAGGCCTGCATAATCACCTTTCTGTCCACCTCGACTGACATTTCCTACCCTACCTCTACAAAATTGAAGCCTTTTGCAACAATAACATGCTGGGAAGTGGGATACCCGCACATTTCAAGCTGAACCACATTCACGACTTGCACAGAGATAAAAGGCAGCCTCTAGGACATAGATAAGGAGGAAGTGTTTGTTTTACGACGTGGAGGGATTAATGCCTTACCCGCTTCTGGCAAAGTCTGCCCAGTATCGCATCACTCGACGGCTCAATTCAGCATCTTCAGCCGCCGCCTCCGATTGGTTTGTTTGCGACTCGGATGCCATGATTCCAAACAAGTAAGGCAACTCAGCTCCGTGGGGTGTTCCTGCCCACTTGGGCCAAGTGGGAAAACGGTGGTCGAAGTAGTAAACATAAACTGGGCTCTCGGCTCCTCCAACCTTTGCAGCAAACTCAGCCAGTGGGCACACAAAGAAGTAATCTCCTAAAAACTGACTCAAGGCCATTTGGTACTGTTCTGGCCCATGGCTCTCTTGGACGTACTTCAGTATTGTGGCATTGATGGCATTTTGTTTAGTTCCATTTTTTACTGTTTGATTCACCCCTTCATAGAGCTGCTCCCTGGTAAGTATTGAATCGTTTCCTATGATGCTTGGAAATAGCATGAATACCATATGTGACCCTTCGTCAGCACTGACACCAGCAAGAATGGGTTTGCCCTGAACACCACCAGTCTCCAGGAGCTTTTGGGGATCGTCTGGGATGAACTCCCCATCGGTTGTCAAAGAAAACATAGGTCCCAGGTCAGAATATGCCTTGCCTTCCTTTCCCTGTAGGCAGCTAACCATAGCACTGTGGTTAGCTGTAGGACACCCCATGAGGTCACTCACAATTACCGAAACTCTTAGGGCATCTTCAGGATTCCGCCAACCCCAGGGGGCATTGGGAACTCCACTCTGAAGCACAGCACGGGCAAAAAGGGGTTGGCTGGCCGGTGAAAACAGGTGGAAACCAACTGAGGATCCTCCAGCGCTTACACCAAAGAGAGTTATCTGGGCTGCATCACCACCAAACACAGCTGCGTTCTCACTCACCCACTTCAGAGCCAGATGTTGGTCCCACAAGCCAGCGTTTCCTGGGACATCTGGCGGCAGGTACAGGAAACCCAGACTCCCTACTCGGTAATTCATGGAGGCCACAATGACATTCTCTGTAGCAGCTAGGAATGCCCCGTTGTAGATGTCCAGCGAGGCTGTGCCACTGATAAATCCCCCACCGTAGATCCATAGAAGGATGGGCACTGGTTTGACTGGTTGTGGGTTGGGCACCCAGATGTTGAGAAAGAGACAGTCCTCTGAAACTGGTGTGTTGGGAAATAATGTGGTGGAATTAGGTAGGAAATCAATAATTGCCTGGTGGCAAGAGTTGCCAAAGGTGGTGGCCTCCAAGACCTGGCTCCACGGCTGATGTGGAACCGGCTTCTGGAAGCGCAGTTTGCCTATGGGGGGCTCAGCATAAGGGATGCCCAGGTAAGCGGTCACAGAGCCAGAGCCAGCTGGGAGCCACTTGCCTCTAATAGGACCACTGCTGGTGACCACCACAGTATCGTTTTCAGAGGCAGAGCTGGAAGCCAGAAGGAAGAGAAGGCAGAAGGAGGAGGGTGAAGTCCACAATCGAAGCATAGCAGCTGCAGGTGAAAGAATAAGAAATGGGGTTAGGGTGGGAAACACAATAATATATTATTATATATTTCTTTTAGAAATGCTGCAGCCACATGGCAGTCTATTCTGTTCTCCAGATGTTTCCCAGACTCTTGTTTTCCACATCGTATTTCAGCTCTCACATGACATACAACCGCATCTGGAAATCTAGTGGGGTATGGTGCATGTTTAGTGCATTTCTACTTTATTTGCAAAATAAAGTTTGGTGCATTTCTACTTTATTTGCAAACTGATTTTTTCCCACCCAGAAGCAAACAGCATGAAAAGTGGTCTAAACTTGCACCATATTCTGCTACATTTCCAGAAGTGCCAGGGATGTGGGTGGCGCTGTGGTCTAAGCCACTGAGCCTCCTGGGCTAGTCGATCAGAAGGTTAGCGGTTCGAATCCCTGCAACGGAGTGAGCTCCCGTTGCTCAGCTTCTGTCAACCTAACAGTTCAAAAGCACACCAGTGTAAGTAGATAAAGAAGTACTGCTGTGGTGGGAAGGTAAATGCGTTTCCATGCACTCTGGCACACGTCATGGTGTTCCGTTGCGCCAGAAGCGGTTTAGTCATGCTGGCCACATGACCTGGAAAGCTGTCTGTGGACAAACGCCAGCTCCCTCGGCCAGCTCCCTCCAACCCCAGTCGCCTTTGACTGGACTTAACCGTCCAGGGGTCCTTCACCTTTATCCTTTTTTACCCAGAAGTGCCCTTCATGTGAAAGCTCAAATGAGGTGCAGAAATTAACAGGGAAACAGCATGAAAGAAAACTGCGATGTGAATGCAACCCAAGTTAACCATATAACAAGATGGGGAATCTGTGCCATTCCACGTGCTGTGGGATATCAGTTCCCATCAGCTTCGGCCAACATGGCCAATTGTCAGGTCATTAATGCAACCCAGGATTGGAGAGGGGGGAAGACCAAGGAAACAATACCAGTGTTTTTTTTAAAAAAAGAAAGAAATGCCTTGTTGATTTTATCTTCTCAAGAATTCTCAATATACTGGTTGGTGGAGGATACTGTGAGAGAGGCAAGGAAGTGAAGATCTCCCAAGCTGGGAGAAGAATGAGAAACTCCCAAGTGAAATCTGGGAGTCTTCACTTCCTTCTGTTTGGGATAAGGGCTAATACATACCTGTGAGAGAGGACCTTCGTTCTTTCTCCTTTTCTCTTTGTTTTTATTTTTGTTTAGATCAGTTTGCTTTTTCATGTAATCTATTATGAAAACTTTTAACGAAGCCTTAATTATGAAAGATTCCCATCTACAACACAACCACACATTCTCTGCAGTGGTGTACTTACCAAATATCTTTGCTCTGGATGCAAGAAGAGGACACTTATGGAAGCTTCAGACTGCTCCTTGGGGGTGCTGCAAGGAAAGCAGTTCCACCTCTGAAGTTCTTACACTCCCTTCCCCGTCTTTGAGACTGATGTGTTGGTCGCTGGCGCTCCTTTTGTATTGTTAAGGCCCTTGTGGCAAGAGCATCTTCCAGGAATTGCAAGGCTCCTGTGTTATGTTTCATGCCCACATCCGGGTGCCCTTAAGCCACCAGGTACAACTGTCCTGAAATGTGACATTCTTTCTTCTAATGAATGCTGTTTCACCATCACAACAGCTGACATTTTAAGTCACCAAGAATTACTTAACATTTTAACTACTGGTCATTCAATTGGGTCTTGCGTCAGAGCTACCATCAGAATTGCATGGGGGTGAAGGGGTCTGAATGATTCTGATTTCCATCCTCTCGTTCCCTTTGTGCCTGGTGATAGGGGGGATCTATATACAGTGGTACCTCAGCTTAAGAACTTATTTCTTTCTGGAGGTCTGTTCTTAACCTGAAATATGGAAGAGTAAAAGGTGTGGTGAACCTCAGGTGTGGCGACTGCTGAATGTGATCCTTGGGGACTTCATAGACCCTAGGGACTTGTCACTATGGTTAACCTAATTCTGGGAGAATCAGAGAAAATTATCCCCACCCCCATCATCATCATCATTATCATTTCAGATTTCCATATTTTGGGGGCAACCAAAGATGGGGGATATTGCATACATTTCTGTCTTCTAAATAAAATAGCAGCATGCCATACTGCATGCAAATCCCTTGGTTTGCCTGTGCCAACATCTGGAAGGTTGGCCTTCCTGTCACTCCTGACTGTAACACATCTTAGTCAGTTATTATTTTGCAAAAAGAGCCTGGAGGTTTTGTGAATTTACACATACAATGATGCCTGCCTGAATGGAAATTTTTTTTGAATGAACCTAGTCTCCAGGCAAGATGACTAAAGAGGGACAGCTATCTGATGGCTATCTGATATAATCTTAAAACATCAGCAGGTGAGGCAGTGATGTAACATTTACTGGAAGAAGAATGTCAGCCCTCAGGGTGGTTAGATCTACAATCATAGGATTGTAGAGTTCGAAGGGAACCCAAGAGCCTTCTCGTCCGTCCACCTCAGGATCCCTTCTAGCTCTATGATTCTATGAAACTGTCTCCCTGTTCCCTGTACCTCGGGTTAAGTACTTAATTCGTTCTGGAGGTCCATTCTTAACCTGAAACTGTTCTTAACCTGAAGCACCACTTTAGCTAATGGGGCCTCCTGCTGCTGCTGGAGTACGATTTCTGTTCTCATCCTGAAGCAAAGTTCTTAACCTGAGGTACTATTTCTGGATTAGTGGAGTCTGTATCCAGAAGCGTATGTAACCTGAAGCATCTGTAACCCGAGGTACCACTGTATTTTAACTATGCTACTCAATTGGAAGAGCATGAGACTCTGAATCTCAGGGTCATGGGTCTGAATCCCATGTTGGGCACGGCAAAGAGTCAGACTACATGACCCTTGTGGTCCCTTCAAACTCTACAGTTCTGTGATTCGATGGCCGAGTATTACCATTACAAATGTTAAGAACATCAGAAGAGCCTGCTGCATCAGGCCAGTGCCCCTTCTAGCCCAGGATCCTGTTCTCCCCATGGCCAACCGGATGCCTGTGGGGAAACCCACAAGTGGAATGTGAGCATAAGAGCCCTCTCTCCCGCCTGTGGTTTTCAGCAACTGGTATTCAGAACCCTCGCTGCCTAAAACTGTGGATACAGAGCATCAGCATCTATACCGCAGCTGCCGTGCGATTTCTGTTCTCATCCTGAGGTAAAGTTCTTAACCCGAGGTACTACTTCCGGGTTAGCGGAGTCTGTAACCTGAAGCATCTGTAACCTGAGGTACCACTGTATAAGTGATTCTTCATGCAAGGGGACTTCCAGCTATCAATACAGTGGTACCTCAGGTTACAGATGCTTCAGGTTACAGACTCCGCTAACCCAGAAATAGTACCTCGGGTTGAGAACTTTACCTCAGGATGAGAACGGAAATTGTGCGGTGGCAGCAGGAGGCCCCATTAGCTAAAGTGGTACCTCAGGTTAAGAACAGTTTCAGGTTAAGAACGGACCTCCAGAATGAATTAAGTTCTTAACCCTAGGTACCACTGTACCATAATCGATCTGAGAGGGGGAGGAAAATGAGCACCTGGGATCCTGTTGTATAAGTGCTAATGCAGGGACCTTTGACACAGTTCCAGCATTGGTCTGGCCAAACATGTTGTGCTCCCGCTCTGTTTAAGCAATATGGTTGCTTTTCTGTCACTCTCATCGGAAGGCCAAGGTCTCTGTGGGGCCTTCATCAAAAGCAGCAGCAAATAAATAAATAATGCACTCAGGTTCCAGCAGCTTCCAGAAGACGCAGACCTGGCACAATGTCAGGTTTGATCCGACACGGCTACTCTATTGCATGCACGAAACATGCCATGACTACTGGGTGTCATCAGTGCCGGATTTATGTATGAGCTAAACAAGCTATAGCTAAGGGCCCCACTCTCTTGGGGGCCCCCAAAAAAAATTAAAGGAAAAAAACCTGGATGTACATTTCCAAAAGATAAGATAAAAAAACATTTTGTTATGTGCAAATGGCTTTAGATACCTATTAGGTCCATACATTACCATATAGCATATATTCAACACAAAAAACAGCGACAATTTGTTGTTGACAAAGGACAGCTAGGCATATAAAGGGGCCCATTACCTTCAGTAGTTTAGGGCCTCATCAAACCTAAATCCACCCCTGGGTATGTAGGCTTTAGCAGCACCCAGATTAGCAATGTGCAACTCAAAGTCTGTTCCAGCTGTCATGTTCTGTGTGTCTGTTCCAGATTTCATGCTCCGGTTTCTTTAGGGACGTTTTTAATATTTGATGTTTTATTGTGTTTGTAATATTGTGTTAGGAGCTGCCCATAGTGGCTGGGGAAACCCAGACAGATGGGCAGGATATAAATGATGATGATGATGATGATGATGATGATGATGATGATGATGATGATGTAGCAAATAATCTGTAGGAAAATGAGAAACTGAAGCGGACAAATTTGCTTCTGTAGAATGAGAAAAACTCCTGATGGATCTAGGGTCAGCCTTAGCATTAGGGCAAAGAGAGACTATTGCCTTAGAAGGCTGATGCTGGAGTGATGGGGAGTTTCAGCAAGTGCACACACACACACACACACACACACACACACAC
Source organism: Podarcis gaigeae (assembly GCF_964106915.1). Classification (NCBI taxonomy): domain Eukaryota; kingdom Metazoa; phylum Chordata; class Lepidosauria; order Squamata; family Lacertidae; genus Podarcis; species Podarcis gaigeae. The sequence goes on from NC_139679.1 coordinate 109,918,573, forward strand.
ACACACCACTCCTCCTGGAAACCATGGAAAAGATGGGCAAATCTGTCCATTTCAGTTTCTCATTTCATCCCTTCTTAAATTCAGTTCTCCACATTTCCACATCAGTTGGTCATAAATTCAGGTGCATTTTAGTGTGAATGTCTCTCCTAATATACACATTTTTATGCAATTTTATCCAGTACTCATATCTCTGCAAACTAATTTCCCCTAATATAACACATTTTTGTATGTCATTTTCTCCAATGTATGCCTTTCTATGCATTCTTTACCCTAGTAATATGTTTTTGTAAACATTGCTTGACTGGAAAATTGCATTGCAAAATTCAGAGAATTGCACATTTTGAAGGATGTCTGTGCTTTGGTTGGTATGTTGCAACACAAAGTGTGAATTAGGTAAACTTGCCTTTCAATGCAAACTAGATGGAATTTTCCCCTCATCCCTGTCAGCATTCCCCTCAGTATGAGATTAGGACTGTATGTGCTACAAGTTATGCAAACCAGGAAGCTAGGCTGCTGCCCTCAAATTGCCAGTGTTGAAAGTAGTGGTCACTGAATTACGGATCAGTCGATTATCAGTCGATTTCTTGTCCAGATAAGTCTTGTGTGCTTCATTTAAGTTTTATTCATCAGTTCGTCCCATCCCAATGTGTGATAAAAGCACTTTAAAAACTACACAAACATTTGCATTATATTTGAAACAGCTTCCCTCCCTCAAAATGTGCATTTTGTACATGCTTTGTGCATTTTATGCATGTTTTGGCTTAGCGTATCTGTCTGATGTTGGGAAAGATTGAGGGCACAAGAAGAAGGGGACGACAGAGGGCAAGATGGTTAGACAGCGTTCTCGAAGCTACAAACATGAGTCTGACCAAACTGCGGGAGGCAGTGGAAGATAGGAGTGCCTGGCGTGCTCTGGTCCATGGGGTCACGAAGAGTCGGACACAACTGAACGACTAAACAACAACAATAACATCTATCTTATATGCATTTTGTTATGTTTTTGCACTGAGAACCAGATAATAGTATTTAGTGTGCTATTGAAAACGAAATGATACCTATGTTCCGTTTCCAGGATGTGCAAATTACATTGGCTCGATTAAAAAAATGCAGACTGAGCAAACTTTTCAAGGATCTTTATTAGGAATAAGTTGTTGTCAAAGCATTAAATCCTATAAATGAGATGGGGGCAAAGGGAGTGACCCAGCTAACCTCTATTAGAACAAGGCTGTCCTCACACCATTCCCTTCCGTTTTTCTGCCACTCAAGGAGTCAGTATCTATATATACTTAGTGTGTGAAGAGGCTATCCAAAATTCACAGGCCAGTCTCACTGGCCATCCTACCTAGGGAATGTGTCGTTGGTATTGTTCCAGATCCCCATTCTTCTTGAAGAAACCCAAGTATTCTGGAGATACCAAATGCCTGAAGAGGGTTTACATTTTTATTCAATTCATATCACAGTAATTTCTTCCTTCATTCAGGTTTGTTGCGATGAATAGCTATGCTACCGTATGTTTTGTACATGACTGCAGATCCCTCAGAGTTTGGCCTAGCTAAACTGTTCCTGAGGCATGGTTTTCGCCATCTCCGGCCTCATTCTTCACATCTTTCTCCTGAACAGGTGGTATACAACCTTCTTCAGATTTCCCTGCAAAAGGAAAAATAAACAATGGTTGGGGAAAATAACTGATCAACAGAAGATCAAACTCCTCGTGCAGGAGATCTGATTAGTCTCCCGGTTTTTGTTTTCCATCAAAAGCAGGCCAGAATCCTTCCCCCCTGCATTCTTATGGTACTCCTCATGCCCCATTGAAGATGGGGTCCTAAGCTGTTTCCCAGGAAGTTCTCTGAGGCATCCAAGGGGAGCAAGTATTCCCTTCCCCAGCTCACATTTTTAAAAATGCTTTATCACTGTGGCTCCTGCAGTGAAGATAGCAAGGCTCCAGCCATCATGTCTCCTGTACCAGAATGCTGCGGGAACTAAAAATGATTTTTTTAAAAATGAAAAAGGAGGATGGGGATCACATGGCCCCCCAGATGTTGTTGGCCTGTAATGTTCAACCTTGACCACTGTGGATGAACAGATCTGCCCGTTTTGGTTCTCCCCGGTTCTCATTTCTCTGCTCTTATATTTCAGTTCTCCACATTTCTCCAGCAATTGGCAATTAAAAAAAAACAAACTCATGAAATATTGTGTTGCAGATGACGTAACTGTCAGGGAACTGCCATCGGCTCAGAGGCGAGAAATAGAAGGGCAGTTGTGTTACAGGGAGCCTCCAAAAATCTTGCAAAGCAATTCCTCTTCCGGGGAGGAGTAAAGCCCCACCTCCAGTGGGGAAGAGGTGCAAGGACCACAGGATGCTGGTGGGAGCCTTAACACCACTCCTGGGCAAGCCGGACAGGAGGGAAACACGCCCTTGCCATTGCCCATCCTGCGCAGTAGCCTAAGGCGCAAAGAGGGGAGGAGAAGGTTGGGGGTAACAAAACTCTTATGTTGGGGGAGGTCCAAAGAAAGACCACTCCCGGATTCTGCTGGCGATTGAGCCAGACATGAGCTTTGGGGCTCTTCACTGTAAATAGTTTTACACCAAAGTAAAGCCTGTAAAACACAGGTTGGAGTCCTGCCTGGTTACTTTCGAGTAACCGCAACAGCCACCTGACAGTAACTATTCATGTGGTGGCTCTTATTTTAATGTTTGATAAAGCCTGAAGCCTGAGTCACTAAGGGAGTGGGGAAGAGAGGAGGGACCCTGGAGCACTGAGGGGACAAGATAGCTGTGGGGAGTTTGTGGAGGACCTCTGATAAGTGAAAAATACCCCCTTTTAATAAACCCCCTTCTTCATATTTTCATCTAGCAACTCCCAATCCAGAGCTGGGTATCGCCATATCCCCCCTTTCCGAAGAGAGCCCTGAACTCACTTGCTTCTATTTCATTTGCTAGATGAGTTGCCAGGAAAGCACATCGTGGACCAGGTGGCATCCATTTGTGCTGGGCTGCCTCTGTGGTAATGTGGAAGACGTTCTGCTCTGTAGCATTGTAGACAGGCCACTGTTCCTCATTCGGCGCAGACCCCGTGGGATTCCTGTAGACGCAACAAAGAAATCAGAGCTTTATTACAGCCTCAGACTGATTTCAGGGTGAGGATCCAATGCTTGAAGTAGACAGAGCTGACATGAAAGCCAGAAGCAAGTAGTCACGCCTAGAACATTTTCAGTTCGGAAAACCACAGATCAGTTACCAAATGGGAACATTTATATTTGTATACCCCAAAATGTATGTGCACATGATCTAGGTTCCGCCATTTAATTATCTTTATTTAATTAATTGGATTGTCAGACGTCGAAGCAGTTTGGAGGAACAGAATAGATATCTTAAAATGATAACATTTGGAAGTTTAGAAAAAGTAATCCAAAAAGTTAAAAAACATAAAAGTATAAATAAAAACAGCTGCTGAAAATATTGTTGTGAGTCTGGGGGAGGGTAGCCTGCATGATCCCAGCATTCCTTGTAATTATTGGGGTCCAAAATCTTCTGCGTGTTATTTCTGTCAGCCTCTCCATCATAGGAGCAGGTTGTATATCTATGTGTGTGTATATAAACCATATATCCTAAAGACACAGCAGTCCTCATCCCAAGCAAACCAACCCGAGGTGAAACACCTGGAACCCTGAAATCTAGCTCCACTCAGATACTGGGATGGTGTGCAACAAGATAATTACTTCATTTATTTTTAAAAACATAGTAAAAGGCATGTTGGTATATATGGGCTGGCATACTTAGTTCTTGGCACAGAAAGGTTAATAACTTACCCGCTTCTGGCAAACTCCGCCCAGTATCGCATCACTCGCCGGCTCAATTCCACCTCCGTCTCCGATGGGTCTTTCCGCAATGATGCTGCCAAGTTTCCAAATAAGTAGGGGATCTCTGCTCCGTGGGGGGTCCCTATCCACTCTGGCCAAGGAAAGCCAGAACTGCGGTGGCTGAAGGAATAAACATAAGCTGGGCTCCCAAGCTCCCTGGCCTTTGCAGCAAACTCTATCACTGGGCATAAAAAGGGATAATCTCCCAAATACTGAATCAAGGCCAAACGGTACCGCTCTGGCCCTTGAAAGTATTCAGCATATTTGAGGGCTATAGCCCTGGCAATGTCTTCTGTTTTCAGAGTTTCCAGCACCCCTTCAAGGAGCTGCTCCCAGGTCAGGATCCCATCATTTACTTCAGCACTAGGAAGCATAAGGTATGCCAGGAATGATTCTTCATTAGCCATGACACCAGTGAGAATAGGTTTGCCTTGAATGCCTCTCTCCAGGAGCTTTCGGGGCTCATCAGTAAGAAATTCCCCATCTGCTGTTATTGATCTGATACCACAGAGTTCAGAAAGTGCATGGCTCTCAATTTCCTTCCCCTGTAGGCAGCTGACCATCGCACTATGGTTAGTTTTAGGACACCCCATGAGCTGACTCACCATAACTGATTCTCTTTCGGCATCTTCAGGACTCCTCCAAATCCGGCGGGCAGTGGGAACTCCACTATGAAGCACACCACGGGCAACAAGGGGTTGGCTTGCCGGTGAAAGGAGGTGCAAACCAACTGAAACTGCTCCAGAACCGAGGCCAAGGAGAGTCAACCGAGCTGGATCCCCGCCAAAGACAGCTGCATTCTCACTCACCCACTTCAGAGCCAGATGTTGGTCCCACAATGCAACATTTCCTGGGGCTGCTGGCGGCAAGTACAGGTAACCTAACATTCCTCCACGGTAATTCATGGAGGCCACAATGACATTCTCTGTAGCAGCTAGTAAGCCTCCATTTAAGACATCTGCTGAGGCTGTGTTCATGCTAAAACCCCCACCATAGATCCATACAAGGATGGGCACTGGTGTGACTGGCCGTGGGCGGGGCACCCAGATGTTGAGGAAGAGGCAGTCCTCTGAAAGTGGTGTGTTTGGAGTCCATATGGGTCGATCAGGGAAGGAATCGTTATTAAACTGAAGGCAAGAGTTGCCAAAGGTGGTGGCCTCCAAGACCTGGCTCCACGGCTGATGTGGAACTGGCTTCTGGAAGCGCAGTTTGCCTATGGGGGGCTCAGCATAGGGGATGCCCAGGTAGGCGGTCACAGAGCCAGAGCCAGCTGGGAGTCTTTTGCCTTTAATGGGACCACTGCTGGTGACCACCACAGTATCATCTTCTGAGGCAGAGCTGGAAGCCAGGAGGAAGAGGAGGAGGCACAAGGAGGAGGGTGAAATCCGGAAACAAGGCATAGTGGCTGCAGCTGAAAGAATCAGAAATAGGGCTGTGATGGGGCAGCGGCGTAGGAAGGGGTCTGGGGGGGGCAGGTCACCCCAGGTGCTATCACTGAGGGGGGTGACAAATTATCAAGGAACAATTACTGCCCTATTAGGGAGGTTCATAAAAAACTTAGACATCTGGTGGGAGGGCGTTCCACAGGAATTGGATTGGGTGCTTAGGAAGTTGAAGTAATTTCAATCTTAATATTTTAGCTTTTGTATGTTTTAAAGTAGGATTGTTAATTTTTCTTGATTCTATCTACTGCTGTGGTGTGTTTTTGGGGGGTTTTTTGTTTTGGTAAACCACTTTGCAGGTTTTTAAAAATATTTTTTTATTAAATAAATAAACAGTAAATATAAATACAATAACACAAGCCATCACTTGATCATGCACATCTATCCTAAAAGCTACACCCTAAATGGAGAAATTGAAGAGAGTCCCCTTCTTGTTCAAATCTGCTGGGGCATCCACACCCAGTTACTCAAAGCATCGCCAAACTGTACTATTGGTGAATCTTCTCCACAACTACTGCTATACGGTTGGGCAGAAGGGGTTATCATTCAAATCTCCAAAGACCTCCAAACCTCCCACAAAATGGGGTATGTGTGGGTAGGTGGATATATATATATATATATACGCATACACATACTATATACTACATATATATATATATATATATATATGCAGGTTTTGGTGTCCTCGGGTGTCTTCCCGTGTAAAAGTTGGGGTGTCTAGGCGACGTTTCGACGAGGTCTCACTCGTCATCTTCAGGCTGGTGCTTTCGGCTTCTTGTTACTGGAACAGAGCGGGATCTCAATGTTTGAGTTCCTATAAATACTGTAGAGGGGGTGTGGTGTCTAGCCTCCAATGTTCTGGGCAGAGAGGAAGTTCCCAGGCTAGTGTGCCTTTTCTTCTTTTGTTCCTTAATTACTTGAGAGATACCTTGAGTGATTTCTTGAGTGATATCCTGAGTACCACTTAGGTACTCATTGAGATCCCGCTCTGTTCCAGTAACAAGAAGCCGAAAGCACCAGCCTGAAGATGACGAGTGAGACCTCGTCGAAACGTCGCCTAGACACCCCAACTTTTACACGGGAAGACACCCGAGGACACCAAAACCTGCATTCCTGTACCCGTGAAAATCTACGAAAGCATATATATATATATATATATATATATATACATACACATACTATATACTATATATACTGACACTGCTAGAACTCAAGTTTCTGATTTCCATTCCTATGGCAGATCTTCTACCTATTCTCCCTTTCTCATTCATTTTTTAGAGGCACTCTGATTTGTGGTCTAGAGTTGCTGTGCCTCCAGTTTTTGGTAATGTTCTGAGTTATCCCCCATGGCCAGCTCACATCACATTTCTGTTCCTTACAGACTCACCCTGATGGGTTCTCCTGCTCCTCAGTATCCCCTGCAGCTCACTCTGAAGAGGAAAGTTAGGTACTGCTGAGGATCCAGAGACTCTTATGAAAAACACCTGGGCGTGGGAGCACCTGCCCATCTGTACGTAAGCAAAAGTCAATGACCAACTGGCTTTGCTCACCCAGTGGGAGGAGGCTTCACCTTGGCAGCATCAGAATGTAGGCCAGGGGTCAGAGAGACCTTGCTTTTACATAAATTGGGAGTAGGTGCAGGGGGAAAGACAAAGGGCTGCCTCCAAAATAAGTCATACTCAGAGGAGATCCACCACAATTAAAGGACATGACTATTATAGGACAATTGATTTTTGTGTGTCCACTCTGAGTAGAACTTAAAAGGATTCAGCCCAAAGTTATTGCCATCCTCCTGTCCTTTGGCAACGGAGTAATACCAATGTCCACAAATACAACCAACCAGTAGCCTGGCTCTCAGAACAAGATGCAGTGCTTAAGTGAAAACCAGTGTGGTGTAGTGGTTAAGAGCGGTAGTCTCGTAATCTGGGGAACCAGGTTCGCGTCTCCGCTCCTCCACATGCAGATGCTGGGTGACCTTGGGCCAGTCACACTTCTCTGAAGTCTCTCAGCCTCACTCACCTCACAGAGTGTTTGCTGTGAGGGAGGAAGGGAAAGGAGAATGTTAGCCGCTTTGAGACTCCTGAAGGGGAGTGAAAGGCGGGATATCAAATCCAAACTACTCTTCTTCTTCTTCTTCTTCTTCTGTCAGCACAAAGGGTTTGTCATGAGTGAGTGAGCCAGGTAGGGGCAGAGAGCTGTGAGTGCGAGCTCCAGATGTTGCGCCCGGTGCGGCCGGCCCCCCTGCACCCCCACGCTACGCCACTGCCTGGACTCTCAGCTTCCTTGATCCTCTGGACTGTTTGACTATGTGAACTGAGATACTCCTGACTTTAGGACTGGGGTGACCTTTGCGTACAGACTCTGCCTCCAGGCAAATACCCACCCACCCTGAGACTTGACTGGTTGGCTGGCCACTCCTGCCACTGAGCTCTACCATGGTTGGACAGCATAGGACTACAAAAGGGCTTGGCTCATAGGGGTTATTCTTCTTATATTGTCTTCTGGATAGGAACCACAACAACCCCTCATTTAAGAAACCTGGAACTGCATTTTGGATTTTTAAGTAGCAGCTTTCGAACAATATGCAACCATTCCTAAGATATAATAATTATTATTATTATTATTATTATTATTATTTATTTATTTATTTATTTATTTATTTATACGCCGCCCTCCCCAGCCAAGGCCGGGCTCAGAGCGGCTTACAAGCAATAATAAAAACAAGATGAATGATTACAACTTAAAAACAAAAATAAAATACAACATTAAAATAATGGAACATTAAGATATTAAAATGTAGCCTCATCACAGGAGGAGAAGGAAAAGAAAGGGGGGGAAAAGAGAGGGAGGGAATCAAATTGGCTCCAAGCCAAAGGCCAGGCGGAACAACTCTGTCTTACAGGCCCTGCGGAAAGAAATCAGATCCTGCAGGGCCCTGGTCTCATGAGGCAGAGCGTTCCACCAGGCTGGAGCCAGAGTTGAAAAGGCCCTGGCTCTGGTTGAAGCCAATCTAACTTCCTTAGGGCCTGGGACCACTAGGGTGTTGTTATTTATGGACCTTGAGGCTCTCCGTGGGGCATACCAGGAGAGGCGGTCCCGTAGGTACGAGGGTCCTAGGCCGTGAAGGGCTTTAAAGGTCAAAAGCAGAACCTTAAATCTGACCCTGTACTCCACCAGGAGCCAGTGCAGCTTGAAAAGCACTGGGTGAATATGCTCCCATGGCAGAGACCCTGTGAGGAGCCTCGCTGCAGCATTCTGTACCCGCTGGAGTTTCTGGGACAACTTCAAGGGCAGCCCCGCATAGAGCAAATTACAGTAGTCAAGCCTGGAGATGACCGTCGCATGGATCACTGTGGCCAGGTCGGGGCGGGAAAGGTAAGGGACCAACTGCTTGATGCGGCGAAGGAGGAAAAGTGTCACCTTGGCTGTTGCTGTAACTTGCGCCTCCATGGAAAGGGAGGCGTCAAGGATTACACCCAAACTCTTAACGGAAGGCAATGGCACTAATTGGGCCCCCGCAAGAGAAGGGAGTTGGTCCCTCATCCCCATGCCATCCCGACCTAGCCATAGGACCTCTGTCTTCGAAGGATTTAGTTTCAATCGGCTCCCACGAAACCATCCAGCTACAGCTTCCAAACATCTGGTCAGTGTGTTCGGGGCCGAGTCAGTGTGGCCATCCATCAGCAGATAGAACTGAGTGTCATCAGCATATTGGTGACAGCCCAGCCCAAAGCTCCGGATAATCTGGGCAAGGGGGCGCATAAAGATGTTAAAAAGCATTGGGGAGAGAATTGTGCCCTGCGGCACTCCACACACCAAGGAGTGGCGCGACGACATTTCCCTCCCCAGTGCCACCCTCTGTCCCCGACCAGAGATAAAAGAGCACAACCAGTTACGGGCTATGCCCTGTATCCCCACATCTGCGAGGCGGTGGTCCAGAAGATCATGATCGACCATGTCAAAGGCTGCTGACAAATCTAAAAGGATCAGCAGTCCTGACCCGCCTCGATCCAGTTGTCTACGGAGATCATCTGTTAGGGCAACCAGAGCCGTCTCCGTCCCAAAACCAGGATGGAAACCGGACTGAAATGGATCTAATGCCGATGTCTCCTCCAGAAACCTACCAAGCTGTTCAGCAACCGCTCTCTCAATTACCTTACCCAGGTATGGAAGATTTGAAACTGGGCGGTAATTGGATAGGTCTAAGGGATCTAATGAAGTTTTTTTTAAGAGTGGACACACCACTGCTTCCTTCAGTTCCCCTGGGAATGTCCCCGTGTCAAGGGACAAATTGATAATTTCAACCAGGGGGGTCCGCGCAACATCTGGACACTCCCTAATCAGCCAAGACGGCACGGATCAAGGAGGCAGGTGGTGGGCCTACCAACTTGGAGGAATCTATCCACATCAGTAGGGAGTATCCGATCGAAATGGTCCAACACTGGACCTGAAGTCAGTTGAGGGGCCTCCAGTTCAGTCACTGTATCTAAATTGGCAGGGAGGTCACAGCGGAGCAACAGGACTTTCTCCGCAAAAAAACTCGCGAATGCCTCACAGCTGTGGGTCGAATTTGTGCTTAAATTTGGTTGTCCTCCTAAGGACGTTATTGACCTAATTATTTTAAAAAGTTGTGCCGGGTGAGAGCTAGCGGATGCAATGGAAGCTGCAAAGTAAGATTTCATAGTAGCTTTCATTGCCATCTCATAGGCTTTCATAAGTGTCCTATAAGATGTTCTTGAGGCTCTGTCACGAGTCCGTCGCCATACTCGCTCTAGCCGTCTGAGATCCCGCTTCATTTTCCGGAGCTCCTCAGTAAACCAAGGGGCCCGGTTTCGACGGGGTCGCAGAGGGCGCTTAGGCGCGATCTCATCAATGGCTGCCAAGAGCCGGTTATTCCAGTCCTCAACAAGGTCATCTAATGAGTCGCCAGGAGGAGCAGGGTTCCGCAAGGCTTGTCGGAATCTATCAGGATCCATCAGTTTTCGCGGACGAGCCCAAATAGGTTCGCCACCCGAGCCGGGAAGGAGCGGGAAGTCTATCTTGGCTTTCAGAGCGTAGTGATCAGACCATGGCACTTCCACAGCAGGGAGCATGATCACATTTATGCCAGCCCCAAAGATCAGATCCAGCGTGTGGCCTGCTTGATGAATGGGGCCCAAAACAACCTGGGAGAGCCCTAGTGTTGCCATGGAAGTCACTAGATCCAGAGCCTGTGAGGAGGGAGCGGCATCGGCATGGACGTTGAAGTCTCCCAAAACCAGTAGGTTTGGGAACTCCAAGGCCCAGCCCGCCACCACCTCCAGCAAGTCTGACAGGGTGGCTGCAGGTGCGCCGGGTGGTCAGTACACCAGCCAGACAGCCAAGCTCTCCTTGGTGCCCCACACGAGACCAACACATTCAATGCCGGAGATCGCCGGTGATGGCAGAGCTCTGAAAGAGCAATCCTCCCGGAATAACAACGCTACTCCTCCCCCCCGACCCACAGTCCGCGATTGATGGAGGACAGAGAAACCTGGGGGTGTTATTTATTTATCATTACAGGAAATGATATTTATTCATATATCCTAAAAGCACCACCGTCTCCGCTGTCCATCGTTCCAAGGAAGCTGAATGCTGTATAAGTACTGCAATCCTGTTGGCATGCAACTCTTTCCAACGTGTCAATGTTTGAGGCATGCTGGGTTCAAACCTAGTTTTATCCCTACTTTTTTTCCTGCGTTTTATGCTTCCACCACTCTAGGAGGTTTATTCTTTTCTATACACAGATTTACAACTATACCTGTAATGAATCTGAGCTTTCTCCCTCTGGTTGTATGAAGCCAGGGCTGAAGATCCTGTGGCCCTCCATCTATTGTTCAGCTGCAACTCCCACCAGAAGAGAATGGGTAGAGATAATAGCAAATGTAGTCCAACGAGATAGGAACATCTACTGGGTCTCTGTTCCAGCATAAGCACTGAGTAGCCTGGTTCTACTGATACACTGGTTAACCAGTAGGTCACTTACCCGGAGATGGTGGAGATTGTCACTAGGATTTCTTTAGTTTTAATGCTGCTGAGAAAACCTTTCAATTTTAAAAAAGAATGTGGCTGGTAAACTCTTTCCATACTATTTAAAATATAGCTCATGTAAGTTAAGTTGCATGGGATCAGTTCCAATCTGTTACCCCTGAGGATGTGGACAGGCTGCTTGGACAAGTGAAACCAACCACCTGTCTCCTTGATCCTTACCTATCCTGGCTAATAAAAGCTAGCCGGGAAGGGCTGGGCGATGGGCTTCGCGGGTTGGTGAATGCTTCTCTCTGCGAGGGAGCCTTCCCAGACCCGCTAGAAGAGGCGATTATCAAACCACTTCTTAAAAAACCATCTTTAGATGCGGCCAATATGGGTAATCATCACCCAGTCTCAAATCTTCCATTCTTGGGCAAGGTGATTGAGCGAGTGGTTGCTGAACAACTCCAGGCACGCCTGGAAGAAGCAGACCATTTGGATCCCTTCCAGTCAGGATTCAGGCCTCATCATGGGACTGAAACTGCCTTGATCGCACTGGTTAATGATCTCTGGCGAGCTAGGGACAAAGGTGAGAGCTGTTTCCTAGTTCTGCTGGATCTGTCAGCAGCATTTGATACCATAACATCCTTCTGGACTGTCTAGAGGGGCTGGGGGCACTGTTATACAGTGGTTCCACTCCTTCCTCCCAGGCCGTGTTCAGAAACTGGGGGGGGGGGGTGAGTGTTCAGACCCCTGTGGGGTACCTCAGGGTTCTGTCCTTTCCCCAAGCTTTTCAACATCTACATGCAGCCGCTGGGAGAGATCATCAGGGGGGTTGGGCTGGGTGTCCATCAATATGCGGATGATACGCAGCTCTACCTCTCTTTCAAATCAGAACCAGTGAAGGCGGTGAAGGTCCTGTGTGAGTGTCTGGAGGCTGTTGGAGGATGGATGGCGGCTAACAGATTGAGGCTGAATCCTGACAAGACAGAAGTACTGTTTTTGGAGGATAGGAGGTGGACAGGTTTGGAGGACTCCCTGGTCCTGAATGGGGTAATTGTGCCCCTTAAGGACCAGGTGTGCATCCTGAGAGTCATTTTGGACTCACAGATGTCCATGGAGGCGCAGGTCAATTCTGTGTCCAAGGCAGCCCTGTTTACCAGCTCCATCTGGTACGCAGGCTGAGACCCTACCTGCCCACAGACTGCCTCACCAGAGTGGTGCATGCTCTGGTTGCCTCTCGCTTGGACTACTGCAATGCGCTCTATGTGGGGCTATCTTTGAAGGTGACCCAGAAACTACAACTAATCCAGAATGTGGCAGCTAGACTGGTGACTGGGAGTGGCTGCCGAGACCATATAACATTGGTCCTGAAAGACCCACATTGGCTCCCAATACATTTCTGAGCACAATTCAAAGTGTTGGTGCTGATCTTTAAAGCCCTAAATGGCCTCGGTCCAGTATACCTGAAGGAGCGTCTCCACCCCCATCATTCTGCCCGGACACTGAGGTCCAGCGCCGAGGGCCTTCTGACAGTTCCTTCACTGCGAGAAGCCAAGTTACAGGGAACCAGGCAGAGGGCCTTCTCAGTAGTGGCACCCATCCTATGGAACGCCCTACCATCAGATGTCAAAGAGAACAAGAACTACCAGACTTTTAGAAGAAATCTGAAGGCAGCCCTGCTTAGGGAAGCTTTTAATGTTTGATGCATTACTGTATTTTAATATTTTGTTGGAAGCTGCCCAGAGTGGCTGGGGAAGCCCAGCCAGATGGGTGGGGTATAAATAACTTATTATTATTATTATTATTATTATTATTATTATTATTATTATTAAATGGGGTGGTTAATTAGAGGCCAAAGGAACAGTAATGGCAAAGTGAGTGTGTCACACAATAGCTCAGCTGCCAAATATTTTACACTTCCAGCACATCTGGGAACCTCGCTTCTTGGAAAGACCTGCATAGATTTAGCTATCATTCCTGTTATTCCTTTTAACAACAACAACAACAACAACAACAACAACAATAAAACACCAAACACTTGCATTATTTTCAAACGTATATATTTCCTCACAAAGTCTGCCTTTATCTACACATTTCAACTAAGCACATTCCTTTTTAATATGCATTTTGGTATGTATCTGAGCTGAAACCCAGTATGCAGTATTTAGTGAACTGTGAAAACCAAAATCTGCCTGTGTTCTGATCTGCATATTTTTTTCAGGTTGATTCAGTGAAAAATTCAGATGGAACAAAAGCTTCAAGGATCCCTAATCTTGATATCTTCTTGTGGTGGTTGGAAAAACCTATGGATGTGAATGATGACAAAAGGGGTAACCCGGCTGCCCTATGAGAGAATGAGGCTGTACTCACTTCATTCCTTTCAGTTTCAGTCCCACTCAAGCACTCGCTACCTGTTTATACTGAACATTTGAAGAGTCTCTCCAGAATGCACAGGCTAGGCCATGCTGCCTAGGGGATGCATGACTGACATCAGCATAAAGGAGTCCTATAGGCCATCTGTCATGGATGCTTTAGCTGAGACTCCTGCATTGCAGAGGGTTAGCCTAGATGACCCTTGGGCCCCTCCCAACTCTGATACTATTATTCTATGCAGGTGGCTGCCTCCTTGGGGATGGAAACCCTAAATGAGCCCATGTCTTCTGCAGATCCCATTCATCCACTCAGTTGCCCAGAGTACCAAATGCCTGAGCAGGATTTACATTTTCATCAACTGCCTATTTGTTTTTTTCTTCAGTCAGTTTTGTCCCAATGAACAGCTGCGTTGTGAATAGTTGTGTTAAGGAGCAGGCCTAGCTGAAACTGTTTCTAAGGCATGATTTCCCCCATTTCAGAGCTTCCCTTTTCACTTGCTGCAAGATATTTCCTCTTCTGCCTTTCTAAGTTTCTGTCGCACTGTTCTCCAAAGTAGATGAAGCAGGAACTTCTGGAGATTTTTCTGTGAAAGACAAAGGTGGGACAGAGGGGGAAAACTGATAAGCAGAAGGTTAAACAACTATCCATGCAGCAGATTGCTTGGTCTCCTGACTTTTGTTTTTAAGCAAAAGCGGAATCCCCGTCCCCACATTTTTATGGTACCCTTCATGCCCCACTGAAGATGGGGTCTTAAGCTGCTTCAGGGGCAAAACTCTCAGAGGTGGCTGAGGGGAACAGGTGTTCCTTTTCCCCCTCACTTTACCAATTTATTTATTTTTTTAAAAAAAATCCATTACCGCTACTCCTACAATGACAATAACAAGGTTTCTTTTTCCACAGCATGCAGCCATCATGTCTCCTGTACCAGAATGCTGTGGGAACTGATGAGGCCTTTTTTAAAAAAAGCAGAGGATGGGGAACCTGTGGCCCTCCAGATGTTGTTGACCTGTGGTGATCATCCCTGACCAGTAGCCACTAAAGATAAACAGATCTGCCAATTTTGGTGCTCCCAGTTTCTCATTTCTTCATTCTTAAATTCAGTTCCTCACATTCCTGCAGATGCCGGCAATTTAGGTGGAAAAGGACTCATGAAAATATGTGTGGAAGATCATTTATCTATTTGTGTCGTTTTGTTAGGTTGTTTAATGTTCTTGCTGTTTCAATATGTTTCATTAGGCCAGTTGCCTGGGAAAACAAGGAAAAGAATTGAATTGTAAGCAAGTGAAGGCTGAGGGTTTGGGGCAGCTGTGGCACCTGTTGCTAAGGGATTTGGGGTGTTGGGAGAATGACCTTTGGAGGGTGGTTAAGTCAGTGAGGGGAGAGGAGAAGAGGAACCTTGGAGTACTGAGGGAACAATACTGTTGTGGAGAGTTTGTGGAGAACCTTTGATAAAAGAAAACCGTCCTCAATTTCTTGAAGTGGCCGTGAGGAGAACTGAACAGGACCGTGATGTGAGAAAGAACAGCTAGATGATGATCCGCTTTCAGCACTGGTGCCTGGTTTGCTGAGGCAACTCTTTCTTAGAGAGGGACATATTTGGGCCTTGTTCTAGAACATTCTGGGCTCACAGAAGATAGCGCTGGTTCCAAGTTTTGGAGGGCCTTTGAACAAAGCACATGTCATGAGGCCCCTTCTCTTACCGAGTCAACTGCCACTCTGGCATTTTCACCGGCTGGTATTATTCACCTTTCTCCTCATTGCTACCACCGGCTTGTTTGCCAGATGGAGAGACAAGCAGACAGGGACACCCACTGCTTTGCCTTTTCACCCACCCACCCCTTGTCTGAGCCAGGGTGACAGGCAGGTGTACAAGCAGGTTGCAACGGTGAAGAAGAGAAGCATGTGAGGAGGGATCCTGTCCATGGTCCCTCTCCTGGGGTGTGGGCCCAGAACATATGCCCCACAATGCCACCTCTTTGTGCAGCCCTCACAGAAGTATTGCCTACTTTCAGTGATATCCCTTCTCGTAGTGGTTGCACTGGGGGCATGGTTCTGATCACGCCAAGGCCACAGGTCTCTTTCCCTCACGAGCCACCTGCCTATTCCTGTATTGCAGGGGCTTGCACTAAATGATCCTTGGGGTTTGTTCTAACTCTACAATTCTCTGATTCTGTTCTGTGATTCTAATCCAGAGATGGGAACTGCATATGGTTCCTTTCCTAAAAGGGCCCTGATCACACCTGTTTGTGTGGCCTTAGAATGCAAGGAGCTCAGGAAATCGCATTGTGGGCTAGGTGACATCTGTTTGAGCTGGGCTGCCACATCTGTGCCAATGTGGAAGAACTTCTGCTCTGTGGGGTTGTAGACAGGCCACTGTGCCTCATCTCCCATGGACCCAGTGGGATTCCTGTAGAGGAAACAAAGAAGTCAGAGCCATATCTCAGCCTCAGATTGGTTTGCAGGGTGAAGCTTCCAGTGTTGTATAATTTAATAAACAGATGAGCCACACCAGAATTTAAATGCTGTCTAAACCTTGCTCCCAGTGCTGCTGGGAGTGCTGTGCCACAAATAAAAGTTGCCCCATAGCCAACATCAGAAGTGGGCAGCTATGCAAGGATTCCAGTTGCTGACAGCAGTCCTGTATATGGGCAACAGATTCTCATTAGGAAAAATGACTGTGTTTCTCAAAATGGTGCCCTCCAACCCAGGATCACACATGCTGTGGTAGAAGCTTACTCACAGGTGCAGGCATTGTCCATGATAACTACAGCAGAGGTGGAGAACGCTTTTCAGAGCAGGGGCCAAATTACCTCATACATAAGCTTTAGGGAGCCAAAAGTGGGCCGGTCAATGGATGTGACTCTTGCCTTGTACAATAGGCTACATTCCTGCCATGAAAACATCAATCTCTCCATCGAGGCATGCAAGAAATATTACCTCACTTTAACGACATATTCCAGTCTGGGAAAAGACCTCAAGGATGGCACAGAACCCAGCAGGTGAGAGGGGTACACTGGGGAGGGAGACGCCCAATGACTGGACAGAGAGAATCCCACCCATCCTCCACAAAATGGAAGCCTTTTAGCAAAGGAAACAACCCACAACATTCAAGCTGAACCACATTCACAACCTGTGCAAAGGTGCCATCAATGACACAGATGATCCGAAAGAGTTTGATTAATGCCTTACCCGCTTCTGGCAAATTCTGCCCAGTATCGCATCACTTGGTGGCTCAATTCGGCTTCAGCGGCCTTCACCTCCGACCGGTTTGTTTGCAACACTAATTCCACGCTTCCAAACAAGTAAGGTACCTCAGCTCCATGAGGTGTTCCTGCCCATTCAGGCCAAATAGAGTCAGGATTGCGGTGGTCAAAGGAGTAAACATAAACTTGGTTCTTATTTTTCCCCACCTTCTCAGCAAACTCAAGCAGAGGGCACACAAAGAAGTAATCTCCCATATAATGACTCATGGCCAAATGATATTGTTCCGACCCATGGCTACCTTCAGTGTACTTCTGTAGCACATCCTGGTCAACCTTTTGTTTGGTTCCTCCTTTGAAAGTTCCATTGACTGCTATAAGGGCCTGCTCCCGGGTCAGTATTGCATCCTTCAATGTCATGTTAGGAAACATAAAAAATACCATAGTTGACCCTTCATCAGCAGTGACGCCAGTGAGAATGGGTTTGCCATGAACAAGACCACTCTCCAGCAGCTTTGGGGGATCATCTGGGAGGAACTCCCCATCCGTTGTCAATGAGAAGAAAGTTTGCAAGGCATCAAACATTTTGCTGTTCATTTCCAACCCCTGTAGGCAGCTTACCATAGCACTGTGGTTAGCTTTAGGGCAAACAAGGCCACTCACCATTGCTGAATCTCTTAGGGCATTTTCAGGATTCTTCCAACCCCAGGGGGCATTGGGAACTCCACTCTGAAGCACAGCACGGGCAAAAAGGGGTTGGCTGGCCGGTGAAAGCAGGTGGAAACCAACTGCGGCTCCTCCAGCACTTTCGCCAAAGAGAGTTATCCGGGTTGCATCACCGCCAAACACAGCTGCGTTCTCACTCACCCACTTCAGAGCCAGATGTTGGTCCCACAAGCCAACGTTTCCTGGGGCATCTGGCGGCAGGTACAGGAAACCTAGGGTCCCCACACGGTAATTCATGGAGGCCACAATGACATTCTCTGTAGCTGCTAACAAGGCCCCATTGTACATATCCAAAGAGGCTGTGCCAATGATAAAACCCCCGCCATAGATCCAAAGGAGGATGGGCACTGGTGTGACTGGCCGTGGGTGGGGCACCCAGATGTTGAGGAAGAGGCAGTCCTCTGAAAGTGGTGTGTTAGCAGCAAATAGCTCTGCAAATGGCATTTTTTCAATGTTTACCTGAAGGCAAGTGTTGCCAAAGCTGGTGGCCTCCAAGACCTGGCTCCACGGCTGATGTGGAACTGGCTTCTGGAAGCGCAGTTTGCCTATGGGGGGCTCAGCATAGGGGATGCCCAGGTAGGCGGTCACAGAGCCAGAGCCAGCTGGGAGTATTTTGCCTTTAATGGGACCACTGCTGGTGACCACCACAGTATCATCTTCTGAGGCAGAGCTGGAAGCCAGGAGGAAGAGGAGGAGGCACAAGGAGGATGGTGAAGTCCAGAAACAACACATAGCGGCTGCAGCTGAACGAATCAGAAATAAGGGTGGGGTGGGAAACATTAGAATACGGGACATTTGAATAATGTAATCAATCCTGAATACAAGAAGAAACCCAAATGGAAGGGTCAGTATCAAACAAATCTGCTTTTCGTATGTCCCTTCCTACAAAAGAACATATACCAAAATAAAAACTCTTTAAGGTGCCAGGGGACACTGTCCAGTTTTTCCTGGTATTTTGATGGTTTCTAGTCCCTGTACCATTAAATAAATGGTTATTAATTCCTATTTTATTTAACAGAAGTTTTGGTTCCTCTAAATTATGATTGCAATAGGTAACTGGGTATATCACATCTCTCGATCATACACATCTGTCCTAACAGCTACAGTACACCTTAAATGGAGACATTGAGAAGTATCTTCAACTTGCTCAAATCTCCTGGGGAATCAACACCTGGTACTCAAAGCATCTCCAAACTGTACTTTAGCTATTCCACAAATAAGGTTTCTCCAGATCTATTGTTGTACAGTTTGACAGAAGGGGTTATTATTGAAATCGCCAAAGAGAAACCCAACCCCAAGAAAGGTAAAAACAGCAACAACATTGACACTGCTGGAACACAAGTTTCTGATTTCCTTTCCTATAGCAGGTCTTCTACCTGTTCTACAGAGAACATTTCCCCATTCTCATCCATTTTAAGAGACACTCTGATTTGTGATCTAGAGTTGCTGTGCCTCCAGTTTTTGGTAATGTTCTGAGTTATCCCCCATGGCCAGCTCATATCGCATTTCTGTTCCTTACAGACTCACCCTGATGGGGTTCTCCTGCTCCTCAGTATCCCCTGCAACTCACTCTGAAGAGGAAAGTTAGGTACAGCTGAGGATCCAGAGACTCTTATGAAAAACACCTGGGTGTGGTAGCATCTGCCCATCTGTACGTAAGCAAAAGTCAATGACCAACTGGCTTTGCTCACCCAGTGGGAGGAGGCTATACCTTGGCAGGATCCAAATGTAGGCCGGGGGTCAGGGAGACCTTGCTTTTACATAAATTGGGGGAAGGTGCAGGGGGAAAGACAATGGGCTCCCTCCAAAATAAGTCATACTCAGAGGAGACCCACTACAATTAAAGGACATGACTATGATAGGACCATTGATTTCCGTGTGTCCACTCTGAGTAGAACTTAAAAGGATTCAGCCCCAAGTTATTTCAATCCTTCTGTCCTTTGGCCATGGAGTGATACAAATGTCCACAAATACAGGGAAAGAGCAACCTGGAACTCCAATTTGGATTTTTGAAAAGCAGCTTTCCAAGAATATACACCCATTCCTAAGGCATGTGCAGGCAATGGGATTTATTCAACTAACAACTAGTGGATCAGCAACAGATTAAAAAAATAGGGATTAATACACAAATAGATTCTAATCTAGAATGCTCTAGCTTCTTCAAAGGTCCAGATGCGCCTATGGCGGCCTCTCCCATCAGGCTTTTCTCACAGTCAGTTTGGGGATGCAACCAATGAGTAAGGTCCTTCTAGATCCATAATTTGATGGCAGTTTAGCAAGGAACTCCAACCAGCAGGTGGCAGCAGAGATGTTGCAATAGCAACTGGGGTGCGTTGCAAGAGGGAGCTCCAGCTAGGGTTGCCAAACTTCAAAAAGTAAAATTCATGACACCTGGGAGTTCCTAACAGCTTTTTGAGCTGTTACCACTGATTTGCCCATCTGAGGCCATTTTTTAAACCCGAAAACCAGGACATGTCAGGAATTTTCCTGACGTATGGAAAGCCTAGAATTGCAACACTAGGAGGGCTTTACTGCAGTGCCCAGAATTGTTTGAGGGAAGAAATGTGCTTTGAATGTGCTTCAAATGAATATTTTATACGCACCTTGACTGTGTGTGTAAGTCCCTTTCCTGAACTTCCTGGGTCTGCCAGGAACCTTGACTCTCGTTTTTTCCATATTTTTTTTATTATTTTCATTAATAAAATAAAAACATAAAATATAAGAACATTATAATAGCCATTTCTAAAACATTTGCTCCGCCGAGCTCGTGACTTCCTCCCTCCCTTCAACTGGTTTCTAATTTCCTGATAAATTATATACACATTTCTGCTGTCAGTTTCTGTCCTTCAATACATCTCAAGTCCTTCTATTATCCATGGTCAGATACTATTTTTATATTATGTTGCAGGATTCATATCAATCCTACTAGTGTCTTCACAATTTACTCCAATCTCTCTGGAATTTCAGATCGCCTTGGTTCCAGATCCTGACAGTCAGTTTGGCTAACTCTGCATAGTCCATCATCTTCATCTGCCACTCCCTGATCAATGATAATTCTTGTGATTTCCATCTTTGGGCTAAAATAATTCTTGCTGCAGTGGTGGCATACATAAATAGTCTTTGGTCTGCTTTTGTTATCTCTTCTCCCATCAACCCAAGCAAAAACACTTCCGGTTTTGGGGGGAAGGTATATTTTTAACCTGACTCTTGCATTGAACCTGAACTCTTGCTGAAGACTGAATCACCATCTGAATGTGACCACCCTCTGGAAGATAATAGCCATTGTGCATTTGAGAAGGACAGTTAATGCCTTAGCGGGCAAACTCTGCTCAGTATCGCATCACTCTGCCATATATGTTTGTTTATAAATGCTCTACTAAATAAATAAGTAAAGCAGGCAGTGTTCCACTAAAAACAATATATATATAATCTAGTACATATCAGTAGAGCATGAAACTCTTGATCTCAAGGTTGTGGGTTCGAACCTCACATTGGGTGGAAGAATCCTGCACTGTAGGGGGCTGGACTAGATGATCCTCATGGTCCTTTCCAACTCTATGATTCTGTTCTATGACTCTCTCTCTCTCTCTCTCTCTCTCTCTCTCTCACACACACACACACACACACACACCAGCTTAAATAAATGTTCTTGCATGACACCGCCAAATTGTGTGGCACACATATTTGTCTATAAAATAGCAACCACATTTATTATAAACTTCCCCTTTTTCAGTTAAGGGCACAGTAGGAGGGTGCTGTTCCCTTGGTCTCTCTCTACTGCCCAACAATTCCCAAAAGAGTTTTTTGTTTTTTTAAAGGTGTTCTGCTAACCAGCACAAAGAGAACAGCTCTCTTTGCTGACCTTGGGGTTCTTTCAGCAAACAAGCTACAGTCATTCACCTTCGGGACCCTGGCTTTGAACATGTTCTGTGTTTTCTAGGAAAATGTGAGTTGCTGATTGCTTGTTTTTAGGTTCCCTCCCCGGTACGCCCCAGTTCTTTCGCACATCTGCCTCAAGGATAGGGAAACCAGCCAAGCTGGATCCATAAAGGACTGTAGGTGAGGCTAAGGTAAAGGTAAAGGGACCCCTGACCATTAGGTCCAGTCGTGGCCGACTCTGGGGTTGTGGCGCTCATCTCACTTTATTGGCCGAGGAAGCCGGCGTACAGCTTCCGGGTCATGTGGCCAGCATGACTAAGCCGCTTCTGGCGAACCAGAGAAGTGCACGGAAACGCCGTTTACCTTCCCGCCGGAGCAGTACCTATTGATCTACTTGCACTTTGTTGTGCTTTTGAACTGCTAGGCTGGCAGGAGCAGGGACTGAGCAACGGGAGCTCACCCCGTCATGGAGATTCGAACTGCCGACCTTCTGATTGGCAAGTCCTAGGCTCTGTGGTTTAACCCACAGCGCCACTCGCGTCCCTGTAGGTGAGGCTACCCAACTCTTAATCACCTGACATCAGACATCATGGTGGTGGATGTGAAGTGTTTTCCTTTGCCTGCAACCACATGTCTTCTATGCAGACTCCCAATATTAAGCCCAAAAGGATTTCAGGATCTTTTTGCTAGAGTTATGGCATGAATATGTGTTAACCTTTTCCCCGCAAGAAAACTCATACACAAGAGGAGCAAAGAAAGACTGGTTTATTGCATGAAATGAAAGTTTCAGAATATATGGATGCCGCTTCAGACAGCAAAATTACCCCATAGGCAAGCAGCAGCTCTTGCCACACCAACACACCTTGATTTAAAGAGTAAAAGAATCCCTAACTATTCCCAAAAGTCTGCAGAAAGTGTGTGTGACAATATTGCCACAGAACTGACACTGAAAGTAAAGTAAGAAAGGGAAGCAGAGGGGCATCTGTGTCCTGAAGCAAAGCATGTTTTGGTTCCTTGAGGGTGTAGAGTTTATTACTGGAGTTTGGAGAGTCAGCTAACCATTGAAAATCGAGCGGGTTTGTACTCATTTTAGCCAATGCATCCTTAAGGAGAGGAAAGGGGTTGAGCAATTTCTTATAACTCCGACATGGATTTGTTCTATTGCCTCTTTCCCACAAGCTCCTGTCTGTTTCCTATGTCATTTACTTTGTTCTGTTGGTTGGTGAAAGAATAGAACCCTCGTGAGAAATGGCTAAACTGGTGATCTTTGTTTCCTGAAGCCTGAAGGTTATCTTACTGTGAAAGAGGCATGGCATTGTGGTATGTATTATGATTATTATTTGGGGGGAACAGGTGGAAGAATGAAGTTGTTAGCTTTGAACTACAGGAATCAAACTAGCACTCATCAGGACCAAAGCAAAAGTAACTTAAACTTTGCTAATATCAAAAGGAAATGTATATTAGATGTTTCAGGAATCTACATCTGCCAAAGATATTGAAACCCACTTCTCAAAATGGCAGAACAGTTACTTTGCTAGAAGTTCAAAATTTCGCAGACACATAAAAGGTGTGTTTTCAATTGGTTGTGAGCATGTTAAGATCGCAGGAAGCAGTGGGTCTTTATCAGCATGGAAGTCCCAGAATATCTTGTCAGGTTGTCTTCTAGGTCACTTGGTAATGATGCTTTATACTTGAGGGACACAGAGTCAAGCAACACCTGTTGAAAAGATGAGTGTGGTTTGGTCAGAATGCAATATAGGCATGAATGAGAGAAATGCGTTTAGCCAAAAAAATGTGTGTGTTAGGCAAAACTGCAGACAAAAAAAAGTGTATTAGAATAAATTAGCACTATAATACTGATGAATTTTCATGAGCACTTAAATATATATATATATTGCTAATTGATGTGTAAATGTATGGTAAAGGCAAAGGTAAAGGACCCCTGGATGGTTAAGTTCTGTCAAATCAGACTATTGGGTGTGGCGCTCATCTCCGCTTTCAGGCCAAGGGAACCGGCATTTGTCCACAGAAAGCTTTTCTGGATCCTATGGCCAGCAGGACTAAACCACTTCTGGCACAACGGGACACCGTGACGGAAAGCAGAGCACACAGAAACACTGTTTACCTTCCTGCCACAGCAGTACCTATTTATCTACTTGCACTAGCATGCTTTCGAACTACTAAATTGGCAGGAGCTGGGACAGAGCAATGGGAGCTCACTCCGTCGTGGGGATTCAAACTGCCGACCTTCTGATCGGCAAGCCCAAGAGGCTTGGTGGTTTAGACCACAGCGCCACCCATATCTCAGCATGTGGAAATGTGGAGAGATGAGGAAGAGGGTAACAGGAGAAAGCACTCGTCTACTTCAGCTCCCTTTGGGCTGCAGCACAAAGCCTTCCTGATGTGGGGAAATGAACAGGTGTTCATGTTCGCATTTAAAACATGGTTCCAGGCACAGGTTGCAGAAGGAAGCCATTTTAGCTGTGGGCCATACAAACCATTAAGCTGGATGACAGAGAGGGGAGAAAATGTCCTCCTCTCAACTGCTCGGTGTGGTCTACCCATTCATTCTCTGTTCATTCATTCATCTCTCTATACTCCCCAGCTCCAACATTTCCTCTGTAGTCCTAATGACCTTTCATGGAGATGCCCTTTATTGGGTTGTGGATTCCTTTTTCCCGTCCTCCTCCTTGTGTGAAGCAGCAGAATCCTCTTTCAATTTGTCTGTAGAAGAAGGAAGAAGAAGAAGAAGAGTTTGGATTTGATATCCTGCTTTATCACTACCCGAAGGAGTCTCAAAGCGGCTACCATTCTCCTTTCCCTTCCTCCCCCACAACAAACACTCTGTGAGGTGAGTGAGGCTGAGAGACTTCAGAGAAGTGTGACTAGCCCAAGGTCACCCAGCAGCTACATGTGGAGGAGCAGGGAATCGAACCCGGTTCACCAGATTACGAGTCTACCGCTCTTAACCACTACACCACACTGGAAATGAGATGTTGAAGACTCTAGAACAAGGGTCGCCGACCTATTTAGGCATATATCCACATCTGGATTTTGGAGTGAGTGCCCAGCTCTGGTTTCTTCTCATAGAAGTGAGAGAGGAAGTGGGAAAGAGTCTCAATCTTCCAGCTTCCTCCTTCAGTTCTTGGCTTTTCACAGGACAATTGGTAACCTCACTTACCATCTTATGGCCAAAGGATGGAGGGGTAGAGAGTACAGCCATGGGCACCCACGCCATTGCACCCATGGTCATCACATTGGCAATCCCTGTTTTAGAAGCCCAGGGCCAGTAGCATCTCCTTTCAGCTGTAGGTGATGCCAGTTACAGTACAGTCATTAGAAGCATTTGTCTTATGAGGTCTTAGCCCCCACCGCAGTCCACTCACACCCATACTGCAAGGCAAAGAACAGAGCTCACTTATCAGTGTATTGAAGAAAGTGCAGTGTTGCACAGGTGACCTATCCACAACCTGGGTTGGCTCAGTGCTTAGGTGGAAGAAGTTCTGCTGTGTGGCATTGTAGAGCGGCCACTCTACCTCACCGGCAGCTGACCCCGTTGGTTTCCTGCAGAGGATGTAAAACAAATATGTAGCCCTAAACACCAATATACTGCGCTCCATCCTCCATCCAGGCAAAAGGCATTATCAGAGTTTGGGGATATATCACAGTCAGGCAAAAAAGACACTTGAGGAGCAAAACAGAGCCAGTGAGAGCTGGAGAATTCTGAAGGCCAGATATTCACAGGAACACATTTGGACCTCGTCAGATTTGCAGATGACACCAAACCGGGAGGGTTAGCTAATGCCACAGAAGACATGATCAGAATTCAAAATGACCTTGACAGATTGGAGAACTGGGCCCAAGCTAACAAAATGAATTTCAGCAGAGAAAAATGTAAGGTTCTGCACTTAGGCAGGAAGAACCAGATGCTCAGATATAAGATGGGGGACACCTGGCTTACTAGCAGTGCATGTGAAAAGGATCTAGGAGTCTTAGTGGACTGCAAGCTCAACATGAGTCAACAGCAGCACACAAAGAAAGGCTAATGCTATTCTAGGCTACATAAGCAGAAATATAGCGTCCAGCTCAAGGGAAGAAATAGTACCAATAGTATCTTAGTCAGACCACACCTGGGATACTGTGTCCAATTCTGGGCACTACAATTTAAGAAGTTGGAGTGTGTGCAGAGGAGGGCAACCAAGATGATCAAGGGTTAGGAAGCCAAGTCTTATGAGGACCAATTGAAGGAGCTGGGAATGTTTAGCCTGGAAAAGAGGAGACTGAGGGAAGAGATGATAGCAAGCTCTCTCTTTTTCTTTTCCTTTTTGTTATTGATACATGAAAAAAGAAAAGAAACACAGGACAAGAAATACAAACCAAACCACAATATAGACAATATTAGTTACAAATCAATAAAACAAAAAGCGGTCCTTTGACTATAGACCCGACCTCCCATCCATTCCTTATTTCAATTATCTGTTGCCAATACACGTTTTTGTCTTAAATTAACTAATTATTGATTTATCTAAGATTTCAGATCTTTCTTAAATCTACTACTAAAGTTATTCAAAGGCTGCAACAGAGTTTAAGCTTCTTGTAATTGTTTTTCAAATGAACTTTATAGACTTCCCATTTTGAGATGAAGATAGCAAGCTCTTGTAAAGTGAGGCAGGGCTGGCTCAGGGAGAGTGGTGGGAGATGTGCCCCCCCCAAAAAAAAACCCCAGGAAGATTGCCCCAGCAACCACCACCACCACCACACACACACACACACACACACACAACCACATACAACACCTCTGCTTGGGAGGTTCTGGTCTCTCTTTCCTTGGAGGTTGCTAAACAGTGGTTGGATGGCCATCTCTCATGGATACTTTAGCTGAGATTCCTGCATTGCAGGGCGTTGAACTAAATGACCCTTAGGGTTGCTTCCAACTCTACAGTTCTATGATTCTATGATCTCATTGTACACTTCCCAAACCTGGGGATCTCCAAATGTTCTCAGTTACAACTCCCACCGGCTCCATGTTCAATAGGCATAATAGGAATGGCAGTCAAAAACATATTGGAGGGTATCAGGCTGGGGAAGGTAGCTTTTGTGGGAATGTTCTGGGGTGCAGGAGAGGATATATTATGAGATTATATCCTAATCCAATTTGTGCTAACAAGTTCCCAAAATATCAGCAGAGTTTATAGACA
This sequence comes from Podarcis gaigeae, assembly GCF_964106915.1. Lineage (NCBI taxonomy): Eukaryota > Metazoa > Chordata > Lepidosauria > Squamata > Lacertidae > Podarcis > Podarcis gaigeae. The sequence continues at coordinate 109,945,243 of NC_139679.1, forward strand.
TCCCCCTTTAAGTTCGCAACGGTAACGTCTGCACAGGTTCGCTAGAACCTCTACAATAATTACTCTGGTAATTTCCCCTTTGTTCCCTCTTAAAATACAAGACACGACACAGTCTTTATAAAAGTATAAAAGAGTTTACTCACGTTCTGTTCACAATATGATCCCAGAAGGCAGACAGCTTTAAAAAGGTAAAATACACTCAGAATCTATCTTATAGCAAGATAGTCCTTTCCTAGAGCATCCTTAGATGTTTCCACATTGAAGGAAGATGGCAGAGAGAGGCAAGAGAGACAAGAGAGAGAATGGCTGCCTGCCCTGTGCCACACCCACCTCTGGTCACATGCGGAGGAAGTCCGTCCCCAGGAAGTTTACCTGCTTGCTGGGCAGACATCCCTCCCCATGTTCTAACATGTACACTCTAGGAATGTTGTCATTGACTGCTCCTGTGTTTTACATCCCACAGCTTTAAGGGTTGAAAGGGCTTGCCTTCTGTATAAAGGTGAAGGGCAAGCGAGGAAAAGGTAATGCCTTACCCACTTCTGGAAAACTCTGCCCAGTATCGCATCACCCTGCGGCTCAGATCCGCCTCAGCTTCTGTGTAAGTTTGATTGGCGGCCACAGCTTTCTCGAGGGTTCCAAACAAGTAAGGCAGCTCAGCATCATGGGGTGCCCCAACCCACTCAGGCCAAAAAGAGCCTGAGGTGTGGTGCTTGAAGTAGTAAGCGTACACAGGGCTCCCAACTTCTTCCAGCTTCTTAGAGAATTCATCCATTGGGCACGAAAAGAAGTAATCGCGAAAGGACTGTGACAAGGCCCTGTGGTACTGAACTGGATCCTGGCCTTCCTTGCTGTACTCCAATGCCACAGCCTGGGCAACTTCTTCCGTTGCATTTCGTATTGCCATCCGTATCCCTTTCAGAAGTAGCTCGTGAGTGAACTGGTGGCGCTCGATGCCAGGAAAACTAAACGGCATAAAGGTGTTCCCTTCGTCAGAGGTAAAACCAATGAGAACTGGCTTGAGTTTGATGTGCCCAGGCTCCAGAAGCTTCTGAGGGTCATGAGGCAGGAAATCTCCATCTGTTGTTGGTATCACAGGAAGATCGATAAGATATTTGCCTTTCTCAAAGAGGAGCATTTCCTGTGGAGAGAATTCTGTGGCATTTGTCGCCTGTAGGCAGCTCATCACAGCGCTGTCATCGCCATCAGCACAGCCCACCAGCTGGGCGATAGCGAGGGATTTTTGCTTGGCTTCCTCAGGACTCCCCCAAGCCCAGATGGCACTGGGAGATCCACTCTGAATCACAGCTTGGGCAAAAAGGGGCTGGCTGCCTGGTGAAAGGAGGTGGAAACCCACTGCTGCTGCTCCAGCGCTGTGGCCAAATATGGTCACCCGAGTCGGATCTCCTCCAAAGGCGGCGGCATTCTCATTGACCCATCTCAGAGCCAGCTGTTGGTCTAGCAAGCCCAAATTTCCTGGAGCTGCTGGTGGCATGGAGAGGAAGCCTAGCATTCCCAGGCGATAATTCAGGTTGACAACTATCACTCTCTCGGTAGAGGCTAAGGATTCCCCTTTGTACATGTCCAGGGAAGATGTCCCAGTGAAAAATCCCCCTCCGTGAATGAAAACAAGGACAGGGGTTGGTGTAGAGGGACGCGGGTGGGGAACCCAGATGTTGAGAAAGAGGCAGTCTTCTGACAGTGGCGTATTGGGTGCCCACACGTCTGCATCAGGGATGCCAGAAAAAATAGACTGGTGGCAAGAGTTGCCATAGCTGGTGGCTTCCAAGACTTGGCTCCATGGCTGATGTGGAAGGGCCTTCTGGAAACGCAATTTCCCCACCGGGGGCTCAGCATAGGGGATACCCAGGTAAGCCGTCACAGAGCCGGAGCCAGCTGGAACATGCTTGCCCTTGATGGGGCCACTTTTGGTGACCACCACGGTGTCATCGCCAGGGGCAGAGCCAGAGGCAGGTGAAAAGAGGAGGAGAATGTAGATGTAGGGGAGTGAAGAGAGGATACCAGGCATTGCAGCAGCTAGAAGGAGATTTTAAAAGTTACATTCAATAAAAGGCAGGTCATTTCTCTCTCAATGATCCGCTGCTCTGGCCTGCTCACATCAAGCCCTGCTCTGCGGTTCTTCCCCAAGGTCCCACAAGGGCAACACAGATCGTGGACCTTGGATGCCTTCTGCAAACAAGCCATGAGCTCCCTCACTTAGCAACCTGGGCTGACTCTGCACCTGGGCTCCGTTTACATTGTTAGAAAGGTGGCGAATCAAACAAATTTAACACATTTTCTCCAGGTTCATGTGTTCCAATGCTCAGCTATTCAGGAGGTTTGGGAGAGACCAGTTACTCTAGCCATTTCCTGCCCTATAGTCCATTTTTCTGTCTAGGAATGAAATTTAACCACCCATTTCTACATTCTTTATGTATGTCGATGTTCCTATTTCCCCCCCTAAATTGCAGCAGGGATGCAAATATGCTTGGAAGTGCATCAGGTGGCGGTCATTAATTTAATCCTTTCACTGCAGATCAAGAGACCAATGAATATTGCAAGGTTTCAACTCCCCTTTTGGAAATGTCCTTTGGATCCCATAACTCTTAATATAACTTGTTTATATTGATAAAAGCTCCACTGAACGCAGTGAAACTTATCTCTGAGTAAGCATGCACAGGGATTGCCTTGTACATCTATCCACAAGTCTGAGTTTTGACTCTGTGTGTTCCCTTGATGCAGTTGCTGTTTTGCTTTCTCCAGTGTTCCCAATGTTTCTTAAAGCAACAATTCTTTTTCCAGAACAAGGCTCTTTCCAGAAACAGAGGCTGATGGTGGATAGGTAATAGAGAGCCTTCATTAACATTTTTCATCCAGGACTTATGTCACAGGGACATTCTAGGCTGTCTGATGGCAAAATGCCCCCGGAAACTCAGCTGGACTTTTGAGTAAACATACATAGATGAAAGCTGTACCTGTGCATAAGCCACATTAATTCAATAGGACTTACTCCTGACTAGACATGGTTAGGATTGCAGCCTTTGCCATATCACAGGGATGTTGTTGGGACCCATTTCTTAGGAATGGGGGAGAAATTCTGTCTATCCAGTATGCATTTAAAGTTGAAACACAGCTATTCTGAATTTTGTGTCTGAATTTTGTGATACAGTTATCTAACCCAACAATGCTTACATAACTGGATGTATTAATGGAAAGTGAAAGGAAGAGTGAGGATCTTAGTGAAAAATAGCATAAAAATGCATTATATTAGGCAAATTGTTTCCCCCAAAAAATGCTAATCAGTCAAAACTGCATATATATATATATATATATATATATATATATATATATATATAATGAGAAATTCTTACCATGCTGCTACTTAATTTCCATGGCAATGTCTTTATAAATGCAAATGGATGCAAAATGTGGAGAGCCGAATTTATGGTTGGAAAAATGAGAACCAGAGAGAGACTGATATGGACAGAGTCACCATCCCTATTCAGAAGAAAGATCTTCTGGGATTGATGACACTTCCTTCCTACTAAGTGTGATTGGGAGTGCAACCTAAATAACCCACCTGAAGCAAAATAATTCAAGACCAGGTCACTAGACCTTTGGAAAACCTGCAAAGAGGGGAGGACTTCTGGGTCCTAAATGACAGAATGGGCATCTTTCCCCTCTTTCTCACACCCACACCCCAAAGGCTTGGGTTAAAGCTATGTGTAGCTGTTGTAGTTCAGAAAAATAGCAGTCCAAGGAAAAGATCAGCCAGGGTTGCCTTAAATACAGGAATTGCATAGATTCCTGCAATAGACTTGAACAGTCAACCATTGACATTGTTTCAGAATTAGATGCATGCAGACCTAGAAAGTCTAAATCCAAATCAATTCTTCAAAAGCAAATGGGTTTTCCTAATTGTAAGGACTCACCTCCCGTCTCCTTCGTGAGTTGTTTTCCACTCCTGATCCCAGCTCAGGCCAAAGGGGAGAACAAATTGCAGAAGGGAACCAGTGTGTTCCCTGCAATGTTCACAAACAACCAGCAGCGACAGAGGGTAACTGTGCTAACTGAAAAGAGCATTGACCTCTTGGGCTCTGTCCAAAGAGTGGGAGGATGCTATAGATTGACAAAGTGGAAGTTCATGTCTTGGATCAAGCATATGGGGAAATGGAGGCTTGGCTTTGCTAACGAGTGATAGGGCAGATTCCCAATCCTTGATATGCAACCTTGTGGCTTTGGGAGAAGAAGAGTCCCTGTCTAAGGCTATCAGGGGAATGGTGACTATGCTGTCCCCCACATACACACACTAATGGGGGCAGTGGGACTCTGAATACCAGGTGGGGAGAGCATTATTGTGCTCAACTCCTACTTCGGTGCATCTGATTGGCCACAGTGAGAACAGGATGCTGGACTAGATGGGCCTGGGGCTTGATCTGGAAGACTCGTGTGTTCATAAGAGTGTGTCTTAATTTATTTTAAATATTGTTGCATGCCACCCCACTCTTGAAGCAGTGCAAGATTCCAGGGGTTTCAGGCACCCACCCAGAGTTTGTGTTTCCTTTCAGAAATGAGGTCAAGCAGAGACTGTGGTGTCTTTAGGATGTATGGTTTATTTACATGTACAGTGGTACCTCGGGTTAAGAACTTAATTCGTTCCAGAGGTCCGTTTTTAACCTGAAACGGTTCGTAACCTGAGGCGCGCTTTCGCTAATGGGGCCTCCTGCTGCCGCTGCACCGCTGGTGCGCAATTTCTGTTCTTATCCTGGGGCAAAGTTCTTAACCTGGAGCAACCACTTCCTGGTTGGCGGAGTTTGTAACCCAAAGCGTCTGTAACCTGAAGCGTCTGTAACCCGAGCTACTACCGTATCATTAGAATCTTAGAATCATAGAACTAGAGAGTTGGAAGGGACGCAACCTGAGCCTACGATGGAGGTAAGCAGCCCAAAATAGTCTTGATTCTCCAGGATTCACAGCCTTGTACTGACAAGGTGGAAGTCCAGTGCTGGGATCAAAGGCATTGGGAAACAGAGACTTACTTTGATGTGGAGTTTGAAGGGAGATCTGCAACCTCACAGCGCTCAGAAGAGAAGGGTTCCTGAACATATTTTGGTTCTTTACTTTAAATGGTTTTATTCCACCGTTCCTATTGGCTTTTGGCGGTGTGTTAAGTAACATTAAAGCAAGCAATTGGCTTATGGCCCCTGGGCTTGCTGGCCTTCCACCAAGTGTGTCACAAGTTTATTTGTACTTACACTCTCACTTTTAAGAAAAAGAAGCAGTGAGACCTGGGTAAATAAATGCTACTGCCCTGCTATCCATTGGATAGCTCAGTTGGTTAGAGCGTGGTGCTGATAACGCCAAGGTCGCAGGTTCGATCCCGCATGGGACAATTGCGTATTCCTGCATTGCAGGGGGTGGGACAAAGGTGATTCTCAGGCTCCTTTCCAGCTCTGCAATTCCATGATTCTATGTATCTGGGAAAGGCAATGATGGAGCTTCAGGAAGCCTCACTTCTGGTAACTCCATGGCACACAGTGAGAATTGATGGGAGGAATTAGGGTTATATCTGATTCAAGAGAGAGAAGCAGCTGAGGGAGGTTTGGCAGGAATTGCTCAGGGGGGGGGGCCAGGGAGTGCCTGGGTGCAAGAAGAATTCTGACACAGCCCTGATTGGCTAAATGATCAAAAGGCATCATGCGAAGCAAGAGGGAGAGTCCCCCAGTAGAGAGTAGGAGGCAATCCAAGCTGAGGAACAGGGAAGCAAGAGGCAGAAGTATTTCCAGAGAGTGAGTGAAGGGCAGGAGAAACCCCTGCATGAATTGGAGTGAAGATGTGGCCTGTAAATAGAGGATTGTTTGTTTCGGAGGGTCTGTCTGAAAGAGGAACCGAGAAACAGGAAGAGCAGGTGCAGGAATTGTAACTTCACTTCGCAATTTACTTTTCCCCCTTTGTAACTGGAAAAATTGTTGGTGGATGTAATGGTTCTAGGGGTTGTTCATGCGTAAACCGGCACCACACCTGGCTGGGTTGCCTGAGTGAACCTTTTCTGTCCGGACAGCCATTCACCCGTGGCTGTCTCAATCGCTGGCAGAATCCATCAGTGGGCGTTTCTTGAACTTCTTCCAGCAAAGAAGCTCTTTGACACCTAGTCTCCGCCTACTCTCCCTGCGCGGAAGCCTTCTGCGCAAGGAGGGTGTGGGCAGCGGAGGACCCGTGCCCACCCTGCTGGTCCCCGGCGAGGAGTCATGGGACCGCCTCGCCAATTCCCCCATCTGCCCCCCTTCTCCACTGGTGCTACGCTGATTTCCTTCCCCAGAAGATGGGCTGCTTCTCCCCATCCCGGGACGCTCTCCGGAATCCCTCTGGAGCCCCCTCTCTCCCTCTGGCTCCGATGGCAGTTCCCTGACAGTGGAGGTATAATAAAAAAGGAAATAATCACCAGACTCCAAAAGTTCTCAAAAGTTGCTGCTGGCTTCTTTTATTTGTTTGTGGCTGTGGAATCTTAGAGCAAAGGCTAAAATCATATTTTAAAGCTGTTGTTAATGACTGAATGCATCTGAAAACACTTCTTTCGCTCTCGTTTTTCTTTGAAAAGTGAGATCCTCAAGATATTCACACACAAAGTAAAATCGACCTGCATGAATCCACATTGCTTGGCTGAGATTCGGGATAGCTGAAGAACGAGGATAGTTGCATTTTTAAGTGAAATCTACATCATCCATTTCCAGATACTTTTACCAATCAGAGTCACTTTCTTCATCCATCAGCTCAGAGTCTGGAAAACAGAAAGGCATGTTTGGGTAAAGGAAGCTGCAGTAGGAAAAATGCTGGGGTTGCAAATCGCATTCCCACTTGCATTGCAGGGTCAATTATTCCTGATATAGAACCATTCTGAAACGAATGGAAAATTGTGGGGCACCTCTCCCCATACCAACCATCTGTGCCCTCAGATTGATAGGAGGGGGCGGGCTCCGCTTGTGCCTCCACCAATGAATTTTGCTCATTCTGCAGGGATGAAAATGAGAGCCTTTTCTGTGGTGGCACCTTAGTTATGGACACACACCCTCCCCTTGTAAGCATAAGAACACTAACAGGTTTCTTGCATCTGGTGAAAACCCCTTTCTGACCTCTCTGCTTGGAGGACTAGAGCAGTGTTTCCCAACCTTGTGCCTCCAGCTGTTTTTGGACTACAATTCCCATCATCCCTTGCCACTGGTCTTGCTAGTCAGGGATGATGGGAGTTGTAGTTCAAAAACAGCTGGAGGCACAAGGTTGGGAAACACTGGACTAGAGGGTTGTCTTAGGCTGTGTACATAGACCTACAATGTCAGGAAGTCTGCCCCAATAGGAGGTGACCTTAGAAAGCACCGTCTGCATATGCAGGCAGGCTGAAATGATGATGATATTTATATGCTGCCCATCCGACTGGGTTGCCCCAGCCACTCTGGACGGCTCCCAGAAAAATATTAAAAACACAATAAAACATCAACCATCAAAAACTTCCCTGAACAGGGATGCCTTCAGGTGTCTTCTAAAAGTCAAACAGTTGTTTATTTCCTTGACATCTGCTGGGATAGCATTTCATATGGTGGGCGCTACTACCAAGAAGGCCCTCTGCCTGGTTCCCTGTAACCTCAGTTCTCTCAATGAGGGAACCGCCAGAAGGCCCTCGGTGCTGGACCTCAGTGTTTGGGCTGAAAGATGGGGGTGGAGATGCTCCTTCAAGTATACTGGGCTGAGGTCGTTGAGGGCTTTAAAGGTCAGCACCAACACTTGTTGTGCTTGGAAGCGCATCCTCGGCATAAAACTTTTCCAGAAGAATACGCTTTAGATCGGCAAATAAGACAGGGGTGGCATATGGATGAGGCCGTGTGTACAGCACCCCAAAGCAGCACTTGCACCCAACACGGGGTCACATTATCACAGAGTGTGCTGGTGCCCATCAAGTGACCAGCTGGCATGGGCGGGGCAAGACAGTGTCACAGGCAGATGCTCCCAAATTACATTGAACAGGAGGGTTATATGACTGGGCTGTGGTATCTTCCAACTCCCCCCACCCGCCAGCCTGAAACCGTGCTCTTCCTGACCCTTAAATCCTTCAGTGGCTAGCCACACCCAGAAGCCACAGTAATGGGTGGGCGACACCTCCTCGGCCTGAGCTGGCTCTGTGGTAATGCGGAAGAAATTCTCTCCTGTGTAGACAGGCCATGCTCCATCATCAGGAGACCTGTGAGGGGATGCAAACGTCGCCAATCAGTAAAAGGAATAAGAATGAGATAAAAATCAAGTGCAGAAATGTAATAAAATTCCACTAGTTAAGCGCCACAATCAGCACAACCATGGAAGTTGCTCTGTGACAAAGTGCAAATGGGCGGGTCTTTCCTCAACCCCCTGTCACTCAGCTGCCGGGTAGGATGACAGTAGCCAGAGTCGTGTTTGAGCAGGTTGGAAGCAGGCTGGAAGCTGTAGACACAGGACTCAGCTAAAGGTAAAGGTAAAGGTACCCCTGCCCGTACGGGCCAGTCTTGACAGACTCTGGGGTTGTGCGCCCATCTCACTCAAGAGGCCAGGGGCCAGCGCTGTCCGGAGACACTTCCGGGTCACGTGGCCAGCGTGACATCGCTGCTCTGGCGAGCCAGAGCCGCACACGGAAACGCCGTTTACCTTCCCGCTGGTAAGCGGTCCCTATTTATCTACTTGCACCCGGAGGTGCTTTCGAACTGCTAGGTTGGCAGGCGCTGGGACCGAGCAGCGGGAGCGCACCCCGCCGCAGGGATTCGAACCGCCGACCTTTCGATCGGCAAGTCCTAGGCACTGAGGCTTTAACCCACAGCGCCACCTGCGTCCCTACAGGACTCAGCTACACAGCTGCAAATATAACATTTTAAGTGTGTTTTAAGCGCATTATACAAATGTGCCACTAGATGGCAATGGTGAGCTTTAGGCAAATGCCATATATTTTTCAAGACGCCTTTTAGAAAAGGTATTTAAACAGTGTTTTTTATATGTTTCTAGAGTCCACCACCAAGTCATGTTTGCTCTGTGCCTGCGAAGAATGGAGAAGCATGATCTATTGAGGGGTGAATGCTGCAAGCCCCTCCATCTTGTGCTCGGGTTATATAGGTTTATCCTAAAAATGCCACAGTCACCGCTGACCTTCACTCAAGAAAACTGAATGCCACCATCTAAATCAACATGCACTGCTGCTCAAAAGCAAGGCCATGTTTAACTTTTTGCCAGTTTGCTTTTCCTGGCCTTGATAAGATAACATGGGATGTTTTGAAGAACATAACCAAACCCGTTTACGATCCTGCGATAGTGTCAATACAACAACTCACAATAGTAAGCTCAGAGCTTTTTCAAAAATACATAAATAAAACGATGACCCTTCCTTCCTCCTTATTTTCTGTTTTTAGAAGAAATGCTGATCCCCCCCCCACTTCTTTACTGTTGTAAGCCACTTTGGGTAAGCTTTGCCTGGAAAAGTGGCATATAAAATGTGGGGAGGGGGAAGCAATGATGGTTGCTGTTCTGCCAATTCAGGCAATCACTGGTTATGATAAACAAAGCCAAGAAATTTGGGCTGCATGCACACTCTACATTTAGAGCACATCTCCTCCCCAACCCCAAAGAATCCTGGGAACTCTAGTTTGTTCAGGGTGCTGAGAATTGTAGCTTAAGTGAAGAGTAATCTGCAGTTCCCAGGATTCCTTGTGGGGGGGGGTGCTTTGAATGTTCAGTGCGTACGAAGTCTTGTTCTCAAAATGGGGAAGAGGAAGAGTGCCCAAATGGGGAGCTTGGTATTCAAAGAGAACAAGGACCAGCTCTTCTGTTGGCGGTGCTAAAGACTGGAGGGATCACTTACCCGGTCCTTGTAAACTGTCCCCAGTAGCTCATAACCCTTTGGCTCAGAGTCCTCTCAGCCCCTGTGTATCCCGACGTAGACAGTGGGTCACCAAACAGAAAGGGCAGCTCAGAGCAATGGGGCACTCCAACCCAGTCGGAGACGGTTACAAAAGAGGGCTGGTGAGTGAAGGAGTAAGCAAATGCCAGGCTTTGGGCTTCTGCCACACGGGTGGCCACCACAGCCACAGGGCACAAGAAAAAGTAGTCTCCAGAAGCTTTGATCAAGGCGTTTCGATATCGTTCTTCCCCCTGCTCCTCCTGACTGTAGATGGTTGCTGCGGCTTTGATGATCACCTCAGGTGCCTCTGGGACCATCAGACGGAGGCCCTCCAAGAGTTGCTCGTAGTTAATCAGGCTGTCGTTGTATAGGCTGAAACCAGGGGCATTTCCTGCGAGGAAGATGGTGCCTTCATCACGGGTGAAGCCGGTCAGGATGGGTTTGTCCAAGAATTGCCCAGCTTCCAGAAGTTTAGAAGGGGCATCCGGAAGGAATTCCCCATCGGTCGTGGGCACGAAAGAGAAACCCAACAAAGTTTTATGACTGAGGATAGGCAAGTCCTTCATCATCTCCCCTGGGTCTTTCTTCTGCAGGCATCGCACCACAGCCCTGTCATCACCCTCGGTGCAGCCCAAAAACCGGCCCAGGGTTCGCCCTCTGTTCACAGCCTCCTCAGGCCTCACCCAAGCCCAGGGGGAAATGGCGGCGCCGCTTTGTAAAGTGGCCTGGTCAAATAGAGCCTGACTCGCCGGCGAGAGAAGGTGGAAACCAACCGAGGCGGCCCCGGCACTTTGACCGCCCAGGGTGAGCCGGGTTGGATCCCCTCCAAAGGCGGCCATGTTTTCCCTCAGCCAACTCAACGCCAGGTGTTGGTCCCACAAACCAGCGTTCCCCGGAGCCTCTGGGGGTAGCGAGAGGAATCCCAAGGCACCTAGGCGGTAGTTCATAGAAGCCACGATGATATTCTCAGTGGCAGCTAGGAAGCTCCTATCGACGGAGCCAGACCCATTGAGAAAACCCCCTCCATGGATCCAGACGAAGGCAGAAGCTGGTGCTGAGGGTCGGGGATGAGGCACCCAGACATTGAGGAAGAGGCAGTCTTCAGAGAGGGTGGATTCCGAGTTTTGTTCCGCACGAGAGCCGGGAAGTTCTATACTCCCTTGGTGGCAGGTATTGCCAAAGCTGGTGGCGCTCAGGGTGTGGTTCCAAGGCTGGTGAGGACGGGGTTTTTGAAAACGCAGCTTCCCCACAGGAGGTTCAGCATAGGGGATTCCCAAGAAAGCTGTCACCGCACCAGAATCTGTCATGAGGCGTTTGCCACGGATGGGACCGCTGCTTGTGATCACCAAAACATCTTCCTCAGAGGCGGAACTGAGGCCCAGCAGGAACAGGCATGAAAATACTCGGCACAACATCATGGCAACTGAAAGGAATTAGTTTTTTATGTAACTTTTTTTTTAAATGACTGCTTTAGACTGTTTATTGTTAACAGTTTAGAGGCCTTTTGTTCTAGTAAGGAGTATATAAATCTTTTATTTTTATTTGGACGTGAAAAGCAACAATAACATACAGTGGCACCTTGGTTCTCAAACTTAATCCATTCCAGAAGTCTGTTCCAAAACCAAAGCATTCCAAAACCAAGGTGCGCTTTCCCATAGAAAGTAATTCTAAATGGATTGATGCATTTCACACTTTCAAAAACAACCCCTAAAACAGCAATTTAACATGAATTTTACTATCTAAGGAGACCATTGATCCATAAAATGAAAGCAATAAACAATATTCTGCAAACAATCAATCAGTAGCTGAACTGGGTTCCACACAGTCACACACACACACACACACAAAAAGAGCTGCAAAAATAAAAATAGAAAATAAATAGCAAAATCAGACAGACCCAGCGTAACACTCCAAACAGAAGTGTGGCACTCAAAACGGAGCACATTCGACCTCCAAAAATTTCGCAAACCAGAATACTTACTTCTGGGTTTGCAGTGTTTGGGTTCCAACTTGTTTGAGTACTGAGAACTAAGGTACCGCTGTATTGCAGGAGAATAACTCGCATCAAAGCAACAGACACAAACCAGCAAGGAGGCCGTTTGAAAGAGGAAACACAGAACAATGAGCAGAAAAGGAACTAGATTATGCATCCTGAGAGCCATAAAGACAAGAAGGCGTGAAGAGCTTAAATGCAGAGGTGGCAGCAGGCAAAAGGTCTATGAGAAAATTAACGAATATTTCCAAATGAAACAAGGATAGCCAGATTGGTGGAGCATGTGTCTCTGAATCTGAGTCGTGGGTTCGAGCCCCACATTCGGCAAAAGATCCCTGCTTTGCTGGGGGTTGGGTTAGATGACCCTCATGGTCCCTTCCAATTCTATAAGTCTATGTTTCTATGAAGTCCCACTTAACTGGAATGAGGACTGTACCATAGCCTCAAATGTTACTTAATCCTTTTGCCAGCAGGTGACAGCAAAGTCCATCTGTTTAGCAGTACCGAGGGTGAGCTTTCTCAGGATGGTGCTGGCATCTGTCTGTCTCTCCTCTCCTCTAAAGATAAAGGTAAAGGGACCCCTGGCCATTAGGTCCAGTCGTGGCCGACTCTGGGGTTGCGGCGCTCATCTCGCTTTATTGGCCGAGGGAGCCGGCGTACAGCTTCCGGATCATGTGGCCAGCTAGACTAAGCCGCTTCTGGTGAACCAGAGCAGTGCACGGAAACGCCGTTTACCTTCCTGCCGGAGCGGTGCCTATTTATCTACTTGCACTTTGACGTGCTTTCGAAATGCTAGGTTGGCAGGAGCAGGGACCGAACAACGGGAGCTCAGTCGCAGGGATTTGAACCACCGACCTTCTGATCGGCAAGTCCTAGGCTCTGTGGTTTAACCCACAGCGCCACCCGCATCCCTCCTCTCCTCTAAAGGACTGCCCAAACGTTACAGCTGTAGCTGCTGAAAGCAGATAGCAGTTGCCTTAGCTCCCTGCCCCTACCTACCCCGGTACCTCCAACTTTTAAAAACAGATTCTTGGTGCATGCAAACCATCTATTCTGTTCAGAAGTTCTGCTGAAGTAGAGAGCCGGTGTTGGGTTGTGGCTAGAGAGTCAGACAAGGACCTGGGAAACCAGCGTTCAAATCCCTACCTGGCTATGAAACTCAGTAGGTGATCTTGGGCCAGTCACAGTCCCCCAGCCTAAATGGCTTCACAGTGTTGTGGAGAGGGTAGAAAGCACTGGGGAAAGGCGTTGCCCTCCAAACAGCTGCTATTTGCCCCAAGGACCAAAGAAATTAAAACAAAATAAAATAAATCCCTAAATAACCTTTTTTTTTCAGCTGCCAGTGTGGGCGAGAAAAACTATTGCAGGAATGAGGATTAAATCCCCCACTTACTGAGTGGATGCACAGAGCCTTTAAAGCAGGAGATCCAGTGATGGAGATCCAGTCATTAATCTCCATCATCACCTCCCTTGTTTGGCCCTCAGCATTTTATCCTTCCTTGGGTGGTGGAGCAGAGCAGAAACTCACCTCTTTGAGCTATGATGAAGTTGTGGGTTTGTGGTTCTGAGCCAAATTCCCAGTTCGGTTTGGAAGCAGCTGGATTAGCAACAGGTCAGCTACTGGTGACTCGGGAACAGCAGGGGAGTCTGTGGTTATGAACCTGGTGTCTCTTTGCCTCTTAGCCAGATGGCATATCTCTGTGGAGATACCATATCAGTTGTGCCCCAGTGGAACCCCAGAACGAAGGTCAAAAGCTTAGGAAAACATGCACCTCCTCTGATTAAAGTCCCTGGCAATATCTTGAGATGAAAGATCTTCATCTGACCTATGATCGCTGCATGCACATGGCACGCCGAGAGCACATTATTTCCACCAAAGAATCCTTGGGATCTCATGCAGCTACAATTCCCAGCACCCTTAGAAAACTACAGTTCCCAGGATTCTTTGGGAGAAACAATGTGCTTTAAATATATAATTGCCCCATTATTAGGCTGCTAACACTGATCACAAAGGCCCATATAGTCAAAGCTATGGTTTTCCCAGTAGTGTTGTATGGAAGTGAGAGCTGGACCGACCATAAAGAAGGCTGATCGCTGAAGAATTGATGCTTTTGAATTATGGTGCTGGAGGAGACTCTTGAGAGTCCCATGGACTGGAAGAAGATCAAACCTATCCATTCTGAAGGAAATCAGCCCTGAGTGCTCACTGGAAGGACAGATCCTGAAGCTGAGGCTCCAATACTTTGGCCACCTCATGAGAAGAGAAGAGTCCCTGGGAAAGGCCCTGATATTGGGAAAGATGGAGGGCACAAGGAGAAGGGGACGACAGAGGACCAGATGATTGGACAGTGTTTTCGGAGCTACGAACATGAGTTTGACCAAACTGCGGGAGGCAGTGGAAGATAGGAGTGCCTGGCGTGATCTGGTCCATGGGGTCACAAAGAGTCAGACACGACTAAACCACTAAACAACAACAACACTGAGCACAGTGTGCATTCCTCAAAACACATTGGAGTTTGGTTTGGGGTCCTTAGGTATGGAGCTTGCTTGACGGTAAGGGACAAGTGGCCTATGGGGGGGGTGTTTCTGTACATCTTTTGAAGTTGCTTTGCAACTCTGGTCCAATGTTTACAGCATTAACATCTGGAAGGCCCTGGCTCCAATAGTCGGAGTTCTCCAACAGCAATCGAATTGCGACATCCTTTTCAGGGGGACCTCACTTGAGCCTGGCTTAGCCATATCCCACCTGCTTCTTCCTCCCACTCTGAAACCATTCCCTCCCATTTTGGCACTGGATTATGACGGCGTTCCTTGTCAGGATTCCAGAAGATCCGGGGGGGGTGCGGATAAACCACATCTGGCTTTGTCCTGAATGCATCCATCACCTGATCTTGTCCCACTCCAAGCATACTTCCGGTGGTAAAGTCTCTGAGCAGCGTCCCTTAGCTGTTTAAAACTTTTTAATGGTGCCTGCTGTTTCTGAGGGACCCTGTGCACACCTGGCGCCTCGGCTCCCTTTTGGTGCTTCGATGTTGGTTTGCATTAATCCACACTTGACTGAGAGCGGACTACATTTCCCAGATGCCTTTGCTGCATCAAACCAGGAAGAGAATGCACGCGGACGGCTCGGTTGGAGAAAGCGATTGAACCGGAGGCGCCTTTTTGTCCCTGCGTAAATTGTGCTGATGGGGTAACAATCTGGGGGTGCAAAAGGTAGGATCTTTTTAGGTAAGTCCAGGAGAGAGTGCGCGCAGATTTCCACTTAATGGGGATTTAATGGATTAGCACGCTGTATCTTATGCATGTCTATCTGGATCTACTCACTCTGCGTTTCATGGCGCTTCCTGCAATTTATTTGCAGCACGGCTCAGTCCTGCCATCTGTTTTCATTGCCAGGGAATTTCCTTTGCACGTTGTGGTATCGAGAAAGAACTTGTTTTAAAATAAGAGCAAGGTGATTTTCCTTAACCGCTTGCTTTAAATAATAAGAATGCAAAAATAAATATACTCTCAGTTCCCCCCGAGTGTTTTCCACATTCACCACTCTTTTTATATATATATATACATTTTCTCAGGTTACAATAAAGTATATTGGGTTCACAGTTTCACCCATTGATGCGATTGTTTTTATTTTTGGCCTACGAAGAAATAGATCATATAATTAAGATCCAGCAGTAATAGAAGCTGAAGACATTGAAATAGCCCTGTGAGATTGCATGACATAGGTTGCCGTTTGCTACAATCGCTGCCTTTTTTTCCTTTTTTTAAAAAAATCCCTGTTTACTGCAGGTTTCTCTTCTGTTGTGGCAGCACCATCACTAAAAAAATAAATTGTAAAGATTCCCTGTGTCAGCCATGATAAAAGACAAAGAAGCATTTCAGAGGCTCAGCTTCCTCTACCAGGTAAGGGAGAGTGTTCCTCGTACACCAGTCGTATTTGCTAGCTACCACGTTGTTCACAAAATACTGTACCTGCAGAATCCTCATCCTTTTTCTGGCACAACTGAAAGCCTCTACCCTAAACTGGCTTTCTTGTCCTTGGCCTTTTGGCTTCACTTTTATGATTTTCCCGCCTGCCTCTATACCTTTTGCATCACTGGCGGAGGAAGATGAGTGCGGGAGGGGGAGCACACTGCCCCCAGGAGTGCGATCCCCATGCCCCCCCCCAGCCTGCGCTAGGTCCCACGCCCCCAGGATGCGTGCCACGCCCCTACAGGTGGCACACCACACCCCCAGGACACGCACCAGCCCCACCCCCACCTGCTCCCCTCCCCCCAGTGCCGGAGAATGAAGCTCGGCCACTGTTTTGCATGTGTGTGTCTGGCTCTTTACTTAAAAAACAACAGCCAGTTTTGCAGCACTTGCAAAGGAAGAGCGATGTATAAATGGCATAAAGTGTTCAGTATTCTGTCTGATCAGATGCATGGTTATCCTCAGGTGACAAGTAATAGTGCAAGTGGTGGTGGGAACAGTGAGTGGAGTTTATATAATAACAAAATGCAAACAATGTAGTTTGCAATGATTCAGTTAATTCTCAGATGTATGCCAGACAAGCGCAATGCCCATCGATAACCGCTGCAGTCGGTGAAAATAGCACTGTAGTTTTCACATAGCTAAGTAAATTAAAACCTGGAGTGGGACAAACTGCCTAACTATTTTATCCTTTTGCCACTGTAAGCTCTGGTCCATAGAAGCTTATGCTATGGTATACTTGGCCTGCAAGCTGCTGCAGGACTGTACTGTTTTTACCATAAAAGACTTAAGTTATGGGCGCTGCCGTTGTCAAGGACCTGTTGCGCAGGAAAACCATGCATTTATGGAATCTGCATGGCCCCGAGTTTCTCGGTGGAGTGGGGGGTGAGGGGTGATGCCAAGGATGTTCAACTTACTTCCATTCCTCCCCAACAGGCAGCGCATTGCGTCCTTCAGCAGAACCCAGAGAACCAGGAACTGGCTCGCTTTTATTGCCACACGCAGAACAGCATCAGCCGGCGGCTCGTGTTAAGACAGTGAGTGACAGGACAGTGGTTAGGGGACCCAGATGCCCATGAGCCCCAGCCACTGGCATTCACAGGCATCCTTCATCTGATACAGGGACGCGGGTGGCACTGTGGTCTGAACCGCTGAGCCTCTTGGGCTTGCCAATCAGAAGGTCAGCGATTCGAATCCCCGTGACAGGGTGAGCTCCCGTTGCTCTGTCCCAGCTCCTGACAACCTAGCAGTTCAAAAGCAAACCAGTGCAAATAGATAAATAGGTGCCGCTGTGGCGGGAAGGTAAATGGCATTTCCATGAGCTCTGGATTCTGTCACGATGTTCTGTTGCACCAGGAGCAGTTTAGTCATGCTGGCCACACAACCCGGAAAGCTGTCTGCGGACAAACGCTGGCTCTCTCAGCCTGAAAGCGAGATGAGCGCCACAACCCCATAGTCGCCTTTCACTGGACTTAACCACCCAGGGGTCCTTTACATTTACCTTTACTCAGTTGTCTGACACAACGTTTGCTGCTTAACCTTCATTTCCCTTTGTCTTGCAGGGATCCATCTGTGAAAAGAACCATCTGCAAATCTTGCTTCTCGCCTCTCGTCCCTGGAGTCACCTCCACTGTGCGCCAGAGAAGTGAGTGCCCCTGTCTCTTCCTCCTCCTCTTCCGTCTTCCTCCTCCTCCTCCTCCTCCTCCTCCTCCTCCTCCTCCTCCTCCTCTCTGGTGCTATGTGGCTGCCAGGACCACATAACACCAGTCCTGAGAGATCTGCATTGGCCTCCAGTACGTTTCTGAGCACAATTCAAAGTGTTGATGCTGACCTTTAAAGCCCTAAACAGCCTCGGCCCAGTATACCTGAAGGAGCATCACCACCCCCATCGTTCAGTCCGGACACTGAGATCCAGTGCTGAGGGCCTTCTGGCGGTTCCCTCATTGCGAGAAATGAGGCTACAGGGAACCAGACAGAGGGCCTTCTTGGTAGTGGCACCCACCCTGAGGCACACCCTCCCTTCAGATGTCAAGGAAATAAGCAGTTATCCTATTTTTAAAAGACATCTGAAGGCAGCCCTGTTTAGGGAAGTTTTTAATATTTAATGCTGTACTATTTTTAACGTGATTGGGAGCCGCCCAGAGTGGCTGGGGAGACTCAGCCAGATGGGCGGGGTATAAATAATAAATTATTATTATTATTATTATTATTATTATTATTATTATTATATGTGGGGTGTTACTCTGTGCTCTGGAGAGGCCTCTGGGTCTGGTGCAGAGGGTCCCCTCTTCACAAACAAAGCCAAGAGTGGGCTGCACCAAGTTGGGAAGGCAGGAAGGACAAAACAACGGAGTGTCTTTCCCCTTGAAATATGTGTGGGTAGCACTGTCTACAAACTGAATTCCCCTGAGCATTCCCCCAGAATGGTGGCGGACCAGTTCACACATTCCTACTTGCAAGTGTAGCATGGCCTCCCCCTGGGAATGTGGATCATATGCTGCATAGGGGCTAGGTGCCCATGTCTTTGGGTGGCCAGACAAAAGCACCCGGGGGGGTGGTAGCAGGGTTGGTAAGGGGCGGAGCCTAGGGATAATCACGAGGGCCTGATGGAGATTTGTGGAGGGCCACATTCAGCCCCCAAGACTTGGGTTCCCAATAGCTGCTCTATAGGGAACCAGTAGCCCTCCAGATGTGGCTGACATCCATCTTCCATTATCCCTGTCCATTGGCCATGTCAACTGGGACTGATGGGATTCAACAACATCTGCAGGGTTCCCCATCCCTGCTTTTTTGGGATCCTCCTTAGAGACCACTGGAGAATTAATATTTCTTCCTAACTTCCCTTTATGTACAGATTATTAGATTGAGAGATGGGTTTTTGTGGTTGTGAGCGCAGAAACAAGTGAGGCTCGGCAAAGAAGAAGTGAGGGAACCGCTGGTGTATTTGAAAGTTTGGGAGGAAAGCTGGAAATATCAGGGCAGGGAAGGGTCTGACCCACTGTTTTCCAGGCTTCCCTGACTCATTTGCTCCTTGCCTCTCTCACCAGAGCGCCGTAATCAGCGGTGGACCATTGTGCGTTGTCTCACCTGTGGCCTCACCAAGCGTTTCCTCAGCAACCCCAACTATAAGTTGTGGTCGGAGCAACCTGAGGCGTTGCTGGAGAAGCAGACGCCCCCTAGTGAAGGAGCAAAAGGTGAGTGAAGATGTTAAGTGTTCTTAATATAATAATAATAATAATAATAATAATAATAGTTGTTGTTGTTGTTGTTGTTATATCCCTCCCCTTCGAGCTGAAAATTTCCAGGGTGGTAGACAACGTTTCATCAAATAATAGTACAGCTTGTTCTAATACAAGACAGTAGTTGCCATAAAATTTTAAAACCAGCAAGCATTGTCATATTATTAAAACAAAACAAAACAAGATAAGGAAGAGCAAAACAACCCATCGTTTAATCTGCCCTTTTCTGAAAGCTGTTCCTTGGGGGGGGAGGGGTCAGCTGTATCTCCAGTGGCAGGGAGTTTCATATCCAGGGCGCCATGGCATAGAAGGCCCTGCCTTGGGCTGTCATAAAATGAAATGCACCTGTTGATGGAAGTATAGTAAACACTTTTCCAGCTGATCTTAAGCCGGTGCTTAAGCCCCAATGCCTTCTCATAATTCTCTTGAATAAAGGCCTTAAGTTGTTGGGGAAATATGATAGGGAAACGTTTGGAAAGTTTCCATACAAAGGGAAGGAATTTTGCACAGACAAAGAGGGGGCAATTGTTGCAGTGGCAGCCATTTTAAGGGTCTTGAGAAAGTTGAAGGGGAGTGAAGATGTGGGCAGCAAATGTTTGGAGGCCCAAACTAGGTGTGGAGAATGTAGCTGTGGAAAATATTTTTAGGAAGAAGCTTCAGCGGAATCACCTTGGGCTGTTTTTCTTTCCTTGTGTCCAGCTTCAGGCCAGACCCCCAGCTCAGTGCAACAGCCCCCCAAGGCCTCCCGAGCAGAAAAGGCAACACCACCTGCAAGTTCTGGACCTCGCAGCTATGCCTCTGAGGAGACGACAGCAGGCACCAAATCTAAAGGGAAGAAGGGGCAATGAACTCTTCCCAGTCAGGCAGGCAACTGTGGCTTGGTAGCAAACGCATAAGCCCCAAGTCGGGGCAGAAGTGTCAAATGTGCTTAATACGATTATTGACTGTGGAGAAAGGACTCTGGATTGTTTGGAAACCAAAACCTAACTGTGAACTTGAATGGCTCAGGTGATTTGAGTTCAGTGATAACGGCCCTCTTTTATAGCGCAACTCGCTTTGAGGCACCAGTAAGAGAGGGGCGGCAGCCCATAGCGGCCTAGTGAATACCACGGCCTGCATTTCTTTTCTCCCACCATCTCCATAGCTTGAGGTTCATTTTCCACCTGGAGGGGTGTCTCCACTTAGGAATTGTTGGAGACCAGGAGATTTTGTTGAACTCCTTCCCATTGGAACTTGAGGTGAAGCGATGATGGGGAAATAGCTTCCCATCCGATCTCAAGTACTACGCTATGTAAAAACTTGGAAATAAAATTTTGTTTCAACAGGATCATTCTTGCGTTGTATTCTGAGTCATGCAGAGCAATAGAGCGGCTTCACCCTCAAAGACCTAGTGATGAAGTAAATGCCACACATAAGACTTTGAAGATGGCTCTTTAATTGCAGGATGGCAACTATGACCAGCAGTATCATACATATACAGTGGTACCTCGGGTTAAGTACTTAATTCGTTCCAGAGGTCCGTTCTTAACCTGAAACTGTTCTTAACCTGAAGCACCACTTTAGCTAATGGGGCCTCCTGCTGCCGCTGCACCGTTGCTGCGCGATTTCTGTTCTCATCCTGAAGCAAAGTTCTTAACCCAAGGTACTATTTCTGGGTTAGCGGAGTCTTTAACCTGAAGCGTATGTGTCAGGGGTTCAGGAGCAGAGACACAGGAGATGGAGCAAATGGAGAGTGAGGAGGAATCCGAGGGGGGTGTAGGTAGTGACAGTGGTCAGAGAGATTCCACGAGTCTCTCCAGCGAATCGGAAGATTCACAGAAAGGAGCGCCGATGGCCAGGGCAAGGGGGGTGCCAAGGGGGAAACCCCAGAAGGAAGGGGCCAGCGGGGACTCCCTGAGCAGCAGTTGGAAATCAGGACCAGCTTCCCCACCAGAGCGCAGTGGGGGCGAGGAGTCCCAGGCATCGGGACCAGTGTTCTCACCACCAGAGAGAGGAGATGAGTCAGGATTGACCACGCCTCCATCGGAGAGCGGGGAAACGGTCAAGAGGAAAGTCACAGGCTGGGCGCGCGCGCGCCAAGTTCAAATGTACAGGCGAGCGGCACAACAGGTAGCCCGGATAGGGAGCCAGGTCCTAAAGCCCGCCGGAAGGAAGGGCAAGACTCAGGGGGGTCAGCGTCAGAAGAGTCCAGGAAGGAGGAAACCCCAGGGGGCAGAAGGACCCAGAGGAGGAAGGAACAGCGCAGGAGGTGGAGCCGGGCTAGGATCTTAAACTGGTGCGGAAGGGATAGTGACTCAGAGGGGACTTCGCCGATCTAGAGTCAAGACGTTCTGGGGTTTGAAATGGAAACTAAACTTCAATAAAGACTTTTGTACATTACATCAACCGGGCGTTGGTCCTCTGTGAGCTGGGACCTAGAGGCAGCTCTGACAGTATGTAACCTGAGGTACCAGGTTACATACGCTTAAGTCCAGTGCAATGTGTTTCACTCTCTTGAGCCCAAGAGAGGGTCTTCTTGCTTCTAAAACTGCTTTGAAGCAGACCATAAATTATACCATCGACCATTCTGGAGCAACTCTCCGAACTAGGAGTAGGTGGCACCGCTTTGCAGTGGTTCCAGTCCTACTTGGATGGTCGTTCCAAGAGGGTATTGCTTGGGGAATGCTTTTCAGCCCCATGGAACCTTCGATTTGGGGTTCCTCAGGGCTCAATCCTATCCCCCCATGTTGTTTAACATCTACAGGACACCACTGGGTGGGGTTATCTGGAGGTTTGGAGTACGTTGTCAGCAGTATGCTGATGACACTCAGCTCGTACAGTGGTGCCTCGCAAGACGAAATTAATTCGTTCTGCGAGTTTTTTCGCCTTGCGATTTTTTTGTCTTGCGAAGCACGGACTTTGGAAAAGCTTCAAAAAGCACCAAAGTCTTCAAAAACCTCAAAAAACGCTACCACACCGCGTGCTATGAGTTGCTCCTCGAAGTGAATGCACGGTTTTAAGAAAAAGGAATGAAACTCGCAAGACAAAGTAAACAAACCTGCAAGACCATAGGTAAATCTGTCCTGCGAAGCAACTCAAAAAACGAAAAACCCTTTCGTTTTGCGAGTTTTTCGTCTTCCGAGGCATTCGTCTTGTGGGGCACCACTGTATTTCTCCTTTGCATCTGCAGGTGAGGTAGTGAAAGTACTGGACCAGTGCCTTGCCTCGGTAACGGACTGGATGAGAGCCAGCAAATTGAAACTCAATCCAGATAAGACTGAGGCACTGTTAGTGGGTGGTTCCCTAGACCAGATGGGTGGGAGATCGCCTGTTCTTGATGGGGTTACACTTCCTTTGGAGGAGCAGTTTTGTAGCCTGGGGTTCCTCCTGGATCCTTTGCTGTTGCTCGGGGCTCAGGTAGCCTCAGTAGCCCAGAGTGCCTTCCTTCAGCTTCAGATCATAGCTGTCAACATTTCCCTTTTTTGAAGGGAAATTCCCTTATTCCGAATAGGATTCCTCACAAGAAAAGGGAAAAGTTGACAGCTATGCTTCGGATGGTGACCCAGCTACGCCCCTATCTGGACAGGGATAGCCTAACTACTATTGTCTATGCTCTGGTAACCTCAAGGTTCGATTACTGCAATGTGTTATGCCTAGGACTGCCTCTGAAGGCGGTTCAGCTAATGCAGAATTCAGCGACCAGGTTGCTCACCAGAGCAGAACAGTTTGAGGATATTACACTGATCCTGGTACGACTGCACAGGCTACCAATTCGTTTCCGGGCCTAATTCAAAGTGCTGGTTTTGACCTATAAATAGCTCAGGACCACAATACCTTGAGGATCACCTTTTTCCATATGAACCTACCCGGACCCTGAGATCAACTTCTGAGGCCCTTCTCTGTGTGCCTCCTCCTCAAGAGGTCCGGAGGGTGGCAACAAAAGAACGAGCCTTCTCTGCAATGGCTCCCGGTCTATGGAGTGCTCTCCTCAGCGAAGTTAACCCGGTACCTTCATTATATACCTTTAGGCGCCAGGCAGAAACTTTACTTTTTAACCACACTTGGTTGATTTGATTGACATCCTATGTCAATTGAAAATGTGTGTGGTTTTTTTGGGGGGCGGGGTTGCGTTGTTTTTATTTTGATTATGTATTTTGTGGTTTTATATTTGGATTTTATTTTGTGAACCGCCCTGAGACCTCCAGGTATAGGGCGGTATATAAATTCAATAAATAAGTAAACTAGTGTCCGCCTCTCTGCCATCTGCTCTACTGGTCCCAATTTTGGGGGATTTCTGTTGACATTGCTAACTATCCTCTACAGTTTTCTTTGCATTTGAGTTGGGAGATTTTCGTTTAAATTTGGAGTCTTCAAGCTGGCGTTCAACTTAACTGCTTTGCGGAATCAATGAACCCAAGTTGATTAGGTCTATTAATTTCAATAGGTTTACTCAGAGTAGAATTAGCATTGAATCCTGCCCCCACTTATGCCAGAATACTTCATGTGTTGATAATTGTGGAGGAGGAGAATTAATTCTGGAGAAATGGTAGGGTGTGTGTGTCTTGCTCAATGTTTCTTCTGTTCTCTCCCTTTGCACAATCTCCCTTTCCTTGGAAAGAGATGTTAAATTTTACCAAAATCATCATCATCATTGTGGTCATCTTTGTAGTAGCAAGGATTAGGATTGCAGCCTAAATGTGTGTGTGTGTGTTGCTCAATTCCCCATTTACCATATTTTCCCGTGTATTAGATGCCCCCATGTATAAGATGAACTCCTATTTTTGGAGACTAAAAATTAAGAAAATGAGGGGAGATTGCCAATATTAATTTTTTTTTTGCAGAGGAAGCCCAGAGCTTTGGGGGGGGGGGGACCACAAACATTTCTATAGCTTCTTTGGGAGGCAGTTAGCAAAAAAACACTCATCCTACAGAGCGCCGCTTTCAATCACGCGTGTCACTAAAGCAACCTACCGTCTGCTCAATCAGTGAAAGCAGACTCCAGGCACTCCAGATTGACGCAGCGCCAGCCAATACACTGCGGACGTTGCCGCAATCACCAGTCACCTGCCCAATCACTACTGACACTCTCCTGCTCGCTGCAACAACCAGTCACACGTCAAAAAATGTATAAGGAGACACCCCACCCCCCATTTTATACTTTATTTTTGGGTGAAAAAGGTTGTCTTATACACAGAAAAGTACGGTAATTTGGAGCAGGTGGTGTTAGCAACAACATCACCACCATCGTAGTAGAAGCAGTGGAATTAATATTGCAACCTGTGCATGTTGCTGGATGCTTTTTTGTTTTTTGTTTTTTTTATAGAATATTTATTAAAGTTTTCAAAGATAATACAATGTAAAAATAAAAATAAAAAATAACAAAAATACAAAAATAAAAACATTTAAAAACAAATTAAATTTCCATTACTTATTTTCTTTTAACTTATTTTCCAGACCTCCTCATACCTCCCTTTCTTGTATTCCAATTCCAATTCAAATCCAATTCAAATTGTTAGTTCAGCAAATCCTCACCATTAATTTTTACTTGTTTCTAAACCTTTTTTTTCATGTCTCTTAAGCATTACAGCTGAAAACCACTTAATTTCTGTCCAACATCATTCTAACATTCATTAATTTTACAATATGCTGGATGCTTTTGTTGTTGCATCATCATCACCCTAGCACGATGTCCTCTTTCAACTCAGCGTTGTCGAATGAACGTGTTGTTATCATTATCATCATTCTTCTTATGATCACAGCACAGTCTAGGTCACCTATTGAAACTAATGGCCCTAACTTAGCCATGGGTCTTAACTCTGAACAAAATTTACTTGAATAACACCCTTAAACGTGCATGTGGGTTTTTATTTATTTCATAGCTATTGTCATAGCACCAGGACAGGACAAAATCCCAGCAGAAGCGCTGACAGAAGGCCTCGATTCCTCCCTCAAAACACACCTGTACACCCTCCTCTTGCGGTGTCGGGAACAAGGATCTGTGCCACGAGACATGTGCAACCCCAGCTTTGTGACCTTCTACCAGAACAAAGGTGACCACCATGACTGACAACCAGTGTTCAAAACTCCCATTGTTCTAGGTGCGTTTGGCGACATGGAATTTCATTAGCGCGAGCAGTTTCTGAGCTCTGGGCACAGTACTGCGCCTAAGAATTCAGATTAAAACTGCAGAGTGGAAGGAAGGGAGGGCCTTTTTATGCCTCGCCACTTCCAGCTACTCTCTGAAAACTGGAGAAGAAACCCTCTTAAAGGGGGGTGGGCAGGGGAAGGACTAGATCATGTGAAAACTGAACATAATAGCTGCAGTTCATTTTCAGCTTTGTATTCTTGTTATTTTAAAAGCGTGCCTAGACATTCTCTTCTTGCTCCCATAACCTCTATGGTGTCATTTAGCTCCTAGCTTTCAAATCTCAGTTTCTAACGCTGCTGAGATCTCCCTGTTGAGCACTGTAAGGGAAAGCCTTTGCCTGTGTAGTTATCAACAGACTACAGTCACTGACAGCATCTGTTCTAAGCCACAGTGTGGCTTTAGAGCTGGGAGGTCAACAATCAACATGATTTTCTCACAATGCCAGCTGCAGGAGAAAATGCTGAGAGCAGAGACAATCCTGGTTACATCGCCTTCCTGGAACTTACAAAGGCCTTTGATCTTGTCAGCTGAAAAGGTCTCTCTGTTCTCGCCTCATCTCTCTTTGGCATATTCTTCTCCCTATTGCTCTCAGATGCCTTCGGCTCAACTGAAGATGGTGTGTTCATCCATTCAAGGAGTGATGGGAGTCTGCCCAACCTGGCACGTCTCCACTCCAAGACCAAGGTGTGGCAGGTCCTCATCTGAGAGAGGTTGTTTGCAGAAGACGCAGCCTTGACAGCACACACCGAGGAAACTCTACAGAGACTCATCGGCCGTTTTGTCCAAGCCTGCAGGGAGTTCGGCCTACCACCAGGCTGGTGAAGACCAACATTCTGAGTCAGGACATCGCCAGCATCACCATTGGTGATCACATGCTGGAGGTGGTAGACGATTTTGTCTACCTGGGTTCCACCATAACCAGCAATCTCTCCCTTGAGGCTGAACTGGACAAGCCTATTGGCAAGGCAGCTATGGCAATGGCTTACCTCTCCAAAAGGGTTTGGGGGAATGTGATGCTAACATCCAACACCAAGAAGAAGCTCTGCCAGGCTTGTGTGCTGAGCATGTTGCTCTATGGAAGTGAGTCGTGAACTTGTAACCATCAGGAGTGACACTTCAGTGCCTTCCACATGCGTTGCGTCAGGAAGATTTTGAATTGTCGCCGGACAGGAAATAATAATAAGAATAAATTTGATTTATACCCCAGCCAAGACCGGGCTCAGGGCGGCTAACACCAGATATAAAAACAATTGATTAAAATACAACATTAAAATGCAGCCTCATTTCAGTAGAAACTCAAATCAAAAACTTTTTTGGTGATGAAAACGTCAAGTCTTCACCAAGGCTAACTATCCAGACTGGTCCTACATGGGCCAGAAAAAAGCCAGGAAAGTCCCCAAATAGGAGTTCCATCACAGAAGGAGAAAGCAAAAAAAGAAAAAGGGGGAGGGGATCAAGTTAATTCCAAGCCAAAGGCCAGGCAGAGTAACTCTGTCTTACAGGCCCTGTGGAAAGAAATCAGATCCTGCAGGGCCCTGGTCTTATGAGACAGAGCGTTCCACCAGGCCGGAGCCAGAGTTGAAAAGGCCCTGGCTCTGGTTGAGGCTAATCTGACTTCCTTAAGGCCCGGGACCTCTAGGGTGTTGCTACTTATGGACCTTAAAGTCATCCGCGGGGCATACCAGGAGAGGCAGTCCGGTAGGTACGAGGATCCTACCAGGAAAGAGTTTCAAACAAACGTGCTCTCCCAAGTCCACATTCCCAACATGTTTGCACTCCTGTGCCAGCAATGTCTACACTGGCTTGGTCATGGCCACACAATGGAAGATGGCAGGATCGAAGATGGCAGGATCTGCAAGGATATGCTCTATGGGGCTTCAGGTACCAGGACCATTGGCAGACCAACTGCGTTACAAAGATGTCTGCAAATGGCAACGTCAATCCTGACATGTGGGAATCCCTTGCAGATGACCACAGTGCTTTGAGGCAGACAGGCAGGTCATGTATTCATAGCAATGGCCAGAGGAGAAATGACCTCTGGGAGGAGGGCAGAGAGAAGAAAGGCCATGGTGCA
Source organism: Podarcis gaigeae (assembly GCF_964106915.1). NCBI lineage: Eukaryota > Metazoa > Chordata > Lepidosauria > Squamata > Lacertidae > Podarcis > Podarcis gaigeae. Next base: position 109,972,552 of record NC_139679.1, read on the forward strand.
TCTGCAGGAGCATAACTGGACGCCTTCGTCTTTTCCAGCTGCAACAAATGTGTATCTCTCGTATTGGTCTCTGCAGCCACAGTAGGAGCTGCAACCTTCAAACAGTTTGACTTCACCCCAGAGGCTCACTCCTCCATCTGGATACGCAGGAGTAAGTGGGTAGGTACTGGCAGCAACTGCCAGAGAGTAAGACACAGTGGCAGTCCTGCAGGGCTCTTGTATTGCAGTTGGGCTTCTCTCTGTCCTTCGTTCCAGGGTGGACCTAACAATGGCAGCAGTTCAAATGTTGTGAAAGAGGCAGCTCTTAACTGAAAACAGTATGGAACAAAAGCAGCTTATGCACTCCCATCAAATCTGGCATGGTGCTCAGCAATCATCATCATCATCACCTTCACCCCTCTGATAGGGTTCCCCCTGCCATTCTGGTCAGTTCCAACACATAATAAAACATAATAAAACATCAGAGGAATGGTGTATGAAACCGATGGACTACGTTGAAATGGCTAAATTAATTGGCAAACTAAGAAGGCATAATGACGAAATGTTTAAGGAAGAATGGAAACCACTGATGGATTATCTGTCAAAGTATCACCCAGACATGTAGTTGCAGGCAGGATTTGAAATATAAGCAGTTACTGGAAGATTTAATGATAGTGAAGTTTAGATAATAAATACATATGAATTGTAAAACAGCTAATAAAAAGTAGTAAAGTACAAACTTCAGGAAAGGAGGGGTAAATTTGCCAGAGAGGAATATCTCCATGCAGGACACACACACACTCCGAAACATCAAACATTAAAAACTTCCCAATACAGTCTTGCATCTTTGCACTTGTGTACAAAAGGATCTCATGCCTTGTGGCAGAGAACTCTTGCACACAAATTATTATTATTATTATTATTATTATTAATAATAATAATAATAATAATAATAATTTGTACACCGCCCATCTGGCTGGGTTTCCCCAGCCACTCTGGGCAGCTTCCAACAAAGATTAAAAATACATTAAAATGTTACACATTAAAAACTTCCCTTTCGCAACCGCCCCACTTCACCTAGAACAACCCTTTTCCAACATTTCATTTGTTCTGTAGTCTCCTCCCACTCTGTGTACATAACTTGATGAATCACTGTTCTTGAAATCATTGCAACCAGTCCCTCACATCCCTTTCCAGGGGAGCAAGGGAGACACCGAACACGCGGAGAACGATAAAAAAATAAAACCCACCAGGAAAAAGAGAGAGAGGTGAGTCTGTGCTGTCTTGGGCACACCTGCCTCAGGTGATGGGAGAAATCTCGCCAAGAGGATGTGGCACGGTTGGTCCATTTAGCTTAGTCTTGCCTAAGTTACATGGACAGGCAAAAGCTGCCCAGGGGCTCTAACAGGAGTCCTTCCCAGGTCTACCTGAAGATGCTGGCCATTGAACCTAGGATGCTCTTATCATTGAGCTACAGCCCTTCCCTTAGTGTGGGTGGCAAGGAGAGGAAGCAGGGTTGGGGATTGCAGAAAGGGAGATGGAGAGACACCCTGCTTACTTTTGGCTCCAGCCCTGATCACTGCTGGTGGCCCCTGGAAGATTACCACTGAGGGATTGCGGCCCTCCAGAGGAAGAATAGGTTCCAACTCCCCTGCTCTTAACTTTCAAGCTAGCTGTCCTTCAAAACCAAAACTAGGCTTTAAAATAAAAAAATCCACTTCGGCTATTCAGAGGTGTTATGGGAACCACAAGTAGGAAGAGTGCTGTTGTGCTCAGATCCTATTTTTGAGCTTCCCATGGGCATCCTGATCTAGATGGGCCAGCCGACTGATCCAACAGGACTCTCCTTCTGAAATATCGTGTTCTATGTATTCTGCAATTTCTGGGACGTTTCCCTTTCAGCTGCTGCAATGGCCCCCCATCTCCTTCCTTGGCTCTTGTGCCTCATCCTTTCGCTGGTGGAATCAAGCTCTGGCACTGAAGATGACTTGGTGGTGGTGACCAGCAGTGGCTCAGTCCGGGGGAAGCATCTCACGTCTGGCTCTGGCAACGTCACGGCCTTTTTAGGCATCCCCTATGCTGAGCCCCCGGTAGGCAAGCTGCGCTTCCAGAAGCCCGTTCCTCATCAGCCATGGAGCCAGGTCTTGGAGGCCACCAACTTCAGCAATTCCTGCCCCCAGATAGTTATTTCCGGCACTCCAGATGCCGAAACATGGATGGCCAACACGCCCCTCTCAGAGGACTGTCTGTACCTCAACGTCTGGGTGCCCCATCCTCGGCCCTCCAAGCCAGCCGCTGTCCTTGTCTGGATCTATGGCGGGGCCTATTTTATTGGCACAAGCTCCTTAGTGATATACGATGCGGAATTCCTAGCTGCTGCAGAGAATGTCATTGTGGTCTCCATGAATTACCGCCTGGGGCCTCTAGGTTTCCTTTCGTTGCCACCAGCTGTCCCAGGGAACATGGGCCTGATGGACCAGCAAGCATTGTCATATTATTAAAACAAAACAAAACATGATAAGGAAGAGCAAAACAACCCATCGTTTAATCTGCCCTTTTCTGAAAGCTGTTCCTTGGGGGGGGAGGGGTCAGCTGTATCTCCAGTGGCAGGGAGTTCCATATCCAGGGCGCCATGGCAAAGAAGGCCCTGCCTTGGGCTGTCATAAAATGAAATGCACCTGTTGATGGAAGTATAGTAAACGCTTTTCCAGCTGATCTTAAGCCAGTGCTTAAGCCCCAATGCCTTCTCATAATTCTCTTGAATAAAGGGCTTAAGTTGTTGGGAAAATATGATAGGGAAACGTTTGGAAAGTTTCCATACAAAGGGAAGGAATTTTGCACAGACAAAGAGGGGGCAATTGTTGCAGTGGCAGCCATTTTAAGGGTCTTGAGAAAGTTGAAGGGGAGTGAAGATGTGGGCAGCAAATGTTTGGAGGCCCAAACTAGGTGTGGAGAATGTAGCTGTGGAAAATATTTTTAGGAAGAAGCTTCAACGGAATCACCTTGGGCTGTTTTTCTTTCCTTGTGTCCAGCTTCAGGCCAGACCCCCAGCTCAGTGCAACAGCCCCCCAAGGCCTCCTGAGCAGAAAAGGCAACACCACCTGCAAGTTCTGGACCTCACAGCCATGCCTCTGAGGAGACGACAGCAGGCACCAAATCTAAAGGGAAGAAGGGGCAATGAACTCTTCCCAGTCAGGCAGGCAACTGTGGCTTGGTAGCAAACGCATAAGCCCCAAGTCGGGGCAGAAGTGTCAAATGTGCTTAATACGATTATTGACTGTGGAGAAAGGACTCTGGATTGTTTGGAAACCAAAACCTAACTGTGGACTTGAATGGCTCAGGTGATTTGAGTTCAGTGATAACGGCCCTCTTTTATAGCGCAACTCGCTTTGAGGCACCAGTAAGAGAGGGGCGGCAGCCCATAGTGGCCTAGTGAATACCACGGCCTGCATTTCTTTTCTCCCACCATCTCCATAGCTTGAGGTTCATTTTCCACCTGGAGGGGTGTCTCCACTTAGGAATTGTTGGAGACCAGGAGATTTTGTTGAACTCCTTCCCATTGGAACTTGAGGTGAAGCGATGATGGGGAAATAGCTTCCCATCCGATCTCAAGTACTACGCTATGTAAAAACTTGGAAATAAAATTTTGTTTCAACAGGATCATTCTTGCGTTGTATTCTGAGTCATGCAGAGCAATAGAGCGGCTTCACCCTCAAAGACCTAGTGATGAAGTAAATGCCACACATAAGACTTTGAAGATGGCTCTTTAATTGCAGGATGGCAACTATGACCAGCAGTATCATACATATACAGTGGTACCTCGGGTTAAGTACTTAATTCGTTCCAGAGGTCCGTTCTTAACCTGAAACTGTTCTTAACCTGAAGCACCACTTTAGCTAATGGGGCCTCCTGCTGCCGCTGCACCGTTGCTGCGCGATTTCTGTTCTCATCCTGAAGCAAAGTTCTTAACCCAAGGTACTATTTCTGGGTTAGCGGAGTCTTTAACCTGAAGCGTATGTGTCAGGGGTTCAGGAGCAGAGACACAGGAGATGGAGCAAATGGAGAGTGAGGAGGAATCCGAGGGGGGTGTAGGTAGTGACAGTGGTCAGAGAGATTCCACGAGTCTCTCCAGCGAATCGGAAGATTCACAGAAAGGAGCGCCGATGGCCAGGGCAAGGGGGGTGCCAAGGGGGAAACCCCAGAAGGAAGGGGCCAGCGGGGACTCCCTGAGCAGCAGTTGGAAATCAGGACCAGCTTCCCCACCAGAGCGCAGTGGGGGGGAGGAGTCCCAGGCATCGGGACCAGTGTTCTCACCACCAGAGAGAGGAGATGAGTCAGGATTGACCACGCCTCCATCGGAGAGCGGGGAAACGGTCAAGAGGAAAGTCACAGGCTGGGCGCGCGCGCCAAGTTCAAATGTACAGGCGAGCGGCACAACAGGTAGCCCGGATAGGGAGCCAGGTCCTAAAGCCCGCCGGAAGGAAGGGCAAGACTCAGGGGGGTCAGCGTCAGAAGAGTCCAGGAAGGAGGAAACCCCAGGGGGCAGAAGGACCCAGAGGAGGAAGGAACAGCGCAGGAGGTGGAGCCGGGCTAGGATCTTAAACTGGTGCGGAAGGGATAGTGACTCAGAGGGGACTTCGCCGATCTAGAGTCAAGACGTTCTGGGGTTTGAAATGGAAACTAAACTTCAATAAAGACTTTTGTACATTACATCAACCGGGCGTTGGTCCTCTGTGAGCTGGGACCTAGAGGCAGCTCTGACAGTATGTAACCTGAGGTACCAGGTTACATACGCTTAAGTCCAGTGCAATGTGTTTCACTCTCTTGAGCCCAAGAGAGGGTCTTCTTGCTTCTAAAACTGCTTTGAAGCAGACCGTAAATTATACCATCGACCATTCTGGAGCAACTCTCCGAACTAGGAGTAGGTGGCACCGCTTTGCAGTGGTTCCAGTCCTACTTGGATGGTCGTTCCAAGAGGGTATTGCTTGGGGAATGCTTTTCAGCCCCATGGAACCTTCGATTTGGGGTTCCTCAGGGCTCAATCCTATCCCCCCATGTTGTTTAACATCTACAGGACACCACTGGGTGGGGTTATCTGGAGGTTTGGAGTACGTTGTCAGCAGTATGCTGATGACACTCAGCTCGTACAGTGGTGCCTCGCAAGACGAAATTAATTCGTTCTGCGAGTTTTTTCGCCTTGCGATTTTTTTGTCTTGCGAAGCACGGACTTTGGAAAAGCTTCAAAAAGCACCAAAGTCTTCAAAAACCTCAAAAAACGCTACCACACCGCGTGCTATGAGTTGCTCCTCGAAGTGAATGCACGGTTTTAAGAAAAAGGAATGAAACTCGCAAGACAAAGTAAACAAACCTGCAAGACCATAGGTAAATCCGTCCTGCGAAGCAACTCAAAAAACGAAAAACCCTTTCGTTTTGCGAGTTTTTCGTCTTCCGAGGCATTCGTCTTGTGGGGCACCACTGTATTTCTCCTTTGCATCTGCAGGTGAGGTAGTGAAAGTACTGGACCAGTGCCTTGCCTCGGTAACGGACTGGATGAGAGCCAGCAAATTGAAACTCAATCCAGATAAGACTGAGGCACTGTTAGTGGGTGGTTCCCTAGACCAGATGGGTGGGAGATCGCCTGTTCTTGATGGGGTTACACTTCCTTTGGAGGAGCAGTTTTGTAGCCTGGGGTTCCTCCTGGATCCTTTGCTGTTGCTCGGGGCTCAGGTAGCCTCAGTAGCCCAGAGTGCCTTCCTTCAGCTTCAGATCATAGCTGTCAACATTTCCCTTTTTTGAAGGGAAATTCCCTTATTCCGAATAGGATTCCTCACAAGAAAAGGGAAAAGTTGACAGCTATGCTTCGGATGGTGACCCAGCTACGCCCCTATCTGGACAGGGATAGCCTAACTACTATTGTCTATGCTCTGGTAACCTCAAGGTTCGATTACTGCAATGTGTTATGCCTAGGACTGCCTCTGAAGGCGGTTCAGCTAATGCAGAATTCAGCGACCAGGTTGCTCACCAGAGCAGAACAGTTTGAGGATATTACACTGATCCTGGTACGACTGCACAGGCTACCAATTCGTTTCCGGGCCTAATTCAAAGTGCTGGTTTTGACCTATAAATAGCTCAGGACCACAATACCTTGAGGATCACCTTTTTCCATATGAACCTACCCGGACCCTGAGATCAACTTCTGAGGCCCTTCTCTGTGTGCCTCCTCCTCAAGAGGTCCGGAGGGTGGCAACAAAAGAACGAGCCTTCTCTGCAATGGCTCCCGGTCTATGGAGTGCTCTCCTCAGCGAAGTTAACCCGGTACCTTCATTATATACCTTTAGGCGCCAGGCAGAAACTTTACTTTTTAACCACACTTGGTTGATTTGATTGACATCCTATGTCAATTGAAAATGTGTGTGGTTTTTTTGGGGGGCGGGGTTGCGTTGTTTTTATTTTGATTATGTATTTTGTGGTTTTATATTTGGATTTTATTTTGTGAACCGCCCTGAGACCTCCAGGTATAGGGCGGTATATAAATTCAATAAATAAGTAAACTAGTGTCCGCCTCTCTGCCATCTGCTCTACTGGTCCCAATTTTGGGGGATTTCTGTTGACATTGCTAACTATCCTCTACAGTTTTCTTTGCATTTGAGTTGGGAGATTTTCGTTTAAATTTGGAGTCTTCAAGCTGGCGTTCAACTTAACTGCTTTGCGGAATCAATGAACCCAAGTTGATTAGGTCTATTAATTTCAATAGGTTTACTCAGAGTAGAATTAGCATTGAATCCTGCCCCCACTTATGCCAGAATACTTCATGTGTTGATAATTGTGGAGGAGGAGAATTAATTCTGGAGAAATGGTAGGGTGTGTGTGTCTTGCTCAATGTTTCTTCTGTTCTCTCCCTTTGCACAATCTCCCTTTCCTTGGAAAGAGATGTTAAATTTTACCAAAATCATCATCATCATTGTGGTCATCTTTGTAGTAGCAAGGATTAGGATTGCAGCCTAAATGTGTGTGTGTGTGTTGCTCAATTCCCCATTTACCATATTTTCCCGTGTATTAGATGCCCCCATGTATAAGATGAACTCCTATTTTTGGAGACTAAAAATTAAGAAAATGAGGGGAGATTGCCAATATTAAATTTTTTTTTGCAGAGGAAGCCCAGAGCTTTTTTTTGGGGGGGGGGGGACCACAAACATTTCTATAGCTTCTTTGGGAGGCAGTTAGCAAAAAAACACTCATCCTACAGAGCGCCGCTTTCAATCACGCGTGTCACTAAAGCAACCTACCGTCTGCTCAATCAGTGAAAGCAGACTCCAGGCACTCCAGATTGACGCAGCGCCAGCCAATACACTGCGGACGTTGCCGCAATCACCAGTCACCTGCCCAATCACTACTGACACTCTCCTGCTCGCTGCAACAACCAGTCACACGTCAAAAAATGTATAAGGAGACACCCCACCCCCCATTTTATACTTTATTTTTGGGTGAAAAAGGTTGTCTTATACACAGAAAAGTACGGTAATTTGGAGCAGGTGGTGTTAGCAACAACATCACCACCATCGTAGTAGAAGCAGTGGAATTAATATTGCAACCTGTGCATGTTGCTGGATGCTTTTTTGTTTTTTGTTTTTTTTATAGAATATTTATTAAAGTTTTCAAAGATAATACAATGTAAAAATAAAAATAAAAAATAACAAAAATACAAAAATAAAAACATTTAAAAACAAATTAAATTTCCATTACTTATTTTCTTTTAACTTATTTTCCAGACCTCCTCATACCTCCCTTTCTTGTATTCCAATTCCAATTCAAATCCAATTCAAATTGTTAGTTCAGCAAATCCTCACCATTAATTTTTACTTGTTTCTAAACCTTTTTTTTCATGTCTCTTAAGCATTACAGCTGAAAACCACTTAATTTCTGTCCAACATCATTCTAACATTCATTAATTTTACAATATGCTGGATGCTTTTGTTGTTGCATCATCATCACCCTAGCACGATGTCCTCTTTCAACTCAGCGTTGTCGAATGAACGTGTTGTTATCATTATCATCATTCTTCTTATGATCACAGCACAGTCTAGGTCACCTATTGAAACTAATGGCCCTAACTTAGCCATGGGTCTTAACTCTGAACAAAATTTACTTGAATAACACCCTTAAACGTGCATGTGGGTTTTTATTTATTTCATAGCTATTGTCATAGCACCAGGACAGGACAAAATCCCAGCAGAAGCGCTGACAGAAGGCCTCGATTCCTCCCTCAAAACACACCTGTACACCCTCCTCTTGCGGTGTCGGGAACAAGGATCTGTGCCACGAGACATGTGCAACCCCAGCTTTGTGACCTTCTACCAGAACAAAGGTGACCACCATGACTGACAACCAGTGTTCAAAACTCCCATTGTTCTAGGTGCGTTTGGCGACATGGAATTTCATTAGCGCGAGCAGTTTCTGAGCTCTGGGCACAGTACTGCGCCTAAGAATTCAGATTAAAACTGCAGAGTGGAAGGAAGGGAGGGCCTTTTTATGCCTCGCCACTTCCAGCTACTCTCTGAAAACTGGAGAAGAAACCCTCTTAAAGGGGGGTGGGCAGGGGAAGGACTAGATCATGTGAAAACTGAACATAATAGCTGCAGTTCATTTTCAGCTTTGTATTCTTGTTATTTTAAAAGCGTGCCTAGACATTCTCTTCTTGCTCCCATAACCTCTATGGTGTCATTTAGCTCCTAGCTTTCAAATCTCAGTTTCTAACGCTGCTGAGATCTCCCTGTTGAGCACTGTAAGGGAAAGCCTTTGCCTGTGTAGTTATCAACAGACTACAGTCACTGACAGCATCTGTTCTAAGCCACAGTGTGGCTTTAGAGCTGGGAGGTCAACAATCAACATGATTTTCTCACGATGCCAGCTGCAGGAGAAAATGCTGAGAGCAGAGACAATCCTGGTTACATCGCCTTCCTGGAACTTACAAAGGCCTTTGATCTTGTCAGCTGAAAAGGTCTCTCTGTTCTCGCCTCATCTCTCTTTGGCATATTCTTCTCCCTATTGCTCTCAGATGCCTTCGGCTCAACTGAAGATGGTGTGTTCATCCATTCAAGGAGTGATGGGAGTCTGCCCAACCTGGCACGTCTCCACTCCAAGACCAAGGTGTGGCAGGTCCTCATCTGAGAGAGGTTGTTTGCAGAAGACGCAGCCTTGACAGCACACACCGAGGAAACTCTACAGAGACTCATCGGCCGTTTTGTCCAAGCCTGCAGGGAGTTCGGCCTACCACCAGGCTGGTGAAGACCAACATTCTGAGTCAGGACATCGCCAGCATCACCATTGGTGATCACATGCTGGAGGTGGTAGACGATTTTGTCTACCTGGGTTCCACCATAACCAGCAATCTCTCCCTTGAGGCTGAACTGGACAAGCCTATTGGCAAGGCAGCTATGGCAATGGCTTACCTCTCCAAAAGGGTTTGGGGGAATGTGATGCTAACATCCAACACCAAGAAGAAGCTCTGCCAGGCTTGTGTGCTGAGCATGTTGCTCTATGGAAGTGAGTCGTGAACTTGTAACCATCAGGAGTGACACTTCAGTGCCTTCCACATGCGTTGCGTCAGGAAGATTTTGAATTGTCGCCGGACAGGAAATAATAATAAGAATAAATTTGATTTATACCCCAGCCAAGACCGGGCTCAGGGCGGCTAACACCAGATATAAAAACAATTGATTAAAATACAACATTAAAATGCAGCCTCATTTCAGTAGAAACTCAAATCAAAAACTTTTTTGGTGATGAAAACGTCAAGTCTTCACCAAGGCTAACTATCCAGACTGGTCCTACATGGGCCAGAAAAAAGCCAGGAAAGTCCCCAAATAGGAGTTCCATCACAGAAGGAGAAAGCAAAAAAAGAAAAAGGGGGAGGGGATCAAGTTAATTCCAAGCCAAAGGCCAGGCAGAGTAACTCTGTCTTACAGGCCCTGTGGAAAGAAATCAGATCCTGCAGGGCCCTGGTCTTATGAGACAGAGCGTTCCACCAGGCCGGAGCCAGAGTTGAAAAGGCCCTGGCTCTGGTTGAGGCTAATCTGACTTCCTTAAGGCCCGGGACCTCTAGGGTGTTGCTACTTATGGACCTTAAAGTCATCCGCGGGGCATACCAGGAGAGGCAGTCCGGTAGGTACGAGGATCCTACCAGGAAAGAGTTTCAAACAAACGTGCTCTCCCAAGTCCACATTCCCAACATGTTTGCACTCCTGTGCCAGCAATGTCTACACTGGCTTGGTCATGGCCACACAATGGAAGATGGCAGGATCGAAGATGGCAGGATCTGCAAGGATATGCTCTATGGGGCTTCAGGTACCAGGACCATTGGCAGACCAACTGCGTTACAAAGATGTCTGCAAATGGCAACGTCAATCCTGACATGTGGGAATCCCTTGCAGATGACCACAGTGCTTTGAGGCAGACAGGCAGGTCATGTATTCATAGCAATGGCCAGAGGAGAAATGACCTCTGGGAGGAGGGCAGAGAGAAGAAAGGCCATGGTGCATCTGCAGGAGCATAACTGGACGCCTTCGTCTTTTCCAGCTGCAACAAATGTGTATCTCTCGTATTGGTCTCTGCAGCCACAGTAGGAGCTGCAACCTTCAAACAGTTTGACTTCACCCCAGAGGCTCACTCCTCCATCTGGATACGCAGGAGTAAGTGGGTAGGTACTGGCAGCAACTGCCAGAGAGTAAGACACAGTGGCAGTCCTGCAGGGCTCTTGTATTGCAGTTGGGCTTCTCTCTGTCCTTCGTTCCAGGGTGGACCTAACAATGGCAGCAGTTCAAATGTTGTGAAAGAGGCAGCTCTTAACTGAAAACAGTATGGAACAAAAGCAGCTTATGCACTCCCATCAAATCTGGCATGGTGCTCAGCAATCATCATCATCATCACCTTCACCCCTCTGGTAGGGTTCCCCCTGCCATTCTGGTCAGTTCCAACACATAATAAAACATAATAAAACATCAGAGGAATGGTGTATGAAACCGATGGACTACGTTGAAATGGCTAAATTAATTGGCAAACTAAGAAGGCATAATGACGAAATGTTTAAGGAAGAATGGAAACCACTGATGGATTATCTGTCAAAGTATCACCCAGACATGTAGTTGCAGGCAGGATTTGAAATATAAGCAGTTACTGGAAGATTTAATGATAGTGAAGTTTAGATAATAAATACATATGAATTGTAAAACAGCTAATAAAAAGTAGTAAAGTACAAACTTCAGGAAAGGAGGGGTAAATTTGCCAGAGAGGAATATCTCCATGCAGGACACACACACACTCCGAAACATCAAACATTAAAAACTTCCCAATACAGTCTTGCATCTTTGCACTTGTGTACAAAAGGATCTCATGCCTTGTGGCAGAGAACTCTTGCACACAAATTATTATTATTATTAATAATAATAATAATAATAATAATAATAATAATAATTTGTACACCGCCCATCTGGCTGGGTTTCCCCAGCCACTCTGGGCAGCTTCCAACAAAGATTAAAAATACATTAAAATGTTACACATTAAAAACTTCCCTTTCGCAACCGCCCCACTTCACCTAGAACAACCCTTTTCCAACATTTCATTTGTTCTGTAGTCTCCTCCCACTCTGTGTACATAACTTGATGAATCACTGTTCTTGAAATCATTGCAACCAGTCCCTCACATCCCTTTCCAGGGGAGCAAGGGAGACACCGAACACGCGGAGAACGATAAAAAAATAAAACCCACCAGGAAAAAGAGAGAGAGGTGAGTCTGTGCTGTCTTGGGCACACCTGCCTCAGGTGATGGGAGAAATCTCGCCAAGAGGATGTGGCACGGTTGGTCCATTTAGCTTAGTCTTGCCTAAGTTACATGGACAGGCAAAAGCTGCCCAGGGGCTCTAACAGGAGTCCTTCCCAGGTCTACCTGAAGATGCTGGCCATTGAACCTAGGATGCTCTTATCATTGAGCTACAGCCCTTCCCTTAGTGTGGGTGGCAAGGAGAGGAAGCAGGGTTGGGGATTGCAGAAAGGGAGATGGAGAGACACCCTGCTTACTTTTGGCTCCAGCCCTGATCACTGCTGGTGGCCCCTGGAAGATTACCACTGAGGGATTGCGGCCCTCCAGAGGAAGAATAGGTTCCAACTCCCCTGCTCTTAACTTTCAAGCTAGCTGTCCTTCAAAACCAAAACTAGGCTTTAAAATAAAAAAATCCACTTCGGCTATTCAGAGGTGTTATGGGAACCACAAGTAGGAAGAGTGCTGTTGTGCTCAGATCCTATTTTTGAGCTTCCCATGGGCATCCTGATCTAGATGGGCCAGCCGACTGATCCAACAGGACTCTCCTTCTGAAATATCGTGTTCTATGTATTCTGCAATTTCTGGGACGTTTCCCTTTCAGCTGCTGCAATGGCCCCCCATCTCCTTCCTTGGCTCTTGTGCCTCATCCTTTCGCTGGTGGAATCAAGCTCTGGCACTGAAGATGACTTGGTGGTGGTGACCAGCAGTGGCTCAGTCCGGGGGAAGCATCTCACGTCTGGCTCTGGCAACGTCACGGCCTTTTTAGGCATCCCCTATGCTGAGCCCCCGGTAGGCAAGCTGCGCTTCCAGAAGCCCGTTCCTCATCAGCCATGGAGCCAGGTCTTGGAGGCCACCAACTTCAGCAATTCCTGCCCCCAGATAGTTATTTCCGGCACTCCAGATGCCGAAACATGGATGGCCAACACGCCCCTCTAAGAGGACTGTCTGTACCTCAACGTCTGGGTGCCCCATCCTCGGCCCTCCAAGCCAGCCGCTGTCCTTGTCTGGATCTATGGCGGGGCCTATTTTATTGGCACAAGCTCCTTAGTGATATACGATGCGGAATTCCTAGCTGCTGCAGAGAATGTCATTGTGGTCTCCATGAATTACCGCCTGGGGCCTCTAGGTTTCCTTTCGTTGCCACCAGCTGTCCCAGGGAACATGGGCCTGATGGACCAGCAAGCATTGTCATATTATTAAAACAAAACAAAACATGATAAGGAAGAGCAAAACAACCCATCGTTTAATCTGCCCTTTTCTGAAAGCTGTTCCTTGGGGGGGGAGGGGTCAGCTGTATCTCCAGTGGCAGGGAGTTCCATATCCAGGGCGCCATGGCAAAGAAGGCCCTGCCTTGGGCTGTCATAAAATGAAATGCACCTGTTGATGGAAGTATAGTAAACGCTTTTCCAGCTGATCTTAAGCCAGTGCTTAAGCCCCAATGCCTTCTCATAATTCTCTTGAATAAAGGGCTTAAGTTGTTGGGAAAATATGATAGGGAAACGTTTGGAAAGTTTCCATACAAAGGGAAGGAATTTTGCACAGACAAAGAGGGGGCAATTGTTGCAGTGGCAGCCATTTTAAGGGTCTTGAGAAAGTTGAAGGGGAGTGAAGATGTGGGCAGCAAATGTTTGGAGGCCCAAACTAGGTGTGGAGAATGTAGCTGTGGAAAATATTTTTAGGAAGAAGCTTCAACGGAATCACCTTGGGCTGTTTTTCTTTCCTTGTGTCCAGCTTCAGGCCAGACCCCCAGCTCAGTGCAACAGCCCCCCAAGGCCTCCTGAGCAGAAAAGGCAACACCACCTGCAAGTTCTGGACCTCACAGCCATGCCTCTGAGGAGACGACAGCAGGCACCAAATCTAAAGGGAAGAAGGGGCAATGAACTCTTCCCAGTCAGGCAGGCAACTGTGGCTTGGTAGCAAACGCATAAGCCCCAAGTCGGGGCAGAAGTGTCAAATGTGCTTAATACGATTATTGACTGTGGAGAAAGGACTCTGGATTGTTTGGAAACCAAAACCTAACTGTGGACTTGAATGGCTCAGGTGATTTGAGTTCAGTGATAACGGCCCTCTTTTATAGCGCAACTCGCTTTGAGGCACCAGTAAGAGAGGGGCGGCAGCCCATAGTGGCCTAGTGAATACCACGGCCTGCATTTCTTTTCTCCCACCATCTCCATAGCTTGAGGTTCATTTTCCACCTGGAGGGGTGTCTCCACTTAGGAATTGTTGGAGACCAGGAGATTTTGTTGAACTCCTTCCCATTGGAACTTGAGGTGAAGCGATGATGGGGAAATAGCTTCCCATCCGATCTCAAGTACTACGCTATGTAAAAACTTGGAAATAAAATTTTGTTTCAACAGGATCATTCTTGCGTTGTATTCTGAGTCATGCAGAGCAATAGAGCGGCTTCACCCTCAAAGACCTAGTGATGAAGTAAATGCCACACATAAGACTTTGAAGATGGCTCTTTAATTGCAGGATGGCAACTATGACCAGCAGTATCATACATATACAGTGGTACCTCGGGTTAAGTACTTAATTCGTTCCAGAGGTCCGTTCTTAACCTGAAACTGTTCTTAACCTGAAGCACCACTTTAGCTAATGGGGCCTCCTGCTGCCGCTGCACCGTTGCTGCGCGATTTCTGTTCTCATCCTGAAGCAAAGTTCTTAACCCAAGGTACTATTTCTGGGTTAGCGGAGTCTTTAACCTGAAGCGTATGTGTCAGGGGTTCAGGAGCAGAGACACAGGAGATGGAGCAAATGGAGAGTGAGGAGGAATCCGAGGGGGGTGTAGGTAGTGACAGTGGTCAGAGAGATTCCACGAGTCTCTCCAGCGAATCGGAAGATTCACAGAAAGGAGCGCCGATGGCCAGGGCAAGGGGGGTGCCAAGGGGGAAACCCCAGAAGGAAGGGGCCAGCGGGGACTCCCTGAGCAGCAGTTGGAAATCAGGACCAGCTTCCCCACCAGAGCGCAGTGGGGGGGAGGAGTCCCAGGCATCGGGACCAGTGTTCTCACCACCAGAGAGAGGAGATGAGTCAGGATTGACCACGCCTCCATCGGAGAGCGGGGAAACGGTCAAGAGGAAAGTCACAGGCTGGGCGCGCGCGCCAAGTTCAAATGTACAGGCGAGCGGCACAACAGGTAGCCCGGATAGGGAGCCAGGTCCTAAAGCCCGCCGGAAGGAAGGGCAAGACTCAGGGGGGTCAGCGTCAGAAGAGTCCAGGAAGGAGGAAACCCCAGGGGGCAGAAGGACCCAGAGGAGGAAGGAACAGCGCAGGAGGTGGAGCCGGGCTAGGATCTTAAACTGGTGCGGAAGGGATAGTGACTCAGAGGGGACTTCGCCGATCTAGAGTCAAGACGTTCTGGGGTTTGAAATGGAAACTAAACTTCAATAAAGACTTTTGTACATTACATCAACCGGGCGTTGGTCCTCTGTGAGCTGGGACCTAGAGGCAGCTCTGACAGTATGTAACCTGAGGTACCAGGTTACATACGCTTAAGTCCAGTGCAATGTGTTTCACTCTCTTGAGCCCAAGAGAGGGTCTTCTTGCTTCTAAAACTGCTTTGAAGCAGACCGTAAATTATACCATCGACCATTCTGGAGCAACTCTCCGAACTAGGAGTAGGTGGCACCGCTTTGCAGTGGTTCCAGTCCTACTTGGATGGTCGTTCCAAGAGGGTATTGCTTGGGGAATGCTTTTCAGCCCCATGGAACCTTCGATTTGGGGTTCCTCAGGGCTCAATCCTATCCCCCCATGTTGTTTAACATCTACAGGACACCACTGGGTGGGGTTATCTGGAGGTTTGGAGTACGTTGTCAGCAGTATGCTGATGACACTCAGCTCGTACAGTGGTGCCTCGCAAGACGAAATTAATTCGTTCTGCGAGTTTTTTCGCCTTGCGATTTTTTTGTCTTGCGAAGCACGGACTTTGGAAAAGCTTCAAAAAGCACCAAAGTCTTCAAAAACCTCAAAAAACGCTACCACACCGCGTGCTATGAGTTGCTCCTCGAAGTGAATGCACGGTTTTAAGAAAAAGGAATGAAACTCGCAAGACAAAGTAAACAAACCTGCAAGACCATAGGTAAATCTGTCCTGCGAAGCAACTCAAAAAACGAAAAACCCTTTCGTTTTGCGAGTTTTTCGTCTTCCGAGGCATTCGTCTTGTGGGGCACCACTGTATTTCTCCTTTGCATCTGCAGGTGAGGTAGTGAAAGTACTGGACCAGTGCCTTGCCTCGGTAACGGACTGGATGAGAGCCAGCAAATTGAAACTCAATCCAGATAAGACTGAGGCACTGTTAGTGGGTGGTTCCCTAGACCAGATGGGTGGGAGATCGCCTGTTCTTGATGGGGTTACACTTCCTTTGGAGGAGCAGTTTTGTAGCCTGGGGTTCCTCCTGGATCCTTTGCTGTTGCTCGGGGCTCAGGTAGCCTCAGTAGCCCAGAGTGCCTTCCTTCAGCTTCAGATCATAGCTGTCAACATTTCCCTTTTTTGAAGGGAAATTCCCTTATTCCGAATAGGATTCCTCACAAGAAAAGGGAAAAGTTGACAGCTATGCTTCGGATGGTGACCCAGCTACGCCCCTATCTGGACAGGGATAGCCTAACTACTATTGTCTATGCTCTGGTAACCTCAAGGTTCGATTACTGCAATGTGTTATGCCTAGGACTGCCTCTGAAGGCGGTTCAGCTAATGCAGAATTCAGCGACCAGGTTGCTCACCAGAGCAGAACAGTTTGAGGATATTACACTGATCCTGGTACGACTGCACAGGCTACCAATTCGTTTCCGGGCCTAATTCAAAGTGCTGGTTTTGACCTATAAATAGCTCAGGACCACAATACCTTGAGGATCACCTTTTTCCATATGAACCTACCCGGACCCTGAGATCAACTTCTGAGGCCCTTCTCTGTGTGCCTCCTCCTCAAGAGGTCCGGAGGGTGGCAACAAAAGAACGAGCCTTCTCTGCAATGGCTCCCGGTCTATGGAGTGCTCTCCTCAGCGAAGTTAACCCGGTACCTTCATTATATACCTTTAGGCGCCAGGCAGAAACTTTACTTTTTAACCACACTTGGTTGATTTGATTGACATCCTATGTCAATTGAAAATGTGTGTGGTTTTTTTGGGGGGCGGGGTTGCGTTGTTTTTATTTTGATTATGTATTTTGTGGTTTTATATTTGGATTTTATTTTGTGAACCGCCCTGAGACCTCCAGGTATAGGGCGGTATATAAATTCAATAAATAAGTAAACTAGTGTCCGCCTCTCTGCCATCTGCTCTACTGGTCCCAATTTTGGGGGATTTCTGTTGACATTGCTAACTATCCTCTACAGTTTTCTTTGCATTTGAGTTGGGAGATTTTCGTTTAAATTTGGAGTCTTCAAGCTGGCGTTCAACTTAACTGCTTTGCGGAATCAATGAACCCAAGTTGATTAGGTCTATTAATTTCAATAGGTTTACTCAGAGTAGAATTAGCATTGAATCCTGCCCCCACTTATGCCAGAATACTTCATGTGTTGATAATTGTGGAGGAGGAGAATTAATTCTGGAGAAATGGTAGGGTGTGTGTGTCTTGCTCAATGTTTCTTCTGTTCTCTCCCTTTGCACAATCTCCCTTTCCTTGGAAAGAGATGTTAAATTTTACCAAAATCATCATCATCATTGTGGTCATCTTTGTAGTAGCAAGGATTAGGATTGCAGCCTAAATGTGTGTGTGTGTGTTGCTCAATTCCCCATTTACCATATTTTCCCGTGTATTAGATGCCCCCATGTATAAGATGAACTCCTATTTTTGGAGACTAAAAATTAAGAAAATGAGGGGAGATTGCCAATATTAATTTTTTTTTTGCAGAGGAAGCCCAGAGCTTTGGGGGGGGGGGGACCACAAACATTTCTATAGCTTCTTTGGGAGGCAGTTAGCAAAAAAACACTCATCCTACAGAGCGCCGCTTTCAATCACGCGTGTCACTAAAGCAACCTACCGTCTGCTCAATCAGTGAAAGCAGACTCCAGGCACTCCAGATTGACGCAGCGCCAGCCAATACACTGCGGACGTTGCCGCAATCACCAGTCACCTGCCCAATCACTACTGACACTCTCCTGCTCGCTGCAACAACCAGTCACACGTCAAAAAATGTATAAGGAGACACCCCACCCCCCATTTTATACTTTATTTTTGGGTGAAAAAGGTTGTCTTATACACAGAAAAGTACGGTAATTTGGAGCAGGTGGTGTTAGCAACAACATCACCACCATCGTAGTAGAAGCAGTGGAATTAATATTGCAACCTGTGCATGTTGCTGGATGCTTTTTTGTTTTTTGTTTTTTTTATAGAATATTTATTAAAGTTTTCAAAGATAATACAATGTAAAAATAAAAATAAAAAATAACAAAAATACAAAAATAAAAACATTTAAAAACAAATTAAATTTCCATTACTTATTTTCTTTTAACTTATTTTCCAGACCTCCTCATACCTCCCTTTCTTGTATTCCAATTCCAATTCAAATCCAATTCAAATTGTTAGTTCAGCAAATCCTCACCATTAATTTTTACTTGTTTCTAAACCTTTTTTTTCATGTCTCTTAAGCATTACAGCTGAAAACCACTTAATTTCTGTCCAACATCATTCTAACATTCATTAATTTTACAATATGCTGGATGCTTTTGTTGTTGCATCATCATCACCCTAGCACGATGTCCTCTTTCAACTCAGCGTTGTCGAATGAACGTGTTGTTATCATTATCATCATTCTTCTTATGATCACAGCACAGTCTAGGTCACCTATTGAAACTAATGGCCCTAACTTAGCCATGGGTCTTAACTCTGAACAAAATTTACTTGAATAACACCCTTAAACGTGCATGTGGGTTTTTATTTATTTCATAGCTATTGTCATAGCACCAGGACAGGACAAAATCCCAGCAGAAGCGCTGACAGAAGGCCTCGATTCCTCCCTCAAAACACACCTGTACACCCTCCTCTTGCGGTGTCGGGAACAAGGATCTGTGCCACGAGACATGTGCAACCCCAGCTTTGTGACCTTCTACCAGAACAAAGGTGACCACCATGACTGACAACCAGTGTTCAAAACTCCCATTGTTCTAGGTGCGTTTGGCGACATGGAATTTCATTAGCGCGAGCAGTTTCTGAGCTCTGGGCACAGTACTGCGCCTAAGAATTCAGATTAAAACTGCAGAGTGGAAGGAAGGGAGGGCCTTTTTATGCCTCGCCACTTCCAGCTACTCTCTGAAAACTGGAGAAGAAACCCTCTTAAAGGGGGGTGGGCAGGGGAAGGACTAGATCATGTGAAAACTGAACATAATAGCTGCAGTTCATTTTCAGCTTTGTATTCTTGTTATTTTAAAAGCGTGCCTAGACATTCTCTTCTTGCTCCCATAACCTCTATGGTGTCATTTAGCTCCTAGCTTTCAAATCTCAGTTTCTAACGCTGCTGAGATCTCCCTGTTGAGCACTGTAAGGGAAAGCCTTTGCCTGTGTAGTTATCAACAGACTACAGTCACTGACAGCATCTGTTCTAAGCCACAGTGTGGCTTTAGAGCTGGGAGGTCAACAATCAACATGATTTTCTCACAATGCCAGCTGCAGGAGAAAATGCTGAGAGCAGAGACAATCCTGGTTACATCGCCTTCCTGGAACTTACAAAGGCCTTTGATCTTGTCAGCTGAAAAGGTCTCTCTGTTCTCGCCTCATCTCTCTTTGGCATATTCTTCTCCCTATTGCTCTCAGATGCCTTCGGCTCAACTGAAGATGGTGTGTTCATCCATTCAAGGAGTGATGGGAGTCTGCCCAACCTGGCACGTCTCCACTCCAAGACCAAGGTGTGGCAGGTCCTCATCTGAGAGAGGTTGTTTGCAGAAGACGCAGCCTTGACAGCACACACCGAGGAAACTCTACAGAGACTCATCGGCCGTTTTGTCCAAGCCTGCAGGGAGTTCGGCCTACCACCAGGCTGGTGAAGACCAACATTCTGAGTCAGGACATCGCCAGCATCACCATTGGTGATCACATGCTGGAGGTGGTAGACGATTTTGTCTACCTGGGTTCCACCATAACCAGCAATCTCTCCCTTGAGGCTGAACTGGACAAGCCTATTGGCAAGGCAGCTATGGCAATGGCTTACCTCTCCAAAAGGGTTTGGGGGAATGTGATGCTAACATCCAACACCAAGAAGAAGCTCTGCCAGGCTTGTGTGCTGAGCATGTTGCTCTATGGAAGTGAGTCGTGAACTTGTAACCATCAGGAGTGACACTTCAGTGCCTTCCACATGCGTTGCGTCAGGAAGATTTTGAATTGTCGCCGGACAGGAAATAATAATAAGAATAAATTTGATTTATACCCCAGCCAAGACCGGGCTCAGGGCGGCTAACACCAGATATAAAAACAATTGATTAAAATACAACATTAAAATGCAGCCTCATTTCAGTAGAAACTCAAATCAAAAACTTTTTTGGTGATGAAAACGTCAAGTCTTCACCAAGGTTAACTATCCAGACTGGTCCTACATGGGCCAGAAAAAAGCCAGGAAAGTCCCCAAATAGGAGTTCCATCACAGAAGGAGAAAGCAAAAAAAGAAAAAGGGGGAGGGGATCAAGTTAATTCCAAGCCAAAGGCCAGGCAGAGTAACTCTGTCTTACAGGCCCTGTGGAAAGAAATCAGATCCTGCAGGGCCCTGGTCTTATGAGACAGAGCGTTCCACCAGGCCGGAGCCAGAGTTGAAAAGGCCCTGGCTCTGGTTGAGGCTAATCTGACTTCCTTAAGGCCCGGGACCTCTAGGGTGTTGCTACTTATGGACCTTAAAGTCATCCGCGGGGCATACCAGGAGAGGCAGTCCGGTAGGTACGAGGATCCTACCAGGAAAGAGTTTCAAACAAACGTGCTCTCCCAAGTCCACATTCCCAACATGTTTGCACTCCTGTGCCAGCAATGTCTACACTGGCTTGGTCATGGCCACACAATGGAAGATGGCAGGATCGAAGATGGCAGGATCTGCAAGGATATGCTCTATGGGGCTTCAGGTACCAGGACCATTGGCAGACCAACTGCGTTACAAAGATGTCTGCAAATGGCAACGTCAATCCTGACATGTGGGAATCCCTTGCAGATGACCACAGTGCTTTGAGGCAGACAGGCAGGTCATGTATTCATAGCAATGGCCAGAGGAGAAATGACCTCTGGGAGGAGGGCAGAGAGAAGAAAGGCCATGGTGCATCTGCAGGAGCATAACTGGACGCCTTCGTCTTTTCCAGCTGCAACAAATGTGTATCTCTCGTATTGGTCTCTGCAGCCACAGTAGGAGCTGCAACCTTCAAACAGTTTGACTTCACCCCAGAGGCTCACTCCTCCATCTGGATACGCAGGAGTAAGTGGGTAGGTACTGGCAGCAACTGCCAGAGAGTAAGACACAGTGGCAGTCCTGCAGGGCTCTTGTATTGCAGTTGGGCTTCTCTCTGTCCTTCGTTCCAGGGTGGACCTAACAATGGCAGCAGTTCAAATGTTGTGAAAGAGGCAGCTCTTAACTGAAAACAGTATGGAACAAAAGCAGCTTATGCACTCCCATCAAATCTGGCATGGTGCTCAGCAATCATCATCATCATCACCTTCACCCCTCTGATAGGGTTCCCCCTGCCATTCTGGTCAGTTCCAACACATAATAAAACATAATAAAACATCAGAGGAATGGTGTATGAAACCGATGGACTACGTTGAAATGGCTAAATTAATTGGCAAACTAAGAAGGCATAATGACGAAATGTTTAAGGAAGAATGGAAACCACTGATGGATTATCTGTCAAAGTATCACCCAGACATGTAGTTGCAGGCAGGATTTGAAATATAAGCAGTTACTGGAAGATTTAATGATAGTGAAGTTTAGATAATAAATACATATGAATTGTAAAACAGCTAATAAAAAGTAGTAAAGTACAAACTTCAGGAAAGGAGGGGTAAATTTGCCAGAGAGGAATATCTCCATGCAGGACACACACACACTCCGAAACATCAAACATTAAAAACTTCCCAATACAGTCTTGCATCTTTGCACTTGTGTACAAAAGGATCTCATGCCTTGTGGCAGAGAACTCTTGCACACAAATTATTATTATTATTATTATTATTAATAATAATAATAATAATAATTTGTACACCGCCCATCTGGCTGGGTTTCCCCAGCCACTCTGGGCAGCTTCCAACAAAGATTAAAAATACATTAAAATGTTACACATTAAAAACTTCCCTTTCGCAACCGCCCCACTTCACCTAGAACAACCCTTTTCCAACATTTCATTTGTTCTGTAGTCTCCTCCCACTCTGTGTACATAACTTGATGAATCACTGTTCTTGAAATCATTGCAACCAGTCCCTCACATCCCTTTCCAGGGGAGCAAGGGAGACACCGAACACGCGGAGAACGATAAAAAAATAAAACCCACCAGGAAAAAGAGAGAGAGGTGAGTCTGTGCTGTCTTGGGCACACCTGCCTCAGGTGATGGGAGAAATCTCGCCAAGAGGATGTGGCACGGTTGGTCCATTTAGCTTAGTCTTGCCTAAGTTACATGGACAGGCAAAAGCTGCCCAGGGGCTCTAACAGGAGTCCTTCCCAGGTCTACCTGAAGATGCTGGCCATTGAACCTAGGATGCTCTTATCATTGAGCTACAGCCCTTCCCTTAGTGTGGGTGGCAAGGAGAGGAAGCAGGGTTGGGGATTGCAGAAAGGGAGATGGAGAGACACCCTGCTTACTTTTGGCTCCAGCCCTGATCACTGCTGGTGGCCCCTGGAAGATTACCACTGAGGGATTGCGGCCCTCCAGAGGAAGAATAGGTTCCAACTCCCCTGCTCTTAACTTTCAAGCTAGCTGTCCTTCAAAACCAAAACTAGGCTTTAAAATAAAAAAATCCACTTCGGCTATTCAGAGGTGTTATGGGAACCACAAGTAGGAAGAGTGCTGTTGTGCTCAGATCCTATTTTTGAGCTTCCCATGGGCATCCTGATCTAGATGGGCCAGCCGACTGATCCAACAGGACTCTCCTTCTGAAATATCGTGTTCTATGTATTCTGCAATTTCTGGGACGTTTCCCTTTCAGCTGCTGCAATGGCCCCCCATCTCCTTCCTTGGCTCTTGTGCCTCATCCTTTCGCTGGTGGAATCAAGCTCTGGCACTGAAGATGACTTGGTGGTGGTGACCAGCAGTGGCTCAGTCCGGGGGAAGCATCTCACGTCTGGCTCTGGCAACGTCACGGCCTTTTTAGGCATCCCCTATGCTGAGCCCCCGGTAGGCAAGCTGCGCTTCCAGAAGCCCGTTCCTCATCAGCCATGGAGCCAGGTCTTGGAGGCCACCAACTTCAGCAATTCCTGCCCCCAGATAGTTATTTCCGGCACTCCAGATGCCGAAACATGGATGGCCAACACGCCCCTCTCAGAGGACTGTCTGTACCTCAACGTCTGGGTGCCCCATCCTCGGCCCTCCAAGCCAGCCGCTGTCCTTGTCTGGATCTATGGCGGGGCCTATTTTATTGGCACAAGCTCCTTAGTGATATACGATGCGGAATTCCTAGCTGCTGCAGAGAATGTCATTGTGGTCTCCATGAATTACCGCCTGGGGCCTCTAGGTTTCCTTTCGTTGCCACCAGCTGTCCCAGGGAACATGGGCCTGATGGACCAGCAAGCATTGTCATATTATTAAAACAAAACAAAACATGATAAGGAAGAGCAAAACAACCCATCGTTTAATCTGCCCTTTTCTGAAAGCTGTTCCTTGGGGGGGGAGGGGTCAGCTGTATCTCCAGTGGCAGGGAGTTCCATATCCAGGGCGCCATGGCAAAGAAGGCCCTGCCTTGGGCTGTCATAAAATGAAATGCACCTGTTGATGGAAGTATAGTAAACGCTTTTCCAGCTGATCTTAAGCCAGTGCTTAAGCCCCAATGCCTTCTCATAATTCTCTTGAATAAAGGGCTTAAGTTGTTGGGAAAATATGATAGGGAAACGTTTGGAAAGTTTCCATACAAAGGGAAGGAATTTTGCACAGACAAAGAGGGGGCAATTGTTGCAGTGGCAGCCATTTTAAGGGTCTTGAGAAAGTTGAAGGGGAGTGAAGATGTGGGCAGCAAATGTTTGGAGGCCCAAACTAGGTGTGGAGAATGTAGCTGTGGAAAATATTTTTAGGAAGAAGCTTCAACGGAATCACCTTGGGCTGTTTTTCTTTCCTTGTGTCCAGCTTCAGGCCAGACCCCCAGCTCAGTGCAACAGCCCCCCAAGGCCTCCTGAGCAGAAAAGGCAACACCACCTGCAAGTTCTGGACCTCACAGCCATGCCTCTGAGGAGACGACAGCAGGCACCAAATCTAAAGGGAAGAAGGGGCAATGAACTCTTCCCAGTCAGGCAGGCAACTGTGGCTTGGTAGCAAACGCATAAGCCCCAAGTCGGGGCAGAAGTGTCAAATGTGCTTAATACGATTATTGACTGTGGAGAAAGGACTCTGGATTGTTTGGAAACCAAAACCTAACTGTGGACTTGAATGGCTCAGGTGATTTGAGTTCAGTGATAACGGCCCTCTTTTATAGCGCAACTCGCTTTGAGGCACCAGTAAGAGAGGGGCGGCAGCCCATAGTGGCCTAGTGAATACCACGGCCTGCATTTCTTTTCTCCCACCATCTCCATAGCTTGAGGTTCATTTTCCACCTGGAGGGGTGTCTCCACTTAGGAATTGTTGGAGACCAGGAGATTTTGTTGAACTCCTTCCCATTGGAACTTGAGGTGAAGCGATGATGGGGAAATAGCTTCCCATCCGATCTCAAGTACTACGCTATGTAAAAACTTGGAAATAAAATTTTGTTTCAACAGGATCATTCTTGCGTTGTATTCTGAGTCATGCAGAGCAATAGAGCGGCTTCACCCTCAAAGACCTAGTGATGAAGTAAATGCCACACATAAGACTTTGAAGATGGCTCTTTAATTGCAGGATGGCAACTATGACCAGCAGTATCATACATATACAGTGGTACCTCGGGTTAAGTACTTAATTCGTTCCAGAGGTCCGTTCTTAACCTGAAACTGTTCTTAACCTGAAGCACCACTTTAGCTAATGGGGCCTCCTGCTGCCGCTGCACCGTTGCTGCGCGATTTCTGTTCTCATCCTGAAGCAAAGTTCTTAACCCAAGGTACTATTTCTGGGTTAGCGGAGTCTTTAACCTGAAGCGTATGTGTCAGGGGTTCAGGAGCAGAGACACAGGAGATGGAGCAAATGGAGAGTGAGGAGGAATCCGAGGGGGGTGTAGGTAGTGACAGTGGTCAGAGAGATTCCACGAGTCTCTCCAGCGAATCGGAAGATTCACAGAAAGGAGCGCCGATGGCCAGGGCAAGGGGGGTGCCAAGGGGGAAACCCCAGAAGGAAGGGGCCAGCGGGGACTCCCTGAGCAGCAGTTGGAAATCAGGACCAGCTTCCCCACCAGAGCGCAGTGGGGGGGAGGAGTCCCAGGCATCGGGACCAGTGTTCTCACCACCAGAGAGAGGAGATGAGTCAGGATTGACCACGCCTCCATCGGAGAGCGGGGAAACGGTCAAGAGGAAAGTCACAGGCTGGGCGCGCGCGCCAAGTTCAAATGTACAGGCGAGCGGCACAACAGGTAGCCCGGATAGGGAGCCAGGTCCTAAAGCCCGCCGGAAGGAAGGGCAAGACTCAGGGGGGTCAGCGTCAGAAGAGTCCAGGAAGGAGGAAACCCCAGGGGGCAGAAGGACCCAGAGGAGGAAGGAACAGCGCAGGAGGTGGAGCCGGGCTAGGATCTTAAACTGGTGCGGAAGGGATAGTGACTCAGAGGGGACTTCGCCGATCTAGAGTCAAGACGTTCTGGGGTTTGAAATGGAAACTAAACTTCAATAAAGACTTTTGTACATTACATCAACCGGGCGTTGGTCCTCTGTGAGCTGGGACCTAGAGGCAGCTCTGACAGTATGTAACCTGAGGTACCAGGTTACATACGCTTAAGTCCAGTGCAATGTGTTTCACTCTCTTGAGCCCAAGAGAGGGTCTTCTTGCTTCTAAAACTGCTTTGAAGCAGACCGTAAATTATACCATCGACCATTCTGGAGCAACTCTCCGAACTAGGAGTAGGTGGCACCGCTTTGCAGTGGTTCCAGTCCTACTTGGATGGTCGTTCCAAGAGGGTATTGCTTGGGGAATGCTTTTCAGCCCCATGGAACCTTCGATTTGGGGTTCCTCAGGGCTCAATCCTATCCCCCCATGTTGTTTAACATCTACAGGACACCACTGGGTGGGGTTATCTGGAGGTTTGGAGTACGTTGTCAGCAGTATGCTGATGACACTCAGCTCGTACAGTGGTGCCTCGCAAGACGAAATTAATTCGTTCTGCGAGTTTTTTCGCCTTGCGATTTTTTTGTCTTGCGAAGCACGGACTTTGGAAAAGCTTCAAAAAGCACCAAAGTCTTCAAAAACCTCAAAAAACGCTACCACACCGCGTGCTATGAGTTGCTCCTCGAAGTGAATGCACGGTTTTAAGAAAAAGGAATGAAACTCGCAAGACAAAGTAAACAAACCTGCAAGACCATAGGTAAATCCGTCCTGCGAAGCAACTCAAAAAACGAAAAACCCTTT
Organism: Podarcis gaigeae; assembly: GCF_964106915.1. Taxonomy (NCBI): domain Eukaryota; kingdom Metazoa; phylum Chordata; class Lepidosauria; order Squamata; family Lacertidae; genus Podarcis; species Podarcis gaigeae. The sequence goes on from NC_139679.1 coordinate 109,998,972, forward strand.
CGTTTTGCGAGTTTTTCGTCTTCCGAGGCATTCGTCTTGTGGGGCACCACTGTATTTCTCCTTTGCATCTGCAGGTGAGGTAGTGAAAGTACTGGACCAGTGCCTTGCCTCGGTAACGGACTGGATGAGAGCCAGCAAATTGAAACTCAATCCAGATAAGACTGAGGCACTGTTAGTGGGTGGTTCCCTAGACCAGATGGGTGGGAGATCGCCTGTTCTTGATGGGGTTACACTTCCTTTGGAGGAGCAGTTTTGTAGCCTGGGGTTCCTCCTGGATCCTTTGCTGTTGCTCGGGGCTCAGGTAGCCTCAGTAGCCCAGAGTGCCTTCCTTCAGCTTCAGATCATAGCTGTCAACATTTCCCTTTTTTGAAGGGAAATTCCCTTATTCCGAATAGGATTCCTCACAAGAAAAGGGAAAAGTTGACAGCTATGCTTCGGATGGTGACCCAGCTACGCCCCTATCTGGACAGGGATAGCCTAACTACTATTGTCTATGCTCTGGTAACCTCAAGGTTCGATTACTGCAATGTGTTATGCCTAGGACTGCCTCTGAAGGCGGTTCAGCTAATGCAGAATTCAGCGACCAGGTTGCTCACCAGAGCAGAACAGTTTGAGGATATTACACTGATCCTGGTACGACTGCACAGGCTACCAATTCGTTTCCGGGCCTAATTCAAAGTGCTGGTTTTGACCTATAAATAGCTCAGGACCACAATACCTTGAGGATCACCTTTTTCCATATGAACCTACCCGGACCCTGAGATCAACTTCTGAGGCCCTTCTCTGTGTGCCTCCTCCTCAAGAGGTCCGGAGGGTGGCAACAAAAGAACGAGCCTTCTCTGCAATGGCTCCCGGTCTATGGAGTGCTCTCCTCAGCGAAGTTAACCCGGTACCTTCATTATATACCTTTAGGCGCCAGGCAGAAACTTTACTTTTTAACCACACTTGGTTGATTTGATTGACATCCTATGTCAATTGAAAATGTGTGTGGTTTTTTTGGGGGGCGGGGTTGCGTTGTTTTTATTTTGATTATGTATTTTGTGGTTTTATATTTGGATTTTATTTTGTGAACCGCCCTGAGACCTCCAGGTATAGGGCGGTATATAAATTCAATAAATAAGTAAACTAGTGTCCGCCTCTCTGCCATCTGCTCTACTGGTCCCAATTTTGGGGGATTTCTGTTGACATTGCTAACTATCCTCTACAGTTTTCTTTGCATTTGAGTTGGGAGATTTTCGTTTAAATTTGGAGTCTTCAAGCTGGCGTTCAACTTAACTGCTTTGCGGAATCAATGAACCCAAGTTGATTAGGTCTATTAATTTCAATAGGTTTACTCAGAGTAGAATTAGCATTGAATCCTGCCCCCACTTATGCCAGAATACTTCATGTGTTGATAATTGTGGAGGAGGAGAATTAATTCTGGAGAAATGGTAGGGTGTGTGTGTCTTGCTCAATGTTTCTTCTGTTCTCTCCCTTTGCACAATCTCCCTTTCCTTGGAAAGAGATGTTAAATTTTACCAAAATCATCATCATCATTGTGGTCATCTTTGTAGTAGCAAGGATTAGGATTGCAGCCTAAATGTGTGTGTGTGTGTTGCTCAATTCCCCATTTACCATATTTTCCCGTGTATTAGATGCCCCCATGTATAAGATGAACTCCTATTTTTGGAGACTAAAAATTAAGAAAATGAGGGGAGATTGCCAATATTAATTTTTTTTTTGCAGAGGAAGCCCAGAGCTTTTTTTTGGGGGGGGGGGACCACAAACATTTCTATAGCTTCTTTGGGAGGCAGTTAGCAAAAAAACACTCATCCTACAGAGCGCCGCTTTCAATCACGCGTGTCACTAAAGCAACCTACCGTCTGCTCAATCAGTGAAAGCAGACTCCAGGCACTCCAGATTGACGCAGCGCCAGCCAATACACTGCGGACGTTGCCGCAATCACCAGTCACCTGCCCAATCACTACTGACACTCTCCTGCTCGCTGCAACAACCAGTCACACGTCAAAAAATGTATAAGGAGACACCCCACCCCCCATTTTATACTTTATTTTTGGGTGAAAAAGGTTGTCTTATACACAGAAAAGTACGGTAATTTGGAGCAGGTGGTGTTAGCAACAACATCACCACCATCGTAGTAGAAGCAGTGGAATTAATATTGCAACCTGTGCATGTTGCTGGATGCTTTTTTGTTTTTTGTTTTTTTTTTATAGAATATTTATTAAAGTTTTCAAAGATAATACAATGTAAAAATAAAAATAAAAAATAACAAAAATACAAAAATAAAAACATTTAAAAACAAATTAAATTTCCATTACTTATTTTCTTTTAACTTATTTTCCAGACCTCCTCATACCTCCCTTTCTTGTATTCCAATTCCAATTCAAATCCAATTCAAATTGTTAGTTCAGCAAATCCTCACCATTAATTTTTACTTGTTTCTAAACCTTTTTTTTCATGTCTCTTAAGCATTACAGCTGAAAACCACTTAATTTCTGTCCAACATCATTCTAACATTCATTAATTTTACAATATGCTGGATGCTTTTGTTGTTGCATCATCATCACCCTAGCACGATGTCCTCTTTCAACTCAGCGTTGTCGAATGAACGTGTTGTTATCATTATCATCATTCTTCTTATGATCACAGCACAGTCTAGGTCACCTATTGAAACTAATGGCCCTAACTTAGCCATGGGTCTTAACTCTGAACAAAATTTACTTGAATAACACCCTTAAACGTGCATGTGGGTTTTTATTTATTTCATAGCTATTGTCATAGCACCAGGACAGGACAAAATCCCAGCAGAAGCGCTGACAGAAGGCCTCGATTCCTCCCTCAAAACACACCTGTACACCCTCCTCTTGCGGTGTCGGGAACAAGGATCTGTGCCACGAGACATGTGCAACCCCAGCTTTGTGACCTTCTACCAGAACAAAGGTGACCACCATGACTGACAACCAGTGTTCAAAACTCCCATTGTTCTAGGTGCGTTTGGCGACATGGAATTTCATTAGCGCGAGCAGTTTCTGAGCTCTGGGCACAGTACTGCGCCTAAGAATTCAGATTAAAACTGCAGAGTGGAAGGAAGGGAGGGCCTTTTTATGCCTCGCCACTTCCAGCTACTCTCTGAAAACTGAAGAAGAAACCCTCTTAAAGGGGGGTGGGCAGGGGAAGGACTAGATCATGTGAAAACTGAACATAATAGCTGCAGTTCATTTTCAGCTTTGTATTCTTGTTATTTTAAAAGCGTGCCTAGACATTCTCTTCTTGCTCCCATAACCTCTATGGTGTCATTTAGCTCCTAGCTTTCAAATCTCAGTTTCTAACGCTGCTGAGATCTCCCTGTTGAGCACTGTAAGGGAAAGCCTTTGCCTGTGTAGTTATCAACAGACTACAGTCACTGACAGCATCTGTTCTAAGCCACAGTGTGGCTTTAGAGCTGGGAGGTCAACAATCAACATGATTTTCTCACGATGCCAGCTGCAGGAGAAAATGCTGAGAGCAGAGACAATCCTGGTTACATCGCCTTCCTGGAACTTACAAAGGCCTTTGATCTTGTCAGCTGAAAAGGTCTCTCTGTTCTCGCCTCATCTCTCTTTGGCATATTCTTCTCCCTATTGCTCTCAGATGCCTTCGGCTCAACTGAAGATGGTGTGTTCATCCATTCAAGGAGTGATGGGAGTCTGCCCAACCTGGCACGTCTCCACTCCAAGACCAAGGTGTGGCAGGTCCTCATCTGAGAGAGGTTGTTTGCAGAAGACGCAGCCTTGACAGCACACACCGAGGAAACTCTACAGAGACTCATCGGCCGTTTTGTCCAAGCCTGCAGGGAGTTCGGCCTACCACCAGGCTGGTGAAGACCAACATTCTGAGTCAGGACATCGCCAGCATCACCATTGGTGATCACATGCTGGAGGTGGTAGACGATTTTGTCTACCTGGGTTCCACCATAACCAGCAATCTCTCCCTTGAGGCTGAACTGGACAAGCCTATTGGCAAGGCAGCTATGGCAATGGCTTACCTCTCCAAAAGGGTTTGGGGGAATGTGATGCTAACATCCAACACCAAGAAGAAGCTCTGCCAGGCTTGTGTGCTGAGCATGTTGCTCTATGGAAGTGAGTCGTGAACTTGTAACCATCAGGAGTGACACTTCAGTGCCTTCCACATGCGTTGCGTCAGGAAGATTTTGAATTGTCGCCGGACAGGAAATAATAATAAGAATAAATTTGATTTATACCCCAGCCAAGACCGGGCTCAGGGCGGCTAACACCAGATATAAAAACAATTGATTAAAATACAACATTAAAATGCAGCCTCATTTCAGTAGAAACTCAAATCAAAAACTTTTTTGGTGATGAAAACGTCAAGTCTTCACCAAGGCTAACTATCCAGACTGGTCCTACATGGGCCAGAAAAAAGCCAGGAAAGTCCCCAAATAGGAGTTCCATCACAGAAGGAGAAAGCAAAAAAAGAAAAAGGGGGAGGGGATCAAGTTAATTCCAAGCCAAAGGCCAGGCAGAGTAACTCTGTCTTACAGGCCCTGTGGAAAGAAATCAGATCCTGCAGGGCCCTGGTCTTATGAGACAGAGCGTTCCACCAGGCCGGAGCCAGAGTTGAAAAGGCCCTGGCTCTGGTTGAGGCTAATCTGACTTCCTTAAGGCCCGGGACCTCTAGGGTGTTGCTACTTATGGACCTTAAAGTCATCCGCGGGGCATACCAGGAGAGGCAGTCCGGTAGGTACGAGGATCCTACCAGGAAAGAGTTTCAAACAAACGTGCTCTCCCAAGTCCACATTCCCAACATGTTTGCACTCCTGTGCCAGCAATGTCTACACTGGCTTGGTCATGGCCACACAATGGAAGATGGCAGGATCGAAGATGGCAGGATCTGCAAGGATATGCTCTATGGGGCTTCAGGTACCAGGACCATTGGCAGACCAACTGCGTTACAAAGATGTCTGCAAATGGCAACGTCAATCCTGACATGTGGGAATCCCTTGCAGATGACCACAGTGCTTTGAGGCAGACAGGCAGGTCATGTATTCATAGCAATGGCCAGAGGAGAAATGACCTCTGGGAGGAGGGCAGAGAGAAGAAAGGCCATGGTGCATCTGCAGGAGCATAACTGGACGCCTTCGTCTTTTCCAGCTGCAACAAATGTGTATCTCTCGTATTGGTCTCTGCAGCCACAGTAGGAGCTGCAACCTTCAAACAGTTTGACTTCACCCCAGAGGCTCACTCCTCCATCTGGATACGCAGGAGTAAGTGGGTAGGTACTGGCAGCAACTGCCAGAGAGTAAGACACAGTGGCAGTCCTGCAGGGCTCTTGTATTGCAGTTGGGCTTCTCTCTGTCCTTCGTTCCAGGGTGGACCTAACAATGGCAGCAGTTCAAATGTTGTGAAAGAGGCAGCTCTTAACTGAAAACAGTATGGAACAAAAGCAGCTTATGCACTCCCATCAAATCTGGCATGGTGCTCAGCAATCATCATCATCATCACCTTCACCCCTCTGGTAGGGTTCCCCCTGCCATTCTGGTCAGTTCCAACACATAATAAAACATAATAAAACATCAGAGGAATGGTGTATGAAACCGATGGACTACGTTGAAATGGCTAAATTAATTGGCAAACTAAGAAGGCATAATGACGAAATGTTTAAGGAAGAATGGAAACCACTGATGGATTATCTGTCAAAGTATCACCCAGACATGTAGTTGCAGGCAGGATTTGAAATATAAGCAGTTACTGGAAGATTTAATGATAGTGAAGTTTAGATAATAAATACATATGAATTGTAAAACAGCTAATAAAAAGTAGTAAAGTACAAACTTCAGGAAAGGAGGGGTAAATTTGCCAGAGAGGAATATCTCCATGCAGGACACACACACACTCCGAAACATCAAACATTAAAAACTTCCCAATACAGTCTTGCATCTTTGCACTTGTGTACAAAAGGATCTCATGCCTTGTGGCAGAGAACTCTTGCACACAAATTATTATTATTATTATTATTAATAATAATAATAATAATAATTTGTACACCGCCCATCTGGCTGGGTTTCCCCAGCCACTCTGGGCAGCTTCCAACAAAGATTAAAAATACATTAAAATGTTACACATTAAAAACTTCCCTTTCGCAACCGCCCCACTTCACCTAGAACAACCCTTTTCCAACATTTCATTTGTTCTGTAGTCTCCTCCCACTCTGTGTACATAACTTGATGAATCACTGTTCTTGAAATCATTGCAACCAGTCCCTCACATCCCTTTCCAGGGGAGCAAGGGAGACACCGAACACGCGGAGAACGATAAAAAAATAAAACCCACCAGGAAAAAGAGAGAGAGGTGAGTCTGTGCTGTCTTGGGCACACCTGCCTCAGGTGATGGGAGAAATCTCGCCAAGAGGATGTGGCACGGTTGGTCCATTTAGCTTAGTCTTGCCTAAGTTACATGGACAGGCAAAAGCTGCCCAGGGGCTCTAACAGGAGTCCTTCCCAGGTCTACCTGAAGATGCTGGCCATTGAACCTAGGATGCTCTTATCATTGAGCTACAGCCCTTCCCTTAGTGTGGGTGGCAAGGAGAGGAAGCAGGGTTGGGGATTGCAGAAAGGGAGATGGAGAGACACCCTGCTTACTTTTGGCTCCAGCCCTGATCACTGCTGGTGGCCCCTGGAAGATTACCACTGAGGGATTGCGGCCCTCCAGAGGAAGAATAGGTTCCAACTCCCCTGCTCTTAACTTTCAAGCTAGCTGTCCTTCAAAACCAAAACTAGGCTTTAAAATAAAAAAATCCACTTCGGCTATTCAGAGGTGTTATGGGAACCACAAGTAGGAAGAGTGCTGTTGTGCTCAGATCCTATTTTTGAGCTTCCCATGGGCATCCTGATCTAGATGGGCCAGCCGACTGATCCAACAGGACTCTCCTTCTGAAATATCGTGTTCTATGTATTCTGCAATTTCTGGGACGTTTCCCTTTCAGCTGCTGCAATGGCCCCCCATCTCCTTCCTTGGCTCTTGTGCCTCATCCTTTCGCTGGTGGAATCAAGCTCTGGCACTGAAGATGACTTGGTGGTGGTGACCAGCAGTGGCTCAGTCCGGGGGAAGCATCTCACGTCTGGCTCTGGCAACGTCACGGCCTTTTTAGGCATCCCCTATGCTGAGCCCCCGGTAGGCAAGCTGCGCTTCCAGAAGCCCGTTCCTCATCAGCCATGGAGCCAGGTCTTGGAGGCCACCAACTTCAGCAATTCCTGCCCCCAGATAGTTATTTCCGGCACTCCAGATGCCGAAACATGGATGGCCAATACGCCCCTCTCAGAGGACTGTCTGTACCTCAACGTCTGGGTGCCCCATCCTCGGCCCTCCAAGCCAGCCGCTGTCCTTGTCTGGATCTATGGCGGGGCCTATTTTATTGGCACAAGCTCCTTAGTGATATACGATGCGGAATTCCTAGCTGCTGCAGAGAATGTCATTGTGGTCTCCATGAATTACCGCCTGGGGCCTCTAGGTTTCCTTTCGTTGCCACCAGCTGTCCCAGGGAACATGGGCCTGATGGACCAGCAACTTGCCATGTCTTGGGTGAAGCAAAATGCAGCTGCCTTTGGTGGAGACCCTACTCGGATAACCATTTTTGGCGTGAGTGCAGGAGGAGCCTCTGTTGCATTTCACCTCCTCTCACCAGGGAGCCAGCCTCTTTTCCATCGTGCTGTGCTAGAGAGTGGAGCTTCCGTCACAGCCTGGGCTTGGCTGAATCCTGAGGAGGCCAGGAGAAGAAGTCAGAAGCTGGCCAAGAAGATGGGCTGTGCTCAAAAAGAGGTCCCTGCTTTGGTGAGTTGCTTGCAGGGAAAGAACGCATCAGAGTTCCAAACCGCCCAGTTCCTTGTTGTGGACCCCACGGTGGTTCTGAATCCACCCTTTGCACCGACAACGGATGGGGAGTTCCTCACCGATGAGCCGCGGAAACTTCTAGAATCCAAGAACTTCACGGCTAAGCCTATCGTGATCGGTACCACCTCCGACGAAGGGTCTGTCTTCGTATTATATGCAAGCCTCTTTTTGAACACGACCAAAGACTGCCTTTTGACCCAGGAGCAACTGTTGAAGGGGCTGCAAATCACCGTCCGCAACGCAAGCAGCGACTTCATCAAAGCTGCAGCTGAGAGATACAGTCAGGCAGAACCTGAAGGCCCAGCAAGGTACCGTTCAGCCATGGTGAAAGCCTGCGGCGATTACCTTTTTGTCTGCCCAGTCACGGATGTCGCCACAGCAGTGACAGAGGCTGGAAGCCCCGTATACGTCTATACTTTCCGCCACCGCAGCACTGGCTCTGTTTGGCCTGAATGGCTGGGGGCCAGCCACGGAGCTGAGGTCCCGTATGTTTTCGGAACTTTGACGCTGTTGAAAGGAACCAAGGAAAAGCACACAAAGGCAGAGTTGGAGCTTATCTCCCGTGTCATGCGGTACTGGGCGGAGTTTGCCCGAAGCGGGTAAGAGAACTTTTTGGTTTCTCCTTTCAGTCACCCTTGCCTCGACAGCACAAAGACAGTCACTTCTCTATGAGTACGACAACTTAGCCAAAAGATTTGTTTATTGCTTTGAGATTGAAAACATGAAACTTATGGGTAACCCACAACTTGTGCACATTCCATTCCCTCCAACATTTCTCCAATGAAAAGAGGGGCTTCCTATTCCATAATAATAATTTTATTATTTAGATCCCGCCCATCTGACTGGCTTGCCCCAGACACTCTGGCGGGCTTCCAACATACAGTGGTACCTCGGGTTAAGTACTTAATTCATTCCGGAGGTCCATTCTTAACCTGAAACTGTTCTTAGCCTGAAGCACCACTTTAGCTAATGGGGCCTCCCACTGCTGCCTCGCCACTGCAGCATGATTTCTGTTCTCATCCTGAAGCAAAGTTCCTAATCCGAGGTAATATTTCTGAGTTAGCGGAGTCTGTAACCTGAAGCGTATGTAACCCGAGGTACCACTGTATATAAAAAACGTAGCAAACCATTAAGGATTTAAAATCTTCCCTACGCAGGGCTGCCTTCAAATGTCGTCTAAAGGTTGTATAGTTCAGGGGTCAGCAACCTTTTTCAGCCTTGGGCCAGTCCACCGTCCCTCAGACCATGTGGTGGGCGGGACTATATTTTGAAGGGGGGAAATGAACAAATTCCTATGCCCCACAAATAACCCAGAGGTGCATTTTAAATAAAAGCAGACATTTTACTCATGTAAGAACACCAGGCAGGCCCCACAAATAACCCAGAGATGCATTTTAAATAAAAGGACACATTCTACTCATGTAAAAACACGCTGATTCCCAGACCATCCGCGGGCTGGATTGAGAAAGCGATTGGGCCTCATCCAGCCTCCGGTCCTTAGGTTGCCTAGCCCTGGTATAGCAATTTATCTCCTTGGCTTGAGGGGACACATAACTCCACACCCTCCAAAATTTCTCCCATGAAAATAGGGACGTCGTAAGGAAAAGCAGGACATTATGGGGTCACATCAGAAACTGGGACGGCTTCTGTAAATCCGGGACTCTCCCTGGAAAACAGGGACACTAATGCCAGAGAGTCTCACATTCAGCTGTACACTTTTGGCAAAAAAACCCAAAAAATTAAAAGGGGGTGGAAAGTGGGTGGGTGTCCAGGAAAAAATACTTTGTCAACCCCTCCCGCCACTGAGCCCAATGTTTTGGCTATGGTTTGGGCAATGGTAAGTTGAAGGTGGCCTGTATAAAAGCCAAGCTCAAACTAAGATAAGGAAGCATTTCTGATATTCTCAGCGTTCAAAATTTTAGCTGATATCATAATTTTGTGTGCATGCTAATTATAAATAATGTCATTATCTCAGCCGCTCTGGATCTAGCTTGCATTTCTCTATACTAAGGTAGCTATACTACGTATTCTACTATAACCCCACACTTCTTTCTCCTGTGGGTTGAGGCAGGTGCTCGCTAATAGCTAATCACAATAAGCTGGCAAAACCTCCGGAAGCTGCTATGCACTGATAACACTGGTTGCAAGAAGGGTTGTTTGTGCAAGTGCAGAGTTGCACAATTAACAGGCACTGCATTGCGTTTTTGTTGGGGATAGTGAGCAACTGATTAGTGTGAAAGCAGAGTGTTTTGCAATTTTGTACAAAGTACACGCACACACACACACACACACACAAGTTAGCTATAATGCAATTGCATTACAGTGGTACCTCAGTTTTTGAACGGCTTAGTTCACGAACAACTTGGAATGCAAACTCTGCAAAACCGGAAGTAGGTGTTCCGGTTTTCGAACTTTTTTGGAAGCCGAATGTGCTCTGTTTTGAGTCCCCCTGTGTTTCCTGTTGCGCTGCTAATTTGCGTCCCCCCATTGTAATTCAAGCCTTCTGTTTCCAACTGCAGTGTTCTGAGGTGATATTTGGAGATTGAGACTTTTTCAGTTAATTTGTTTTTGTGACTGTGTGGATCCCAGTCCAGCTACTGATTGGTTGGTAGGTTGGTTGGTTGGTTGGTTGGTTGGTTGGTTGGTTGGTTGATTGATTGATTGATTGATTGACTGACTGACTGATTGATTGTGTGAGTGTGGAAATGGATAAAAGCCCCCCATCCAAACAATGACTATCATCAGTGCAGGTAAGAAAGAAAATTATTTTTTAATTTTATCATTTACAATACTGTTTTATTTATTTTATAGTACAGTGCATTGTTTATTGCTTTCACTTTATGGATCAATGGTCTCGTAACATAGTAAAATGCATGTTAAACTGCTGTTTTAGGGATTGTTTTTAAAAGTCTGGAACAGATTAATCTGTTTTGCATTATTTTCTATGGGAAAACACGCCTTGGTTTAGGAACGCTTTGGTTTGGGAACAGACTTCCAGAACGGATTAAGTTTGAGAACCAAGGTATAGTTTTGAGATCTGGTTCTCACAAATCTGGAAATTAATATTTTAATGGACAAGCTGACAACTTGTGTACGGGAGAGTCAAACGGACTCTCTCTAGCCTGGTTAGTCTAAAATTTAAAAAAAGGAAATTGGATTAACAGAATCAGAAATAGTACTACCATCTAGTATAAAAAATAGCCAATATTTTGAACTTTCTGAAATATTAGGAATGCCATTCAATCTTGAGTTTCACAGCATACTCTTTGTATATACCAGATTTCTCAGAAAGTGCACAAATCTGTCTCTTATTATGGAATCACAGATCCATTGGTCTCTGCGGTCTGTAAAAAGGAAACGGTTGCTCTTTTAACTGGAAATCATCTTTCTTCCTCCTCTACATGCTTTTGTCAAATCACAGCCATGTTAGTCTTTGGCTCAATGAGCTCTAACCCAAGTTTAGAATATATAGCTGGCGATGATGAAAATGGGAGGCATGTTATCCCTCCCAAAAAAAGGGGCAACATTAAAGGTAAAGGTAAAGGTACCCCTGCCCATACGGGCCAGTCTTGACAGACTCTGGGGTTGTGCGCCCATCTCACTTAAGAGGCCAGGGGCCAGCGCTGTCCGGAGACACTTCCGGGTCACGTGGCCAGCGTGACATCGCTGCTCTGGCCAGAGCCAGAGCCGCACACGGAAACGCCGTTTACCTTCCCGCTGGTAAGCGGTCCCTATTTATCTACTTGCACCTGGAGGTGCTTTCGAACTGCTAGGTTGGCAGGCGCTGGGACCGAGCAGCGGGAGCGCACCCCGCCGCAGGGATTCGAACCGACACTAGCTTAATTATGAACATGAGTCAAGTATTTCACTGATACTCAACATGGTGGTTTCGGAAACTCTGTCAGATGGGCAGGCTACAAGTAATAAATTTTATTATTATTATTATTATTATTATTATTATTATTATTAGCACTCCACACATGTATAACACTGTTTTAGGAAAGCAGAGTGGTGTATCGTGTGCCTCACACAGGACCAGTGCTATTTGAACAATGATTTATTGGCTTCCCACTCAGCAATCCAACTCCTTCCAATGTCAACGAAACAAAATGGCCTGTCTACGACCCGGCACAGCAGAACTTCTTCATCCTCAGCACGGACCCACCCCGTGTGATGGAGCCATCGCCGGCTCAGCAGTGCAGTTTTTGGAAAACACTTCCATCAGGGGCATCAAAGCCAGGTAAGTGGAAAGGGGGAACAGACAGGGCCAAATGCTTTCCTTGCAATGGTCACCTGTCATGGATTATTTAGCTGAGATTCCTGCATTGCAGAGGGTTGGACTGAATGACCCTCAGATCCCTTCCACCTCTGTGATAGTAATAAATGTCCCCCACCACCATTCAGGCATGGCTTTTTCCAGTTAAAACACAGTGATTTGGGTTTTACATGAACAAATTTCTCACTCGTGCACATATTCGCTTGGGGAGCTCATTCTCACCTCAGATATCTCTTGAAGGTCTTTTGTTTATGCTGACAGGCTTATTCAATTGCTTGCCGACATTTTTATATTTATTTTGCATTGCTTTATGTGCATTTTATTGTATTTCATCATCATCATCATTTATACCCCACCCATCTGGCTGGGTTTCCCCAGCCACTCTGGGTGTCTTCCAACAAAATATTAAAAATAGGATAAAACATCAGACATTAAAAACCTCCCTAAACAGGGCTGCCTTCAGATGTCTTCTAAAAGTCAGAGAGTTGTTTATTTCCTTGACATCTGATGGGAGGGCATTCCACAGAGAGGGCGCCACTACTGAGAAGGCCCTCTGCCTGGTTCCCTGTAACCTCACTTCTCGCAGTGAGGGAACCGCCAGAAGGCCCTCAGAGCTGAACCTCACTGTCTGAACTCATATGGGTGAGTGAAATCTAAATATTTTTGTAAATAAAATAAAAAATAGATCAGTTGCTCAGTGTTGTGGTGGTAGCCCAGGAGAAGGGAAATTCTCTGAGGCAGCCCTAAGTGTGTTTGCATCTGGCACCTTCATTGCCTAGTTTTTTCTCATGTGCTGAAGACATAACTTTTTATGCTGGTCTTAGACACCTGGGAGATATATTCTTATGTCCTTATTTTTAGCATCCACCATATACTTACGACTTTAATGGTTGAAAGCATTTTTATATTTCATTGCTGTAACCCACCCTGGGATCTTACAGGGAAGGGTTGGTAAGAAATCAAAATACTACTACTAATAATAATAATAAGTTCATTTCCTCCTTCATTTTCCATTTAAAAAAAATCCAAGAAGATGTCTTATCCACACAGGAATATGAAAGGATGGAGGAGCTGTGAATTAAGAGAAAGGCTTTTTTTTTTCACAGGTAAGTATCAGTAAGGATGGAGAGAAAGAAAGGATCTGGTTGGGAGTTGGGAGAAAGTAGTCCAATGGGACCAGTATAATTTTTTTGGTGGAATACAATTTTCTCCAGCCAAAATTAAGCGTTTAAAAGATCCATTTGATAAGATTTGATTGGGGAGCAATTTAAGCATCTGCTCCTGGAAATAATGGGGATTAAAAAGTGGTTAATTTGGGTTGGATTGTGGTTTATATTTACTTCAGTTTATGCCACCACACTGTCCCATTTGATTCAAGGGACTCGATACTATTTTTACATTGGCAGTTAGTTCTACGCAGAGAAGACCTGTTGAAATGAATGGAAATTACTTACTTAGCTTCCTTAAACTTCAACGGGCCTACCCAGAGGAAGACTTGGTTGAATACAACTAAGTCAACATAACAGCACCTACACCCTCCCAGTCCTTACGGAAGACGGGTTACTGCACCACTAGCACCTGGGCACCCCTTGGAGACGACAGGCAGGTTATAAATGTGAAATAATCACAATACATTGTGAACTGAAGTATGAGTGTAGCGCAAATTTTTCCTCCATAATTCTATTTTTTTATATATATAGGGAGAAATCGTCATTTTCTTGACTGAAAATATTTTCCTCTTTTCAAACATTATAAAAATATGAAATCGTTGATATGAAACACACCAACATTTAAACCTAGGATGGAGAACATGTGACCTGTTACCCCCAGCGAGCATAGTCAATAGTCAGGATTGACTCTAGTTCAGCAACATCTGGAGGGCCACATGTTCCCCACCCCTGATTTAGGTCCCATCTGTGGTCTAAACCACTGAGCTTAGGGCTCCCGTTGTTCGGTCCCAGCTCCTGCCAACCTAGCTGTTCTAAAGCACGTCAAAGTGCAAGTAGATAAATAGGTACCACTCCGGCGGGAAGGTAAATGGCGTATCCGTGCGCTGCTCTTGTTTCGCCACATGACCCGGAAAAACTCTGTGGACAAACATCGGCTCCATCGGCCAGTAAAGCGAGATGAGCGCCGCAACCCCAGAGTCGTTCGCGACTGGACTTAACTGTCAGGGGTCGTTTACCTTTGCACAAGACATGTAATGCAGTATCTGATACCACTTCAAACAGCCATGGCTCCCCCCCCCCCCCAAGAATACTGGGCGATGTAGTTTGCTAAGGACGTTGAGAGTTATTAAGAGACCCCTATTCCCCTCTCAGAGCTACACTTCCCAGAGTTCCCTGGGAAGGGAGCAGGATTGTTAAATGACTTTGAGAAGTGTAGCCCTGTGAGGGAATATGGGGTCTCCTCTCACAACCCGTAACAGACGGCATTTCCCAGGATTCTCTGTATATCCATGACTGTATAAAGTGGTACGATCCTGCTTTCAATGTATATTGCAGATGAGGCCTTATGCAGATAAAAGAGTCGGCAGTTTGGTTGAGGAACAAAACTTAGGAAAATATCCCGTTGATAGCTAAAGGGGAGGAGAAACCCACTTTTCCAGTTGTTCATGTAAAATCTCCAAGGCCAAGGGAACTGGCAACTATAAACAAGGGAGAGAGTTCTAGACATGAGGCACCCTGACTAAAAAGGCACTGTCTCTTGTTGACTTGCAACCCACCTTCAAAGGTAGGGACATTGAATGGAGCCTCTGAAGAAGGCTTTAACAACTGGGCAGGTACGTATGGAAGCAGGCTGTCAGGAACCCAGTTCCAAGCTGTTTAAGCCAGGGGTAGAAAACCTATGGCCCTCCAGATGTTGCTAATTTACAGGTCCCATAAACTCTGACCATTGGCCATGTTAGCTGAGGCTCATGGGAGTTTTGTAGTCCAATAACCTCAGGAGAGCCACAGGTTCTCAACCACTGGTTGGCAGGGTCAGACCAAAACCAGTACACCCTCAGAAATGTCATTACCTGCACATGTGGTTTTGGGGAAGGTCTTCCAGGACACCCATTCACAACCACACTGAGCTATCCTCCATCAGTAAAAAGAGCTCCCGCTAACACCAAATGCTTTGTGTCCCGCAGAGATGTCTAAAAAGATGCAGAAGAACCTATTATGTGGAATTATAAAGCTTCATTTTCGCAGAAAGGGCTTGCTACTGCCTTGCAAAGACCTGCCTGAAAGCCAAGGTTGATTCTCCAAGGGCCGCAACTCTTCGAGATGAAGCAGAATTATAGTGATAATTGATACCTCTGTTTTCTTTTTGTGAACTACTAGGCATCCCCAAACTCAGCCCTCCAGATGTTTTGGGACTACAACTCCCATCATCCCTAGCTAACAGGACCAGTGGTCAGGGATGATGGGAATTGTAGTCCAAAAACATCTGGAGGGCTGAGTTTGTGGGTACCTGACTTAGAGGCTTGCTTGCTTTTTTTACAGTCACGTGGGATGTAACTTTTATGCAATAAATAAATCTTTGGAAAGCATTTTCCCAGCTTCGTATCCTTGCCTCTGCATTACAGCAACAAAGGTCAGCAATATAAATTGAAATTTTGTATGGAAACGGGTGTGAAAAGTTTAGCTTTAGTGGGGATATTCATGTTCTGTACAAAGGACAAAGTTCAGAACCTCATATAGAGTTCGAGCTCAAAAACACCTGGAGGGCCATACAGTCCCCTTTCCACATTTATAATTACATTTTTACCAGCTAGATTTATTATTACATTTATATCCCGTTTTCCGCCAAAAATTTCAAAGTGATCTGCATGTTTCTGCATATTTTCCCCTTAACAACCCTGTGAGGCTGAGAAGTAGTGACTGGCCCAAGGCCACTCAGTAAGCTTTATGGCCAAGTGGGGTCTTGAACTCCGGTCTACTGGGTCTTGGGTTGCATTAAATGCAGCCAGTACAAGCATGGTATGTGTTGGTTATTTGGTTATTATAAAAGAAGAATTCATTGGATCCCTAGATCCCAAGGCAAGGTGGAATACTCCCCGCTAAAAGAGAGCCCCAGCAGAAGTTTCGAAACACAAAACATGCAGCAAAGAAAAGTGTGGGAATATGGGCTACTAAATATCCTGTTTTAAGTTGTTTACAACACTTCCCCTTTCTACCCTCTTAGCATAGAATAGACCACAGAGTTGGGTATGTTAAAATGGTTTTTACTTACAAACTTTCCAAAGGTCAGATTCATGCATTTTTCCATGCCACAGTAAGAAAACACAGGCAGACATTTTTGGTTACAAAATATAGTAAAACGTTTCTAAACAAGTGGTCTGAGCTTGGAGCGATCAAGCTCACACACATCCTATCTGGACAAGTTCACATGTTGGAAGAAGACAAACTGTAGAAAGAAAGCGAACAAAGAACCTTCCTAACCGTTTGCCACCAGAGGTGAGGGGGCAGAACCTGGCTGAGTGTACGCAAAAAGCTTACTCTATGGTCTTAGCCCTTTCATCCATTAACTAGAGCTAAGCATGCTGTTTTATATGAGGCTGTAATTATATCCCACAGCTTTAGTAAGAGAGGCCAGGGGCAAGCAATCAGCAATATTTTCTCCTTCAAAATGAATGGGGTGGTGTGAGAGCAGTACCACAGCCTTGTGTGTGCACACTTATCCCAGTATTGTCCATGCTCAGAATTTTTGTAGAGTTTGTTTTAAAAAAGTGGGACAAACTGAAGTGCAGAGTACAGTGGTACCTTGGTTCTCAAATTTAATTCATTCCTGAAGTCTGTTCCCAAACCAAAGCGTTCCAAAACCAAGGCATGCTTTCCCATTGAAAGTAATGCAAAATGGATTAATCCATCCCAGACTTTTAAAAACAACCCCTAAAACAACAATTTAACATGAATTTTACTAACGAGACCATTGATCCATAAAATGAAAGCAATAAATGTACTGCAGTCACACAATCAATCAATCAATCAGCAGCTGAACTGGATTCCACACAGTCACAAAAACAAAACAAAAAGAGCCGCAAAAATAAAAATGCAAAAACAAAATAGCAAAAACAGACAGACCTCAGTGTAACACTCAAAATGGAAGTGTGGCACTCAAAACACAGCACGTTCGGCTTCCCAAAAAAGTTTGCAAACCGGAACACTTACTTCCGGGTTTGTAGTGTTTGGCTTCCAAGTTGTTTGATTACCAAGGCGTTTGAGAACTAAGACACCACTGTACCTGAAATAGTCTCCTATCACACCAAACCCTCTTTGCAAAGGAATCCCGAGGAGGCAGTAATATTGGGCAGACACTAGGTGGCACCATAATGCTAAGCATCAAGAGCAGAGACTTTTAACCCCAAAAGTTTGGTGTATGGGAGCCTCCAATGAAATATCTGGCCACAGAGATAGGTATACTGACACCCTGCAGCTGGTGTGTATATTTCCCTCTGAAGTTAGTACAGTAAGAAGTTGTTCTTGTCAGGAAGAAGAAAGAGTATTCTGGCACCTTAAAAAATAAACAGATTTTTTATTCTGTGAGCTAGAGGAGCTTGCTCATGCCAGTGTATTGTCTGTAGCAGACAGTTACAGACAACACTGGGGCCAAAAGGCAGCGCTGGGTCTTTGGAAACCAGAGTCATAGAAGAGGCTTGTTCACACAACACACTCTACACAGGTATACATGTGCAAGTGCTTATGTGAAAAAGGTATACTTTTGTTGATTTGTATACCTCAACTATTGTCTGCACAGACTGTACACATGTGAAGCTCTGCGTGTACGGTAAATAACTATGAGTGTACAGCTATTTGTGTACACAGGCACACGGATTTTACACTTGCTGAATGGAATGGGTGAACACCCTTAAGAAAACTCCAACTCCAGCTCTCGGTGGCAATTTGTTGTTGTTGTTTAGTCGTTTAGTCGTGTCCGACTCTTTGTGACCCCATGGGCCAGAACACACCAGGCACTCCTTTCTTCCACTGCCTCCCGCAGTTTGGTCACACTCATGCTAGTAGCTTCGACAACAATGTCCAACCATCTCGTCCTCTGTCATCCCCTTCTCCTTGTGCCCTCCATCTTTCCCAGCATCAGGGTCTTTTCCAGGGAGTCTTCTCTTCTCATGAGGTAGCCAAAGTAATTGAGCCTCAGCTTCAGGATCTGTCCTGCCAGTGAGCACTCAGGGCTAATTTCCTTAAGAATGGATGCGTTTGATCTTCTTGCAGTCCATGGGACTCTCAAGAGTCTCCTCCAGCACCATAATTCAAAAGCATCAAATCTTCAGCGATCAGCCTTCTTTATGGTCCAGCTCTCACTTCCATACATCAGTACTGGGAAAACCATAGCTTTAACTATACGGACCTTTGGTGGCAAGGTGATGTCTCTGCTTTTTAAGATGCTGTCTAGGTTTGTCATTGCAAAAACAAACATGTGAAGTCTGAAAGCTCATTTTGCGGTCACGTGCCTTAAATCACAGCTTGCTTTGTAGCTCTGCTACCACAAACAAAAACATGGATTCAAAGCACGGATCCTCACAATTTTAATCAACCAAGCTCCCACATTTATCATGCAAACCAGGGGTGCCCAAACTTTTTTCAAAGAGGGCCAGATTTGATGTAGTGAACACGCGTGAGGGCTGATCAAAGTTGTTGCGCTTTTTAAAGGATTTTACCCCAGGACATATACTGCCGCAGGGACTGGATTAAATCACCCGGCAGCCTGGACTAGGCCCCAATACGGACTTTGGACATGCCTGATGTAAACCTACCTCACCATATATGCGTAGGACTGCACCAGGAACACAGCATTGTGATCCATGCACTGGAACCTCAAGACTAGATTACTGCAATGCATTCTGTGTGGGGCTACCCTTTGGCTGCAGCTGGTGCAAAACACTGAAGGTAGACGGTTGATTATCACCAGCCCACAACTCCAGTACTCAAAAGTCTGCACAGCCTGACAAGACAGCTACTGAGCCAGGTTCAAGGTTCCTGTATTAATTTACAAGGCCCTTAATAATTGGGTCCTTGAGGTACTGACCTTTAAAGCCCTAAACGGCATTGGTCCAGTATATCTGAAGGAGCGTCTCCACCCCCATCATGCTACCCGGACACTGAGGTCCAGCACCGAGGGCCTTCTGGGGGTTCCCTCACTGCGAGAAGCCAAGTTACAGGGAACAAGGCAGAGGGCCTTCTCGGTAGTGGCACCCACCCTGCGGAACGCCCTCCCACCAGATGTCAAAGAGAACAAAAACTACCAGACTTTTAGAAGACATCTGAAGGCAGCCCTGTTTAGGGAAGCTTTTAATGTTTGATGTATTATAGTATTTTAATATTTTTTTGGAAGCAGCCCAGAGTGGCTGGGGAAGTCCAGCCAGATGGGCAGGGTATAAATTATTATTATTATTATTATTATTATTATTATTATTATTATTATTATTATTATTATATCCCAGCCCGATCACTGAGATATTTGTCACTGTTAGTGGTCCCCAATGTCTGGGATGTATAGCTCATATTCTCCCCGAGCTGTGGGCGTAGTACTGTGGACCCAATTTCATGAAACTCCCTTCCGGCTGAGGTCAGACAAGCTGTCAACCCTGTTGAACATCTGGCACCTATTCAATACTTTTTAAAAATTCCAGCAGGCTGGAATTGAAGCTTGGTTTTATCATTTTAACTGATTTTTACTTTTTTGTATTGTATCTTTGTAAACAGTGGTAGTTGAGCAGGGACAGTGGTAGTTGAGCAGTATATAAATTCCTTAAAACATAAATTAATAAACAAATGGTGCTTTCTGAAGGGCTATGCCAGTGTTTCCCAAACTTGGGTCTCCAGCTGTTTTCGGACTACAAGTCCCATCATCCCTGACCATTGGTCTTGCTAACTAGGGATGATGGGAGTTGTAGTCTGAAAACAGCTGGGAAACACTGACCTACGCAGATGAGTTAACTCACAGCTGACCCAGCAGGCTTGAACTCTGCACCCATCAGCTATGGGGCTGTGACTTCAACTCCGCTGTCTCCAGGGGCTGGCTGCACGAGGGAGTTATCTAGATCCAATCCAGCAGCATCTGTGCCTGCCATACACCTGACAGCTTTGGGGTATGTGGGCACCATTTGCAGGAAATAACTTTGCAGGCCTAAATTGGGACCAGAATCTAATCCACAAGCTGGAGGTTCCCTACCGGTTACAAGCAGGTAATAGTAGCAGTAGTAGTAGTAGTAATTTATTTGTACCCCGCCAATCTGGCTGGGTTTCCTGCCACTCTGTGTGGCTTCCAACAAAAGATTAAAAATGCATTAAAACATCAGGCATAAAAAACTTCCCTAAACAGGGCTGCCTTCAGATGTCTTCTAAAAGTCAGATATTTGTTTATCTCTTTGACGTCTGACGGAAGGGTGTTCCACAGGGTGGGTGCCACTACTGAGAAGGCCCTCTGCCTGGTTCCCTGTAACCTCAGTTCTCGCAGTGAGGGAACTGCCAGAAGGCCCTTGGTGCTGGACCTCAGTGTCTGGGCTGAACGATGGGGGTGGAGACGCTCCTTCAGGTATACTGGACCGAGGCCACTTAGGGCTTTAAAGCTCAGCACCAACACTTTGAATTGTGCTCGGAAACGTACTGGGAGCCAATGTAGGTCTTTCAAGACCCACGTTAGATGGTCTCGGCGGCAGGTAGCAGCGCTCCCAGCTTACGGACTGCCCCGTGTAACAGGTGTCTGGCCCAGCAGCCTAAGGCGGACAAGCCACTGCAACAGGCATTCAGAATCCATTCATTTCATAAACCCTGCAGGGCTCAATCTCTGTGTTTGTGTATATTTCTGTTTTGCCCAAGGGTCTGGGAGTGCGAGAGAGCTCTTTAGCATGCTGCTTTTAAAATAATTAAATTATCAACAAACTTGATGCTACGAATAGCAATGTTAGGTGCTGCGGGGGGGGGGCGCGGAGAGAAGGGGGTCTACTCGGAAGTAAATACTGCGTCCAGGCGCAATTAGCGCCGATTTAAGGTGCACCAAGACTGCCTAAAAACCTCACCAAAGATATGCAACGGATCGCTTCGTTGCAGAGGGAAGAGTTAGTGCACCGTGGAGGCTGGAAGGCTTCTATTCTACATGCGGGGGGGGGGGCGAGGAAAATGTGCTGGGGGGGGGCAAGGAAAGGAGCTGAGCTCTAACTATAGGCTCCCACGCTTGAGCAGGCCCGACTCCGTGGGGCGGACCACCCTCTCTTCTGGAGGAGGAGGAGGTTCCCATCCACGGCGTGGCCTCCCGCGCTCCTGAACGGGAAATCTCTGCAGCCCAAGACTCTCCGCGAGGCAGCTCCTCCCTTCCTGCCTTGAGCCGCCGCCAGCCGCGCCCCCCTCCCCAGTTATCTGCTGCCTGCCAAGCCCCGCCCCTCTTCATTGTCCTCCCCTTTCTGTTTATACACAAAGACCCCCATCTTCTTCCCCCTTCCCCTTCCTCCATCCCTCGCTTTTTTCCCTCTCTTTCCTTTTTTTTTAAAAAAAATCTTTTCTCTTCCCCTTCTTTTCTTCCACCCTTTCTTTTCTCTCTTTCTCTCCCCCCCCCCATCCCCGCCCTCCTGCCTTCCTGGGTTAAAGGATTTGAGCAATGGGTCTGGAGGTGGAGCTCGTCGGAGGATTAGAAGAAGCGGATGTGAGAAGAGATTGAGAGGGATTTTTCTCTCTCTCTTCTCTGCCTCGCTCTGTCGCTCCGATCCCGAAAACTTCTCGGAAAGAAGCGGAGGGAGGAGGAAAGAGGAGGGTTTGTGTGTTGTTGTTTTTAAAAAGGGAACTAACCAAACCCCCTTCCTCCCCTTCACCCAGCAACAATCCTGACTCAGACCCGCTTGGATCTGCCCTCCCTTCCCCTCGGCTTGGGGAAAAGAGGAAAAAAAGATCTGCTGCTGAAATCTACCGCCAAGCAAGAGGACCAGCTCCGCCCGCGCCCAGCCACGCTCCCGGGGATCATGGGACAAGCGAGGGATCCAGCCTGCCGCCTGCCCCACGCCTCCAGGACCTAGCTGGATTAAGACTCTCCTCGCGTGTTTTTGCGTATCGTCGGAATACGCTTTCCCCTCCGGCTCCTCTGAGCACTGGAGGTGGCTTTTCCCCCCCCTCTTGGCGTCTTGAGGACAAGCCGCCGCTCCGGATCTGGGTTCTGATTTCGGAGCGGACGACCCTCCTGCCTTCTCGGACGCCTGGGTTCTAACGGAGCCGTGAAGAAATTCCACAGAAGGTGGAGCGGGGGAGAAGAAGAAGAAAGGATTCTTTTGATTTCGAAATTCACTGCTTTTCCCCTTCCAATTCTCGGGCACTTTGATTCTCTGCAGATACTGAAATACATTATCTCTACCGCTGTCTTTTAAAAAAAGGCTCCCTTGATCTCTTGGTTCCTCACCGGACTCCTGGGTTCTGTCGACTTATTGGAACGCTCCACCATTTTAATTATTTATTTTTGATGTCTATAATCCTCTTTCCTCCCGAGCTCCCGGACTGCTGAATTCTTGGGATTTTCTGAATATTAAGAAATTCTTGTTCTACAGACATCCAGCCACCTCTCTCCATCCTTTTGGACTTCTGGGTTTCCAGCTTGAGATTTGAGCCCATCTCCCCCACCCACCCACTGCCTTGGGCTTTGTGCTGATTTCCTCATCAGGGATCCTGGCTTCCTGACCCAGTTAAGAACTTTTAAGAGGAGGAGTTAGGTACCAAAGTCAACTCGGCACCTCCATCGTTGCTGGATTTAAACTCCTGGAATCGCTTGAAATTCTCGCATTCGGACTCTGGTAAATTCGATATTTAATTTTATCTCATTTCCACGCCGCC
This sequence comes from Podarcis gaigeae, assembly GCF_964106915.1. NCBI lineage: Eukaryota > Metazoa > Chordata > Lepidosauria > Squamata > Lacertidae > Podarcis > Podarcis gaigeae. The sequence continues at coordinate 110,021,948 of NC_139679.1, forward strand.
TCTTGCAGCCCCACAAACCCACTTTTCCTTTTCAGTCATCCACTGGAGTGCATCCTGATCAGTTTCTGCCAACAGGCAGGAGAAATTGGAGCTGTTCAGGATTTATTTTATCCCAGTTATTTAATTACAACTTACTTCCTGTCGATAATATTAATCTCCCCCCTACCCCCCCCCCCCGTTGCCAATCGCATGGGTCCTTGGTGACCTTCTGAACCCGAACCATTCCCCTCCTCAGGTTCAGATGAAAAGAATTCCCTCCCCCACCCCCCAAATTGGGAGCAAAAAATATTGCCCCCCAAACTATATCCCTGTTATCTGAGATTAGTTTCCACTACTCAGTAAGAAAACCGCAAGACCTGCATGTTTTAATTTAGATCAAGTAAGGAGGATGGCCTGTCAGCCCCTTAGCTGTGCACACGCTTGCCTCTTCAGATTAGTCTGTGCCACTGTTTAAATCTGGATTAAACAACCTGGAATAATTTCACCACCCCTGGTTTATTACTGCCTGTCACCATTAAGAATTAAAAAGCACACCTGCAGCATTAATAGCCATTGAGTGGGGTTTCAGAACAGTGGTACATAGGAGCTACCTTATTATGAATTATTATGAGGCTCTCCAGGATGGAGATCCTCTTCCCCATCTCTTTAACCACTCTGGCCTCGTCTACAAAACTATGGCTGCAGCATGCCACACTGCCCACCCCCTTTCTCCTTCCTTCAGTGGTGTGGCGCCTGAGCTCCTTGCGTGAAGAGATCCACGTGGAGAGCTGTCACCGCCCCAAGGCAGGGGAGGCAGCATATGGTGTGGGGTGTGTGTCTGGGTGTGAGCCGGAAAAAAGATGAGTGGATTGCATGCAGGGAAAGAAGGCAACTCCCAGGTGGAGCTCCTCGAAAAAGGGCTTTCCATCTCCACGCCCCTTCCTGAACGGACCCTCACAGTTATCCTTCCTTCCCAAGTTCCTCCATTTTCTTCTTCATCGTCTTCCTTCCCGGAATCTGTCTTGCTCCCCCTTCCTTCTTTCCCAATCCTCTTTCCTCACTCCTTCCTGCCTAGCTAACCCCTTTCCCTTCATGCCTTCCCCTCTCCCTCCTTCAATCACATCCCCATTCCCTTTCTCTCCCTCTCACAAGCCTTTTCCTATCTACTCCCATTTTGCTATTCGCCTTCCTTCCTTCTCCCCCCTCCTCTTTTTCCCCTTCGCTTCCCATTTTATTCCTCTTTATCACTCTTCCTCCTCCTCGAGTCTTTCACTTTCCCCAACTTGCTCTCCCTCCCTCTTCCTCCTCTTCTTTCTCATCCCTGGATTTCCCCGTCTTCTTCTCACGTTCCCTCCTTCTTTCCCAGGTTTCCCTCCCCGAGCTCCTCAGGCGAAGATGTCTTCTTCGGCTTCAGCTCTGCCGGAGTGGAAGCTCCAGCTCCTGGAGCGCCGGCGCAAGGAGGAGGAGGAGACCCGCCGGCGGGAACGAGAGCAGCAAGACCGCATGGCCAAAATGCCCGCCTGGAAGCGGGAGATCATCGAAAGGCGCCGGGCCAAGCAGGGCTCCGGCACCTCTTTCTCCGAGTCTGGGGGGCCAGGAGGGACCGAGAGTGGCGCAGCTCCGGCTTCTAGCGCTCCGCAGCCCTGCCAAGAGGGGGAGCCGGAGAGTTCGGTGCTGCAGGAGAAGATCGGCCCCATCCACCAAAACCCATTCATCCAGCTGGAGAAGCGGCGCTACAAGGAGTCGGAGAGCGACCTCGCCAACGCCAAAGCCAAGCAGATTGTTGACCTCTACGGGCAGATCCCGGGCGTCCGCACCTTGCGTGCGGACAACGTCATCATCATCGAGACGGTCCCGGGGGCACCGCCGGCGCAGCTGGCCAGCAGCCGGCAAACGGGCGAAGCCAAATCGGGGAGCGTGGAATCTCTCAACGAGCTGCTGGCTCGGCGCGGAGGTAGCGTAACTGAGATCCGCGCCGGGGAGGTCTTCATCGTCAAGTCGGCCTTGAGCCGCAGCGTGGAAGATCTCAATTCAGTCGGCCGGGCCGAAGGCCGGGGCTCGCTGCCCGAGCAGCACCGAGGGAGGGTCAGCAAACTGCTAAGCCACTTCAGCCAGGAGGGCAGCAACATCGGGTCGGCATCTCCGCGCCCGGTGCGGTCACTGAGTACCGAGAACCTAACTGAAAGCAGCTACATGGCAAGGAGGCCGGCCCGGGTGGCAGCGGACCCCAGCCCGACCCGGAAGCACTTCGACAGCAGCCCTCCGCGCGACCTTCCTGGATTGAGCCCGCCTGTTCCCTACACTGTGGCATCCTATCGCAGCCAGTTTGAATCCAAATCAAGCAGTGGCGAAGGCTGGCCGGACAGCCCTCCCAGGCGCTCCCCAACCGGGAGGAGCTGGGGGAGGGAGGCTGCGTCGCCTGAGAGAAGCCCCAGGAAGGACAGTGTAGATTCGGAGGCTGCTTTTGAGATCCAGCCGGCCCCCCCGCCAGCTCCGGTGGCTGAGGACGATGTCCAGGGCAAAGCCTTGGCCAATCTGCGCCTGCACTCTCGGAACTCCTTTGTGGTCGTTCCGCGCCGGGCCCCATCCTCCCCACCCCCAGAACTCAAGCAGGAAGCCAGCCCTTCTCTGTCTGCTGTCAAGCCCCCAGCCCCCACTTCCTGCTCCTCGCTTCTCCCAGACGCGGAGGAAGAGCCGCCCGAGGCTGCAGAGGCCATGAGGCGTGGTGTGGGGAGCGGTGTCGCCAAGGAGGACGTCCGGGTGGGGGGCTTGGCCCGCGCCTCGTCCCCCCACCCGGCCGTGCAGCGCCGCAGCGGCAACACCATCACCATCAACCCTCGCAAGGCCCCAGCCGCACCTGTGTCCGTGGTGGAGAACGGCATCGAGAGCGACACTTCCCCGGCTGTGGCGCCCATGAAGAAACGCTACCCTACGGCTGAGGAGATCCAGGTGATTGGAGGCTACCTGTCCCTGCAGAGGTCCTGCCTTGCCAAGAACGACCCACACCGGAAAAAGGTACACACACCTGGCTGGCTGGGCTGGGCCTGGCTCAGTTTTGCAGGACCTCCTTCGCTTCTCTCGCCACTGCCCCCTTTTGAGTTTGCTTCTTGCTGCCTTAGTTGGCCCTGCCTGCTTTCTAACTTAGGTGTTACTCTTTCATCGTCTTCCTTCTCTCCCAAATTATCCTCCAATTCCTTTTGTTTTCTTTTTCCTGCTTCCCTCCCTTCTTTCATTACTTCGTCCTCTTTACTCATAGCTCTGACGCAACTGGAAATAGTCATGTAAGGAATTGTACCAAGGCAACTTAGCTGGTTGAAGGGTGTGGGATTTGAAAGCAGGAGCCAGAACCTAACCTGGTGAGCTAGGCTCCGTTTATGATTGAGCCTTCCAGAATGCTTCGCTATTCCCGCCGGTTAGGTCACTGCTATCCCCATTTTACAGATGGAAAAATGAGGCCAAGGAGATGCAGCTTGCTCGAGGGTAGACGTATGTCTGAAGGGATTTGAATTCATGCCTAGGAAGCTGCCTTATACAGAGTCAGGCCATTGATCCACCTAGCTACGTTTTGGCTACACTGACTGGCAGCCGCTCTGCCGGGGATCAGACAGGGTGCAGGGCTCCCATCCCTTTCTGAGGATGGCAGGGATTGAACCTGGGTCGCATCTTTTGCGGGCAAAAGTGTGTGCTCCACCCACTGAGCTTCACAGCCTTGCAGGCCATGGGCTCTAGCCCCGAAACACCCTAGCTTTCTTTCAACTACTTCCTCTTGGTCTTGAGCATTCCTTTCACATTAGGCATAGTGATGTGAAGGCCTTTTTTGTTTTGTATATTAAAAGGTGCACTGTATACGCAGTAATTTTACTCATTGCCTTGTAAGGCAAAACGTTTAGCAGGATCAGCTGTCTGCTGGAGCACTTAGTCCTTTTCTCTTGTGCTTTTTTTGTCCCCCTTTCACTCTTTCTTTATCTCTTCCCTCCACCCCTTCTCTGAATTTCCTCCTCACCTTCTGCCCTCAGCCTTGCTCCGACAAACTGCTGCATCCTGAGAATTGCAGTCGCCTTCCCCTGCCTTCCCCGTGCATAATTTTACACGGGAGCTGTGGCTGTGGTTTGATGTTGACCAACAAACTCTGGACAAAAGCTTGGAGTGTTTGCACACTAAAAAAGCACTTTTGAGCTTCTGTTTCTACTGGTGCCATGCCTGGGTGTTCTTAATGGAGGACAGAATGCAGAACACTGTCTGCAATGTGTAGGGTTATTGTTGTTGTATTTTTACACTTGTTTGCAGTTGTTTTTGATTTTACAGATGGATTTAAGACTCTCATTTGTAAATTACCTTTGGCTATTTATAGACGAGGACCCCAGGAGAGCCCCAGTTACAGGCTAGGTCCCCTGTTGGGCTGGCTGGGCTTCAAAAGCTGCAGACCCAAAATGCAAATCTTCTCCCAGTTCAAAGGGGGATCAATATCACAGTTGTAGTTAACATGCAATTGCTTGTTCATCTGAAATTTCATCAGGAGTTGGCTGTGATCACTTGAATGCAACCACTGCCAAAGGGAGAAAAGCTTCCCCTGTGAAGGATTGGGGCATCCTTTTCTCAGTAAACACATTTCTACAAGACACTTGCCTCTCTGTTTCTTCACACGGTGGTCTGGATTATGGGTTGTGTGCTGTGTGTGTGTGCGTGTGCTTAAATGTGTCTGCGTGTGTGCAGATTGTTGTGACTCATAGCAAGAGATGTTCCCATTTCCAGTCATTCTTAATATCTGAAGAGCAAAACGCCAGCAATTTCTGACTTTTGCCAGTATATGTTGAACCCGTCAGGGTATCCAAATGTCATGCTTGTTTTCCCATCGTTTAGTTGTTCAAAGGACGCTTCTCATGCCATGGATACGAATGTCAAAAAAAACAAGCTGCACACCCACAGATGTTTCTGGTGTTTCCAGTTGGGCCGTTAAAAATCTTAAGAGTTACTGGTTAATGCCAGCATTTACCAAATTCTGACATTGACCACAACACACACATAAGTCCTTGTTTGCATGTAACAATAAGCTAGGCTCTCTGACATATCATGTTTTCAGAGAATCAAAGAAGGGAAGATTACAGTCAAGGTAAAGAGCTACGGAAATGACTATAGTAGCAGCAGCAGCAGCAGCATACTTGCATGCTGTAAATGGAGCAAGATAGGACATGTCAAATCCAGAGGAGAATCTTCTGCACAGCTTCTAAAAGGTAAAGGTAAAGGTACCCCTGCCCGTACGGGCCAGTCTTGACAGACTCTGGGGTTGTGCGCCCATCTCACTCAAGAGGCCAGGGGCCAGCGCTGTCCGGAGACACTTCCGGGTCACGTGGCCAGCGTGACATCGCTGCTCTGGCGAGCCAGAGCCACACACGGAAACGCCGTTTACCTTCCCGCTGGTAAGCGGTCCCTATTTATCTACTTGCACCCGGAGGTGCTTTCGAACTGCTAGGTTGGCAGGCGCTGGGACCGAGCAGCGGGAGCGCACCCCGCCGCAGGGATTCGAACCGCCGACCTTTCGATCGGGCCTCTGAGGAACAGGGTGCTTTGTGAATTACGGAGGTGACTAGTTGTCTTGAGCCTTATCCTGGGACCTGCTCTCTGCTTGGACTAAAACACACACAGAAACCAAGCTGTGGAAAAGGAAAAGAATCAGGTTGGAAGGGACATTGTCACCTACTAAAGCAAGAAGGTCCCATAGCCATGATTTACTTCTTCACCAGGGACAAGACTCAACACTAATGTTTTCTAGCGTGCCAACACCTGAAACATTAGAGTCCCCAGCTGCCAGTGGTGCAGTTTTCTAATATGTGATACATATATGAAATAGGTCTATTTATTTGCAGAATGGTCATTTTCCTGCTCGGCTGGAAAAGACTGCGCAGAGCAGCTCACGAATGTCAGTGGCAGGACAGCCCCTACCACTAGTCTTAAAAGTCTCCGGGGCATGACACAAAAGGAAAAAAGGACTGGGAGGGAGGAGGAAAAACCTTCATGTGCTGTGTCTTAGGTACAGAGCTCTTGCAATGAGCAGCTGGAATGCAAAGAGTTCGAGGAGAGGAGGAACCAAAAGTTGCTGACCTTTGAGCTGGTGGAGAGGATCTGTAGTCCCCCTGCTTGCTTGCTTGCTTGCTTGCTTGCTTGCTTGCTTGCTTGCTTTCTCTCTCTCTCTTTCTCTCTCTCTCTTTCTCTCTCTCTCTCTCTCTTTCTCTCTTTCTCTTTCTCTCTGTCCTAGGATAGAATATCTGGTGATAGTTGGCAGTTGACAGGATCCTGTTGGAGCTGCTCTGTGAGATCTGTCTTTGAAAGAGGGGGCATATTCATGGCAATAATTCCTTGGTGGAGGGCAGGTCCTCCAGAGCTAAGTGGCAGCAACTTTCTCCTCAGGGCCTCCCCCGCCTTGTCACCCTCCTGTGTGTCTATGGAGAGGAACCTATGAGCATCCAGGTGTTACAAGACTACACCTGGAGGGCCACAGGTTCACCATGCCTGCTCTATGGCATCTGCACTGCGGCATACGCTTCTCTTTGAGTGCCTGCAGCTTACACAAGATGGTGTCGCCTTAGGCTCTACGGTGTGTGACCTTGGGTTTGTGGTGTGTGTAGCTGTGGAAGTGCAGTGTTCAAAATTCGCCAGGTGCATTTTGCACCTGGTTGTCGGCCACTTGCGACCAAGTGAAGGTGCCAGGATGGCACCTGACGTCTCCACCCTCCGGAGGTGCGTCTCTGGAGATCCTTGGATCTTGACTGTTTTCACACGCTAGCAACACATCCTGTAGAATTCTACGTGTTATATTTTATCTGCGCAATTTCAGGAAACAAAAAGCCGCATTGAAAAATACGACCTTCGAACTGTCTGCCCCCAAAATAGGAACTAGGCATTCTGTTTTGGCTATTGCAACCCTGGTTTAAGGAACTGTTTGGTGCTCAGCTTATATATCTGAGTTTCTAACACTGGCAGCCACACTTACTTCATTACACCAGTATTTTCAACCTTGTGCAGCACTGGTTTGTGGCCCTTGAGAGGTTACCACAGGGCAATCCGGCCCTTGGGCATAAAAGCTTTAGCTGCCTGTGCCATAGAGGAAACACTTCAGGCATAATACAGTGGTACCTCGGGATGCATACGCTTCAGGTTACAGACTCTGCTAACCCAGAAATAGTGCTTCAGGTTAAGAACTTTGCTTCAGGATGAGAACAGAAATCGTGCTCCGGCGGTGTGGCAGCAGCAGGAGGCCCATTAGCTAAAGTGGTGCTTCAGGTTAAGAACAGTTTCAGGTTAAGAACGGACCTCCAGAACGAATTAAGTACTTAACCCGCGGTACCACTGTAAATGCCTCCCTTGCTGCCATGGAGATAACTTCCTGCTCCTCTGGCCATGTCAGTGGAAGAGTCCAAAATGTGCTGCCCTCAAACGGCACCCAAAGTTCAACACTTGAGATGGAGTCTTTGTGAGTCGGTTGGCCTCGAAAGCATCTAGTTCATGCTGGAAGACATTACACACAGAAGCCTTAAGTTCCCTCCCACAAAAGCCCTTTCATGCTAGTCGCCCTATACTACGCTTCTGGGGTCATTGGATGGGCCTGGAACAAATGTAGTAGCCTGTCTCTTCAGTGCATCATAAGGGAGTTATTTAGCCAAATTGCCAGCTACGTGCAAGGCATCCAGGCTACGTCTTTGTTGCCGGGTGCCAGCGGCATTTTCTGCAGCCAGCTTCAGAAATGCTACCCAGTTCCTAGCCACCCATAAGCACAGACATCTGCCTCCCGGCTTATTAATGCTGTCCTGCCATTTCCAACGTCTTGCACAACATTCCCCCAACGTGGGAATCAGCGACTAAATAGCAGCTTTAAGTCTCAAGCAACTTAGCTAAATACACCCTTTACGGGGATCCTTTGTCAGCCTTTAATTATCACTCATTAAGAAAATTCCTCAGTTCTTCTGTTACTCAACTCCAAGCCATTAGTGCTGGTGTCCGTAAGGAACATGGGCTTTTGAACTACATCTGCCCCACGTTATACTACATTAAGTCAAACGAGGTTTAAATTGACTTAACATTCTTGGTTTCTCAAAAGGAACTCTGGGAATTATATGTTGTATTCAAGGGCTGAGAATTCGGCTTCAGTCACCAGCCCCATTGCGGAATGGAGTTTCTTTGAGAGAGAGACTTGGCGGTTTAAAAGGGGTAATTACTTTTTAATTAACCGTGATTTAGTTTGTTAAGGTTTTCACAATGGAAGACTGCAGTCCCTTATTCTGCTTACCAACTTCCCTTCTTCCCAGCCTAGGCTGCTCTTGCGCATTGATGTGCAGAAATCCACCTCCAGTGCATGGAGACAGACATTGTCAGCAGCTAATGTCAGCTACAGTGACTGGTTGAAACTTTGACAATGCTGTGGACTTTTTGAGCTTCAGGTACCATCTCAAAACAGACATAAACCAGCAGCTGAGATCCACACACAGTGCCACACACAGTCATGAGAAGAGGAAGTCAGTAAGCTTTGTCTCCTCCCCACCCCAGTGTGCATGGAAGCATTTTGTGGCCATGCGTGCGGGAGCTTCTCTGAATTCCGCCCAGTGTTTGCTTGAAGAAACTTGCAGACTCGCATTCCAGAGGTCATTATGGCTTCCAGGTCTGTGAGGGCTACATGGCCACTTTCAGCTCCTGCAGATGTTGTTTCCGTAGGCAGGGCCTGGAAAAAAACCACAGAAACTTACAAAGAAGCAAAAAGTTCAAGAATTAAAGCCAACTCAGGTTTATCCTTGCCTGCTCTGTGAACTAGTAAATGGAGCATTCCTCTGCTATTATCACCCAAGCCTTCTTGTTCATCTCCACAACAGAATAACCTATGTCTGTGCATTGTTTTTTAAAAAACATTTTTATTTGATTTTACAAATACAAGGTTATTAAAATCCAAATATAAAGCCATATACAGAGATTCATCTGAATCTCGTGACTCCCCACCCCACCCCCTCCATGGGGTCCAATTTTGAACATTTACAACTGCATATTCTTCCATACTATTTTATATCAATCCATATTGTCTGTGATATTTATTAGGCTACAAGTGAAATCAAAATCCTGCCAGTGTTTCCATCTGCTTACAGTGGTCTCCTAAATAACTTATAAATTTCCCCATTCTTTTATAAAGGTTTTGTCCTCTTGGTTTCTGAGTTTTCCAGTCAGTTTTGCCATTTCGGCATCATCCATCAGCTTGGTTTGCCATTCCTCTTTGGTAGGGACCTTGTCTTCTTTCCATCTCTGAGCCAGTATGTTGTTCCATACATAAAAAGTCTTTTCTGCTCCTTTGGAATGCCGGTGCCTATAATTCCTAATAAAAAAAGTTTCTGGTTTCATGATGATATATAGTGTTTGTGTGTTTTATATCCCCTCATGCAATGCTCTGCACCTTGACTGAACCTTCTTCATTCTGATGGTCTGGCTAGCTTGGGTGAGTTTGGCATATAGATAGCCTACCTCTGGTTTTACCGCCATGCAACATCTCTCACTCCCAATTTCTATGGTGTTCAGAATTTCAAAATATTGCATGCCGGTGGTGGGGAATCTGTGGCTCTCCTGATATTGCCAAACACCAATCCTGTCATTCCTGGTCATTAGCCATGTTGGCCGAGGCTCCCAACTCCAGTAACATCTATAGGCCCAGAGCCTTCCCATCCCTGTTGTACTGTTTAGGAAACAAAGTGATCCCCATAAAGGCAGACAGTATTTCTAGGAACCAGAGCTGACTCTATAAAGTTACAGTGTCATTCTACTCAAGGCAACTGGCACATGTAGGTGCAAATTCTATTTTTTGCCGTTAAATGGGCACAAGTTATCCTGATCGCAATCTCCCCTTCTAACCTATGTGTTTTGATCCCCTCCCTTGCCATCCGACATACTTGTTTGCATTTCACCCAAGCCTGTTCACGACATCCCTCAGGGGGGAAATTCCAACCCTGCCTTTTCATCCATTGCTGGACTCTTCTTTTCTTGTCTTCCTTCACAAAAAGCCCTTTTATCGAGTCTGATTTGCTGGAAGCAGCTAAGCCTGACTGGAGTCCTCCCCACCCCACCCCGCCGCTTCATTTCTTTGGCCTGAGCTATTGCTGTTGGGCTCCGGTCCAGGGCTGACACAACGGCCTCTGAGAGGAAGCGAGGCCGGCTGACATCAGCTGAAAGCAGCGACTGGCTTGCCCTCAGCCTCCTCCTTCCTCTTCTGAGCGAGCAAATCTGTGAGAACGAGCTCCCAACTCTTGCTTCCTTGCCTGGGCCAAAGCCCCAGTCAGAAAAGGGAGCTGGGCTACAGGGCTAATCTGATTTCTGGTGGGGGAAAGGGCAAAGATGTTACAAATCACCCGACAGAAACTTTGCTGGGGAAAACAGCCATCCGAAAGATGGCGTCCTGTGGTACCTCAGAAGGCGACGAGCTTCTTGTGGCATTAATAGACAACGGCTTATTTCAACACACATGTTTATTCGGATTTTTTAAAATCCACATTCACCCACTCGCAGAACTTCCACTGTGAGGGCCACAGTTTGCTAAACTTTTAACTTGTTTTTTAAACTGTCTGACATGGCTGTGGGGATGATTCAGTCCCACCACAAGTCCAGCAGATGAAGATTCCTGTTTCTCTCTCATTTGTCTTGCACAGAGAAGGAGAGTAGGAAGGGGACATGGGGAGCTCCTGCAGCCTCCCCACCTGCCACCATAGCGATCTATCATGCTGCCTTGATGAGTGGAGGGGAAGGAAAGAGAAACTGTTGAGCCTCTGCACCTGTGGCAGAGTTGGATCATGCCTCAAATATTTGCTTAGAGTGAAGAAACGTTGCTAAGGAGGCATGCGGGCAGTTCCAAAGAGGGCTACATACTTCACAAATGGAGCCAGTGTCTTGAAGAATTGTGGGCCATGGAGAAGTGTCAGCAAATGCAGCGTTTTCCCTCATTGCACTACAGGGATGGGAGAAACTGCACCGTTCAGAAGTTGCTAATGTGCAACGGCACCTGTCAGCAGCATTCAGTCTTTCCAAACCCATAAAGTACTGATATAACCCCTATCTGCGACTTGTGACACAGATTTAATTTTGTGGGTTAGATGTGTGTGTGTTTTACCTCCACCAGCCCTAAGCCTATTTCTTATCTCCCCTATTCCCCTTACTTTTGCTCACCTCTCTCTCTGCCTTTGTCTCTAACATATACTTGTAGCACTGTTGATTTGGAGGAGAAACATAAACACATTAGGCTAGCAACTCATCCACAAGAAAGCTCCATGATCCCATTGGTGGAGCATGTGTGTGTGTTCCGTTGGTGGCGCATATATATTATTGAGTCATCAGATGTCTCTTTTTACTCAAGAGTCACCCAGACCTATAGATTACTTTTTGCCGTAGCGTCACAGGGCCACAAAGAACAGTGTAATGGGCAACCTGATCACAGAAATCCTGTCAAGTTCATTTCTCAGGAAATCCTGTCAAGTTTATAGGACCACAGCAACTGTATTCACACTTTCCTGAGAGTAGTGCCATCAAGCTTAGCGAGGCTTACTTCTGAGTAAACATGTGTAGGATTGCACTGTTTTTGTCCCTTCCTTTTTAATTCTTTTATTCCTAAGGCGCCATTTGTTAATTACTGCCATCCACTTTGTGGCTCAATCCCAAACTTTTTGGCTTAAAATTTATAGCCTGGTGAGTTCAGTAAGACCTATGTCCCCAGTCAGCATGCTGGTAAATGGGGCGTATTATTTGTACCCACACACACACCGCAAGTCCTTTGTGTGTTCTTTGCAGACATATTCCAGCCAGTTAGCCTAAAACCATTATATATAAAGAGAAAAGCATTTTGTTGACTTTTGGAACAGGAAAGCTCAATCGTTTTTCATCTCCCTTTTCAGACGTGATCCAATCATCCTTATCCTCACACTGCTGTCCTATGCACAGAATAGTCTCAGTTAGTTCATTGGGGCTTATTCCTATATAATTGTACATAGGATTTCAGCTTTAGTTTCTCTTTTCTCACTGCTGCCCATCCCTGACTGACAGTCAAGTACAATTCTGTGGATATCTATTTAGCAAGGCCCCATTCAGTTCAGTACAGTTTATCCCCAGGTAATTCTGTACAATGTAGATCTCTCTTTTATCTCTCTCTGGGACTGCTTTCTCCTGGTTCCAGCTGCCTCTTTGACAGATGCAACCCACATCGCGAGCAAGAACACAGACAATACACAATTTTCCACACCCTGCCTCTGTAGTGGCCCCTGCCAGCATAGGATTCTGGGGATATTTTGTTGAGTTCCCTCCTCCTAGGCCCTGCGGTTTTGGCTGCATCTCAAAACCCCTTTTGTCTCGTTCTGGCTCTAACGTCCTGCCAGCTGTAGCTGGCTAAGGGGCTGCTGGGCGAGCACAGAGAGGATGCCAGGGTGAGCGATGACAACACTCAGGAAGTTAGGAGTGGTGGAATTCCTTGCTGTTGCTAACAGAGACGTGGGTTTTCCCCAGGGCCTTTTGCAACACCTGGGATCTTTATGTACAGAGGGCATGTGCTCATGCAAGAATCACATACCCACCCACTCACATGCTCTCCCTTTGGCAAAGCACTTTGAGAAGGAGTTTCAGGGGCCTATGTGCATAAATTAGCACAGGCGTGGGAAACCTCTGGTCCACTGGCCAAATTAGGACCTGCCCAAAGTGGCCTGCAGGGTGTTGGAGGAGCTCAGGATCCAGTCTGCTGGCTGGATCCTGAAATGAAACCTTGCAGAGCGTGATGGTGGCATATATTGCTTCCGACCAATTACGTTCAGCTATATGGGCCAATTCAGAAGCTGGCAACCTTAATTCTATCACCAGATCTGGACAAAAAATAGTAATTTAAAGCAGGGGAAATGGCTAGACTTCCTATCTTCTGCCAAGAGGCTGATGAGGGAATTGGCAATGTCCTGAGTCCTGTGGCATCTTAGAAAGTTTTCTGTGCATTTGACAGAGAAAAAAAAACCCTAGCAATTCTTGGTTTATTGGTTTCCGGCTTCATGACGAGTCAATGGTGGAAGTTCAGGCAGGGGAAAGCCAGGATTTATGAGGCAAAAATCTTGGCAGTGTTCCCCAGTGGGTTCTGGGGAGCTCACTCCAACCTGAAAGGCAGAGTGGGTGCGACCTGGGAGTATCTCCCTGCCATGGATGAGCCTCCATCTCCAGCATGATTTGTGCTTGGTTTCTCCATAATTCGGACAATTGGTATTAATCAAGAGGTGCTCCTGGACTGACATGTGCCAAAGGGCTGCAATCTATCAGCTGCCAAAAGGATTGGGCTTGGCTCTTTGGAGTTTATTGTGGATTTATTTTGCTAATTTGTTAGTTGCCTAATACAGGGCAGTCTCTAAGGAGACTTACGATCAAGCTTAAAATACATACAAAATAGTTAAAAACAACCATCAACAATTAATGACCATCAAAATTAAATCAATACATTAAAAAAAAAAAACGAAAACGCCAGCCTCCGCAGGAAACAAGCAAACAGAAATCTTTGCAGCAACTGGCACAAACTAATCCCCTTCATCCAAATGATGAACTAGGCTCTTTCCCAGGAAAGCTCATACTACAATAAATGTTGTAGCCTTTAGGATGCAAGAGGGTTCATTGATGTATTTGCTGCAAGAGTCTAATAGGCTTCTTAGCCCCTCTTAGCTTTTCAGTGTTTCCAAATTAGGTTATAATAAAGATGAGTGGCCTGAAGAAATAGAGTACTTAATACCGCATGTACAAGATTATGTTTTGTGTTTAATCCAGAGCTATCACCAGGGTGACCAGCTGCAAGAAAGGACAGGGTTCCTGTACCTTTCATAGCTGTGTCAATTTCCCTCTTCCATATAGCTATTAAAAGGCACAGGAGCCCTGCCCTTTTCAGTATCTGGCAACACCAGGTTCAGTAGTCAACTAATACAGATTATAATCCTCACTTTTACCCAAAGGCAGGTGAGAAAAGGGTGGGAACGGCCCACCCTTTCTCTGTTTAAAAGAGCATTAACGGGTAACTAATACACACTGGATGATCTGTTGGGCACACCCTTAAGAGTAATAATTTCTACTATGAAATAAGCAGAGAAAAGTGACAGCAGCAGCACAGAATAGCAGGCCTAACAAAACAGTGAGAGAGTTACTCTACCAGAGAATTGGTAGGTGTCAAGATTGCCAGATGTGATGGTGACTAGCTTAGGTGGCTTTCGTTTTTATTTTCAAAGGGCTGTTAAGCAAATTCACGTGGGATGAACCTCTCAATGCCTATTTGTTGTGGTAATTAAATAGACCCCTCATGTACAGAGGCAGTATACCTCTTTCCAGAGGAATTTTGAACGAAATGACTCTCCTTGTACAACAAGATGGCGGGGAGCCAGTGGCCCTCTGGATGTTGTTGGACTCTGTTAAAAAAATAGCTAAGGGGGCTCTCAAAAAAGCTAATGAGGGTGGGGCAGAACCCCTCTTCCCTCCCTGTAATTCAGTCCCCGAATATAGCTGGTTTGGGATGGGCAGCCTGAGGGCCAGACCAACAGTGACATTAGCTTAGGTGGGTTGTTCTTACATGGCTGGTTTCCTAGTTTTTCAACAAATAGGTGTGGGTGGGCCTGATGCCAATAAGGGACCATTTCCACACACCACAGGCCTGATCCAGAGGCAGGAACCCTCAAATCGGCTTTTTGTTTTGTTTTGGTTTTTTTAATCAGTCACAAACCGCCAGACTCTCTGCCTAGTTTGACCCTCAGTAAACAAACTAGCCTGGAAACCAGCCAGTCATACAGCGACAGAGAGAGATAGTGAGGAGATCAAGGCACGTTGGCCATAGAAGGAGGTGACCTGCCCCCCCCAGCCCTCAAATTATGGGGGGGGGGGACGAATAAAGGTCTTTTATGAAATCCACAAACCCCACCTCCCTATTCCTCCCAGATTCAGCCAAATCACGTCCCCCTGCAGCCTTCGAATGCAGCAGAAAAGAGGGGTTTTCAAAAAAGTTGGCCTTTGTGTAGTTCAAGAAGTAAGTTTTTCGGCATCTGCCGTTTGCACTTTTTGAGGAGGCCTCCCTCAGAATCTGGGAGTTGCAACTGTCTGTCTGTGGCAGATGATACACATGAGGCACCGAGGACATTTTTGCGTGTGCAACTGGCAGAAGGTCCAGGGAGGCATCATGGAAGATTAAATACAGAGGGGAGCAGGAGTTGGAGCAGCGGACCAGGGCTCCTCCTGGCAGAAGCCGCCCTCTGTGTTTTTCCAAAGGAAGTCATTAAAAATATACTGAAGTCAGTGTTTATGAAGTTGCCACAGTTACCATGGAAGGCCTCTTTTAACTCCTCACTTCTTTGCAGCAGATGCCCTTAAGAAACCTCCCACCCAAGGCCTGTCGCTTTTTGGCACACACTCAACCCATCCCCTCTGCAGTTGCCTCAGGCCATCGCTGAGAAACATTCCTGGCATTGTGTTGAACTTGATTCCACTGGTTTCAGCTCAGCGCTTCCTAAAGGATGCTTGTGCTAAGGAAGCACTGGCAGAGTTACTGGGAGTGGCACCGCTGAGAGTCCAGAGCGATATGCAGGGATGTCTGTTGCTGGGATTGTGGAGACAGAACAGTAACATCCAAGACCAGGGCTGGCTCCATGATTAAGTAGAGTGGCAGCTCATTTGGAGTGTCTCGAAGGGGCAGCAAACTGTGAATTTATTATTGTTGGATTTTCACTGCCAGGGAGTGTCGGTGCTTGTGGGATTCTCCGCTTCAAATGCCAAAGGCTGGAGAACCGTAGATACTTCCATGGGAGATATGTCCTAGTGAACTCAGCTGGACTTGCTTCCGAGTAAATAGGAATAGGATGGGACTGAAATTAACTTGGGCATTGTGCACCTTGACTTGTGTGGTTTCGGGTGACACCATTTTGCTGTTCTGTTCTTTATGTGGCCAGATTCCACAGGCAGGCCCTAACAATGGCTGAATTGCATTACCCTTGATTCTCCATCATGAGGGTGGGGTTGATGTTTATTTTCTCCCCCCCCCCCCTTTTAGTATAGTCTTAATAATTTTGTGTGCTTTTTGTTGCTGGTGGGCTCTTGATGAAGGGTGATATATGTTGAATAGTGGGTAGACATGGCAGACGACACAGCGATTTCTCCAAGCAGCTCTTCATTTTTGTAAGCTGGAACAGAAAACTGAACAGCAAACAGCTCAGCCGGCCTGCTTTTATAGGCAGCTGGCTGTCAACATTGTAGCAACAACAACCCAGGGTTTCCCGCCTAAAATAACTGACGTGGACCTGAGTGAAAACTACATATACAATACTCCTGGTGGCCAGGGTGAGAACTTCAATACATAACAATATATAAATCTAATAAATATATAATACCGTAATTCTGGTTTGTGACAGCTTGGGTTCTGCCATTTTGTCTACTTCACTTTTAGAGCCACAGTTGCTGCCATAGATCTGAGTTGCCAGCTTTTGTCGCGGCCTTGCTCCTATGTCATTGAGAGCAGCGTAACACATCGATGTTATGCAAGTGACACTTTCCCAGGGATTCTCCCCCACACCCACTGCAGCTGTGCAGCACAATTCTGAGCATGTTTACTCAGAATTACTCACAGGTAAGTGTGCATAGGACTGTGGCCAGCACAACTGTACTGGACCAGATGAAGGGATGGGGAACCCATGGCCCTCCAGAAGTTGATGGGGATAAATGGGAGTTGCTGCCCAACATCTGAAAGGCCGCAGCTTCCCCATCCAGCATCCTCTTCCCTCAAGGAAGTGCACAAACAGGGAATGAATGCAACAGCTCTCCCATGGTGTTGCCCCCGCCAGCCAGCCACTGGAATCCAGTGGGCATGCAGGCTCTAAACAAAGAGGCTCCATTTAGACAACTTGGCTAATAGGCTGCTGATAGAGTTCTTCTTCCCCACCCCTCGGAATGTGTCTAATCCCCTTTTAAAGCCATCTAAGCCTGAGGCCATCACCATACAGTCCGACAGCGAATTCCATAGATTAACTGTGCATTGCATGCAGCGGCCGGGGGCGCGCAGGGGGGGGGAATCCTTTCTTTTGCCTGGCAGTAGACTGTGGGAATATTATGGGAGTTAGGGACAAAATGTCCTCTCTATTTGACTTTCTCTGCAACAAAGCTGGGGGAGCCATGGCCCTCTATAATCTAGAGCAAGCATAGGCAAACTCAGACCCTCCAGATGTTTTGAGACTACAATTCCCATCATCCGTGACCACTGGTCCTGTTAGCTAGGGATGATGGGAATTGTAGTCTCAAAGCATCTGGAGGGCCGAGTTTGCCTATGCCTGTTCTAGAGGCTCTTGGGCTTCAACTCCCCATCAGGCCCAGCCACCCTGGCCAGTGATCAGGGGTGCATGGGAGGGCCACAGCTTCCCCACCCCCCGCGCTACACTCTGCATATTTTTTAAATAAAGCTCTGTCACGTAGAGCATGAAACGTTTAATCTCAGGGGCTCATGTTGGGCAAAAAAAAATCCTGTATTGCAAGGGTTGGACTAGATTCTATGTCCCCACCCTACAGTTGGATTCTCCGCCCTAAACTAAAAAGCCCCCAGTGCGTCAACTTTTCCTTGATCCTTGGATCGTTTTGGTAGTTCTTTTCTTCTCTTCATTAATAAATGTGTTTTATTCATTTTGCATCCAATGATAGACAACAATAAAGAGGACAACAATGAGTAGTATCAGACCCTAAACTTTCTGAACATGTGGCGGTTCTGTGTTAACAGATAATTCTTAATTTGCAGAGGGCTTTGCAATAATTACTTGTGTTTTTCCTCAGGACATCTCTTTAGAGCAGCCTTTCTCAAACTGTGGGTCCCCAGATGTTTTGAACTACAACTCCCATCACCCCTAGCTAGCAAGGCCAGAGCTCAGGGAGTTGTAGTCCAACAACATCTGGGAACCCACAGGTTGAGAACCGCTGCTTTAGAGGTAAAAAAGGTAAAGGGACCCCTGACCATTAGGTTCAGTCGTGGCCGACTCTGGGGTTGCGGCGCTCATCTCGCTTTATTGGCCGAGGGAGCCGGCATACAGCTTTCGGGTCGTGTGGCCAGCATGACTAAGCCGCTTCTGGTGAACCAGAGCACACGGAAACGCCATTTACCTTCCCGCCGGAGCAGTACCTATTTATCTACTTGCACTTTGACATTCTTTCAAACTGCTAGGTTGGCAGGAGCAGGGACCGAGCAACGGGAGCTCACCCTGTTGCGGGGATTCAAACCGCCAACCTTCTGATCAGCAAGTCCTAGGCTCTGTGGTTTAACCCACAGCACCACCCGCGTCCCTGCTTTAGAGGTAGGTCACTGTTATTCCCCAATTAGGCGATGGGAGAAGCAAGGCTGAGGAGCAGCACTTAGAGTCTACGGCAGAGCACAAAGTCTTGTAGAAGGGTCAGAGTCCAGTTCTCAGTCTGTTTGTGACAGTGTTGTCTCTCCAGATGCATTTGTCCCTCTCAGCGTCTCTTGTTTTTCTTGGTTCTCTCCTAGAACTACCTGGAGATGTCAGGGAACGAATCTGGGACATAAAGCTTGCAGAGCAGAAGCCCTTTGCCAGTTAGGCCGGACTTTTGATTTGTTCCACAGCAGATGAGGCAGAGGAGTGAGAAGCAAAGGAGTCAAGAGAAAAAACTGAGGTGGGAGGAGCTACAGCAGCATCATTTGGCAACCCTTTTGCAGGGTGGCATTACATTCAATAGTACAGTGGTACCTCGGGTTAAGAACTTAATTCGTTTTGGAGGTCCGTTCTTAACCTGAAACTGTTCTTAACCTGAGGTACCACTTTAGCTAATGGGGCCTCCTGCTGCGCTGCTGGAGCACAATTTCTGTTCATCCTGAAGCAAAGTTCTTAACCCGAGGTACTATTTCTGGGTTAGCGGAGTCTGTAACCTGAAGCGTCTGTAACCCAAGGCACCACTGTATCATAGTGTCTGGGTGACCCTGAGGGTCATCCAATCCACCCCCTGCAATGCAGGAATCTTATCTTAAGCACAGAGCCTTACGTTTACATCTGGTTGGTTGCTCCTTTCCAGACCTACCGTCTTGCAGCCCATTGCATATAACCAAATGTGGTAAGGGCTGCTGTTTCTAGAGCTTGACTGGCTGTGGTTTCCGGCTTCCGTCATTCCCTTTGATGCCCTCTAGAAAGAAATTTCTGGTAAAGATTGCCCAACTTCACCTTCTGGGTAGCCACCACTCTTGCTGCTGTTTTGGCAGATTGCCTTATCTCGTCACAGAGCCTGCTAGGGCTGAGCATGCACAATTGCGCAAAGCATGATGAAGAAAAATGAAAACAGCTACAATTTTATGAGGGAGAGGGAAAGAGAACTGCACAATTGCACATTCCGGGTCGGGTTGCACCCATTTGTTTCCTGTGTTATTTCTCCTTGTGACAAATTGCCGAAACTGAATCGTCGAATCGCACAATTGTTTCTGAACCACTGTACGTGGACAAGTTTGACATGCCTCAAAGTTAAGATTTCAGAATTACAGGTTCATGGAGGATGGGTCTCTCAGCTGCTATAAGTCGTACAAACTAAGCCTCCATGTTCAGAGTACTTCTGAATAATAATCAATCATAAGCACACACAGGCCTGGTTCTCACATAATACTAAAACATGGTTTATTAAACTAGTTTATTAAACCATGGCTTAGCGCTATGTGAAAACCAGCACAGCATCTTACCTATGGTTTATTAACTATAGTAAAAGGTTGCTCATTAACCAAGGTTTGTAGTTGGTTTATAAACCTTACTTAATGTTAACCATAGCTTAGCATTATGTGCAAATCCAGACCTTAACTATGGTTAGCCCCAAAGCTGAGAGTGAAGAGCAGTTCTTCCTGGCTTGTGTGTTCTTTAGTGGGGGGAAAGGGGGAGGAATGTAAGAAACCAAAGTTTAAATGATTGTCTCCCAGATGCCTGTTTTACCTATGGTTTGCTGTTACATGCAAACTGTGCCACAGACACATTTAATTATTGAGAATAAAACACCCATCAGCAAAAATCCACCCCATAAAAGGACAAAACAGAGGTTCAGTTAAACAGGGATTTACATATACTAGAATAACACCATTTACACCTGGAACCTAAATGCGGTAAGGAAGGAAGCTGCCTACTACATACTCAGGGGTGAGGAATTCCCAAAGGGGACGCCACTACCAAGAAATCCCACTTTTCCAACTGCTATACCTCAACCAGCAATAGGATACAGCCTCATCCAGGAAGTCAGTGCTTAATGAGGCTTGGAATGCCTGCATGGAGGCTTAGAAAAAAGCTAGAAAATAGTTACAGCAGGGATGGGGAGCCGGTGGTCCTCCAGATGTTGTTGCGCTACAGCTCCCATCATCCCTGACCGTCATCCATGCTGCCTGGGGCTGATGGGAGATGGGGTCCGACCATATCTGGAGAGCAACAGGTTCCCCATCCCAGGGTTGCAATATCTCAGTTTCTCATTCTGGTATCATAACAAGCTGGTGAGGTGAGCCTGTTCTGAGAGATAGTGGCTTGCTCAAAGCCCACTCATAGCAGACCCACGGCATCTTCTCACCATCTATTTCTTCACTGTTTGAAGTCACTTCCGCCTCGCCAACCCCAGCCTGCATCACAGTTCTTCCGAAAACAGGAAGCAGTGAATGTGTGGGGCGGAAACCAGAGGCGGCAGGAGGCCTTTGCCATGCACCGAGTGCACCCTGGCTAGCTCCACTCAGGAAGTGGGTTGTTGCACTTACTAAAGATGGAAAGCAGGCAGGCACGAGGCAGGCATGGGGAGGAGGCTGGAGGCTACGAACAGGCCAAAGGTTTGTCTATGGTTCCTGGCTATGCTCAGTGAATTCTGAACAGAATGTAGGATCGGATATAAAACCCAGGCTCCCCTTCTCTTAAAAACATGTTTCTGTCCTTTGTTTCTCTGGGAGGGGAAATAATCCAGGCAGTATATCTGTGCCAAAAGCTTCCTTGTTCAAGAAATGCAGCTGCAACTTCTCCGCCCTGGCTACTAATTTTAACTTCTTCTCACGGTTTCCGGTCACAGTCGTTTGCGTGCACTAGAGCTGCTTTTGCTTCTGAGTGTGCTTTTGGAACCCCCGCCAGGGCAGAGAGTTGTGGTTTGGGGGGTGGGGGTGTCAAGAGTTAGCTGCGATAACCTGTGTGCTGTGTTGTGTTGTAAAAGCGATTAAAACCAGCCGTAGTTAGAAAGAAAACACATGTAAGATGTCTGGTACAGACCCGCCTAAACTAGCGCTCCCATATGTCTGGATATTCTCAAACATTACCAGGATTTCAAAGGCGGAAGTCCGGAAGGTGGGCCTTTCTTTAAAAAAAAGAAAGCTCAACAGGGTGTCCTGGTTTTTATTTCTTGAAACAGAATTGTTTTAAGTAGGTGCCAAAAGCAGTACGGTGAAGGCACCTGCCTGGTGTCAGTAGGCAGTCAGTTCTAAAGTTTGTGTGCTGCCACACTAAAATACTGATTTCTTGCAAGTATTATGTTGCACCTCTTCAGTGCCAGTTCCACAGCTCAAAGTGCTTGATAAGACATATATGAAGCAAGGCGATCCTGTAAAATCTTACGGTTGTGGTCCCATATTTGGCAACAGATTCCCCGCATTGCGGGAGGTTGGACAAGATTATCCTTGAGGGTCCCTTCCAACTATGATTCAATAGTAGCACCTTGAACTTGGCCCAGTAGCAAATCGGCAACCAGGGCAGATCTCTGAGCAGTGGTGGCAGATGCTGACAGGGTCTCACTCCTGACAGCAACTGTTCTGCAGCATTCTACGCTAACTACAACTTTCTGATGAAGTGCAAGGGAAGCTCCACACGGAGTGCCTTGCAGTAATACAATCTCGAAGTCTGAATGAACTGCTTTCACGCTTTTCATGAAAGTCACGAATATGTACAATTGGGGGGGGGCAAAGGGTGTTTAAGGAGATAACAGAAATCACTGGGTTAAAGCTGACCGAAAGTCCAGAGGTAGCATTGTTATCAATTTACGATGGGGTAGAAGGTTCGCAGGGGACGGAGGTGGCGCTGTGGGTTAAACCACAGAGCCTAGGGCTTGCCGATCAGAAGGTCGGTGGTTCGAATCCCTGCGACGGGGTGAGCTCCCATTGTTCTGTCCCTGCTCCTGCCAACCTAGCAGTTTGAAATCACGAAGTGCAAGTAGATAAATAGGTACCGCTCCAGCGGGAAGGTAAATGGCGTTTCCGTGCGCTGCTCTGGTTCGCCAGAAGCGGCTTAGTCATGCTGGCCACATGACCTGGAAGCTGTATGCTGGCTCTCTCGGCCAGTAAAGCGAGATGAGCGCTGCAACCCCAGAGTCGTCCGTGACTGGACCTAATGGTCAGGGGTCCCTTTACCTTTACCTTTAGAAGGTTTGCAGGCTATGAAGGACTTGCTCACAAATTTATTGACAGCTGCACGAATTATGATAGCTAGGAAGTGGAAGGGGCAAGCAGAATATAAAATGGAAGAATGGTATAAAGAGGTATGGGATATAGCCAATAATGATAAATTAACATGTGCCATTAATGTAAGATGAGGAATATGTAGGAGAAATGATTTTGAGGAGATATAGGGGGTTATTTGCAGAAATTGTACTGTTAAAACGGAAATGGGTCAAACCATCGCTAGAGGTGTTCAAATTTTGGGAGGTTGGATATTTACAATGGAATGGTCTCCGTGGTGGGGTGCACATTTTTATTCTTATTCTTTTATGATTATTACTTTGTCGAAATAAAAAAGAAAAATTTAAAAAAGGAAAGAAATAAATTCAGAAAAAAGAAAAGTCACGAATGTGCTTCCTCCCCCTCTTTCACCGTCGCAAGGTAGGTTTGGCCGAGAGGTTGTCACCGGCTAATCTGTGGCCCTTCAGACATTGGATTCCAACTCCCATCAGCTCAGAGAGATTCCTGCCTGAAGAGCTGCTGAGCTCTGCAGACCAAATGTTCTGACTTGGTATAAGGCAGCAGTCACAGGGTGTTTGTTGCATGCAGTTTCGGTTCAGATCATTAACGGTTCAGCTTGCAGGTGATTCTCTTATTTTAAAGCACTTCCTCCAGAACCGCAGAGGTCTTTGTTGTAGGCCACTTTGCTTCTGCTTGCAGCAGTCTTATCGGTTGGGATAAATGTGGGTTAATCTGCAGGGAATTAATGTGGGTTAGAGATAAGAAGATCCTGTCTCGGCAGGGTAGAGGGCAGGATTAGAGCCAGTAAATCCCAAATGGTACACCACAGCACGCTGGTGTCCCAGAAGAGAACTGCTATGAGAAATAAACTAATGACATAATTAAAAGTTCCTGTGAGCCCAGAGGATTTACCGGTAAAGGAGGTAGCCTGTTGTATCTCTTTGTGTTACATAGTTCTCTGCCCTGTGTGGGAGGCAGGAAATTATTTCCAGCACTGGATGCCAGCGTCACTCCTAATTAGTTGACATCCGTCCGTCTTAGGAGACAATGGAGTGCACCTTGCAGGGTGAGATCAAGCTGTTGAGCAGTTGCAGCGCCCGCTGTGGCTGTAGATACGGGAGAGACGTGTTTTGTTGCAGCTGGGGCAGAGGAAGATGGCCAGTTGTGCTGCTGCAGATGCACTCCTAATAAAGCTTCTTAGAGGAGGCTGCCTGTTCATCTCTACACGAGTCATGGACTGGGGCTGCAGGGTCTGGAGTAGGGATTGCCCTTTCCTTACCACCTTCTTGGTATGAGAGTATTTTCCTGTTTTCATCCAGAGCAGGTGGCTGGAGGGCAAGGTGGGGTTGTGGAGAAGAAATGTGACTCATCTACCAGTCTGGAAGTGTTTCTCGTCGTACTTGTGCCAAAGATAACCTTTCACATGAGATCATAATAAAGCAAATCCCGGTAGTAGGGTTGCATGCTCTGCGCATCTTGAGAAAGCTGATGGTTCCTTTTAACCTGCTTATTCCTGTACATAAGAGGATTCCACACTCATAAAATGAGTTTGCTATCCATTTCTTGTATATAGGAGTTCGTAGAATGGGCCCTCCGCCCCACACAATAATATTCATGTGTTGTAGATGCCTATCCTTTCTTCCCCAGCTAATAGCAGCTTTTAGGGATGGGGAATTAAGATCAGAACAAGGACTAGAGGAGTAGATGTCGAGCAACTGCTCAGCAGGCAGAAGGACTCAGTCCTTAGCGTCTCCAGGCCAGACTGGGCGAGAACCTACTCTGAAATCTTGGAAAGCCCCTACCAGCCAGTGTAAGACAGTACTGAACTAGATGAACCAATGATCTGACTAAGTAGAAGGCAGATTCCTATGTTCAGGCCTCTCCCATAGGCAAATTCCCCAATCTTCAAAGCTGCCGTACGGAGGTGGCAATTTAAAAAAAGAAGCCCAACAGTAATTGCAAGATATCCTAATCCTAGATCTCCCGCGCCACTTCCAGATTGGCAAGATTGGCTCACCAGTCGAGACAACCTGCTTTGCATGCAGACAATATCAGATTCATTCCCTGGTATCTCCAGTTAAATGGCTCAGGCGGCAGATGACAGGAGAGGCATTTAACCAAGATCTTGGAGAGCTGCTGCCAGTCTGAGCAGACAGTATTGAGTTAAAGGAACGAATAGTTTGACCCCAATATAAGGCGACTTCCTGTGTTTGGTCCTCAGCAAAGGTGCAAGAAAAATATCTCCTTTCCTGCTCTGCTTCCTGTTGTGAAATTTACCCTCTCTCTGACGGCATCATTACAAAGCACAACTGGGTTTATTTAATAATTTTTTAGGGGGGGTGTCATCACAGCAGCAGCACACAAAGTTGAATTCTTCCTTCCCCTTGCGATTAAAAGCTCCTATAGGTGTGAATGGGGGGGGGGCTGATTTTCATCAAGATTGCAGCTGGGGAAGGGCAGATTATACCTCCTTGTACATTGCCATCTCTGTAAAAAATTGGTGCACACCCCTTACCTTTTGTTAGATAAACAAAACGAAAACTGCTACAGTGGTACCTCAGGTTACATACGCTTCAGGTTACAGACTCCACTAACCCAGAAATAGTGCTTCAGGTTAAGAACTTTGCTTCAGGATGAGAACAGAAATCGTTCTCCGGCGGTGCGGCGGCAACAGGAGGCCCCATTAGCTAAAGTGGTGCTTCAGGTTAAGAACAGTTTCAGGTTAAGTACGGACCTCCAGAACGAATTAAGTACTTAACCTGAGGTACCACTGTACTTGTTGTTTTTTTAATTGATGTCTCTCATATCAAGTGTAGTTTGGCTCTGAGGAGGACAGTCTCAGTACTCTGGGAAGAAGAAAGAGCAGGCCTTGTTCGTGTACTGCTGCAAACCGCTCTTTAAAGAGAAGTCCATTTTCCTTACTTGACTTACTTCTGGTGTACAGGAGTTGCAGAGCATTCAGGACTTAAATGGGTACCTGTTAAAGCAGACGTTAACTGTGTGGATGTGGCCGAGATCAGAGTCTGGGTTAGTTAAGCTTTAAATGCCCATTAACCGCTCTGCTGTAGTTGGAGTGGATTTTTGTTCCCCTCATGCTTGCAGTGAGGTGGGTGCTCATTGAGCGGGACTGAAACAGCCGCCATTTCTCAATCTATTTATAAGCCAAAGAGACATTTCTTTCCCAGCCTGCATTGATTGGTGCAGAGAACAAGGTTGTAGTCTTGTGTATGTTAGTCTTGTGGTGGGTTTAAACCAGAGAGGCCTGCCTTCAAATGTTGGTCGTTGTGAAGATAAAGGATGGCATGTGAGGCACTCTAAGCTGCTCAGGAAAAGGGTGCGAAAGATATCTATGGAGTGCAATCTGTTTTTTTACTCCCCTACTCCAGAAAGCATCACATCCTCAAAGGCAAGCCGACTTAGACCCCAACTGCACTGTATACGTAAAGCAGTATCATTTTAAAAGTCATGGCTCCGCCTGCCCCGCCCCGCCCCACCCCCCAAATCCTGGCAATTGTGGTTTAACAGTGCTGGCTGTTAGGAGACACCCCCCCCCCAAAAAAAAGAGCTAAAGTCCTGAAAGTTCCTGGGAAGAGGGATTGGTTGTTAAATCACTCTGGGAATTGTAGCTTTGAGAGGGAAATGGTGTCCGCTAACTACTCTCAGCATCTTTAACCAGCAACAAGGTTCTTTGGGGAAGCCATGACGGTTTAAAGCTGCATGATACTGCTTTAAGTGTAGTTCCCGTGAGCCCATGGACAGAGATGGGGATTTATAGCTAAGGCTGTAGGCAGAAATGTCTTTGTTGCAGGCACCCGACTGCTTCCGCACAGCATTTCCTGTTTAAAAGGAGCCACCTAAGAGCTCCTGCCTGGGTGAAGCTAAATCATGCCGGACAACAAAGGTGGCACTAAAATGGAACTGCAGATCAAAATGTTCACCCCCGCCTATGCTGCTGGACGTTGTTAAGAATATCCTGGCTAGAGAGGTAGAGCTACAACATGACTTGCCTGCTTTTCAGACTGGACATGTTGCCCCACTCCTCCTCACCCCAAATTGAATCCCCTTTTCTCTGACAGCCCCTTTACGCCTACAATGGTCAGGGCTCCAGGAGAGATAAAAGCTCCGATGCAATACATCCCATCGGCGAGGGATGCGCAGCTTGCAGCCCATGTGAAACTCTAGCTCCCATCAGCCCCAGACAGCATGGCCAACGGCCAGGGGTTAATATGCAGAAGGATATTAAGTTTGTAAATTGAGATAAAGAGAAATGAAACAGGAAAAAAATAATTGGCATGGCAGTGAATATCCATTCCAAATGGAAATATGATGCTTAGAAGCACCCCACTCCAGAAAAAAAAACCCACAGGCTAAACACTTAAGACATACCTCAGAACAAACACAGATTAAAGAGCAGGCAGCATCCCTCACCCAAACCCCTCTTTAAACAGTGGGAGGGACAGGGGGCCTGAGCAGGCAACAATAGAGGTGTCTGAGAGTGCTGTTAGGGCTGCCATATGTCTGGGTTTTCCTTGACACATGGGAATTGGGTTGCAGAAATGGTGTCCAGGTGGATTTTTGCTGAATTGGCAAAATGTCTGGGAAAACCTGGACATATGGGGAAGGGGGGAGGTGTTCCCCCCAAAAGCTCAACAGCTTTGACCCCCCCCCCCAATGGCAATCCTAGCCTATGGGTGTCATGATGGAGGACCTCAGATCTAAAGAACCATAGCATTGTAGCTATCATGCCCATCTCTCTAGTAACAATCCTGTAAATGGGGCAGATTAGGGTTCAATCAATGAATGACTTGATGTTCAAAAGCTGCAGGAAGTAAAGCAAACCGCAATCTCATCCCTTTGGGACTGGGATCCAACTGCATACCTGAGTCTTCTAGTGCCAGTGGGTTGCTCTCCAGATGTTGGACTACAGTTCCCATCAGGCTTGACCATTGGCTGTGCTGACCAGAGCTGATTGGAGATACAGTTAAACAACATCTGGAGAGTGCCATATTGGCAGCCCCTCTTCTAGTGTGCAGTAGCAGGAGAGGCAAGTCAGCCGAAAGGGAAAAAAGGTGCCTTCTTTGTTCTTAGGCAGAGGTTGGATGGCCATCTGACATAGATGCTTTAGCTGAGATTCCTGCTTTGCAGGGGGTTGGACTAGATGACCCTTGGGTCCCTTCCAACTCTATGATTCTTGAAACCCTCTTCCATCCAATCCCTATAGCTATAAACAGCACTCCAAGGCTCATGTTGCAGGCTGGCTGGAGCCCTGAACAAGAGCACTCCTGGTGGTTGGAGAATTGCAGTAACATTTTTGGGCTGGTGTTTTAGCTCCTTTATGTTTGAACTGGCCTGCTAAATTAAACCCACCACCCATTCATTCATTCCTTCATTCCATCACACCTTTCATGCTGCCTGGAGGTCTGCTTTGTGATGATGCTGGTTTTGTAACTCCATCATTTGTTTTCAATTTTGTTTTATTATGCTTGTCAGCCACTTTTGAGAGTCCTGTGCAAGACTGAGAGGCAACATATAAGCTGCTACTCAGCCAGGAAGTACCTGAGACAGCATAAAACCTTTAAAACATGCAAGGCCGCCTCAAAAGCGCCGAAACTCACTAAAAGCTGGCATTAAATTCAAACAGCAGCATAAAAATACACCACGAAACTGTGATAGTGCCCCAGCGGTAAAAGCCACAGTCTGTTTAATTACTCATCAGTACATAGTGACTAAAACAAAAAGGGTTTTTAAAAAAATAATAAAAGCAATAAAATCAGTCACAACAAAACCTAAGCACACCACAAGAACAGTAAAATAATGAGTTCAAAGAACGTTTATGATTATAAGCATATTACTGTCTTGTGCTGACTGCCAGGAAAAGCTTTGTAAAACATCAAATGACATCAGTCGCCAGCAAAATGCTGTTACTACCGGGAGGGGGGGCAAATGGGTTCCCCTTGGGAAAGAGTTCTGCAGCATGGGTGCCACGATAGAGACAGCCCCTCCCTCCCCTTTTTATTTATTTTCTGAGCCATCAGTGGGACTTCAAGCACAGACTTTTCTCCTAGATCTTGGTTAGCAGGACGGAACGTACGGGAGAAGACAAGTCAAATGAAGTATTCGTTTATTGTTACTTAATCCTACCTTTCCTCACAGTGGTTCTCAACCTGTGGGTCCCCAGATGTTGTTGGACTACAACTCCCATCATCCCTGAGCTCTGGCCTTGCTAGCTAGGGGTGATGGGAGTTGTAGTTCAGCAACATCTGGGATGCCCTCCAAATGTTGTTACACTACAATGCCCATCAGCCCCAGCCAGGGTGGTCAGTACTGGGGATGATGGGAGTTGGAGTTCAGCATCTGGAGCTCTGCTCTAACTGCTGTGCCGCACAGGTGTAGGTTCTCTGTAAAGACAGACTCCTATTGATACAATGGACGACCTGTGGCTCTTCAGGTATTGTTGGACTCTGACTCCCAAGAGGCCCAGCTAGCATAGCGAAGAGTGATGGGAGCTACCATCCAAGAACACTTGGAGAGCCACAAAGTTCCCCATCTCTACTTTAAAGCTTAGCACCGAAATCTTAGCAAGGACCCAGCAGAGCCAAGAATAGTGTTGTTTTGCTCTCAGTGCAAAAAGCAATCTAAGTGCCAAATTCTGTGCTATCCTGGATAATTTTCAAGGCTTGCTCCTTGTAGATCCTGTTGCCAAGGCAACAGATGACAGTGTTCAGATCCTTATCAGAGAGGAAGGGGTTCCCTAGCAATTGATGAAACAGAGCTCTCCCTCACCATGCAAAGCAGATTCAACAAGCGCTCGCAGCTGTAAGCTTGCAGTAGATAAAACAACCTAGGATTGCCGTGCCAGCAACACTCGCGTCTAAGCATCTAGTGAACTTTGCTGCATTATCCCTCATCTGTGCCACGGCACCATCCACACATATATTCAAGGCCGTTTGAGTGACAGCTGGCCATCAGTTAAGATAACCAATACGTAGATCATAGAATCTGAGGGGACCCCGGGGGTCATCTAGTCCAACCCCCCTGCAGTGCAGGAACAATCATCAATATAACTTAATACTTCTCAGGGGTATGGGGCACTGTACAGGGTTTCAGAGACCTAAAAAGACAGTTCCCTGACATCGGAAGAGATTACAACCCAAGGGAATAATTAACGTGGTGGAGTGAGAAAGAGTAACAAGGGGGAAATGCGAGCAAGCCCATGCAACTTAAATAGCCTTAAACATGGCTCCGGTTTGGGACAAAGATTAAGAGGTTTAGCCAAAAGCAGACATAATTACAAAGGAAAAAGGAAACTGGGGGACCTGAAAGGAAAAACAAACAAATGTTGCAGCGTGAAGTGCTTCTATTCAGAGATCCAGTCCTTTTCTGTCCCCACCCCCGGTTTTTAAATTTTTTCCCCCTCCCTGAAAGACAGTCAGCGTTCTGCAGACACTGAGCAGCTGTTTTAGGATCTCCCTCCTCTTTTTTATTTCTTTTTCCCCTCTAAAGATTTGTTGGCTTTCGGCAAACCTTTCAGAGTTTCCTCAAACCAGCTGTGGGTGGTGCAGTTTTGACTACAGAAGGATCAGCGCTCTGATAATTGGTGTGTTTAGGGATGGTTAGATGAGAACTCAGAAGCCAGTTTCCATGGGTGTAGCCGGGGGGCAGCTGCCCCCCATCAAGTAAAACAATTGTTGTTGTTGTTGTTGTTGTTGTTGTTGTTGTTGTTGTGTCGTTTAGTCGTGTCCGACTCTTCGTGACACCATGGACCAGAGCATGCCAGGCACTCCTGTCTTCCACTGCCTCCCACAGTTTGGTCAAACTCATGCTGGTAGCTTCGAGAACACTGTCCCACCATCTCGTCCTCTGTCATCCCCTTCTCCTTGTGCCCTCCATCTTTCCCAAAATCAAGGTCTTTTCCAGGAGTCTTCTCTTCTCATGAGGTGGCCAAAGTATTGGAGCCTCAGCTTCACGATCTGTCCTTCCAGTGAGCACTCAGGGCTGATTTCCTTAAGAATGGAGAGGTTTGATCTTCTTGCAGTCCGTGGGACTCTCAAGAGTCTCCTCCAGCACCACAATTCAAAAGCATCAATTCTTCGGGAATCAGCTTTCTGTAAAACAGTAGAAATACTTAACTAACTGACCAATCATGTCAGTTCTGCCCCCCTCAAACAAAAATCCTGGCTACGCCCATGCCAGTTTCTTGTTCTTTCCCCTGTACTGTTTCACATCTGACCCTTGCGATCGGTGGGCATCCCCTTCCTTGGCCGTCTCATTGCCCTTCCCTCTTCTGTCTTGAATTTTGCATTTCCTCCCTCCTCACAGCAGCTGCTGGGGCCCCACCCATCCTCCTTGAGGAATGCTTCCGTTCTGAGTCACCCACTCCGCCAAAACAGCCCTGGGTGGGCAGGAGACAGAAGCCCAGGACCCCTGCAGCTGCTGCTATACCACCACCAAGTCTAGAGCGAACCCTCTCAGGACTTTCCTCTTCTTTTCCTTTGCTGCTGATAACATGTGTGGGAAAAGAAAGAAAATCCGGAAAGCAGCTTCTGGGTCTCCTCCTGGGAGGAGACCCGGGAATATTTATTCTTGTATGAAAGAGCGAGGGAGTGAACGTCAGTGGCACAAATTCCAGAGCTATGTTACATCTGTTCCTGGGGGGGGGGGGGCAGCAGCACAATTGGGGTGCCTTGAAGCCTAACAAATGCTAGCGTGGCAGATGCGATTGTGAGCCAGAGTCCACTCAGTCAGGTCACAGAAAAAGGTCAACAACTTGATCAAATCTGGCCCTCTTTGAAAAAAGTTTGGATAACCCATGGCCCTTACATTAAGAGTCTCATGCTCTATCGACTGAGCTATTCCTCTCATATACAGTGGTACCTCGCAAGACGAATGCCTCGAAAGACGAAAACTCGCAAAACGAAAGAGTTTTTCGTTTTTTGAGTTGCTTCGCAAGACGGATTTCCCTATGGGCTTGCTTCGCAAGACGGAAACGTCTTGCAAGTTTGTTTCCTTTGTCTTGCAAGTTTGTTTCCTTTTTCTTAAAACCGTGCATTCACTTCAAGGAGCAACTCATAGCACGCGGTGTGGTAGCCTTTTTTGAGGTTTTTGAAGACTTTGGTGATTTTTGAAGCTTTTCCAAAGTCCGTGCTTCGCAAGACGAAAAAATCGCAAGACGGAAAAACTCGCGGAAAGAATTAATTTCGTCTTGCGGGGCACCACTGTACCACTACAGTGATCCTTGGTTGTCAGATGCCTTGGTACTCAAACAACATGGAACCCAAACACTGCAAACCCGGAAGTAAGTGTTCCGGTTTGCAAACCTTTTTTGGAAGTCAAATGTGCTCTGTTTTGAGTGTTATGCTTTTGAGTGTTATGCTTCCGATTTGAGTGCTACACTTCTGTTTGGAGTGCCACACTTCCGTTTGGAGTGTTACGCTGAGGTCTGCCTGTTTTTGCTATTTATTTTGCGTTTTTGTTTTTACGGCTGTTTTTTGTTTTGTTTTTGTGACTGTGTGGAACAGTCCCTTCAGCTAATGATTGATGGATTGTATGACTGCAGTATATTATTTATTGCTTTCATTTTATGGCTCAATGGTCTTGTTGAATAGTAAAATTAATGTTAAGTTACTGTTTTAGAGGTTGCTTTTAAGAAGTGTGGAATGGATTCATCCATTTTGCATTACTTTCTATGGGAAAGCACACCTTGGTTTTGGAACAGACTTCAAGAACGGATTAAGTTTAGGAACCAAGGTACCATTGTATATTCCTATTGTGGTGCAGCAGCTAGTTAGATCCCTCAGCCATGAAATTCTGGAAATTCTGCTGGAAATTATTTTGGCAAATCGCCTGTGTCCATGGGTAGCCCCAAATCAGACTGGCTGTAGTAAAAGTGGGGGGGAAATTAGCCTTTCTCCCCACTCCCTAGTCTATTTTGGCCCTCATTGAGTAGCCTAGGTAATCCCATCCCATCACGATTTTGAGATAAGGTGCAATGGCTACTTTCTTTGTGTTGGTGGTGTGGAAAATGCACTCTGCACATGTTCTGTGGCATTCTAGTAT
The DNA here is from genome assembly GCF_964106915.1 of Podarcis gaigeae. NCBI lineage: Eukaryota > Metazoa > Chordata > Lepidosauria > Squamata > Lacertidae > Podarcis > Podarcis gaigeae. The sequence continues at coordinate 110,054,415 of NC_139679.1, forward strand.
TACTTTGTGTGCTGTAGTCCAGAAGCTGAAAATAGGTTTTGAGGTTAAGCCACATATCATCATAGTTCTCAAAGGATAGCTTCTACATAACCGGGGGGGGGGGGGGGGGAGGGCGGATAACCAAACGAAATAGACTGATCTTCTTCTGTGCTCTTATCATCAGCTTGGAAGCTTTCCAAGCAAGGATTAGCATGATCACCTGGTAATATTTGACAACATGTTGTTAAAAGCAAAGTGAAGCCAGTTTTTAAAAGGTGAGCTTTTGCTCCTACTGATACTCCCCCCCTTTTGCTTAAGACCCCTCCCATGTTAAAAACAAAACAAAATCCAAGTACATCAAATTGCAAATATCAGAATACCGTACCAGAATTCATGCCACCTCATTCTGCTGCATTCTTCTGTGTGTGTTGAGTATCCAGCTGTTTTTGTACTACATTTCCAATCATCCCTGACCACTGGTTCTGCTAGCTAAGGACAATGGAAGTTGTAGTCCAAAAACAGCTGGAGACCCAAGTTTGGGAAATCCTGGTGTAGACCAACACCCCACCCCCATTTCTGAAGGTGTGACTCTTCCTTGCTCAGGCCCATAACTAGAACTGGCAAGTTTTTGTTTTTTAACTGCTTCCTGTGACTGGAACAGCAGCTTGAATTTATTCAGCAAGTGACAATGTTTGGACTGTGGAACTGTTTCCCCTGTTCCTTTCTGTTGTGAAGACACAAGCCATTTCCAGCACACCCTCCCCATGCCACTCGGCAAGGCTTTTCTCTTCCCTGTTCAGTCTACAAACAAATCTTCTCTTCCCTGGGTCATTAATAGACTTCAGTTAATTGAGATTAGCTTGGATTAATTCCCATGGGAACACTTGGGAAGGAGATCAAGGACCCCCTAGGTCGCTAAACATAGGGGGCCTGGGAAGGAGCACGTTGAGGGCATCAGTGGCCTGAACCAACAATCTGGAAACTGGGTCCTTAAAACATGCAATGGGGTGGGCTTCTAAGGGGCTCATCCCTGCCTGCCAGAACCAGCAGGACTTTATGACAAAATCAAAAACAAAGTCTGGGCTTCCGTGGTCCATTCTGAGCTCAGCTTTGTAAAGTTACAGTTAATCATTTACAGAGGACGTTTAAAGCTCTGTAAGTTAAGCCGTTTACAATCCCTATCGTGTCCTTTCTCACACCATCCCTCTGAAGTACATGATTCCCCCTGCTTGTACAGCAAACAAATTGTGCAAGGCAGTGCCTTAAGTCATGGCTTCCTGCGTTGCCTGAGAGTCTATCTTTAGGTCACTCTGGGTCTTCCTTGCTCCAGGTAGCAGCAACAATGAGGTCATGTCATTCAGGGCTACAGAACCATTGGCCCTCCAGATGTTGCTGGACTACAACTCCCATCACCCCTGACCATTGGCTGTGCTGGCTGGGGCTGATGAGAATTGGTTTCAACAACATCTGGGGAGGGGTAGCTATCCCCCAGCCTTGATGTGATGGGTTGCAGCATCAATTTAGAAAAATAAAAATGAGGAATGAACTGTGACCACCATTTTCCTGGTGACCTTATTTTCCCCTGCCATGGCATTTTTTTGCTTTGCAGCTATGTGGCTTATGGAAATTCCACAGGTGCGGCGTGTGATTGTTTTCCTGCTCTGCTAGCAGCCTTCCCAGAAGTGTGAGAAACAGGATGCTGGACTCGGTGCAAGGCACTTAGGTTTTTATAGCAAGGAAATTGATTAATAGGGCTAAACATAATCTGCTGAATTTTGGCCTGCCACAAGTTACTGAGTTTTAAGCCTGTCTAGAAGCCACATTTCCTGACCTTTGAAAGCCGGGTCTCTTGGCCCAGGTGTCTCAGCGGAAGTCAAGAGCCTTTCTTCAGACGTCCTCCGTAGGTTTGCTAGATGCATGCAGGGTGCTTGATCAATTCCATTTGTCCATTGCTGGGGGACATGAGACCCTCCAGATGTTGTGGGCTAAAACTCTAATCAACCTCAGCCAGCCTGGCCAGTCAAAGAAGATGGGAGTTTTAGTTTACAAAATCTGGAGGACGCCCCCATGGGCTAGCCTTCTACAGTATTACAGGCAACCTGGGCAAATTGGGATTGCACCACTGCCTTTCTGTGCCAAATGTTTGGTAACGAGAGTAGCTGGCTGAGATAACTGCCAACCTACCAATGGGTTGAAGGGAGATTAGGCAAATTCATGGAGGCTAAAGTGGGCAATGGCTTCTAGTCAAGATGGCTACTTGCAGGATTCGAGGCAAGCTGAGAGTGCTTTTACGTTCACATCCTCCTGGGGGGGGGGGTGTTTCCAGTAGGCATCTGGTTGGCCCCTTGGGAGGAAAACACTGAATTGGATGTATTTATTTATTTAAAAATCTTTTAAGAGACTTTTTTGTCTATAAATCTCAGAGAAGCACCCAATAGCCACAAGACGGTGAAGACCGATAAATAACAGCTTAAACATTCAAATTGCCATAGAATTTCAGCAACTGCAGCTGCCAGATCCAAACAATATCAACAGCCAGGAAATGTCAGGGTAGGCAGAAAGGTCTGCGAAAACACCCCATGCTCAGTGCTCGCCTGGTCTCCATGGGGATCCTGCTCCTTTGGTCTGATCCAGCAAAGCTCTTCTTATGATCAACTGCTCCTCCTGAGGCCCAATGTCCGCTATTGAGAGCCTGTCAGAATATATTGGATCCTTACCCCCCCCCCCCCGCAGGCAGCATATTCTATCTCCTCTTTCTGCATGCTATTTTGGACTGCCATGCTCTCGGCGCTCGCCAAGGTGACGGGTCTCAGAGGACGCCTGCCCTTGAGAATGGTTGCTTGACTCTCTTCCGCTGCAGGGGTGGGAGTGGGGCAGTTTAATCTCATTTCCTCCGAGGTTTATCTCCTGCTGCAGCTTCCACTCTATATTTTGCCATGGGGGTTGAGCATGTGTGTGCATAAGGGAGGGGACGACACATGCTGGCAGGCGGCAGCAGTGACTTACCTGGCAAGGAAGGCTAGGCCACCTCCTTTATTTTTATGATGCCCGAAGGAGTAGGAATGTGTTTTGGTTTTTCCCCCAGCAGAACCAACAAAGAACCTTGCAGCGCCCAAACGACTGGCAAGCTCATTGTGGCATAATCAGCTTGTTAGTTTTTATTTCATTCCACATATTCGTACGCCATTTGATATTCCAAATTCCTAGGCGGTGTGCATAAACATTAGGAATAGGCAGAGAAGAATGGAGAACAAAACTAATAGACTATGCAGAACTGGACAAATTAACTGGGAAAATCAGACTTCAAAGAGACCATAAGTTTTTAGAGGACTGGGGAAAATTCAGAGAATATTTGAAAACTGTATGTGAGGAACACACAACGCTAGTGTGCTTTAAAGAAGCTTTGTGAAAAAATAAGGAATATTGCAAGAATGTAAATGAGGATTAATTTTTTTTTATTTAAAGGCGATATTATAATTAAGGAATGCGAGGATAGGAAATTAATTATGGATGATTGTCAGAGGAGTTGAGGGAAGTTCAATAAGTTAAAATATGTGATGTGATATGTGGTATGAACAGAGATATTATGGAAAAATTCAATAAAAATCTATTTTTAAAAAAAGGAATAGACAGAGAAAAAAGGATGATTAAAATTCATCATAGAGACAGACCTTCAAATGCCTGCTGAAATAGGAAAGACTTTGGAAAGAGTTCCACAGAATTGGGCCCATAGCACAGAATGCAAGGCTTCTGTTTGTGACAATGGGGGACTGCCAAGAGAGACTCCCCACCCACAAAGATCTCAGTGATATAAGGCAGGGCTCCCAAAGTTGGGTCTCCAGGTGTTTTGGGATACCAGTTCCCATCATCCCTGACCACTGGTTCTGCTAGCTAGGGATGATGGGAGTTGTAGTCCCAAAACAGCTGGAGACCCAAGTCTGGGAAACCCTGATAGAAGGGATCAAGGGGTCCTTAAGGTATCCTGGGCCTAAGCTGTTAAGGGCCTTGTAAATTAATACCAGACCCTTGAACACTGGCCTGGAAACATATGGGCAGCCAGTAAAAGCTTTTAAGCACTGGTGTTATGTGCTGACAGGAGTCTGCCCCCGCCAACAGTCTAGCCACAGCTAAGTTGCCACAAAACTATTTGTTGTCTTTATTTTCAGGTCATCTCCTCACTCCCTGTCCCCAAAGCTTGTGCTTTCCTGTTTCTTCTTGCCTTTCCCACCTTTCAACCCACCATTCCGCCTCCCTGCTGCTGACCCGGGGTATATCTCTGTAACCAGGAGAAGTTTGCTTTCAAAAACAAAACAGCAGCGCTGACAACGCAGCCCAGTCCCCTGGGGTGCCACCCGCAACTTGCAGGTGTTTTTTTTCTGCCGGATGCTCCTGTCTGAATGAAAGGGACCCAATGATTTAACCTAGCACAGTGTGTACACCAATACAGTGGTACCTCGGGTTAAGTACTTAATTCGTTCCGGAGGTGCATTCTTAACCTGAAACACCACTTTAGCTAATGGGGCCTCCTGCTGCTGCCGCACCACCGGAGAACGATTTCTGTTCTCATCCTGAAGCAAAGTTCTTAATCAGAGGTACTATTTCTGGGTTAGTGGAGTCTGTAACCGGAAGCGTATGTAACCCAAGGTACCACTGTATAGCATCCTCCAGCTGCTGTTCAACTCCCATCGTTCCTGATGGGAGGAACATGCTTGCTGGGACTGATGGAAGTTGGAGCCCAACATCTGGAGGACATGCTGTTGACTACCCCCATCAAGTGAGAGGTTGGCTCTGTGACCTGATCTTGCATGGCCAGAAAAGGATGAGATGACAGAGAAGAACACTGTGGAAGTCAAGATCTAACCAGCTTTCTCCTTTTCCACGCAGCTTAAGATTTCGTTCAGCGAGAACCAGCTGGAGAGGACCTTCCAGTATCCGTCAGAGGGCTCCTTGCTGGAAGAATATGGGCCTCCTGATGAGTCAGAGCCTCTGACCTGCACCAACCCCCATGGGGATGATGAAGACGAAGAGGAGGAGATGCTGCTGCTTCATCGGGGCCTCCCGGGCCTGCTGAGGACCAAACCCCTCATTGTAGGTGAGTACGGGCAATACAGATCTAGACGAACCTATGGCTGGTTTCGGTATAAGGCAGCTTCCTGAGTTCCTGAGAGGGAAGTTGGCAGTCGGTTGTGCAGTCTGGAAAGAGAGGGGAAGCCTTGCAGATCCAATGTCGGGTCTCATTGAGAGCTTAAATCACTTGGAGCTGCTACGCGTCTGTTTTCAGACTGGACCGCTAGACACACAGCAAGCAGCTGGGGAACTGAGTGCTCTTGTTAAATACTCCCTACGACCAGTGGTTCTCAAAGTGGCAGGAAGGGTGGAGGGAAGGTTCAAGGACAATCAAAGAAACGTTTAAACATTTCCTTTGTATAGATGAAAAAACGAGACTTCGTCTCAAATTAGACCTATGGTAAACAAGATTAGCTGGCAAAAGCAAGCTCACAGCTCTCACTGAGTTTATAAACATACTTAAGGTACATATGTAAGAGGCTCGCTTATGATCATATTTTGGGAATGATTCATGCTCCTATGCAGCTGCATTGTTTTATACTTTCTGGGTGTCCTGTGATCATATTATAAAGTACAGTGGTACCTCAGTTTTCGAGCGTCTTGGAAGCTGAACGTTTTGGTTTTTGAATGCCGAAAACCCGGAAGTAAATGCTTCTGTTTTCAAACGCACCTCGGAAGTTGAATGGCTTCTACTGCATTTCCCCCCCCCCCCCCACAATTTTATCCATTGGCTTTGCAGACTGCCCTTTGTGCCTTGGTTGTTGAACGTTTCAGAAGTCAAATGTTTTTACCGGAACGGATTTTGTTTGACAACCGAGGTACCACTGTAGTTGTGTTCTATGTTATAGCATTCCTAAGAGTGTCTCCCCCCCACCCAAGTATTTATTATAAATTTTTAAAAATTGTGTGGTGCGAGCAAATTATTATTCTGAAGGTGTGTCCCAGAGAAAAAAGTTTGAGAACCACTGCCCTATGCGACGGGTGGGGCTCCTAACTTCCATCACCCCCAACCTCACAACCAATGGTCCAGGATGACGAGAATCCAGCAATTTAGTGAAAAGGGGTTCAACATTCATTACTCCTTAGGTCTTTGGGCTTTCCTTTTTTGCTGACAATGCCTCTGTTCCTTCTCTCCCTCTTTGCAGACGAGTCTTGTCGGCGGTAACCCCGTTCAGCCTCCGCCGCAGAGAACAGCGGAATATGCACAAGGATTCCATGCCACATTCTGAATCCTCCAACTGGACCTTTTATTATCTCTTTCCGTCTTCCAGTGACTATCGCACCCAGGAAAGAAGCTGGGGCCACGAAAGACTGAGGGGGGTGGGGAGGCAACCACTTTTATCCTGGGGCTACAGGTGCATTTCTTCCTTCGGATGGAAACCACTCCGAAAATACTCTCCCATTTTTGATACATATATTTTTCCCTATCTGACTGGCACTGAAATCATGTGAGAGACGCTGCCCAGCCTAGCTGGGAGAGGGCACTCTCAACTTTCTCTTATCCTTGCACTGCCAGCCAACAAGGAATCTGACACAGCAGCGACTTGGATACTTCATTTAAAAACTGCCAGCAGGGGGAAGCACTGAACCTTGTATGCACACTTCTCTGGGGTTGCAGAGTTTCAAACAAGGGCTAATGATAATGGTCATATCTTTCTTCCTGCTGTCACTCAAAATACCGCTGAAAGCCTCACTGGCCAAGGGACTTTTCTGTAATTGGGTTTGTTTGTTTGTTTGTTTGTTTGTTTGTTTGTTTGTTTTGTAAAATATTGTCCAGTAGGACTTAATTGCTGCCATGTGAGTGAGATGAGATTTGGGGAGGGGGGAGTAGGGTGGGGAGGGAATAACTAGCTTTGAGAAGGGACCATTATGTTGGCGCACAGCCTATCAGTATTTCGGGGGGGGAGGGGGCTTTCTACTTGCTTTTTTCCCAAAGCCATTCTGGAGGAAGGCAATTCAAAATACCACGGCTCTAGTTATTCCACCAAGAGCCATGAGTAATAAGGCATGTTAGTGGGCAAATGGGGAGGGGTCCTGGTTGTTTATTGAAGCAGGAGCACTCAGTATTCAGGCATGGAAGTGGGTCAATGGGGAAGGGCATTCTGCATGTGGGCAGCGCTTGTTGCTCTTTGGGGCCGTTTGGGGGGTTCCTCCCCTCTTTTTGTTTCAGACGGGCAGTTCATGTTTGGAAGCAAAGCAAAATATGCAGGGGGTGCAGTGGGGACAGCCAGGCGAAAAATGCAGCTTCCTGTCGTGGTCATGACCATTTCCTGTTTGGGATTCAGCACTCACGTGGGATTAAATGACGGGCGATGAAGAGGCAGATTGAATGTTAGAAAATGAAGTAATATTTTGATAAACAGGGGTTTGGGTTCATTTGTTTCTCCCCCCCCCCCCCAAAGAAAATATTATATTACAAACTGTCTTCTTGATTAGTATTTGCCATTTTTTGCCATGTGGCATTTTGAGTGGAAAGAAGTGGACCCAGAGATTATAAACTGAGAACAGCTTTCAGAAATGATTGAATGCAGAGCAGTTGCAGCTCAGAGTATAGACAGCTCTCCAGAGCTGGCTTCAGGCTTTGGGGAAAGCCTCAGATGAGAGATTACCAAGAGTCCCCTTCATCAGCAAGGGGCAGCACAAACTGAAGGAGCACTCCACAATCCTTTCCCCAGATGACTGATGCAAGCAAACCCAGGCATTACTGTTCTGGATCTTTCTTTGCCAATTCAGCAGTCATTTAAGTCAGCCGATGACAGTAAGAACCTCAATAATGGTGAAGAGGAAGTCAAAGAGCATGTTGTGCATTTGTTCAAAGGTGTCTTATCCAGTTTCTTGAGTGGGCCTTGCTGTTGGTCTCAGGTGAGAGCTGGCATCAGGGATCAGCACCACTGCTGAGACCCATTTCTCAGTAGCGGAGCCATCGCCAACTGCTCGAGCCACAAAGCCATGGTGCTTGTCCTCTTTGGTATCACTGCTTGTTTACCTGCCCTCTCCGGATGAGTAATTATGGAGAAGGTGCAGTATCCCTCTGTATCCCTTTGGGTGAGAATGCACCTGGGGCTAGAGTGGGGATGGGGGAACCCCATTGTTCTGCCAGAAGTTAGCAAACTCCATCTCCCATCAGCCTCAGCCAGCAGGGATGATGGGAGTTGTTGTCCACTAGAATCTGGAAGGCCACAGGTTCACCATGTCTGTGCTAGAGATAGAGAGCAAGCTAAACGTGGCAGTGACAAGAATACTGCCCCGCTCAGGGAAGCAGCAGCCTACCAAGGGCATATTGCCCAATGCCCACTGCGAAAAAATAATATACAAGTGGAGCAGCCTCAGGGCCTTGGCAAATGCCCCACCGTGACACCACAATGCATATATTTTTTAATCCTCTTAGATGAAAATGTGTAACTAAACTGAAGCATCCAGCTTAAATTGGGGGAGTTTTTTAAAATTTGTGAACAGGAGTTCACAATTGGAGCAATTAAAACCTGGGAAAACTGGTCGGTTAAATGCCTTGAGGAACAACGCAACTCATCTGCAGGAGAGGATGCATACACAGAGTGGAAGACTGGCCAATGTATGAGAGCAGAAAGTTGTTTTTTTAGAGTGCAGGTTGTAGACTGAGTAAGCAGTATGAATGAGTGGAAGGAGGCATTGATGAGAGGGAATGAGGAAATTTACACTTGTTTTTTTTCTCTCTCTCTCTTCCTTCCTTCCTTGCTAATTTATCTTGTTATCTGTGCACAGTTGTTATTATCATTTCCCCCTCCCCCCTTATTTTGCACTGCGGGAACAGCCATGTCTGGAGCCCATTAACAGGTGAATGAGTGAATGATTGAACACAGCAGACATTTCTTTCTTTGATGCAGAGAATGAGGTCTGCGCAGATCAATGTGTGTGGGGCAAGGGCCGAAGCAGCTGTGTCCAGCCATTTCCATCAGTGTTGTTGTTGAAAAAAATGGTATTGTTATTATTATTATTAACAATAAACCAGAATGATGTTGCACGTTGACCTATTGTTCTTCTGTTGTCTCTTAGTCATGATAGTTAAATGGACTCTTTGTTTACAGAAGCCATATTCATCTGAATACTGGCGGCAAATAAGAAGACAGGCATCACCCTCGTGGACAAGCCACGATTGGACTAGATAGACATGTCGTGTTCCAGCAAAGCAATCTGATGCTCTTCTACCTTTAAGGGTGTCTCTTCTGCACTCTGATGGAGGAGGAGGAATCTGGCTTGGCTTGTAGAATCACAGGATAAAAAGTTTATTTTCTCCCATCATAAAAGCCATTCCCCCACCAGCTCCCTCTGTCAAAACACACACACACACACACACACACGTGTTAAAGTAATACGTACAGATTGTTAATATTCTTATTTATTAGACTTCGTAAAGGTAAAGGTAAAGGTACCCCTGCCCGTACGGGCCAGTCTTGACAGACTCTGGGGTTGTGCGCCCATCTCACTTAAGAGGCCAGGGGCCAGCGCTGTCCGGAGACACTTCCGGGTCACGTGGCCAGCGTGACATCGCTGCTCTGGCGAGCCAGAGCCGCACACGGAAACGCCGTTTACCTTCCCGCTGGTAAGCGGTCCCTATTTATCTACTTGCACCCGGAGGTGCTTTCGAACTGCTAGGTTGGCAGGCGCTGGGACCGAGCAGCGGGAGCGCACCCCGCCGCAGGGATTCGAACCGCCGACCTTTCGATCGGCAAGTCCTAGGCGCTGAGGCTTTAACCCACAGCGCCACCTGCGTCCCCCATTAGACTTCTTAGTCACTTGTTAATTATGAGTTTGACCAAACTGTGGGAGGCAGTGGAAGACAGGAGTGCCTTGACGTGCTCTGGTCCATGGGGTTAAGAAGAGTCAGACATGACTAAACAACGACAACAAAATCTGCAGGACAACTTGCTACCTGAAGTTCTCCAAGTGACTTAGAACACAATGAAAATACATTGGTCCATGTAGCTCAATATTGCCTACACTGACTTGACAGTGGCTTGCCAATAAAAAGAAAAAGGCTGTCCGCTGGAGTTAAGGAAAAACACATCCCCTGAATTCCTGAGGTGTCACCACCACACCACCACAGCTTGTGGTAGTCCCTGAAACATGTAACAATAATCAACTGAAATTAACCTTATGTAAGAATAGCCTGCTGGATCAGGCCAGTGGCTCATGTAGTCCAGCATCCTGTTCTCGCAGTGGTTTAACTGGCGTGTGGGAAACCAGGGAGCAGAATATGAGCACAAGAACACACTCTCCCCTCCCATGATTTCCAGCAACTGGTATTCGGAAGTACTTCCAAATACCAGTTTCCCACACGCCAGTTAAACCACTGTGAATTTGTGTAATCCTCTTAAAGCCATCCACGTTGGTGGCCTTTACTGCCTCCTGTGGGAGCAAGATCCATAGTTCGTCTATGCGCTGCATGAAAAAGTGTACAGTATTACTAAGCTACTTACCCACTAAAAAACAAAACACTTCAGATTGTAAGCAAAGTATTAAGGCTGGCTTAACAAAGTCAAAGAAACGAAAGGAAGACGACCAGTTATTCAAACTTCTGGTTTGAGCTGGATTCTTTTTCTATGCTTTACACCAAACCGATGATGATGATGATGATGATGATGATGATGATGATGATGATGATAATAATAATAATAATAATAATAATAATAATAATAATAATAATAATAATAATAATAATACAACTCCTCTCTATCATACCGTCTCTATGATCCTCCCGTCTCTATGATCCGCCGTCGCGGCGCAACAACAGCAACCGGAAAGCGCTTCTTCAGCCAGAGCGTCGACCGGCTGGCGAGGGCGCATGTCCGGAAGCGCTCGAAGGTGACGGGAGCCGTTGGAGAACCGGCTTTCCGCTGCCATGGCGGGCGAGCTGGAGCGCTGGGTGTCCGGGCAGCTTCACTCTCTGCTGGGGCTGAGCGAGCGCCATGTGGTCGCCTTCATGGTGGGCCTGGCTCACCGGAGCCGAACCCCGGAGGACCTGCTCGCGCGCCTGGAGGAGACGGAGACGCTGCGCGCCGCGGACCCTTCGGCGCGAGCCTTCGCGCAGCAGCTGTGGGAGCGGGTGAGGGCCCGGCGGCCGTTGGGCGCGAGGCCTGGGGCGGGGGGGGGGGGGAGGGGATAACGCGTCGGAAACAAGGAGACGCTGGGGTTCTCTGGGGGTGGCGCGCCTTGACTACGATACTTGGCATTTAGTGCTTGTGAGTGTCCAGGTAGAGTTGCTACCTTTCTACTGGCAAAAGGCGGGGCGGTTGGTGGACGATTTCTCTTTTTTCTTCTGGTGCTGAAGTGACTTCAAAGCCATCCATTACAACCTATGGCAGCCCAACAGGATGGCCCTTCTGGAATTTATCACACATGCATACACTCTCATGAATTCGTAAATCCATCCGTGCTTGGCTACCCAGAGCTTAAATGCATGACCTTTCATACACATTCATTTGGAGAGGATCCCTAACTTAGCAGAAAGGGGGGCAGGAGAGAGAGACCCGAAATACAGGACATAGCATTTCACATTGAAATATGGAACAACCCTGTGTTATGCAGGACAGGTGGCAACCCTATGCACAGAGCGCTTCCAGGATGTGGGACTGGCCACCCTTGGAAGACAGCTCAAGAACTTTGCTTGGTCCAAAATGCAGCATACAGATGCAGTGTTTCTCAAACTTGGGTCCCCATCTGTTGTTGGACTATAGCTCCCATCATCCCTGACCACTGGTCCTAGTTTAGGATGATGGGAGTTGTAGGCCAACAACAGCTGGGGACCGAAGTCTGAGAAAGATTTGGGTTAGTGGCTGGGGGCTCCACCTCCATCATTCAGCTGAGGTCCAGCTCCAAGGACCTTCTGGTGGTTCCCTCATTGCGAAAAGTGAGGATTCAGGAAACCAGGAAGAGGGCCTTCTCAGTAGTGGTGCCGGCCCTGTGGAACACCCTCCCATAAAATGTCAAGGAGATAAACAACTATTTGACTTTTAGAAGACACCTGAAGGTGGCCTTTTCAGGGAAGCTTTACTGTGTTTTTAATATTTTGTTGAGAGCTGCCCAGAGTGGCTAGAGCAACCCAGTTAGATGGGCAGCATATAAATAAAATTGTTTTAAAAAATTAAAAAATTGTTCAGTAGCACCTTAGAGACCAGCTAAGATTGTTCTGGGTATAAGCTTTCGTGTGCATACACACTTCTTCAGATACCAACAGTAAAATTGTTCTTCTTGTTGTTGTTCAGATCTCATATGAACCCCTGTGTTGAAAAAGCTGCACTGGTTGCCAGCTCGTTCCCTGGGCCCAATTCATGATGCTTATGTTGGTGCCTACAGCCTTAAATGACTCGGGAACCGAAATACCTGAAAGACCGCCTCCTCCCTACAAAACTACTGGTGCCAAGATTGACACTTTTGATAGTTTCTCTGCCTTCAGAAGTTGGGGTGGGGGTGGCTCTGAAGAGGCTGTTCTCTGTGGTGGTTATTAGGTTGTGGAACTCCCTCTCCACAAAGGTATATCTGGCACTTTTCTTGCACTGATTGCTGAGGATGCATCTCTTTAACCTTGCTTTTGACACTTGTGGTGTAGATTTTTAGGACCCGCCTTATTTCTGTAATTTTGTTCTTAAACTGTTTTTAATATTCATCTTGGGGTAAAAAGTGGGTAATTGTAAAAACAATCACCATCATCATCTTGTTATTTTTACAGTTGGTCAGTATTATCCCCATTTTATAGATATGGAGGGGAATGAGGCTAAGAGTTGTGCTGAAGGCCACTTAGTGAATCTCTGACAAAGATGCAGTTGTCTTTCAGCCACTGTTCTAGCTCTCTATACTTTAAATTCATGTGGTTGTACATAAAGTGCAACTAATGTGAGGAGCAGATGAGGGATGGGGAAATTTGTGGTTAGGAAGCACATCTAAAGCATCACCCTGAGAGGAGTTACCTTTTTGAGGAATGGTAATAGGCACTCAAGGGATGTGGGTTTTGCGTGTGAGGATGGAAGTCATAGTTTCCTTGTTTTCTGTGTCTGATTTTCTGTGTTCCAAATTTCCTGGTAGGTTCCGCACCAGGCCCCACGGGAACGTCCAGCTAGGCTGGCCGAACAGGAAGCCTTGGCCTTTCAGCAGAAGAACCGTTCATACACCCTGCTGGAGGACAGCGATGATGAAGAGACTGGAGAGGCAGCTCGGGGCTCCAAGCGTCAGCGCCCTCCGCGAGGCCCTGAGGGCAAGCAGCGGAAGCGGCATAAACACCTGAGGCAGCGCAAGGAGGAAGAGGAAGACGACAAGGACTCTGATGAGAAGGGCAGCCGAGATGATGGGGGAAAGTGAGTATCAGTCACTTGCAGAGAGCAAGATTGGGTGAGGAGCAAAGGAAGCGATAGTGATAATTCTTTTGTCATTCTTGGTGTAGGAAGTCAGCAGCATCCCCCACCATTAAGGAGGATTCAGAGGATGAGTGGGACCGGAGTGAGCGAGAGCGACTGCAGGACCTGGAGGAGCGGGACGCTTTTGCTGAACGTGTCAAACGCAAGGACAAGGAGAAGACACGCAACATTCTGGAGCGTTCAGACAAGAAGGTGTGGCCTCAGCCTGTGGCCCTGCTTTTGGCAGCCCTTCCTGATTGCTCTCCCTGGTTTGTGTCCCCCTCTGTCTAACCTGAATGTCTCACACTGCCCATCTGTTTTTTATTGCTGCCAGGAATTATCCACTTGTGGTTGAAAAAATCTGGCTTAAAATCTGATCTTGGTACCTAATACCTTTAAAACACAATAGGATTGATTGTGCATCTACTCAAGCTTTAAAAGCATCCACTGCAGAATTCAGTCTTTTACTAATCACAACTTTTCTGACCCTTATGGCAGCAAAAGAATGCCTCAAAGAGAGTTTGGGTAACATCTGGTAAAACGTCAGTTTCAAGAAAAGGAGAGGTTCCTGAATTACGATTTCAATGTTCAGTAATAGGGCATAAGTACACTGTGTACCTCCTCATCACTAAGCTCCTTTCCCCAAACAACAAGAGGGAATGAGTTACACAAAACAGCAAGGTCATTCAGAGTTACTTAATTCTGAGCATTTGCTGATGTTGCACATCTCTGTGCAGGTTACCCTAGTGTAGAATTTTAGCTCTGTATTCATATCTTCTAAAGCATGGAAGAACCTGTGTAAGATTGGCACCTAAACAATGCTGGCATATAGGACCCCGCCCTTTTTTACTCATTTCCCTCACTTCATTCTTTGCAAGGACTTCTTTTCCATTTTCTAGTACTAAACCTGCCCCAACTTTCCTTGCACTTTTGAAATCTCTGCCTTGCCTACTCCAAGGTTCTTGCCTCAAGGCCACGTGCTCTAATAATGCTTGCTAGTATTTTCTTTGCCATTTATATACTTCATGCTGTGTGTATTTAATTATGTAATTGTTATATTTAATTATCAGCTTTGATGCTGATTTATTTAAACAATTTATATCCTACATAACTACAGCTGTCTATAAATGGTTTACAAAGATGAAGCACAAAAAATAAAGATCAGTTAAAATTATAAAATAAAACTTCAATTAAAGTGCATTCTGGCTTCTGCAGTTAGAGAAGGATAAGAGAAGTCGTGTGTAAATTATGGAATGGGGAAAAGTCAGGGAGGGTAATGGTTTTCTTGCTGACAATTCTGTGGACTTGTGCTATTCATGACCAGTCCATAGTCTTTAAAATTTTTGCACCAGAAGTGTGGTGATAGGGACCCTGCTGATGATCTGCTTTGGTTGAGCTATATGTTTGTGTCTTTTGTCTTCTGATCCTGCCAAGTCTAGGCCTATGAAGAGGCTCAGAAGCGCTTGAAGATTGCAGAAGAAGATAAGAAAGTTATGGTAGGAACTTGATTTTTACCGTTGTATGGTGTAGCTTCTGGCTCATGAAATTTGTAGCTGTATAACTACAATTTGTAATTATATTCTACAATATTTTAATACATCTTATTTTTTAACCACTAATCTTTTTATTCTTAACTATCTTTGATCAGACTAATAGAGTGATTTTAACTTTATTCCCTGAATGCCACACTATGTGTGTACTGGGGTATAAGGGGTAACCACTTACAATATTTACAACAGCTTTTCAGAAAAGTACAAAATTAATGTTTTGTAACCATTTTTCCTGCTTGCATACATTTGCTTTCATGGGGCAGTTTGATTGGTGGGTTTAGCAAGCTACCAACCTAGCAGAAATACTTTCTGCTAGTGAGAGGCTGGTTTAGAAACCTATTTATTTCACAAAAGCCCTGTTCATATTAGGGATCATGAATCAAACTCTCATAGTCCTTGCTGTTTGACTTACTTGCATGGCCCCATATTTTCCCTTTCTGCCTGACAGGTTCCAGAGCTGCGTAAGAAGTCCCGCCGAGAGTATTTGGCGAAACGCGAAAAGGACAAGATAGAAGACTTGGAGGCAGAGATAGCCGATGAGGAGTACCTCTTCTCTGAGCTCAACCTAACTGCCCAAGAGCGGCAGGAGCTGGAATACAAACGTGAAGTTCGCGACTTGGCAAAACGGTACAAACAAGCTGGAGAACAGGAAAAGCTGGAGAAGAGCAATCGCTACTATATGCCTGAGGAGAGTCGCAGCAAGGTAACTATTATGCCTGTAGGAAAATTGGGAGCCTAGACCCCTATGAAGAATGGTTGGTAAAAGGCGCTCTGTGACAGAGTATATGTATAACGCCATTAACTCAGGGGTGGGGAACTTTGGGCCCTCCAGATATTGTTGAACTGCAACTCCCATCAGCCTTGATCATTGCCCATACTCATAGATATCTCATAGAGAGTTGCAAGGAACTCTGAGGATTATATAATCCAACCCCTTGCAATGCAGCTGTCCCTTATGGGGATCGCACCTGCAACCTTGGCGGTTCTCAGCACATTTGGGGGATAAAATCGGTTTGCTGAGATTTCAGACTAAGGCTCAGCAATACATACACTTGTTTGCAAACAAGATCCCTTTATTTGCTTATAGTATGTAGAACTGCATGGCCCGGTAGGAATAGAAGACACCATATTTTGCCTGGTCATATCTGCCATCCCTTCACTTGCTGTAGTGCTGTGAACGTTGACTATAACAAATGGAGAGGAGGAGACAGAACACAGCAACATATCTCCCCTACCCCAAGAGTATGCTGTTCGCATTAGCAGCTTGCAGCAGTTTCATCTGGAATGTTTGGGACTCTTATGCAGGAGAGTCCTCTGATAAAATTGGTTACCATACAGAACTGCCCTGGGGGAATGTGCTTCTGTAATTGTGGCATGCCTAGGATGGTGCTGCACTTTGTTTTTCTCCTTAGAAATGAATGGCAGGCATTCCTTCATATGGGAGAAAGTAATGAGGATAAATCTCTTTGCCATTCCTGATCTCAGCCATTGAGAATCAAGCCTGTTTCTGGCTGCATAGCCACACCCTGAGTTCTGCTTCTTGGTCACACTGTAGCACAAGGGTAGGGAACCTCCAGTCCTAAACCTAATTTTATGTGGGTGGCAAGGAGGAGGGGCACGTAAGGTAAAGGAAGTAGCAGGAAAAGAGGGTAGCTCCGCTCACTTTTGGCTCCAGCCTTGCCAACTGCTAGTATCTGGTCCCTAGTGGATTACCATGGCGAGAGAAAAGTTGCTCGCCCTTGCACCGCAGAATGGTAGATTGTGAAAACTTGCTTCCATATACAAGAAGAGTGTCTGAGGGTTTGGTGCTTGTTCAACATGGCTTATGTAAACTCAAATGCGGCATACTTTTGAATAAATGTGCAACAGTTTGGGCTGTGAATATACCTCCAATCTAGTGCTGCCTCACAAGGCTCTGAGATGCAAGACGCACAAAGGAAATTTCCATACTGATCTCTTTTTGCCCTGCAGAAGATACCTGATCGCTATGAGGATCCCCAGACAGAGGATCACATGGCCCCGCGAGATGAGCAGCGGCGCTGGGAGGAGGACCACATCGGGGCAGCTTCCCTCCGTTTTGGGGCCCGGGATGCCAGTCAGCGCCATCCTCACAAAGACTATGAATACGTGCTTGAAGAGGATGAGATGATCCAGTTTGTGAACGCCGTGCAGATGCGGGGCACAAACCAGGGCAAGGTGAGAGTAGGTTGTTGGTTAGGGAATGGGGCAAGGGACGGCTGGGACCAAGATAGTTAAATCGTGTAGTGAAGTTGTCTTGGAAGAGAAACTGCTGGGTGAAAAGAAAACAAGGCCATATTTGACGTGATTGAAAGGGAGCAAGCAAACTGTGTTACAGATAAGAAAACATTTGGGGACATCAGGAGATGGAGAATGCAACAAATTGCTCCGTAGAAGCTTGAAAGAGAATTGCAGATTGAGCACTTATGCATAGCTGATGGTGAGAAATAGGGTTAGTACCATGAGATGGAGCAGAGCTTCTTCATATTGCTGAATGTGTGCAAACTAGACATGATAGGGGCATTCACGTGTTTGTTCACTTGTCTTCCCCATTTCCTATTCACCCACGAATCATCACTGAGACAGATGGACAACAAATGTGGCTGCCTCCAGTATACCTGTTGTTTTGACAGCTTTCCTGAGCATCTTTAAAAGCAGCTTGTTTGAGCCTTGCTTGTTTGAGACGGGATTTGGTGTTAGATATGTCAGTATTTAAGCCCAAGTATGCATAGGCACCTGCATGCTCAAGTTCTGTTTACATAGGATAAGCTACTGGGAGATAGGAAAATGCCTTGTACTGTGGCAATCCAAATATCAATTTAGCCCAGAGTTATTTCTGGGATCTTCTGCATGTAAAGCGTGGTACTCGGCAACTGAACTACCATGCCTCCCCAGTTCTGCATGTGGAGCTGGCTTTTCCCAGTGGCAAGTGTAGAACAATAGGGATTTCACCCATGGTCTGTTGCTCTGGGGTTACTAAATCTCTATGGCCACTCTCTTTCACTTAGTCCGTGGAGGAGAATCCAGAGTTGTCCGAAGCTGAGCGCAAGAAGCTTTCCATCCAGGAGGTGCGTCGCAGCCTGCCCATCTTTCCTTACCGTGCAGACCTGTTGGCCGCCATTGCCGAACATCAGACGCTTATCATAGAAGGAGAGACTGGCTCTGGCAAGACCACTCAGATCCCACAATACTTGTTTGAAGAGGTAACTTCGCACAGAAAGTGAGGGATTGTGAAGATCAAGAAAACCTGCACTTTGGCGAGCTAGAGAAAGTGCTGCCTTTGTACTTGCTACCTCTTCCTAGTAGAAGCTTTTCAGCATCTGAATGAACAGCCTAGTACAAGTGCAGCCTGTGAGTGCTAAGGGAGATTTTCTCTCTTCCTACAGGGCTACACACAGAAAGGAATGAAGATCGGTTGCACCCAGCCCAGGCGGGTGGCAGCTATGAGTGTTGCTGCCCGTGTTTCCCAGGAAATGGGTGTCAAACTTGGAAATGAGGTATGTACTTGGAGCTGGGGGGCTGCAGAAGAAAAATGTATGTCCTGTTCCCAGTTGTTTTGGCCAGTCATTTCTGAATTGATTTTTACAGTGTCTAGTAATCCTAACAGCAGCCTACTTGGTCTCAGATAAATATGCTTTGCTGGTGTGACAATGTTCCTCCGTTAATAGATGGGAAGGTCCCATCCTTCCCTTTTGGAATATATTTGGGTAACCAAGAAGATCGGTGTTAAATCAGCTTGGAGTAAACTAGGGTCTCCTTTCTATGCATCCATTGTCTGTCCATGTCTGTCCTTGATCTGGTGTTAGTACAACCAGCATGGCTGACACTGCTATCACCCAGAGGTCAGGTACACTGTTTCCTTCTTACTTTCTGATGGGAATTTGTATACAGCTTATAAATGTATGTGTCCCGTTTTTAGACTGTTGAGCTAAATTGACTTCCTAGCCAAATACTGTTCTGTGGGTAATAAGGATGGCTTCATGGAAACCTGTATCTAAAATTCCGCCTTTTCACAGGTGGGCTATAGCATTCGTTTTGAGGACTGCACCTCAGAGCGGACAGTGCTGAAGTACATGACAGATGGGATGCTGCTGAGAGAATTCCTCACTGAGCCTGACCTGAGCAGCTACAGGTGAGCAACAGCCTACCCCCTAGAAGTCTGTAGAGAGCTCAGTTGGGAGGTGGTGAACAGCTCAGTTGTTTCTGAGGGATGGTTGAGCTAGATTAGGTAGAATGCTCAGGAGGAAATCTTGATTTGGGGTTATATAGAGTTACAAGATGGGCTAAATACTAGTATGTGTTGTACAGAACATAGAATGCAGCTTCAGTACCAGAGCCCCAACTTTACTTGTATACATACAATAAAAATGTAAGCATGTCATCACACTGCAGTTCACTTGGCCACACACAGGTGGTGCTCAAAACTACAGCATGTTGAGTGGCATCCGAGGAGAGTCACAGTCAGAATAGGCTGCTGCAGCGCCCCTTCCGGCAGCCACTCTTCTCCGCTAGCTTCTCTGCCTGCTATCCCTGGAGCTACTGCCTGCAGGATCTAGATATCTAGATCTACCTTACTCCTCCACAGCCTTCTTGGAGGAATGCTGCTTCCGCCACCAATTAGGATGAAAAGTTGGGCCTGCAGGAGGAACAGCAAGGAAAGAAAAGGCATTCAGAAGTGGCAGTTAGCTGGCCTAGTAATCTTCTGATGTTGCTGATGAGGCACAGAGAAGTTGGTAGTGGTGGCAGCAAGCAGATTCCCAGGCTGGCTGCTGCTTGTAGCATCCTTCCTGTTGCTCACCTGCCTGGCCAACTCTTTATTCTGGTTGGCTGCAGGGGATGGAAAGGGGAAGGTCTAAGAGGTTAGTGTAAGAGGGGGTGGGATAGGCAGGGTTGATGAGGAATGGGGGGGGGGAGGCAGGGTTGGCAATCAATGGGAGCAGGTGCACAGCCCCAGTTATATAAACAAAAACCCAAGAGCTGTTTCCTAGTCCTCAATATTGTGGAGAGAAACATAGAAGCAGTTTCTACTAAGAAGGAAAGGAGTAATTGAGAAGGTCTTTTCAGAGGCTTTTCAGTGGGAAGCCATTGCTTAGTACTGCTGCCATGCCACGCTGCTCATGTTCTTTTGTAATAAATGATCCATAGCTTTTAAATGACAACTGGTAGTTCAGCAGCACGGCCTCCCTAATTTCTTCCCTAGTGTCGTCATCATAGATGAGGCTCACGAGCGCACGCTGCACACAGACATCTTGTTTGGGCTGATCAAGGACATTGCTCGCTTCCGGCCTGAGCTGAAGGTGCTAATTGCCAGCGCCACCCTGGATACGGAGCGCTTTTCCACCTTCTTTGACGATGCTCCCATCTTCCGCATTCCTGGGCGCCGCTTCCCTGTTGACATCTTCTATACCAAGGTCAGCAAGCAGAGAGGCCTGTTGTGGGTTGTGTGTGTGAACATTGCTAAGGAAACACAGCTGCACTGATGAGCAGGACCAGTGCTCATGACAATAGTATACCAAAGGAGCTAAACACAGTGCTATTACTTTTTTAAAAAGCAAGATTCCCAGAACTGTACCCAGAACTGAATCTTGGCCAGATTCAACTAATGGATCCTGCTAGCAGAAGTGCACAGAAGGATTTTCACTGGTGCAATAGGGCTTTTGCCCCCTATCCCTTGCATTGGCTCTGTGGGGGGGGGGTCAGGAGAGCCCCCGGAAAAGCAGGGGGAGGGGAGATAGTGAGGACTTTGGTTAAAAGCTAAGCTGTGAGTGACATTGCGTTTAATGGAGAGAGAGGAATATCAGCAAGTCTTGGTGTTAGAATAAGCGGAAGACGGGTGCTGGAAGCAGCAGTGAAATTAGGTTCCCCAAAAGAGAGATCAAGTGGTACAAGTTGTAACAGAAGCCACTGAGAGGCAGAGATGGGCTTTGCTTATATGGGTCAGTAGGAGATAGTGATTTCTCCCTACCTTCTATCCTCTAGGCTCCAGAAGCTGATTACCTGGAAGCCTGTGTGGTATCCGTACTGCAGATCCATGTTACACAGCCTCGAGGGGACATCCTTGTATTCCTCACTGGCCAGGTATGTCTGTGTTTGTTTCAGTGCCCACTTTGTCCTTGGACGGAGAGGGGGGAGACATGCAACAGCATCCAACTCCCATTATTTGTTGACAGGAAGAAATCGAAGCATGCTGTGAGATGTTGCAAGATCGCTGCCGTCGCCTGGGTTCCAAGATTGCAGAACTTCTGGTCCTCCCCATTTATGCTAACCTGCCCTCTGACATGCAGGCCAAGATCTTTGAGCCAACCCCTCCAGGGGCCAGGAAGGTAGGAGCATGGAGTAGAGAAGGAGAGGGGAGCGAAGCTTTGGCTGTTTGCAGTGGAGCTTTATATCTCTTTATCCACTCTGGAGGAAGGGAGCACTTGGCAGGTTTGGGCTGTAGAGCTAGTGGTGATTTTAGGAACTGGTTTTGTGTTTCAGGGGATGTAGTTTCAAGCTGTTTAGTGTTCTGGGGTTGTGGCTTTGAAGGGGATTGTGCAAGGACCAGTTTTGAGTTCACAGTCTGGAGACAGACTGTTGGCTCAACTAGCCTGCCATGGTTTACTCTGACTGACACAGGTCCTTCCCA
Organism: Podarcis gaigeae; assembly: GCF_964106915.1. Classification (NCBI taxonomy): domain Eukaryota; kingdom Metazoa; phylum Chordata; class Lepidosauria; order Squamata; family Lacertidae; genus Podarcis; species Podarcis gaigeae. The sequence continues at coordinate 110,076,020 of NC_139679.1, forward strand.
GCCCTTTTGCCTGAAATCCTTTTTAAATGAAGAAGCCAGGTCTAAACCTTCATCAAAGCATGGGCTCTTACCACTGAGTTATGTCCCTTCCTCTCATAGTGGTGTTTTTAGGCTATGACAAAAGCAGGTGACCTGACCAGTTAGCTTATGTATCTCTTCCCTTCTCCAGGTTGTCGTAGCCACCAACATTGCGGAGACATCTCTGACCATAGATGGCATCATATATGTGATTGATCCTGGCTTTTGCAAGCAGAAGAGCTACAACGCTCGCACAGGCATGGAGTCGCTCATTGTCACTCCATGCTCTCGGGTACTGGGCTTCTCTGCTTTTATTCATCACACTCCTAAGCTTAGTCTTTGGGTTACCTGCAATTTTCATTCAGTCCGTTTCCTCTCTCAGGGAGAACAGTCTAGCTGTTGGGATTTGTGTGCCAGGGAGAGGGTGTAAACTGTACTAACGGGTTGTGCAGCATAAATTAGAGATGTACAAAAAGTGACTCTGTTAAGCCACAAGTTTGAATCTGTTGTTTTTTTCTGTCTCAAAACCCCCATATGGTAGCATCTGCATAGCCACAAATGGCTTATGTGCTGGTTACCAGTACATTACAGGGAGTCTGAGACCAGTAGCTGGGAAGTGGGTCTTGGGTATGGTGTACCTTTTAAGGGACAGAGAAGTGAAAGTTGATAAGGTGATAGCTAGATATCAAAGCAAAAATGGATTGTTGTTGGTCATTCTCATCATAAAGATGTTGAGACAACTTTTGTAAAAGTAAATCAGAACATCTTGTGCAGTGGTTTGCTAGGAAAATTTAGATTCCCAACTGTAAACACACGTTTTCACTTCCCATGAAATTACAGTGGTGCCCCGCAAGACGGAAAACCCGCTAGACGAAAGGGTTTTCCGTTTTGGAGGTGCTTTGCAAAACGAATTTCCTATGGGCTTGCTTCACAAGACGAAAATGTCTTGCGAGTTCCTGCGGGGGGGTTTTCCTCCCCCCCCCTTTTTCCCAAGCCGCGAAGCCGCTTATCAGCTGATCCGCTAAGCCGCTGATCCGCTAAGCCGCTAATAGCGCTAAGCCGCTAATGGGCTTGCTTCGCAAGACGAAAAAACCGCAAGACGAAGAGACTCGCGGAACAGATTCTTTTCGTCTTACGAGGCACCACTGTACTGAAACTTACATACGTTTGTGAGGTTTTTATGGTGTGCCTGCATCTGGTTTCTGAGGCTACCTTGAGCACTGCATACATTTCAGGTGTGCCTTTTCCACAGTCATAAGGACTATAGATGTGCCCATATACCGGTTTTTTCGCTGTATAAGACTCACCCGACCATAAGACACACCTGGTTTTAGAGGAGGAGAACAAGGGAAAAAATGTTCTCTCCCTCTCTGCTCAGCGCCTCTCCAGCAAAGCGGGAGGAGAAATGGAAGGGGCATTGAGAAAAGGGAAGTGATCAGAGAGGAAAAGCTGTGCAGCAGCTCTCCAGCAACGCAAAGCCAGGAGAGCAAGAGGGATCATTGCGCACCAATCCCTCTTGCTCTCCTGGCTTCAGCGAAAGCAACGCGAAGCCTCCTGAGCACATCGGGAGCGCTCCCGCTGCACTCAGGAGGCTTTGGGCAGCTATCCCTGAAGCCAGGAGAGCAAGAGGGATTGGTGCGCAATGATCCCTCTTGCTCTCCTGGCTTCAACGAAAGCTGCACAGCCTGCATTCGGTCCATAAGATGCACACACATTTCCCCTTATAGAGCAAAAAATACGGTACTCAGTGAAGCCAGATATTCTGTATGTGCCGTGCTAGACAGCAACATGGAATTCTAGACCACCTTAATCAGGAACATGTTCATTTCACTGAGGTGCTGTTAAGGTAAAGGTAAAGGTACCCCTGCCTGTACGGGCCAGTCGTGTCCGACTCTGGGGTTGCGCGCCCATCTCACTTAAGAGGCCGGGAGCCAGCGCTGTCCGAAGACACTTCTGGGTCACATGGCCAGCGTGACAAGCTGCAACTGGCGAGCCAGCGCAGCACACGGAAACCCGTTTACCTTCCCGCTAGTAAGCGGTCTCTATTTACCTACTTGCACCCGAGGGTGCTTTCGAACCGCTAGGTGGGCAGGAGCTGGGACCGAGCAACGGGAGTGCACCCCGCCGCAGGGATTCAAACCGCCGACCTGATGATCGGCAAGTCCTAGGTGCTGAGGTTTTACCCACAGCGCCACCCGCGTCCCTAGGTGCTGTTAGTCCTCGTAATAACCCTGATAAGTTTTCCTTGGGATCTGGTGGGATAAGTTGCCAGTTGTCACCCCCCGCATCCTCACAGACACAATGCTTCATCGTCTCCTTCCCTCTTTCCCTCAGGCTTCTGCCAACCAGCGAGCAGGACGGGCTGGCCGTGTGGCTGCAGGGAAGTGCTTCCGTCTCTACACAGCCTGGGCCTACAAGAATGAGATGGAGGAGACCACAGTGCCAGAAATTCAAAGGACCAACCTGGGCAACGTTGTGCTGCTGCTCAAAAGCCTGGGTGCGTGGCTGGTCAATCTAGGATGAGAATGATGTACAGGAGTTGCTCAACTTTCCCTAAAACACCTTCTTATTAAGGCTTCTCTGGATGAGAACAAGAGTTTGAGTGTTTTTAAGCCCATCGTTTCCTAGGGTCCTATTTTCCTTTTTAGAAAGATGAGAGGGGTGCATTTCCTGGTGGCAGAAACACTTTGAAGTTTTGCAGGGTGTTTCTAAGTCTAGCTTTCCTCCCTTTAGGCATCAACGACCTGATCCACTTTGACTTCATGGACCCACCGCCCCATGAAACTCTAGTATTGGCACTGGAGCAACTCTATGCCCTGGGAGCCCTCAACCATCTTGGCGAGCTCACCAAGGTAATTGTTTCATAGGCTCAAGGATGTGCTCTTCCACCTGGGCTGAAAGTGAGCTGTATTTTCCAGCTGGCTTCATTTGAAAAAGAGCTGGAAGCAGGAAAGGAGGCCAGAGCTTCAAGCACACCAACATCTTCTGCTTGCTCCCCAGTTCAGGGCTTCGTGGGTACAGATGGTTTTCATAGCATTGTTATGGATGGTGTAAAATTCTTGCCATTTTTCACCTGTGGTAGTTGAGCAACTACAATGCTAGATTTAGGAGCCCATGCTCAGGTTGCTGCTGAGACAGAAAGCTAGATGGTGGCCTTGGGCCTTTCACTATTTCTCAGCCTTACCTAGGCTCACGCTATTATTATGATGAAAGAGGAGGGGGACATGAATGCTCCCCTAAGCTCATTAGAAGGATATAAAAAATGTAAGAGATAATAAATGTCTTCCATGGGTTGAACATGTACCCTCCTACTATGATCTTGACGAAACTCAAAAGCTAGGCAGTGTTAGGAAAAGTGGTGAAACTGTTCCCAAGAAAAGGTTTCAAATGGTTCGGGTTAAATTACACTTTTTTTATATATTTGCGCAACAGCCCACTGCATCCCAGTGACTCCAGGTAGGCACCAATATGAAAACATGAAACCCCCAATTAGCACAGTTAACCTAAAAGGGTGTGTTTCTGGGACAAGATTTGGGATTTCCACTGCAGGAGGAGTTTGTCCCCTTCCTTCCTTCCTTCCTTCCTTCCTTCCTTCCTTCCTTCCTTCCTGTCAGCATATGTGATCAGTTGCATCCATGCACAAACTAAGTGTCAGGATACAGCTGCACCCCCCTCTGCTCTTAAAAAGAAGACTAATTCATTGTGGAGTTGAAGTCGACATTTGTGCATTTGTACAGCAAAGTTTGTCCTTCTTGTGTTCTGTATTTAGCTGGGTCGGAAGATGGCAGAGCTGCCTGTGGATCCCATGCTGTCCAAGATGATCCTGGCTTCAGAACAGTGAGTCCTTCTCTGCCTTCCTCTGTCTCTTTCCAGCCAATAAATTGTGTGCTTAGCATTCCGTTCTAGTAACCACAAGTGAAGCTTGTGATCCCTATTATCTCTCTTAGTTCCTAGTTCCTCTTAGTTCTGCCTACTTATTGCTATTTCCCCAGCAAATTTCAAAGCTCTCAAAAACCTGAACGAGCTCTATTAGAATTAACTGTTTCTAGAGAGGGAGCCATGTTAGACTGTAAAGCAAAAATAACCATCTTATGGAATCGTAAAAACTAAGACATTTATAGATCTGCTTTTGTGTGTGCGTGTTGGCAATCTATTCCTTTGTTCTTTGTTGTGACTTGTGATCGAGAGTTGATTTCTTTTTTCACAGAGAGTATAAGTGACCTACTAAGCAATAAACTATTCTACTCAGGGTAGTAAAACATTTGTTTTGTTTTGCTTTAAATGGCAGGTGGCTAAAATTAGATATAATTTTGGTTGCATTTTAAATATTGTAATTTTAATTTTTTATTATCTAGTTAAAATTAATCCAAGCACGTGGAACAAACACTTGGATAATATTAAATTCATTTGTAAATTAACCTGTTTTGAGTAGTTAGGTTTGTTTAGGAAACCTTGGAAGTACCAGATTTAAAATTGTGATCAGTCCAGCTGCCCTTCAATTTTTCAGATTGTATTGCTTCTTGCTTCTGGTTGTCCTATTCCCCAACTTTCTGAAATTATCTTCTGGTTGGCTTTCTATCGTAAGGCTGTTGCTCTGAATTGAGTCTGGCTTTTGTTTCTGCCTTGCCAAGATCTAATGCTGTCCTGTTCCTCTGCTGGCATTCTCCAGGTATAAGTGCTCAGAGCAGATCCTTACCATCGCTGCCATGCTTTCAGTCAACAATGCCATTTTTTACCGGCCCAAGGACAAAGTGGTCCATGCTGATAATGCCCGCATGAACTTCTTCCTGCCTGGTGGGGACCACCTGGTTCTTCTCAATGTTTATAATCAGGTAAGGAAGAACTTCTAGGAACATAGGAAGCTGCCTTATACAGTCAAACTATTGGCCATCTAGCTAAGCACCATTTAGAGTGACTTAACAGTGACCTTCCATGGTTTCAGAGAGGGATGTTCCCATCCTTACCAGAAAATACCTGGATTGAACCTTAGACCTTCTTCATGCAAAGGAGGTGGTCTACCCAGAGCTATGAACCTTTGCTTATGCTGTGCATATGGAGTCAGGAAGGAGAGGGGCCTTTTGTTAATCCGTTTCAATTGAGTAACAGGCTAGCTCATGAAAAGAGCTGGCACAGTGGATGTGGATGACTTTCATGTGCTTGATTTGAGCAGATTGCTGTTTATAGTGGTGGTCTGCACCGTGTTTCTAAGGAGTGTGATTACGTCTCCACTGCAAAAGCTCCTTAAAGCAGATTAAACAGATATTTGGTGGGTGAATTTCAACCCTTTGGGTAGGAGTATTGATTAGATGGCCCCTTGAGATCTGTAAGAGACTCGTATCCAAGTGCATCTAGTCGCAAGAGATTAAGTGCATGGCCTTTCTCATTAAGGGTGTATTTAGGCAGGAATCCTGTTTTAAGGGTTGAGGGTCTAGACACCTCTGACTAGGAAAGGCTCATTGGCTGTTACGGTGAGAACTTAGGTACAGTATTCCCTTGAGAGGCACCAGCTCTGTGGTTGTAGTCGGGTCGATGGGTGGATGGGAGCCCAAAAAGTGGGACTTGGCTTATATCTCTCCTTTCCTCCTCTCTAAGTGGGTGGAGTGCGGTTACTCCATGCAGTGGTGCTATGAGAACTTCATCCAGTTCCGCTCCATGAGACGAGCCCGGGATGTGCGAGAACAGCTGGAAGGGTTGATGGAGCGCATTGAAGTGGACATCACTTCCAGCGAGGGAGACTACATCCCAGTCCGCAAGGTACAGGCTCTCCCCAGCTTCCATTACTTCCTCCAGGGCTGCTTGTAAATGTGGTGGTTGCCACAGACATGCCAGTGTTCTGCAGATCTAAAGATGGAGGGGAGGGGGAACCCAGCATAGATTTGGGAGGCAATGGAGAAGCTCTGTCGTACTTGGGGAAGTAGTTCCATGCATGCCGTAATTTAGTTGGATGCAACCCTGTGTGGGGAATAGCCCTCTGTTTCAACTTGACTTTGTTAAATTTCTGTGCATGAAATTGTGTTGCTAAATGTGTATTACGTAATGCAGAATGGAAGTGCACTGGAAACACAACCTACAACACTTTGTAGTAATTTATCAGATCAAAGACTCTACCAGTCCTAAATATATCATGCAACACTGAGCATTTTTGATCACTTGAAATGCCAGGGAATGCAATAAGTAGCTGGCTGTGTCAGGCAGAGCAAGCCAGTCCCCCCCCCCCCCATTACGTTTTTGGATCTTTTTCATTCTTGACTCCTTTTGACTCTTCCTCTTGTTCTTCCGCAGGCCATCACCGCTGGCTTCTTTTATCACACAGCCCGCCTGACCCGCAGTGGCTACAAGAGTGTCAAGCACCAGCAAACAGTGTTTGTCCACCCCAACAGTTCCCTTTTTGAAGAACAACCACGCTGGCTCATCTATCATGAGCTGGTCTTCACCACTAAAGAATTCATGAGACAGGTAAAAAGACCGTAATCCATGCTGGGACTTCTGGGGAGAACTTTTGAGATTATAACTCAAGCTAAGCCCTAAAGGAGACAGATGACCCGTAATTTTAGAAGAAATCAGTATAACGTGGGTAGCATTTGCAAATCCAGCCTTGGTAACTGATATAGGAAGAGCTTGATGGGGGTCTTGTGATGGGGGTAGCCTGTCTTTCCACTGTAGTACCCTCCCAGTGAACATATATTTTGTCCGTGACACGTCTAATTAAAAGGACCACAGGTAGTAGTGATCTCTGCAGAAGAGCAGCTGCTAGTCAGAGTAAATAATTGTAAGTTAGACCAAAGGGCTTCATGGGTTTAGAAACATACTTGTATTTTATTGTGCTCACTCTTTAGCAGGGTCTATGTAACGCTTTGGTTTTCCCCAAAGAAGAAAATGATCAGTGTGCCAGTTCACAGTGAGTGGGGCCAACAATGAAATATTCTCTGTACCTTGCAGGTCATAGAGATTGACAGTACGTGGCTGTTGGAGGTGGCCCCGCATTACTACAAAGCCAAAGAATTGGAGGATGCGTCCAACAAGAAGCTACCCAAGAAAGTGGGGAAGACCCGGGAGGAGCTGGGATAGGCTTCTTCTCAGTTACCTGCTTCTCCCCACCAACCCTGGGACACTTATTTGTACAGCTGTATAGTTTTGATGTCATTTCAAGGCATTGAATAAAACCTTTTTTCTACAAACACTCATGAGTAATTGCTTCCCTTCTCTTTCTCGGTAAGAGGAGGAAAGTCTCTTTGGAACTCATACAGCTGTCTTGGACTGCAGTGTAGCTATGGCTATTTAAGCTACTATAGTTTGTCACTTGTGTTGGCTATATTCATGCTATGCAAGCATTTGCACATTTTGCAGGGGAGTCCATTAATTCATCTAGGTCTAATACAGAATGCTATATAGCATTCACAGCAGTTCCCAGCCAATGCAGGCAGCTAACCTACACTCTGGGGCAGTTCATACATTATCTTGTGGTTGAACAGTTTGGTTAAGGATTTCCAGTATATAAAGCTGGCAGTTTGTGCTGCTAAAGTTAAAATTCTCTCAAGAATAAATGAATGCTGGAAATAATTCAGTGATAAGTAAATATGTTCTTATTCTCTAACTTACTCTGCTTCCTCCTGACAAGTTAAGCTCTGTAGGACACTGACATTCTGCTTCCAAACCTTGGAAAGCTTGACACACCTCTCATTTTAAGATTCAGGATGCCATGGTGACATTTTTAAGCATCTTTGCAATCATTAAGATTAACATTTTCTCTTTAGCGAAAAGAAAGCAGACATTCTTAAGACTATTTCACAGTACCACTTTCTGTGCTCACACAATTATGACATTTGACACCATACCTCAAGAAAGCTTCCAAAGATGGTACTAGCCAATGGGGAATTTACTAATGTAAAATCTGCTGTGCCTGTACTCAGTACAAAATCTACAATGTTGCTACAGGAAGCTGGAATGCTTGCCTTGTTTTTAGTTACATAGTAGAAAAAACCCTATGTATGATCCAGAAATGTGTTGTAGAAAAATCTGAAACAGGCTTTTATTTATAGCAGTGGTTTTCAACCTGTGTGCGGTGGCACCCTGGGGTGCCTTGAATGATGATGGTCAGGGTGCTGCAGGCAACACTGGCCTGCCTCTGTCCCTCTTTCTTTCCCTTTGATGCCCTCTTGCCTCTCTACCTCCCAAAGGTTGTCAAAGCTCTTTGTTGCAGCAGCCCTGGCTACAATCTCCCCAGGCAAATGGTGCCTCTGGGGCTGGCCAGGAGGTGCTTCCCAGGCAGTGTGAGGAGGCACCTCTCTTTTGGGGGGGAGAGCTTAGAGACAAGGGACGGCAGCAGCGGCTGTCTGGAGGACTCCCAGGGAGAGGGGTGAGGGTTCAAAAAAGGGTGAGAGACAGCCAGCTCTGCAGGAAGAGGTGACATAACTGGGCTCCTGAGTCCCTCAGGGGTGCCGCAGAAAGAATGTAGTTGGTCAAGGGAGCCACGGACTCAACAAGATTGAAAACCTCTGATTTATAGTCAGCTACTACTCTGCTTCTCTTAAGCCAAGGGTGACTGAGCTGTGGCCTGCCAGGTGCTGTTGGACTCTCTTCCCATTAGCTCTAGCCAGCATGGCCAATGGTCAGGTTTGATGGAAGTTGTGCCTAAGTATAAATATAACCTGCCAATTACCTAATAATTTTCCTAGCCCAACAGAGCAATTGTTTTGATTAATACAATCATCCTTATAATGATTTTTAAGATACGATATAAAATCAACCATAAGTCTAGATTGGCGCTGGACAAAATTTTCATGCAGCTCAATTTTCCATGCAAAGAAGCTCTTGCCAAGACAAGCCACCCTTTATGAAAAATTGTTTATAATAATAATAATTTATTATTTATACCCCGCCCATCTGGCTGAGTTTCCCCAGCCACTCTGGGCGGCTCCCAATCAAGTGTTATAAAGTGGGTTTGCACATTATATGCCTTGATTCTGTCCCTTCTCAGCAAGCACTTTGAGGCATTCCTCATTTCATGGCGATCTTTATAAAGCGCTGCTAAGAGATGATGCACAGCACCAACCCCATCGCTGTGATTCGCCTCCTCCGCGGTGACCATCGGCATCTGAAAGTTGCCAACCCTTTTTGGCCATCTGCATGTGCCCTGAAAGACTGCCAAAACAGGGACCGCCTTTTCATGCTGCTGAAAAGGGTGTTGTGAAACGGGGGCCTCTGCTCTGAATCAGTAGTTTAGATGCAAGTTGTTCTTCTACGATGGAGCCACTTCATTCGCCCAGACTTATTTTCAACATAAACCTTTTATTATGTACAGATTAAATTACAACCATCTTTATACAGCGCTTGCTGGTGCAATTGACAGCATAGCCACATGGAAGGCAAAGCCCACGCTATTTATAGAGAGGCAACACCGATACACAATGAGCCACTAGCGGCATCCTGCCGGCCACACACAGATATTGTCAATGAGCTGAGAGACATGACTAGCGAGAGGGCTGGACTTCAGCTATCCCTACAACCTAGTGGTGTTTCCTGCTGCTTGCCAGCCAGAATTGATAACAGCAGGAGCAGCGACGGCTTCTGTTCTGACAGCCCCAGGCCCAACAACGAGGCTACGACAAGCTTTTTCAACTTGTTCAGGGGAGGCTGGGATGGCATGAGCTGCAAGGGGAAAATAAGCCAGGAATTAGGCTGGTGAGTATAACATATCTTCGTCTCTTGAACCAAGCAAAGTGAAGGGGTGGCAGGAGCGTCGAGGGAGAGTGTTTCTACTCTCCCCTGCAGGTGGTATTCATGCACCAACACTCACCTTGCTTACCCTGTGACACTTAATCAATCCTTGTGAATCTAAGTAGAAAGTAGAATAGGCATCATAGGTCCTGGAGAGGAATTAAAATAAAAAAGGCAAAAGATCAGTTGGGTGGCGTCTTCCAACAAATACAGCATGAAAGTACACGTGTTTTGAATATATTACTGCATCTGAAAGGCTCAGCTCATGCTAACAGCCCTAAAACAGCACCCAAATAAGCAGAATACACTATTTTTCTGAAGACTTTCCCATAGCTACTTAACCCTAGCCATGGCAAGCCAGTATAAATACAGTGGTACCTTGGTTCTCGAATGGCTTGGCTACCAGACAAATCGGCTCCCAAACGCCGCAAACATGGAAGTAAGTGTTCCGGTTTGTGAATGTTTATCGGAAGCTGAACGTCCGACTCAGCTTCCACTTGAGTGCAGGAAGCTCCTGCAGCGAATCGGAAGCCACGCCTCGGTTTTCAAACAGTTTTCGGGAGTCAAACAGACTCCCGGAATGGATTAAGTTCGAAAACCAAGGTACCACTGTACAGTACAGTGCTTTCAGAAGACTAGCTCTGGTGTAAGAATTTCATTAACTCAGAGCAAGATGGTTACCTTTTCACTCCCTTCCTCACCCCCCCAAAAAAAGAATGATAGAAGCATGTCAAAAGCCCTAGTTCTTGATGCCAGGGGTTACACAAGACGATACATTTGTCTGGGGCTGCTCAGCTCTAAAGAGATGGGGTAGCAAAGGAGATGTCTCACCTGTACAGCTCACTCTTATCCTTCTTGTAGAAGCGCAAAAGGAATACATGGAAAGGCAGCCCTTTAATCCGCCACCGGGCTTGGATGCTCCAGTTCTCAGGGTGCTGTGTCACCTTCAGCACCTCCATGTGCAAACTGGCAAAGTAGTTCCAAGCCAAGAAACGGCAGAAGGTCAGCGCCAACTGGTACATGGTTCGGCCGCTGGTGATGGGAGGCAGAGAAGTGAAGAGAATGGAAAGGTCAGACTGGGATAGGAAATAAAGACACGCTAGGGAATGACCTAGTCCTCTCACCCCTACTGAGACAGATGATTCACACTGCCATCTCAAGTAGAATGACATATCTTGAACTTCCCTCTCTGTTCATGCCTGCAGGTTTAGACAAAAGCAGTACAGTTCCAGCCATAACACCTGGGAAGCTGATTAAGAAGGTTCCCCCAACTATTCTTCCTTCCCTAAATAGATCAAGGGTAGCCAGCCTTTTGGGGACCGATTTGCAAGCTGGAGAAACTGTCGTGAGCATTCCACACAAATCACCACCTTATCAGCCAACTACAACATAGGGCTTTTTTCGAGCTTAATTTCAGGCATGGGAGAGGGCCCTATAGGAAAGTCTCTGCGGACACTGGCAACCCCCAATAAGCTCACTCACTCAGGGGCAAGTTGGCACATGCCTTTCAGCCCCCAAGGACTACAACAAAGACTCACACATGAAACAGATCAAATGCCACGGATAACTCATGTAATCTCGCATTAAACAAAATGCTTGTTGGGGGTGGGGGAAAGAAGGGGAAACATACAAATTCTGCTACAAGTTAGTGTGTAATTCACAAATATGTGGGAATTAGACCTTTGAGCATATGATCCCCTGACACAGAAGAGCTAGATGCTGAAGGCAACCAAGGGATTTCAGAGGATAACTGAAGTAGCAGCAATTGTTGGGGATGTTTCAGTAAGCTGAAGCAAGATCATCCAGCCAATATCAGAGCACAGGGATGAGGGTCCAAAGCTCTTTCATTATACTGTTGTTTCTTCCAACATGCTCTCAGGCAGAAGCAACACTTCACCGTACTACAAGAGGCCCATGCTAGAAGAGAGCCCTGTAAATCTTCGTTCCTCTACTTATGCTCACCTCAAATTGAATGGTAAGGTATTTGCCGAATTGCATAGGCACATGAGAGTCGATTTCAAAATATTCAGAGACAAAGGCATGACTCCGGGAAGCCCAGCCTGAGCTCTTTATCGCTCTTGCTGTGTCTCTGCAGTGTGACGCCATCTGCCAAGCGCCACATCCAATGTGGCAGGACAGGGTATGTAATTATAAGAAGACATTGACAAAGGCGATGCAATAGATGGGGAATTGTGAAAGAAACCTTGCCCTAAAGACAAGCTGATAAAAAGTGGGGTGGAGTTTAATAAATAAAATACAAAAGATGAGGTAGAGCGCCAGCTAGGGCACTGGGAATGGTGCCATTTTGGAAAGATTTGAGTAATGCCCACTGAATATAGCAAGCCACTTCTGCCAGTGATTCAGGTTGTCTAGACACTGCCTGCTTTCTTGAGTCCTCAAGACAGTCAGAAGGCATTATCTTTGGGTTGCTTCCCACAGAGAGCCAGATAACTTCTGCTATGCAACCATTAGATCTTTAACTTACACAATGGATAGAAGGGACTGTTTTCTTTCATCTACTTTAAACGTCTCACAGAACCTTTCCCCGTCATCAGAGAGCAGTTCATTCAGCCGGCAGGCATCCCCCCCAATCCCTTCACTGTTCCTAGAACTGACCGTGTTCTCAGATGCAGAATCTCATTGATGAACTCTACTTCCTGGGAGTAGATCCCATAGTCGTGGGTCTTCAAAAAGAAGTACGGTAACTGGAGGGGGGGGGGGAGAGACAAAACAAAAACTATGAAGTATGAAACATTCCCAGCCCAGCTGCAGGCTTCCTGTCCTAGCTTCAAAAAACTTCCCCCTGTCCTCAGCTTTCACATCCATAGTAAGTGGCTAACAGCTCTCTCTTCCTCAATTCAGATTGTGGGCTCTTTGGCCTAGGTTTGACCCAGGGGAGTGGGAACATATTCTTGGTTAATTCCAATTCGAAACCTCAACTTCCTACGTGGAAATTTACATTTTAAAATCTGATATTCTGACTCAGCCTTCCATGCACAAATATAAAATAGAATTGGTATATATACTTTAGTAAGAAAGTGGGCCAGGATTCTGAGACTCGTGCACATAACAAAACTTTTTCTGCATGGATGGGACTTGTTATGTGCTGGATATTGATGAACCAAAGTCCCCTGGCTTTCATGAGTAGCTCCAAGAGGTGGTTTTAAGAGAAGGAGAACTCCAAGCTACTTCTTGGGTTTTTTGGATCCCTGCTTTGAACTCCCACCTCATTACAAAAGAGGCTTTTAGAAGTCAAATACTCAAGCCCTCAAAATATGAGATCCCACGCTTAAATTTCAAGTTTTCAGTTCTCAGTGGTACTTCTTTACTGCTATAATTTCTAGGCCCTCCAGGGTCTCAAGCAGGCAGAGGTTTTTCCCACCGCCTCTGACCTGTGATAGTGAGGCTTCCTCACAGAGACTACTTCCATCCTACTCCTAACCCCTCCACCCTTGCCAATAACACAGATAAACAAGATGGCTGGAAGTCATCCAAGGAGATATGGGAAGATTCATGTGTTATTTCTCAATGTGACAGGCATTTCCACTAAAACTATGCACATACCATACATTTAAAGAACATGTCTCCCCCCTGCCCAATCCTGGAAACTGTAGTTGTTAAGGGTGCTGGGAATTGTAGGCCTGATGGGTGGACTATAGTTCCCAAGATTCTTGGGGGGGGGGGAAAGGAATGTGCTTTAAATGTCTGTAAGCAACCCAAGTCAGTTTTGCGTGATAAATTATTTGTGTCTTCTCATGAAGGGAAGGCACTAGAACAAAGAAAACACTGCAGACAAAGGTTGTGGCATAGAAGATTTCAGATCTTAGTACATGAAACTAACTTATTTCATGATATTCACCATGTAAAAACCACCACCTCAGGGTGAATTTATCTCATAAATTATTATTATTTATTGAATTTATATACCGCCCAATACTCAGAGGTCTCAGGGCAGTTCACAGAATAAAATCAAGATACAAAACCACAAAATGCCCAATAAAAATAAAAACAACAACCCAATAGCTCCCCCCCCCAAAAAAAAAAACATTTTAAAGGGCCATAGTACGTAAATCGGATCAACCAAAGGCCTGGTTAAAAAGGAGCATTTTTGCTTGGTGCCTAAAGGTGTGTAATGAAGGCCCCAGGAGAACGTCCCTGGGGACAGCATTCCACAAACGGGGAGCCACTGCAGAGAAGGCCCCGTCTTGTGTTGCCACCCTCCGGACCTCTTGAATAGTAAGGCAGTAAATGCTGAACCTAACCTCAAGGTATGTTAAAATGGGGAATCCAAAGGACAACAAGGGGCCCTTAACTTCTGCCCAAGCCACACAGAACAGAACCCAGCCTGCCATGCCACTCCTTATGCCACTCCTTATTCCAATATCAAGTTCAGAATATGCTAGCCTGCTTTTGGGAAGTCTTCCAGCCCTAGCAAAGCAAAAGCACTAAGCCCCATAACAGGACAAGATCCCCCATATATACCTCTTTCCGTAGTTTCTGATGCATGACTGCAAGATGCTCTTCCATGCTGGGGTCATCCCTTTCTGGAGAACTAACTGGGGAGGGAGTCCCGGTAGTAGCCCTGAAAGGTGCAAGGGGCCCCAGTGCTACCTCTGAAGCCTGGTAAGGCGATCGGTACTGCCAGCCGTGGAAAAGGCTGTGCAGGGAGTCTAAAGAGGCACCGTCCAGCCCTTCGCTCTCTTGCACTGCAATGTCGTCCTCTTGCCTCCCGTTCACCAGCGTGATGGCACCCTCCATGCCCTCCGGTGGGGAAAGCACAGCGGGGTGGGGAAGGACCCTAGTCTCTAGATAGCGCATCGGTGGGCAAAGGCTGGTCTTCAGTTTCGTACTGTTGATAACGGCAAAGGTGTCCCCAGGAGGTGCAGGCAGGACGGTGGGAACTTCTGGTGGGTTCTTGGTGAAGAGGGAGTGGAATGTCGGTCCTATGGAACTGGAAGAGACTAGCCCTGGAGGTAGTTTGTCCCATGAGCCATCCAGGTCCTAGAATAAAAGAAGGAATTTGAGGACAATTAAAGCTAGGTAGCCCAGCTGTGCCCCCGGAACTCCTGAGAAGTGAAGGAAGCTTGCAAAAGCACCTAAATCAGGCTTCCTCAAACTCGGCCCTCCAGATGTTTTGAGACTACAAGTCCCATCATCCCTGACCACTTGTCCTGCTAGTTGGGATCATGGGAGTTGTAGGCCAAAACATCTGGAGGGCTGAGTTTGAGGAAGCCTGACCTAAATTATCCTCCTCAAAAAACCAGAAGCATTTTTGCTCCGGTTGATGGGAGAAGAAATTGCAAAAGTAGATCAAAGACTATTTATGTATGCTACCACTGCAGCAAGAACTTTGTTAGTCCAAAGGTGGAAATCCCAAGAATTACCAACGACTGAGGCAGATGAGTGGCAGATGAAAATGATGGACTATGTGGAATTGGCCAAACTGACTGTGAGGATCCGGAACCAAGGTGACCAGAAATTCCAAAGAGATTGGAGTAAATTTACTGAACATATGAAAGATCATTGCAAAAATGTGAAGACACTAGAAGGACTGATATGAATCCTGTAACACAACATAAAAATAGTATCTGACCACTGATAATAAAAGGATTGGATATATGTTGAAGGACAGAAGCTGGCAGCTAAAATGCACATACAACTTATTAGGAAATGGGAAACCAGTTGAAGGGAGGGAGGGAAGTCACAAGCTCAGGGGAGCAAATGAAATTGATTTGTTATTGTAATGTTGTTATATTTTATGTTTAATGTTTTTTTATTAAATAAAATAAGAAAAATTATATTCCAAAAAAAAGGAAGTCCTACAGCCTCAGCCACCATTCTCGGTTCTTTTTAAAAACCCACACACACCGATAAATGGGAAGCATGACAAGATTTGACGTAAGACTGACAACTGCTAAGTTACTGGTTCTAGCACCAGGCCTATATAAGGATCTAAAGAGAACCGTCCCATATTCCTTTCCTCAATTCCTGCACCAGCCAGTTTCTATCTCCCAGGCTACCTTGGTATTCAGCGAGAATGGAACTGTTTTAGTTATTTCACATCCTCACACCAGATCACATCAGTTAAGTGGTCGTTTTTGTATTCAGCATTGCATAGAAACTGACACACAAGATAGTGCAAAGTAAAAATGCCTAGCAACAATATCAGAGGCAGAACCTGGTACAGTCATACCTCGGGTTAAAGTAGCTTTGGGTTGAGTGTTTTCAGGTTGTGCTCCACGGCAACCCGGAAGTAACGGAACATGTTACTTCTGGGTTTCGCTGCTCGCGCAGACACTCAAAATGACGTCACGCGCATGCGCAGACGCGGCAAATTGCGACCCGCACACACATGGGTTGTGTTTGCTTCAGGATGCAAACGGATCCCATTCGCATCCAGAGGTACCACTGTATTTTGAAAATGTCAGTTTTCCAGCTGCCATAAATGCAGGGCAAAACCTGAAAACGGGTGGGCAGAGCTGAGTGAAGCTTCACAGACTAAGATGGTATCCAGTGATCAGTCAGTAAGCCCCACTTCAGCAATTTGCCCTTGCCTACAGATCCTATTCCCTGCTTCCCCACTGTTTGTTGTCTATATCGGGGACAATGAAAGAGTGTGCCTTCAGGGATGAAGTCAAACTGTTGGAAAGTTACAGCACTTGCTGTGGCTGTAGAGCCTGATACAGGAGAGGCATGTTTTTTTGTAGGTGGGGCACAGGAAGGCGTCTGCTTTTGCTGCTCTGGGTGCACCAGGAAATTTCTTCTCTCTGCCCAGTGGTCACTCCTTCTCCAGTCACTGCTATATAGCTCATCTTAGCACAGCCCCAACCCAACCCCTTGTTGTGAAGATCTGAATTTTAGAAGGCCAATAAATTGTGGCGTATGCAGTGCTTTTTTTCGGGGGGGGGGGACACTGGAGTACACATACTCCTCAACGTTTTGTGAATCTTTGTACTTTTGTCCATTTACTGTATTTACTTTTCCCAATCTGAACTATAAAATGGTGATTTTCTTGAGTCAAAATGAGAGTACAGTGGTACCGCTGGTTGCGAATGGGATCCATTCCGGGGCCCGATTCGCAACCTGCAAGGAACGCAACCCGCGTCTGCATGGGTCGCGATTCGCCACTTCTGCACATGCGCGTGACGTCATTTTGCGCATCTGCACATGCGGCGAAACCCAGAAGTAACCCTTTCCGGTACTTCCGGGTCGCTGTGGGACGCAACCTGAAAAGATGTAACCTGAACTGAGCGTAACAAAAGGTATGACTGTACCCCTAAACATTTTTTAAAGGAAAAAAAGCACTGGGTGTACGTATGCAAATATATATGAGGGCATGTGTATTGTGGCACTTTAAGAACCATGAAGACTATGTTTCCAGGGTACTGGGTCCACTTCACCATGCACTCAAGCCCCCTCCCAAGCATGTACTCTGTGTGTGTGTGTGTGTGTGTGTGTGCGCGCGCGCGCATGCATACACATACACACACACAACCAGATAGATAGATAAATAAACACAAACACACAATCACACAACAGAGATATAGATAGATAGATAGATAGATAGATAGATAGATGATAGATAGATAGATACACAGAAACACACAATCACACACACATACACACACACGGCTCAGCGCACGAGGAAGGCACGAGCAACGATCCAGTTGCCAATCTCACCACTCGCGATCCTACCTAACTCAGTGCTCAGCAAGTTGGTCCCACGGACCATGTGCCAACACGCACCTCCCCCCCCCCCCCCAAAAAAGCAGCCCTCCTTCCGGGACTCCCATCATCAGCCCTCAGAAAGGAGCAGGGTCGCCTGGCCCCGCCCCCTCCGCGCCCGGCCCCGCCCCTTTGCCCACCCCGCCCACCGTCTCCCGCTCTCTCCTCGCTCGCTCTCTCACCTTCGGCCGCGCCCGGTAACAGCATCGCGCCGCGTCGCCGTGGCCCAGCCGGAGCCTGCCGCCGCCGCTTCCTCCCCACCTCCACGGGCACCGGGGCCCCAGGCGCCCGGCCACCGCCCGGCTCCGCTGGTACATAATGCGGACACAGGGCGGCTCCCCACCTCCAGCCCAACGCCTCTCGCCTCAGAAAGCGCCCGCTGCAGCCGGCGAAGCCACGGCGCCTGCGCTGGCAAGGGAGCCTCCAAATGCGCAGGCGCAGTGCCGTAGTCTCCTTGGGCTGAAGGAGGAAGGCGTGCGCAGGCGCCCTCTTGGCCGGGCCCCGACCCCGCTTTGAACTTTCCGAGAGCTCTTCGCCCACTGCGCTTGCGCCACGAGGCTGCTGCTGCTGCTGCTGCTAGGGGTTACGGTTCTGCTGCAGGAAGACTTCCGGTTCTCTATCACAGCTGACAGCATCCTCCATGTGCGGGGGTCGAGAGTGCTAGAAATGCAGAATGCCGACAAAAAAATGGCACTACGGAGTCTTTCGAGTCCTGTCCTTATTTTCCCCCTCCCAGGATATTCCTTCCGATCCTCTCACATCACACACACAGCACACATTGAGCACAGCCAGGGCTCACTGGGCAGTTTGAGGGGTGGGGTCAGCACCCCCTCTCCTCATAAGAAGTTGAACGTATTTTGTTCCCCAAAGCTGCAACTGTCTCCCTCTTGCGCTTATGTAATCAAAACCATCAACTCTAGAAGAACTTCGCTTTTAGTTATGTAGGAGAATTACCGTATTTTTGCACCATAACACTCACTTTTTTCCTCCTAAAAAGTAAGGGGAAATGTCTGTGCGTGTTATGGAGGGAATGCCTATGGGTGGCATGCCTACGGATTTTCCTCCTCTAAAAACTATGTGCGTGTTATGGTCGGGTGCGTGTTATAGAGCGAAAAATACAGTAAA
This sequence comes from Podarcis gaigeae, assembly GCF_964106915.1. Taxonomy (NCBI): domain Eukaryota; kingdom Metazoa; phylum Chordata; class Lepidosauria; order Squamata; family Lacertidae; genus Podarcis; species Podarcis gaigeae. The sequence continues at coordinate 110,094,605 of NC_139679.1, forward strand.
TGTAAAAGCCCCCAAACACACGTGGTTAGAGGCTCCTTTGGGTGGAGGGGATTTGACATAACCATGCCCCTAACAACGAAGTGCCCCTGTGCATTTTTTTAACGCCTCATGACAAGTAGAAGGGCAACAGTTTCACAATGTATTGCATGAAGGTGTATCTTTTAGACTCTCTCATTACAGTAGTACCTCGGGTTACATACGCTTCAGGTTACAGACTCTGCTAACCCAGAAATAGTACCTCAGGTTAAGAACTTTGCTTCAGGATGAGAACAGAAATCGTGCTCCGGCGGCGCGGCAGCAGCGGGAGGCCCCATTAGCTAAAGTGGTGCTTCAGGTTAAGAACAGTTTCAGGTTAAGAACGGACCTCTGGAACGAATTAGGTACTTAACCCGAGGTACCACTGTACAGTCCTTTGAAAAACCCCTGTCCTCTACCCAGGATAGTGAAAGAAACCTCATGTCCTTAATGACAATGTGACAGGAAGATGATAATACAGACTTCTAAAAGGCTTCATGACAGGTAAAGACATAGATCTCAAAAGCTGAGAGCCAATATTTATTGTAATAGGCTTCCGTATTACAGTAACCCCCTTGGTGAATCCTTACACCCTTAACATGAAGTTGCTCGGTTCCAGTCTTAAAGCCCAGTCTTTTAGCTCACTTTTCCTACTTGTTGCTGTTGGTGAATGTTAATCTGGTTTTACCAGTTAAGAGCTGGTCACACCAACACAGACCAGATTGCATCAATTACTCCTTTTGAATGGCTCTCACTTTCACAGGAAAATGGAAATTGTGCATTGCTCTATTTTCCAGCCTCCCTTCATGATAACTTATTTTCCTCTGTATTCACACATAAAGTTAGGAACTATTTATGTGTCTGATGAGAGGGGTTCTCATCCACAAAACCTTACACCACAATATTTGAACCCTTTAAGGTGTCGTCGGACTCGTGCTACAACAGACACAACTCCACTTCTGTAATTTCCTCACAAAATGTTTGCTTCAGTTATGAGTGCAGCTATCAAACACGGCGTGCGTACATAGAATTATATAGACTATTGATTTCAGTGAGTTTAGGTACACCCAGTACTTATTTTCTGGGGGGACCCAGGGGTACACATACCCCTAAACATTTTGTGAATCTAGTTTGGCCTCATTGAGGGGCAGTATTTCAATATGAGTAGGGAAATGAGAGTACCCCTAAACATTATTTTAAGAAATAAAGCACTGGGTACACCTAACAGCAGCTCCCATTCCATTTTCTATCATGTATACATTTCCCCTTCCCTTGCTTTAAATTTAGCCAGGTAATTAGCATTACTTTGATTCAGAAGTGAGTTTCCTAAAAAATAGTTCCTTGTTAGATTTTGAAAAATAAAGTTACAATGAATATCAGAACTTTCACTGTTGCCTTATTCTTCCCCAAATAAACAAAAAAAAAAATTCCTACTTTAAACCTTGTTTTATTCCAACAGCTAGAGAGCAGGCTCAACTGAAAAACAAAAAATAACCAAAACATTTTTGCAAGCCAGAGAAGTACACTGATTTCAACACACTGGAACAAAAAGGTACTTCTCATGTACTTGCAACTCTTTTGTCCTGCATATGGAAGCTTATAATCTGAACAGGAAATGATGGCTGCAAGGAACTCTGCTTTTTCTCTATCTTGAGCCTGCTCAAACTTAAGTGCTAGAAAACTTTTCTGCATGTATGGGACATGCAGCCCAAATTGTACATGTTCAAATAGGGAAAGAAAGCTGGAAGATGCAATTGCATCTTTGCACCAGAACAATGACTGCAAAAGCTAAATCATGCATGTTTTTCAGGGGTCTGTGATTGCATCAAATGTGTAATTTATGCACGCTCTTCAATGCTGTGCTAACTTGGAAGAGATACTTGCATGATCAGCCCTCAACAACAGCAACAGCTTGATATGAAATAACCTGTTATACCTACATCTACATAAATTCTGCACAGGACACTCATAGCTTAGGGAAGACAACAACTTTTCTGTTCTGTTAAATTCAATATTTAATGGCACATTCTGTATGATGGTACATGTGCAAATGACTGACACGAGTTGACACTATCCAGTCCATTAAGCTCAACACCCTGTGTCTTCATTAGATCATCTTAAAAATTCTTCCTAATCTCCAAGCAGCCTAGTTAAGGTGATGCATACTGCTAATGGTTGCGCTTCTATTTAAAATGTTTTTGCCCCTTCATGTTCATCCTGCCCTGTTTGGACAAGCTGCTGACTTACCTTTGCATGAGTTAGTGCTCCTTTCCAGCCGGTGCAACGTGGAGACAGAAGAAGATGCCAGAGTCTATAATGGTTTGCCTAAATGGTTTAAATTGATGTGGCCACTACCAAGAGAAGAGAATACTATATGGAAAAAGATACTAACATTTGCTCTGTTATTAAAGCCTTGAGGAGCTTTGGCCTAGACACATTAATAAGTTAACAAATGAATGAGAGAACATTAATAAGAAAATGAACAGGAAAGTAAAAGGCATAGGAAGTGAACTTAGCCAATTTTGTAAGGAATTGGTTCAATGAAATAAGTATGAATTCACTTTTAACTCCAGTATTGGCTAATTTGAACTAAACGCTCTACTAAGACCATATTCATGTAGATTATATTTAGTCCAATTAGGAGGAGAAATATACCAAATTGGAAGGGGTAAATTTAAATCTAGATTAAGCGGATCCAGAAGTGCTAAATCCCTTTTGATTAAACTGGACCAAGTTGATTTCCTGCACATGCTATTTATTCCTTCCTGTGTTTTCTTCCTACCGCTCTTCATATTCAGGGCAAAGGCAAAGGAAGTGAGCGGCCCTTCCCTTCTCAAAGTTTGTGGGAAGTTCCAACATTGTACTGAAACAATTACCGAAAATTTGAATTCAGGCTTTCCTATTTTTCTTGGGATGGAGCAAAAACCCACGTAAGATTTGCCAAGTAAAATTTGGCTGGGGCATTTCAGCACCGGTATCTGAATTCTGTAAAAATTCAGGCCCTTTTAAGTTTACAAATGCAGGATCACCTAATTGAACGGAGTTTCATTAAAACGCTAGTTTCAAACGATGAAAAGAGGATTTCAAACTGAACGGAGCTAGCAGGAAATACAACAGAAAGGCACCACATCAAGGTGAGTGAGAGGGATATAGTGAATGGCATGCTGCTTCTGCTGGTCCGATCCAGGGCAGAAGGAAAAGGAGCAGGAAAATGCTGGCAATTTAATGCCAGAGGGAGGAGACATTCCAGGTAAGACGGGTTGATCCAAGTCAGTATGTCAGCAAGAGAGGAATCTAAGCTAATTCAGACCTCTTCCTCATATTGGCAAGATTATCTGTTCTTGGCTGAAGACTACAGCCACAAGTGCAGGCCATTCCTCTCACCAGGGTCTGGTATTGCAATACAGATACTTGTGGTGGATCCATTTGGCTTCATAGGGACTCCCCGCTACTGTCCAAAGTGGTTTCATCTGCCAGGGACTCCTAGGCAGATTGTGCCACCCTCTGTTCTGCTGCGGGGAGAGTCTGCCCACGCAATGGCCGTTTTCGCAGGAGGGTTGGCTGTTTGTGACTGTCAAAGCGTAATGGTCCTTAATCCTTTCTGGAGGACTTGGAGTCATAAGAGTTCTGGAGTCCATCCTCTGATGTGTAGCTTCTGCAGAAGGATGAGCTGTCTCTCCCATCTGCCCGAGGTTGGCTGGTTCTGGGGGGGTGATGATGGTGTTGTCCAGCCTAGTGGAGAAAACAAATATCATCATCATGATCCCTTTTATCATATGTGGTGGTCTTGTAGTAAGGTTAAAGCTTACTGGGAAATGGCACACAATGAATTGAAAAGGATGTTCAAAATAACTTTTGGGGGGAAACCAGCTTTTCTTTGGTGAATTATAGGGACAGAACTACCTAAAGTGTATAGCAATTTGTTTATGTATGCTACTACAGTGGCAAGAATGCTACTTGCCCAAAAGTGAAAAGAAGCAGAAGTCCCAGCAAAGGAAGAATGGATACAAAAACTTATGGAATATGCAGAATGGCAAAACTTACCGAAGAATAAGAAAGCAAGATAACAAAACTTTTTATAAAAGAATAGAAATGGTTTGTTGAATATTTACAGATAAATTGCAAACAGATAAAAACATTGTCAGGGTTATTGTAATAACCTCCAGTTTCATAAACGTATATATTTAAAGTAGATAATTAAAGGAGAAAAATAAAGGAATTTGGGTATGCAGAAAATACTAAAAATAAATTTAAGGAACCACAGAAAGAGGGGGAAGTAAGTTTGAAATGTTAAATTGATTGTAAAACTAATGAAATGTATAAACTTGAAAAGTATAAATAAAAACTTTAAAAAATAAATAAATCATATGACATGATCCAAAGGCTAATGGTGGTGATGTTCAGTTTTTACACAATCCTTTTAAAGCAATTCATCTAGACTGGAAGTACAAATTTGATATTGCCATCCTATTCAGAGCCTTCATTAGCCACTGTTGCCTTTCAGAATCAGAAAAGTATCTGGGCAATATCTAACTAAATCGCACTCAGAGTAGACCCACTGAAATAAAGGGATTTGGTTTATTTACATTCACAGCGAACAACTGGAAGATTCCTAGCAGTGAAGGAGGCAGAAAGACTGGCTACTGTGTTTGGAGGGAAAGAAAGAAAACAATTTCCCTCCAGGGATTGAGATTGTTCTCTCCTGCGGGTGGGGAAGAGCTATAGCTCAGTGCTAGAGAATCTGCTTTGCACGTAGGTGGTCTCCGGTTCAATCCCCGGCACCTGCAGGTATCACTGGGAAATATCCATGAACCACTGCTGTAGGAGTGCAAATATCCAGAGTGTGGGGTCAGGTGCGATTACTATGAGGAATTCTAAAATATGCATCAAGCCATTGTGTCCACGATGAATGCATTGTGTTGACTGGGTTTAATTCATTGACAATCATTTCTGACCAAATCCCACAACCCTCTGCATCTCTGGCCATTTCCTCTACTGCCTGGGCCATAAAGATAGTGGGCAAGCTTCTTTGATGTAGCTTTTCTGATATGTTAATCTTAGGATGTTAATCTTAGGGCCAGGAAACAGGTTTCACATAAAGGTGATAATGATCGCTGTCCTCCTGGCCATCCTTCTCATCATGTGTATTGATTGTTTCCGACCTCTGGGGTTGCTGAATGCACTCTTTTGTAGTTTTCATTCATTTACACCAAAAGTATGCATGCTTAACTAGTGTTTGTAATTTAACTTTGCCCCCACATGGGGTTTGTTGAAATGCTCAGAAGAAATCTGATTGGTTCTTATGAACACTCTGTCAAAAGCTCTTTTGTGAATAAAACGACCTGGGCCAGGGGCTGGAGGCACAGATTACTATACGCACCCTTCCCAGAGTCTTGCTGGTTCAAGCCTCTGTGTGTATTCTTATTAATCAGAGTTCAATCTTTACTTTGGGAACGCCTCAAACTGCTGGTCTATATAAACAATACCAAGTGGGACTGTGCCAGCAGGAGGCACTGTAATATCCTTGCAGCACTGCTGCAGGCTGAATTACATAGGCATGTTTGGTTAGATGGTCCTGCACGTAGTAAAATACCAAACCAGAATAGCTTTTGGTGCCTTCAGTTGTTTTATTGGAAGAAAAGTCATGGGGCAGGAAAGTAACAAGAAGTACCTCTCTGACTCCTGAAGCTTTATGGGTGAACTGAGGTTGTCCTCTAAGTCATCTAGATAGGAAGAAACCAGACAAATGCAGCGTTTCAGTAGTACAGACATGACAATACCCCTCCCCCTCCCGAATTCTTCATAATGGATGGCAGACACACTATATTAAAACTAGCCCTTAGGCAGAAATTCCTCAAACATTAGCAAGTAATAGCTAGAAAGAAACCAATCAGAGCTTCGTCAATTAATCTGTTCCACATGGTTGAGACTGCTTTTGCACAAGGCCAGAATTTGATATCGAAGACGTAATTCAAAAATCCTGAGAACCACAGCTTGGTTATTTCTTTTTTAAAGAAACATCTAGGGCAGTGTTGTTGTTTTTTGTCCAGTAGGAACACAGGGATCTGCCTTACAAACAGGCCAGACTACAGTATTTGTCCATGTAGCCTAGTACACTTTACAGAATACATCCTTTGGGTGTAGAAAATTTCCAGGGCCAATCCTTGACATCTCCAGTTAAAGGATCCAGATTGGAGGACTGGAAAAAGATCCTCTGCCAGAGACAGCACAGTGCTAGGTGGACCAAGAAGCTAACTCTGAATCAGACAGGTTCAATGCTTGCTTTCCTCCTCCCTCCCTAGGCCTTTTGTACTGTCTCTATTAAATTGTGAGCCTGCAGACAGGGACTGTTACCTGTTAATTCCTGCAGAGTGCTGAGAAAACTTGCAGCACTTTAGAGCAAATAATAATGAGGCAGAATATTAAATAAGCACTGTAGAGGTGCTATTGAAACGTTCACCGTGAACAGTGCAATCCTAACTGTGCCTACTCAGAAGTAGCTCCTACAGAGTTCAGTGGGGCAGACTCCCAGGTAAATGCAGTAAAGATTGCAACCTGGGCGAGTCCTTTATGGGCTAGGATCCCAGTGCTGTAATGCAAGTGTAGGGAAACCTTTGACCTTCCAGACATTGCTGAACTACAGCTCCCATCATCCTTGGCTATGCTTGCTGGGGCTGATGGGCGCTCCAGTTCAGTAACATCCGGAGGGAGGCAAAGGTTCTCCGGATCTGCTGAAACGGTTAACCTGTACAGTGGTACCTCAGAAGTTGAATGGAATCCATTTCAGAAATTTATTCAACTTCCAAGAAGTTCAGAAACCAAGGTGCAGCTTCTGATTGGCTGCCGGAAGCTCCCACAGCAGGAAGCTCCCACAGCCAATCGGAAGCTGCGTCAGACGTTCGGGTTCCAAAGCATGTTCGCAAACTGGAACACTCACTTCCGGGTTTGTGGCATTCAGGAGCCAAAACATGCAAGTACCAAGGTGTTCGGGATCCAAGGTACAGCTGTATTTGCCCCACTACCCAGTCCCTTGAGGAAAAAGCTGGCTATAGATCTGGAAATGTCTCCTATGCCTCCAGCGGTCACTCACTTGCTCTTTTATCGGAAAGCTCCACGGCTGGGGCAGAGTTCTTGAAGCGGCTGTAAGAAGACTTCTGAGCCATGAGGCTGTCCTTTAGAGTGCCTGTCCTGGAGGGCGGGAGGGGGAAGACAAGCGGGAGGGTGGAGATGAAGCGGTGGCAGAAGAAAGCAGCAGGTAGGGCAGGAACATCAAGCAAGGATGCGATGGAACAAGAATGTCCCACAGGGAGAGGATGAACAGAATGAAATCCATCCAGTGGGGCACAGTCCGTCCCCCCCATTCAAAAGGAATTATATTGCAGGAGGTTGTACCTGGAGGGGAGAAGTGAGCAACATTGCAATGTACTTTCCCTTGTACTTGGGCGACGTTACTGTATATCAACCCTCCGCCCCTACCTGGATTCATTACCCCAACCCTGTATAAGGTAGGTTAACTCAAGAAGGGCAAGCAATCCGCACAAGGCAAATGAGAGGTTTGAACCAAGGCTTCCAGGGTTCGGCATCAGTGATCTATTTGCCTACTATAATACACCAATTCCTGGAAAGGGAGAGGATTTGCTAGCTATTCCATAAGCCAGCAGATGCGGAACAAAAAAGACAAGACCACACATTGAAACTTTGAAAAAAAAAAATCAAACTTTATTGAAATGTAAACAAAAGTTTTTGTATTTTCCATGCCAGACACCAACAGCCAAAGGCAGTTCAGAGTCTCAGGTGCTTTGATAAGAAAAGAAAGGGGTTGGGAAAGGCAAGAAGCCTCAAGGAGCGGTGCTTTTCAAGCAGCCAAATCTGAATTTAAAGAGAAAAAGGGTGGGGGGCAACGTTGGGAGTTCCCCACATCTGAGCAGCTTTTAAAGTCCGTTGTGTCCAGGGAAAAGGGACATTACTTGGGCTCATGAACGTCATTCTAGAGAAAAGCTTAAGACGCTAAGCAAACTTCTGCCTTGTCCACAGACGTCATCTCCAAGTGGCTGCTGTCTCACTCAGCTTCACTTTCCCCCCGTTTAGCAATACTGAGCTGAGAAGGGTGGGGTCTAAAGATGGCAACTGGGGATGTGCTGTAAGACATAAGAACTGCTATGCTAGATCTGACCAAAGGTCCGTCACAGCTTTCAGCTGGATGCTCCCAGAGAAAAATGACTTCCAACAGGAATGAGGAAGAGAGCCATTCCCCCATTTGGCCTCAGCATCTGGAGAACAGAGCAATACTGGGATGTATCCAGGGCTAGTCCTACTCAAGAGCTGGCCTACTTAACAGACATGACTAACTTAGGTTCCTTAATTTCAATGAGTTTACTCTGTGTAGAACTTAGGTGGATACAACCTATTGTGTATGAACTTTAGAGGGCCCATTTTTTAAAGACCAGGCATATGCAAACTTGGCCTTCCAGATGTTTTGGGACTACAACTCCTATGATCCCTAGCTAACAGGACCAGTGGTCAGGGGTGATGGGAATTGTAGTCCCAAAACATCTGGAGGACCGAGTTTGCCTATGTCTGTTTAAAACCATAAAGGCTGTCAGTGACAGACCTAGCCAAAGCTATTTTTCTAGAAAAAGAGGTGTGAGAACTCACCATGAACGCCTCCCTTGTTCTCTTATAATGGCAATGGCAGCCACCTGAGAGATGCCGGAACTAAAAGCAAGCCCTGGACCACTGTAAAATTATCAGGGCTGGCCCAATATAATAACAATAATAATAATAATTTATTATTTATACCCCGCCCATCTGGCTGGGCTTCCCCAGCAACTCTGGGCAGCGTCCAACAAAATATTAAAATACCGTAATACATCAAAAATTAAAAGCTTCCCTAAACAGGGCTGCCGATACATTTTGCTGCCTCAAGCTCATCATAACCCCCCACCTTCTTCTACATACGAATGAATCTTACTTAACACTGGTGACAGGACAGCATCCTCAGCAGGGATTAGCAGACCATTTGGCACATGCAGCTCTATTCTTCAGCACCTCCCTGCCACTCATCACCTCTCAGCTTCTGCCACCTGAGGCAGCTGCTTCCCTTTGCCTAACGGTAGCACCGGCCAGCCCTGACATTTATAGCAACACTCGTTGGTGAAGCTCAGTATCATTCAGGGGCATGATCTAAATGCAAGTTGTTAAGAGTCAAATTTAAAAGCAGCACGAGCCAAATATTCCAAGAACTAGATAGCCACTAGGCTGGGGGTTTTTTAAGAGAGAGAGAACAGATTAGATTCAGCCATGGAGGATAGGAGTATCGTAAGCTATCAGAAATGCTAAACTAAAACAGAACTCCAAGAATGACACCAAGTACCAGTTACGGAGGACAAAGAGTAGTAGGAAAACCATCGCCTGCATAATCTTCTTATAAACCTCCTGGGAGCAACCAGCTGGCTGCTGTTAGAAACCAAATGCAAGATTAGGTGGAGCAACGCAGCAAGGCAGTTCCTACGTTCTTAAGCAAAGTAAGTCTCCTGTTATAGCTGAGCCCATGCTACTTGATGGCACAACCTATGCAAGGTGTAACTGCATACAAGGGCAGCCCATACTGCCACATGATACAATTGGCGGACCACACAGGGTGATGACCACTGGCACACTCAGCAGGCAGTGCTTCAACCTACGCCTCTGCGGTCTCCTCTCTGTCGATCTGGTGTCACAGGAGCACAAAACAAACTGTGTATGCCGGAATGCGTGTGGCACTTTACAGCTCTGCAATTTCAGCGCACATGAGGAATGTAGCATTGGGCTCTGAAGTTAAGCATCCCAAGTCTCATGAGTTTTCATTAAATCTGTGAGCCTGCGTGTGATGACAAATTTGAAATCAGGCAATGCCATGATTTCAAAGCTCAGAAGCCAGAGGAGAGTCCGAAGGGAAAAGGCAGAGTTTCATTGCCCCTGAAGTTTCACGGCCACATTTTTATCCTGCCCTTTCCCCAAGCCGCTCAGGCAAGCACACATGACATCTGTATCCCTGCCCCCATTTTATCCTCACAACAACCCTGTGAGGTAGGTTAGGCACAGAGAGGGAAAGAGGGGGTAAGGTCACCCAGTATGCATCAGGGCTGAGTGCGGATTTGAATCCAAGTCTTCCCCATTCTAGTCCAACACCCCAACCACCACACCACACAGGCTCTATATAGTTCCCTTGCTCTTTATATTATTACTACACCTACTGGTTAAGTAAACATCTAAATTACAGTAGCTAAGCAACCTCACTGGCAAGTTGCTAAAACAAGTTGCTGTTTTCCCTGGCACAAGAGTTTAGGCTACCTTGGCACTTTTATCCTCAATATATGTGCACTTGCTTCTCTGGCATCATAATTCTCTGGCTGGCATGCCCAACACCTTTCAGTTTCTTGCTGGAGACCAATTCCCCCCTCCAAGGCACGCAAGACCCAACTCTCATTCTAGGGGCTTCTAGTTTCCCGCTTCTCGTCCTCTAAACCTGTCCATCTCCACTCCCAAGTCTGAAAATAAAGGCCAGAGCTTCTGCTTCTCCAGCTGAGGTATCCATTTTAAAGCCCTGTGAAGACAGGGACAACCGCTGTAGGTTTTGTCACCGAAGCCAGGTCCTTCTACGCTACATCCCAAACACATCAGCAGCCTCAGGGGTGACATTCTGAAAGGAATTCAGGGCAGAACATGCTATAGACACAAGAATGTCTGAAGGCAACACACAGTTGGCAAATCACAAAGTGGAGGAAGACGGGAGAATGCAGGAAGGTGGACAAGGTGAGCAAATCAGCTTCTTTCTTCCTCTCTTAAAATTTGGCAGAGGGGGTGAAACTGCTATCAATGTTGTGTTCTATGGAAACTGGGTCACGTGGAAACACGATTGTGGTTCTTCTCACATTTCCACCATAACCACACTAAATGAAACCTCAATAAGTACCTTTGGCTACAGTCGCAACTCTATTAGGAGTTAATTTGGGGGATGACAGGGGGAGAGGAGGAGGAGATACTGAAGGAGGACTAGGTGGATTTCGCCAAGAGCAGCTGTGGCCTTTGCTGTGCTCAACTCTGCTTTAGAGGGATTCTCCAGGGGAACTTTCCCAGGCCTACTTTGGAAAAGCAGAGCCCCAGCTTTGCAGGCAGACAGACGGTCCCAGCCCCAGGCACAATCCTTCTGAATACTAGTTGCTGGAAACTACATGAGTGCTCAGGTCCTGCCTGTGGGTTTCCCCATCTGGTTGGCCACTGTGAGAACAGGATACTTGACTAGATGGGGCACTGGTATGATCCAGCAGGGTCTTCTTGTGCTCTTATGGTGGGGAAGCTGTGGCACCTCCAGATGTTGTCAGGCTCCCAGCACCCATAAGCAGATATGGCCAACGGTCAGGGATAATGGATTTAGGAGTCCAGCAACATCCCCACCTCTGACCTAGCATCTCTGGGTCAAGGGTGTCAGATAGCAGGAAAAACTCCTTTCTGCCAGTCAAATTAGACTGCGCTGGGCCAGATGGACCAATGGTCTGGCTCGGTACAAGGCCGCTCCATTGGTTCCATCTATGCATACCTTAAAACAGAACACACTGTGGCCCAATTTAATGTCTCAGCCACTCCCTCCAAGGTAAGGGTAACAAGTATCTAGAAAGTAGCTGAGGTGCGTAACGGCAAGGGCGAAGGCGAAAAAAGAGTTCTCCTTCAGAGTTAGGGACTATGCATGGCAGGGGGATGAGGGCAGATAAGGGAGTTTATAGGGGTTTCATAGAGACCCCTAATGCCTGTCCACTAGTTCAGCCTTGCAAGTACGTTTACAGCAGCTCCTAGCCTGCCCATCTATCACTATTAAAGTTAAATCATTCTTCCGGCCTGTCCCTATATCAATCTCTGCCATTCATAACACATGGATACAAAACGCACCAAACACAACAGGGAGCCTGACCGCAACTGAAAAAAAACCTAAAACAAATACGCTATACCGTAAGTTTTTCAGGGATCAGATCACTTTGTCAAAATCTATGATGAAAGTGGGAGGGGTTCCTAGTGACTAGCCAAACGTACAGGAGAAATATCACGGGCCCCAATTTTAATAATATGAAGCCGCCAGACAGCTCCTCTGACTTGGGCTCTGCTAAAAGCAGTGGATCCCATGTAAAAGGAATCAGGCTTTTGAAGCCCTACAAGAAATAATAATAATAATAATAATAATAATAATAATAATAATAATGCAAACTCTGTTTACCAGAGATAACAGCAGGATGTGTCTGCACCCCAGGCTGATGCCTCTTTCAGAGGCTCTGAAGTTACAACTGTCTCTCTCCAATCTAAAACTCACAGACGGCTGGCCAGGTAGCGCCTAACACTGTAAATCCAAAACCGTACCTGCCTCATGGTGGTAAGACTATAATAACCATTTCAATAATTCTCTTGCTTTTAATAGTAAAGTAAAATCTGCCATCTGAAATGGGTGCTCTCATCCCTTCTAATAATACACCCAGTCCTGACAGTGTTACGTTTTGTCACCAGTCCGACGACTATTCACTTAATCTATGTGGCCAGTTTTTCAAAAGTGAAATCTTACAGAACTAAGTGATAATTTACAGTAAACTTGTATTGTCTTCTTTGGATCCATGATTGGCAGGTCACAACAGACGACTGACAGGTCTGTATGGTGACAGGCAGCAGACCACAGTGTCAAAGAGTGTATACTTGGGACGCCAGTACTTTCCCAGCTGTAAGCTCTCACCGCTTTGGAGCTGAAGCCCAACTTAATAAATAATTTGAATTTCATCAAAGCCCAGCAGTCTTTTAAAAACGCAGCTAGGTTCCTTTCCTTAAGGGCATTCCGGAATCTTGGCATTAAAAAATTGAAGACCAAAAACACACACACACACACGCACACGATATAAATAAACCCACATCCTTACAGGTTCTACCCATAAAGCTTATAAAAAGGAAGGGATGAGGAAATTGGATGTAAAACCAAATTTCGCTGCTAGAAAGAACTCAAGGATGCAAGTGGAGGCCCAACGGCTGGGTAGACACAGCAGAGACCGGCGATCAATGGCTGTTTTCAGCACGATTCAGGGAGCTGGTGGTGGAGAGGGGGAGGAAGAGAAGAAAGGAAAGGGAGGGAAGAGGAGGGGATTGAAAACAGAAAAAAGAAAGAGAGGTTAGACCCCCAAACGAACCATTTGGGGAAAATCTATCAGGTTAAGATAACGAAGAAAACATCTCACTTCCGAGAGACACAGTGCTAATGGATAAATGGTACTCTGGAAATGGTGGGTATATTATACTTTTGATGCTGGATTAAGTGCAAGGATGAGGATGATGGATGGCAAGCACTAAGGAGGGGGAAGGAATGTGAGGGTGCTGCCATGGCAAGAGCTGTGCAGGACAGCAAGACCTTTCTAGAACCTCTGATTTCTGAAACTTCCTGAGGCCCTGCCTACATTTCTCCAAACCTTTTATAGCATATCAGATACTATTAACTGCTGTGCAAAATAAATATGACCCAGGGCACTCTTTATTCTGAGGAACCAAGGTGAAAGAGCATACAATTAGAATCGACACATTAGAATTGAAAGTGCATACAATTAGAATTGAAGACCCACAAAAAGTTTTTTTTTAATAACTGCATTAGAAGCATGCATGGAAAATGTACAATACACTGTTAAAAATTGTATTTCATGCACAGCAACATCCACAACCTAAGATTAATATAGCTTAGTCATGCAAAACTGGCACATCTTTATGGCTTTATAGCTTTCGAGAGCCACAAACAAATCAAACATAATCTCATCTAGCACTCAGTGAGCCAAGTTCAAACCTAGCATCCTTTTTCGGCATGTCAGATGCAAAGCAAACTGACAAACTGCAAGCGCTCAGTCCCATTTCATGTGGTCTGCATGTGATAAAAGACCAATTCTGCCAACTAGCAGAATTGCATAGAGGAATTAGCCACCCAAGGCCACAAGGAATGATATGAAGGGTTAAATCCTGAGAGGGAGCCTGTGGGTCACTCCAGTGCAAATGTCTAGGGCAGCTCATCTTTGCCAGCACTTTCTGTACTTTCCTACATCTCACTCAAGGTTCACCCTGTACCTAAATGAGCACATCTCTGCCCCTCCCCTAGACGTGCAAGTCCCACATTTACTGCTGAAGCTCTGTTGCATTTGCAACCACGTGATCTCCACCCATCCATCTTGCCTTCATATCTTGGCTCGCTGTTGCCACTGCCCTCTCTGATTCCAAGGCTGCCTCTGGCACTCAGTCTCTAGTCCCAACATGGCCTTTTAACTCCTTTGTCCAGGAAAGGGTAAGCATAATGTAGCAACTAGGTACCTACGTAATACACTAGCAACCACTGCCAGGTGGAACTGGAGGTAGCTAGAAAGAGCATTGTAGCTGTTTAAGTAACTACAACGCGCTCATCCTTCTTCCCTGTACTGTTCACACAGTCAGCATTTTCCAGGGTCTCAAGACATACACCTTTATCCCAGGGATTTCAACACCCACCACCCAATTCCAGATGGTACAGTTTCAAAATAGGGTACTGAGCACATAGTTAATATTCTCCAGAATCAGATTTAATTTTACAAAGCGAGATTCTAGCCCTTAGGGTATGAAAATATGTTTGAAGGCAAGTGGGAAATGCCTGGTGAAGTCTCAGAAGCCAGAGGAACTGCTGAACGACATTTTTTTAATTGATTTACAGTGGAGGTATTCAGTACCTTGCACAGCTGTAGTCTCCCCATCTCACTTGTCTATTATTAATATTATTATTATTAATAATAAAAATAACATAAATATATTATATTATATTATATTATAATTATTTACAGCACGCCCATCCAGCTGGGCTTCCCCAGCCACTCTAGGAGGCTTACAGCATATATAAAAAAAATTGAAAAACACCAGACATTAAAATTTTACTGATACAGGAAAGTAAAGTCAGAATGAAATCTGTAAAAGTAAGCCAAATTACACAAATCATTTCATTTTGTAATTTTTTTTTACGGGCAGCAGAATTCAGTTTTTCTTGTCAAGGACTTAGAATGCCTGGATGCATAGTTTGAACTACTTAAGTTCAGGGAACAGACTTCTCTGTTAACAAGGCTCCAGTGTGACAAGACAAAAAAACCCCAGAAGCTGAAGTCATTTGCAAATGAAATGCCTGCTGGTGTTTTGATTCAAAGATCCTTAAGGACTGACTACTTCCCAAGCTCAACAGAAACAATATTCTATTCCACACATACAGAGAGAGAGAGAGCATTCTTTCCCAGGTACTGCAAGATGTTCAGATACCCCACATCTCCAACTGTACCTGGTTCTCCGCCTCTGTGAAGCTGGGTCTCCGGGCTCACCATTCATCAGATGGTGGGCAGTCGAGTGGGGAGGGCAGAGGCGCAAGTTCTTCAGCAGCTCCTGCTCGTTGAGAAAAGGCTTGAGGCAGCCTCGCACTGGGGAGTTGCCCAGACTGCTGGAGCGGGTCAGTGAGCGAGACTGGTTGAAGGGCCAGGGTGGTTCAACTTCTTCCTTCAGGACTATTTGTGGGGACATATATATAAAAAAAAGGTTCAGTCCTCCAGTTCCTAGAGAGGCCCAAGGTATGCTATTCAAAAAGGCAGCCAATCTGGGTCCCTTAAAAGCCACATCACCACCATCACCTTCGCCTTCTACTTGCTGAAAGGCCAAAGACCCAGAGAACCACCTTGCTTTTTTCTCCCACTTGCACTACAGGAAGCTCAAAAACAGCTGCATCCTTACTTATGGAAGACCAGGTAGGACAAAGTTTGAGTGTTTTCTTCTTTATGCAATGTTTCCCTGACATCCTGTCAGGGGACCGGTTTGGAACTGGCACATTCTAAAAGGTGGTGGCTGAGCCCCGGGATCTTGTAGCTCACTTCCTAGACAAGGGAACCCCTTTTCTTCTTAAAAAAAAAAAAAGTCCGCTCATTTCCAAGCTTGGATGGAATGTAGACCAGGCTTCCTCAACCTCAGCCCTCCAGATGTTTTGAGACTACAATTCCCAACATCCCTGACCACTGGTCCTGCTAGCTAGGGATCATGGGAGTTGTAGGCCAAAAAACATCTGGAGGGCCGAGGTTGAGGAACCCGTCTGTTGACTCTTCTGACTGAAGTCTGTCTCAGATTTCAAAACTGACTTGCCGTTTCTCCTACTCTCCTAAATCAAACAGCTGCCGTACCCTAGAGAGGGCCTAGTGACCTAACTGTGACAAGTATCACAGAACCACGAACACATAATATGCACATTCCTCAGCTTCATGAAGTCAACTGGTCTCCATCCTACCCTGAGAAACAACACAAAATGGGTTCTTGTCTTGGCGTCATTCACAACTTGCCCCCTCAATTTGGAGGCGGATTTGCAACGCTCCCACCAAAAAGAGAACTGCTTAAACCCACTTCCCAATCCAGAAGCAGCCTCAGTTATTAATCTCTTACACTCTCGGTCTGATGAAGAATATGGTTTTATCTCCCCCTCATGACGCTTTTGAGGCAACTTTCTCACTGGAGCTGTGAGGAGAGGGAGAGAGAAAGATGAGTAAGCCTTTGAGGAGGAAGGGAAAATCAGTTAATCACATAAAAACATTTTATCTCAGATAAAATAAATAAAATAAAATAAAATCTTATTCCAAGCATGAGAAGCAGTTGTGAGGAAGATCCCTTAATAATCAAAATAGTTCAATACTGGGAGGTATATAAAAAGGGGGGGGGGGTAGAAATAAGATGAAAATAGGAGAATAAGTCCAGCAAAGCCAGTGCAATTTATCAAAGTATGTTCTAATTCTTATATTCACAAAGTACAGATCAATAAACTCTAGTTCATCTCATCGGACCAATTGCCCTCGTAGAAGTTGATTATTAGTAGGCTAAAAAAGAGTGTCATTTAATTATCTCCCTCGTAGATTTAAAAGAACACATCCATGGTGGACCTCCTTTTTACACCCCTAATGTTTGCCAAATTAATTTCAATTTAAATAAACAGTTTATTATCCTCTTGGTAGTTAATTAATTCTAGGCTTTCAAGTTTTGGAAAAGTTACTGCTTTGATGCACGGAGCTTGAGGCTTCTCGTAGTGGAGCTGCGTTGGAGCTTGGTGCTTTCGGCTCCATCTCACCCCCACAGCTGGATAGCGGGACAAGAATCAGAATTGTGCTGCTGGACCCCTTTGAACCCAAAAAGAACCTTTTGGGCTCTCTCGGGAGTGCAGAGCGCCCACGTGCTTCCCCCAGAACTCTCACGATGAGCGAGCCGTTCATGGAGAACAGAGCTTGCCGTCTGACACCATTCCACGGTAACCCAGAAATGGGAGTAGGGATTTTAAGAGCTTTTTCTGAGCAACCAAATGAATGGCAGTTCTAAACTGTGTGGGTGACCATCTAAGAATTAACCGAGAAGAACATGATTTCATGAATGGTAGTTAAGGCATGCAATAGGAACAGTCCCTTAATTGTATTCAAAGATCTAGCCAACGAGCAAAAGCATGTGTAGGCAATCTATTCAGGAAATTCCAGGAACAACACTGGAAATCTGTCATTAGACAGCGGGCCCTCACTTCCTTTTCTCTGTGTTTAATTAGCATAATTGCCATTCCATTTTCAGATTCTTGGCAGATGCTGAATCACAGCCAACCGGATGTGGTATACTTGTTCTACACTTAAGCTTAGCTTGAAATTATTACTCTCAAACCCCCATCAATGCCACTAATATAAATCCTGCGGCGGCGGAGGAAGCCGCTTGGGCGCCTGGGGTGGTGGGCCCAGGGGTGGAGCAGGGCACACCGCAGGGCCTCCAGAGTCCGCCTGCCTCCTCCCACTCAGCCACCCTACAGCTGGGGGGAAGGCAGCGGGCAGACCGTTTGGGCAAGAGACACGTGGCTCGGGCGTACTGCAGGCCCCACGGTGAGTGCCACCCGGCACTTTGTCATGCCCCTCAGTGGTGACACGCGGCGCAAACCTGCAGCCACTGCACCCCCCTTCGCCCTTGTATAAATCCATGATGTAGGATTTTTATTAATGTAAAGAAAGACTTCAGTTTTTGGAGCTGCCAGCAGGCCCAGACAGAGCGGGGGCCATATGGGCCACTTGGCCAGGGACTCCGATTCCAAAGGGGGCCTAAGTCACCATGTTTTTTAAAAGCGCTATTGTATATCTATATTTTGCGTTTTGTCTTTATATGCAGATACTGTTCAAGCCTTGAAATAAAATTATTTGTCAGCATAACTTTTGTGATAATTATTTATATACTTACTTATTTATAAGACTTCAGTTACCCCCAGGGTAAAAAAAAAGGGGGGGCACATTATTTACCTGGTCCGGGCCTCTGCCTGGCTTTGCAAGGCCCTGGCTGCCAGTCTTGGGGGAAAGGATAACATTGTACATGGTGTAGACAAAATGGGGAGTTTTTATCCCTCTCTCATACTAGAACCTGGGGACATCCATCCCCGGGATAGAGAAAAGGAAGCACTTCATCACACAGTGGATGACTAACCGTGTCTGGAATTCAGTACACAAGATGCAATAATGTCCCGCCAGCATGGACGGTTTATACAAATTCATCGAGGGAAGGCTATCAGTGGCTAATAGCCATGATGGTTATAGCTCAACTTCCACAATAGACTGCAGTATCTTTCCAAATATCAGCTGCTGGGAACCACAAGTCGGGGTTGCACTCAGGTCTTGCTTCTGAGCTTCCCTTGGGCGTTTGGGTGACTACTGTGGGAAATGGGGTGCTCATCTTGATAGGCCTTGCTTTTATTTTGGACCAAAACAGCATCCATACTTCTGAAGCCTTTCATGACTTGGACATTCTGGCTATTGGGCCCAGAATAACCATCTATTGCTTGAGGGTTCCATTTTAACTTCATTACAGGCACAGAATAAAGCTGCAAACATTTAGTATTCATCAGGAGGTGGCAAAGGTAACTGACACGCAAAATGCTCAGAAGCCAGCCTATGTTGAGGGAGATCTTTTTTTAAAAAAAATTGAAGAAGCTTCTATACCGTTTGCCTCTTCTAACCCTTCTCATGAGCAGCCCCCCACTCTTAATCACATGCAGAATCTCAGCAAAAGGATGTAGCAATGTTTATGCCACTGACTCACCATGGTGGTGGCTGAAAAAGCCCTGGAAGATCACAAAGTTGTTCACCTGAAAGAAGAAAAACAAGATTTTTTTAAAAAAACAGCCAGAAAACCAAACCTACCCCACTGTTCCAAGCTTCTTGTGAAACACATTTGTACGGCTCCCTACAGTTACCTCCCCACTCACCCTCTTTTTTGCAGCTGGTCTGCATATTTGCTTCGGGGGGGGGAATACAACTCTTCAGGGTAAGAGCTTAGTAGCAGAGCATATGCTTTGCATCTTGGTTTGTGCAATTTATAAGCTTTCACTACATGGTGACAGGTCATAAAAATAACACATAAAACTGCAATATGCACACACAAAACATCAAACTATCATTCAATTAATCATTAGCAAAACACTTATTACAATATACTTGGAAACAGGCAATGAAACAAGATCGTACTGACTGGTTACTTACTATTCTCTTTAAATACAATCAATTCCCAGTAGTTTTTGAGCACAAGATCTTCAGGAGAACAGGGTAGAGCAGAGATAAGGAACCTCTGGCCTTCCGGACACTGTCAGACTACAACATCCATCACACTTGGCCATTAACCATGCTTGCTGGGGTTGATGGGACTTGGAGTCCAACAATGCTGGAGGGCCATATGTTCCCCACTACAAGGCTAGAGTGTCTGCTGCGTGGTATAAGGACCTGTGCAGCATCCTACATCCCTCCTCTGTGAAGCTTAAGCTAGTGGCACCAGGACGAGCTCCCAGCCTGGTTCATGGCACATTTAACAGTGTGCAGTTCCATTAAAGTGTGGCCACTCAGAACCACCTCTGGGTGACCCAGAGAACAGTCAAGACGCAAGATACACTTTTGCTGCTATGGGGCTGTAAGCCGCCTAGACGGAAGATTGTCTGGGAGATCCAAGTGGCTCTGAGAGGACGTGGCAGGTAGAATAAAAGAGTATTCAAAATCCATTTTATTGTTTGCTTCCTGCACAGCACACAGCTATTTCCAACTTCTCTGGAACCATTCCCTTCTTGTCCCACAGTCTGTGCAAGCTTAAAAATGAATACTTTCAGAGATGATGGACACGAACTCAAGTGAACAGAGTATTATTGCATTAGCTATCAAACTGCCTTGAGGGTGATTTTTTATAAAATAAAATAAAAAACAACCACCACCAAGTGGTGTGTAAATTTTATGAAACAAATAATAAAATAAGTCAAAAGGTGAAGGAATTGCTGTTGCTTTCTTTCGTCCTGGCTTCCCAGCACAAAAAGACCAGCTCACCTGGGGAATAGTGTCACAAAGATTATAGTGTTTCCGGAGAAAGCAGAGCAGCTTCTCTGAGGGGCGATCCACAGCCAGTTTGTGAGGCTCCACTCGCTCTTGCTGAGGGAGGGGAGACAGAGAGAAGTGAAGATAAGGGTTGTGGACTACAGCTTCCACCTCAAAAGAAGGGGTAAAATTTAGGAGCTGGATCTAAAGCATCAGTCGTGGGGCCAGCAGCAAGTTTCTATGAACCCTGAAAGGTGCAATAACAGGGAGGACAGGTGAAAAGAGATATCAACAAAACCAAAGCAACAGCAGCTGCTGTTATTTACAGAAGAGAGGTGAAACCAGCTTGCTAAGGCTGTGAAGCAATCCACAGGGCAAGAATGTTAAACGGTGGATCCTAAGAGCTTGTTCCAACCCCATCCAGGTCAGCCTGGCTACGTGAATTAATTAATGCCTATTGGGATAACCAACTGCACTGGTTCCATACAGCTAAAATTAAAATGAACTGAGAATAGCTCCAGGGCCATAGAAACCACAACAGCCACAAATAAGCATTGCACTTTGGATGGGATGTGTTCTAAGAGAGATAAAATATCCCCTGGAGAAGACTCTTGTCTAACTGATCACCTTATCTGTGGTTAGGAATGAAATCTCCACACAGATTGATTCACTGTGAAGGGGATTGAGCCTTTAAATGTAGGAAGTGAGCACACAAAATACAGGGATATGTGACCCAGCCAGGATATTACAGGGGTGGGGGAGAGACAGAGACAGAGAAAGAGAGAGAATATGCAGAGGCACACCTGCAGCATGTAATGGAAGAGCTCCTTGCCATAGCCATGCCTCTGGAGGGACTCGTGAATGTAAAAGTCCAATACACACAGTGGTTCCACTTCGTTGTGAGCTCCGTGGCGGTCCTGAAAGAAAGAAGGAAGACTTGCAAGATGTGTATCTATATATAAAAACAGAGCAGAGTACACAGAATAAAAACAGACACTTCATACTCGCACCACAAGTAACAGAGCTAAAATATCTGAGCCACATACCAAACACATGCTAGCTTACGCTTACTTTTCTGAGACACTCTTGCTTAAATCAAGTTGTCAAATGCTACTTTAAGGAAATTCAGGCCCCATGTTTTGACCTAGCATGCAACACGATTACAATGAAAACAAACTATAGCTCACCTATCTATATTGCTAGCACTTTCATTTTAAAGGTCTTCCTTCCTTCTACCTCCAACACATACAAATGTCAGCTAACTTCATGGATATTATAAAGAAGGGAGGCAGTTGTCCCCACCTAGTTCTGCTAGATCTCTCAGTGGCCTTTGATACCATCGACCATGATTCTTTAAGGAAGTGGATAGACTTAGTCCTGTTTGGTACCAATGACCCTTTTGCACCAGAGACAACTGCTCTGCACATAAAGGCAACTTCGCATTGCAACTTACCAGTACAAAGAGTTTCTTGTATCCCACCTTGAGGAAGCCAATTATGACCCCTTTCCCGGCCCTGGTAGCAATGAAGAAAAGATACAAAGCATTAGTTAGAGATGTATGAACAATGGGCCACTGAGGCAGAGGAGGGCTATCATTTATTACTGTAATGTATTCATTCCTGACGGCGTCATGGGATCTACAGTTACTTAGAGCCAAAACACTGTTTGCAAAACACCTGCTTATTTATACTTTTAGGGCAAGTGATAAAACCTGCTGTATAAAATTGAGATAAGGGGCCCAAGGTAGACTATCAACCTTCCCTAACCTGGTGCTTGCCAGATGTTTTTGACTACTGCTCCCATCAACCCTGACCACTGGCCATGATTACTGAGGCTGACGGAATTTGGAATCCAACAAATATCTAGAGGGCCAAAGTGTCCTCATCCTTGAACTAGAGGCTAGATTATTAGCAGTAGCACGAGGAAACAGTATAGCATTATTAAATAGAGACCTTTTTTTGCTTTTCAGATTCCAGAATCATAATGATTTATGCAAATCAGGGAAATGTATAGTATTCCAAGAGCAGAGGATTTTTGGTCACAGACAGAGGGAAAGAAGCACACAGATACAGGAATACATGGAACTAGCAACTGTGAGGGACAAGCAACTGTGCTGAAGGAAACAGGGCAAGATCTCCCCACCCACCCAATAAAAAAAGAGGGGGAACTCTGATATTTCAAGGATTTTGCAAATCCCTGAAAAATATTTCTATGGTTGCTACGGCTAAGCAGATTGTGTAGAGTTCCTGTGTATGGTTCAGAACAACAAAGCCTTTTCTTGCTGCATCCCAAGATGTTCCCACAGAAATGGCTTGGGCTGCAATCCTATGGACACTTACCTGGGAGTAAGTCCCACTGAACTCAGTGGGATTTACTACTGAGTAGGCATGCAAAGGACTGGACCCTTAAGACTCCAGCCCCTCAGTCGCAGCCACACTCACGTTTTTGCTTCGCTGTCCTTCAGAATGTAGAGAACATGGCGGTTGGTTTGCATCCGTGAGGCGCTGGTGATTGGAGTTGGCAGATTCTGGGCCTGAAACCAAAAAGTTTCGAGTTTCACTAACTCGAGAAGATTTTTTTTTTTACGGACTTGGAAGGGCAACTGAACAAACTGATATCTGAACTGGAGCTTATATCCCTTGGAGAGAAAAAGTTCCCCTCTCTCCTTTCTTGCATCCTCTAGGCAGAACTACACTGCAAGACAGTGAATCTTCCAGGCCAGAGCAATTTAAGACCTACAAAGCCAAAACCTGCTGCTTCACCTGTGCTTCTGCCCAGGCATTTAGGAGATGAGTCATTTTCAATGGAACTGTTTCTCCCACCCACCCACTCCTGCTCCACAGTTATATTTGTGTTTTAGTTACAGTTTTAAGTGAATTGGCCGAGGCTTACAAGGGATAGGCAACCTGGCTTCACACACATCCTCCTGTTTACCCAGAAACTATCATCTACTCTGCGGCCCTTTAAACCCTCCAGATGAAAACCCTGACCCACCTTGGCAGAGGCCCTGCCCATCTCATCTATGATCCTCATGAGCTGCTGCTGGTGATCCACCCTGGCCATGAAGAAAAAGAGAGAGAAAGAGAAGCAACTAGGTTGAGAGCCTGAATAATCTAATCAAAATAGAAACCTAGAAGAGGAAATAGTCCAAATCCTTGAAGGAGGAAAGGAATGTTTGACACGCTGGAGGCAGCATAGTATCAGGCAGCTTCTGCAATGTCATACCCAGGGACAGAAAGAAATAATAGGAGGTTCCTGGAATTGACCGAGCACATTAGGAAAAATAGCAACTCAGAACACGGAAATGGTTTAAGGCTGCCTAATAAAGATCCATCCAGGATGCTAAGCAGAAGAAGACTGCTGCTGGATCAGACCAGAGGTCCATCTAGTAAAGCATCATTTTTTCCTCAGTAGCCAATTTGTGTTTCTGGGAATACCACAAACAGCATATGAATCTAACAGCCCTCTCCTGTTGTTGCTGACAAAAGCAAAAGGATAACAGGTTAGTCAACAAAAGGTACCTCATCCATGCAACCAGGTAATCCTAAAGCAATGGGGCACCCCCCTGCTATACACTGTGGATGGATGGATGGAAAGAATGATGCTAATGTAAACCAATTTATTTTTCATGCTTCAAGACCATGGTTTTCAGACTCTGTTCTGAGAAATTCTAGGCTTCCTTGGAAATTTCTTAAGAGGTTCATCCAAGTAACAGCAGACAAGCTTCCTTGAAAGGCACCTTGATCACCATTACTTATTGGCCTTTGCAATGCTCCCCCTGTAAGATAGCTCAAAATACATACTAGATCACCACCTCTGTTATGAAGGGGCAACTGTGGAACCTCAAACACCTAACAAGAACCCTACATCAGGGTAGGGTACCCTGGCCCTCAGGACTCTCACCAGGTCACAGCCCTCATCAGCCCCACTTCTCATCTTCATGTGTTTTTGACAGGCTAGAATGCTTCATTGAACACTGATAATGTCTATTGGGTGCCTGGATGGAGGATGGGGAGGGGTGTGTCAGTGTGTAGAAGAAGCTAGCCTACTGTACAAAGATAGCACACAGAAGCTCCTGAGCAAACATGTCGATGCATAAAGGATTCCCTACAGATATAATGCCTGAGAGGCACTGCTGTAAGACAACAGGAATGCAGGGACAGTATCTACCACAGGGAACTGTTATATCTTTTCTGTGCAGACTTATAGAGCAAAAATAAACCCCCTGCAAAGCACATAAAGCAACAGGGATCATTGTTCTAAGACAATAGATTGAAGTAGATTAGCCACCATTCTCAGGATGGCAGCCGTAGCTAATTTTAAATATCCTATCCCAGGCTGTGCACGTAAGAGTAAACCTGTTAGTTACTTCACTTTAAGACTGTTCATGGTCGAACAGAGAACTATAAATCATGCTCTGAAGTAGGCTGATAACATTTAAACCTCACTATTAACCATTTCAAATTATAATATTCTACACTATCATCTTCAAAATAGTTAGTAGCACCTTATATGCGACAATCTTCAAAACACCCTTACAAGGTGAGCTCAGGCTATGACAGTGTTGAATGTTGACATGTTGAATGTTAGCCAACAAAGCTTAGGTTTAAGTTAACTTTCTTCAGTTTGTATAAATGTCTTAATCATCATTTTAAATTTAAAAAAACACCACCACCAGGCATCTATGCTAACATGCAACCATGGAGCAATGGACCTGTGAACCATTTATCATTTCTGTACCTACCCATCCTTCATCCACTTCAAGCGTCACAAGCACGGGCTAACCCCCCACTTTATTCCCAAAACACGTATGCGAACGTGAGGCTAGGATTCGATTCTCTTTTCAGCTAGGTGACTTTGGGCCAGACTGACCTACCTCATGGGGTTGTTGTGGGAGGGAGAAATGGAAATAACAGGTAGTGACGGGGGGGGGCGTGCGGGGGGGGGGAGAGAACCACGTCTGAACAGCCGGAATTCCTTGAATAAAAAGTTGGGCACAGATGTTAGCATGTAAACAAAGAGGGAAAGAGCAGGAACATTCATGGCTAAGGTCACATGTCTGGGAGTAAAGCCCCGCGGCATTGACTTCTGAGTCAGGAACCAGGGTGTCAAAATGTATGCCTACATATGGTACATAAAGGTTGACACCCTCATTCCCAGGGGAAAGAGGTGAGAAGCAGCTAGGGCTATCAATTACCCAGCATGCCCCGCGCCTGAGACAATAGATGGGCGTGGGAACAGCCGCCAGGAGCGGCTCCTGAGGGCGTCACGGGCGCGCAGGGAGAGCGCCTCCCCGCGGTGCTGAGGCGCAACTGAGGGGGTCGGACCGCCGCCCT
Source organism: Podarcis gaigeae (assembly GCF_964106915.1). Lineage (NCBI taxonomy): Eukaryota > Metazoa > Chordata > Lepidosauria > Squamata > Lacertidae > Podarcis > Podarcis gaigeae. The sequence continues at coordinate 110,120,343 of NC_139679.1, forward strand.
GCGCTGTTTTCGCGGGGCGAAAGGAGCCCCATAGGCGAGGAGGGCGGGGGTGGGGGGTATGGCAGCCCTCCCCCAAAGCCCGTGCCGCTGCCATAGTTACCTGTGGGTCGTGGCGAAGCCGGCCCCCCTCCGTCCCGACGGTCGCAAGTGTTGATCCACCGTCGTAATCCGCTCCGCGAAGAGCGCGTCCACGTCGAAGGGGAACTCCATAGCCCCGGCATCCGGGTCCTTTTCTCCCTGCTGCCCCGGTCGCGCCGACTCACGCCTCTGAGCGACGCGGAGCGCGCGCGCGGCCGGCCCCGCCCCTAGCGACCGGGCCTGCTGCCGGCACCTCCGTTGCCAGGCTCGCCCTAGCAACCGGACGGCCCCTAGCAACCGCTGCCTTCCTCGCCCGCCGCCGGGCGTCTAGACTTGAAAGCCCGCCAGCGGGGGAACCTGCCTCCGTTGCCACGTTTACAACGCACTTTCCCTTTGGAAGTTCAGCCTTGCCCTGGATGTCCAGCAGCATGGATGTCTGCTGAGTTGTTGTCCCTGTTCGCCAGCCTTGTTTAAGGATATTTTATTTTTTTTTTATTTTTTTTTTAATTGAATGTGTTTTATTTTACACCGTGATGTGAGAACATGACACCTGTTTAATAAAAGTATACACATCTGTAACTTCACCCATAATACACTTTTAATGCACATTTTTTTTAAAAAGTGCTCATCTGACAAATTGCTTTGCAGTCCAATCATCATCATCATAATAATTTATTATATATTTCCCGCCCATCTGGCTGGGTTTCCCCAGTCCCTCTGGGCGGCTCCCAACCGAATATTAAAAACATGATACAGCATTAAACATTAAAAGCTTCCCTAAACAGGGCTGCCTTCAGCTGTCTTCTAAATAATACAGTGGTACCTCAGGTTAAGTACGTAATTCGTTCCGGAGGTCCGTACTTAACCTGAAACTGTTCTTAACCTGAAGCACCACTTTAGCAAATGGGGCCTCCTGCTGCTGCCACGCCGCCAGAGCACAATTTCTGTTCTCATCCTGAAGCAAAGTTCTTAACCTGAAGCACTATTTCTGGGTTAGTGGAGTCTGTAACCTGAACATATGTAACCTGAGGTACCACTATAATAATAATTATATATATACAATAATTATTTATACAATCAAAATATACAATAGTTTGGAAAACAAATAGTTTAGAAAATGAAGGCCAACGTAAAAAGATTACTTAAACCTATAACAACAATATAGTTTCTGCATGGCTCATCTTTACAGTTTTCTTTTTCTTTTCTTTTTTTAAATAAATTTTTATTCAAGTTTTCCCAAATTTATGACATTTCCACACAACACAATAATCAACAGAAAAAAAGAAAAAAAGAAAAAAGACATTATAGTAGAAAAATACAAACATAAAACACGTATAAATTTCGAGTTTTTCTTTCTTATAACTTACTTTCCCGACTTCCTCATACCTCCCCTTTCTGTATTCTAATTTCTGGTTAAGTTATCAGCAAATTCTTCCCTTACTTTTAACTTAATTTTAGTATTATTTAATTTCTTTAAATTATCCCTTGCCGCGATTAACCCCTTAATTTATGATCCAGCGTCTTTCTAACATTCATTAATTTTACAGTGTTTCTTTAGATATTCTTTAAATTTGTCCCAGTCCTCTTCCGCCGTATCTCTTCTCTGGACCCAGATTCTGCTCGTCATCTCTGCCAGTCCCATATAGTCTATCACCTTCATCTGCCATTCTTCCACGGTGGGTAGATCTTGCATCTTCCAGTACTTTGCGATGAGTATTCTTGCTGCTGTTGTAGCATACATAAAGAAAGTTCTATCCTTCTTTGACACCAATTGGCCAACTATGCCCAGCAGAAAGGCCTCTGGTTTCTTAGGGAAAGTGTACTTAAGTACCTTTTTCAATTCATTGTAGATCATTTCCCAGAAAGCCTTAATCCTTGGGCACGTCCACCAAAGGTGAAAGAATGTTCCTTCATTTTCTTTACATTTCCAACATTTATTATCGGGCAAATGATAAATTTTTGCAAGCTTGACTGGGGTCATGTACCACCTATAGATCATTTTCATAATATTCTCTCTTAAGGCATTACATGCCGTAAATTTCATGCCGGTGGTCCACAACCTTTCCCAGTCAGCAAACAAAATATTATGACCAATGTCCTGTGCCCACTTAATCATTGCAGATTTAACCATTTCATCTTTTGTATTCCATTCCAACAGCAAACTATACATTCTTGACAAATTCTTAGTACTGGGTTCTAACAGTTCTGTCTCCAATTTTGATTTTTCCACCTGGAAGCCAATTTTTCTTTACAGTTTTCTTACTGCTTCATCAATATAGTATCAGTAATCTGTTCCTTCAGGGGCTCCACTGTTCTGGATTTAGAGAGAGACCTTTTTCTGCCAGGTTTCATTTCACCTTCTTGATCCATCCAGCATTCTGTAGTATCAATTAGGACTTTACCTTTAAAATCATGAACCCTGACATATCTTATTTTACCAATCTGAAACATATTCTCATCTCAGTTGCTACTTTGCTTGGAGCTTTCACCAGTCTTCTGTTTCTTTACAGGCTTTTCGGGCACTGCTTTTTTTTTCCTTTTCACCTTTTTGTCAACTTCACTGTCCGAATCACTGGCAGATGAGCTTGAAGATACAAGTTCTTTTGTTCCACTCAGTGCCTGCTGCTCTCACTGCCTTCTTCTTGGTTTGCCTTCCCCCCACCCATCCACTCATAAGCATCTTTTATATAGTAAAGGTAAAGGGACCCCTGACCATTAGGTCCAGTCATGACCGACTCTGGGGTTGCGGCGCTCATCTCGCTTTATTGGTCGAGGGAGCTGGCATACAGCTTCTGTGGTCAGCATGACTAAGCCGCTTCTGGCGAACCAGAGCAGCGCACAGAAATGCCGTTTACCTTCCCACCGGAGCAATACCTATTTTTTAAAAATGTGAGCTGACAAGAGACAGTCCTGTCTACCATTTCAATAGTCATTTACTGCATTATCCTGATTCCGCTACACAACCCATGTGTGGTCATTGCATTGTGCCCTTTAAAAACAAGCTGTTTTTAAATTTCCCACAAAGTATCATAATGCATGACACGGATCCTTGAGTGTAAACCTGATAACTGGGCAACAGTGTGATCCAACCCATGTCTACTCATAACTAGGTTCTGTTGAATTCAATAGGGCTTACTTCTCAGGTGAGTGCAGCCTAAGAATTATATTTCATTTCATTTTTTCATTTTATTTTATTTTATAATAATTTTTATTGGTTTTTTAACAAAAAGACAAACAAAACACAAAACAAAAACATATAAAAAACATTTAAAACATGACTTCCCCATACCTCCCTTTCACTGCATCCTTGTTTTGCAACTCTTTAGCAACCCTTCAGTCAATTTCTCTAATAGTTTTCTTTAAATTTCCTTAATGTTAATGTTTACAGCTGTAATTCTCTATTTCTTACCCCCAGACATCTTATCAGTCCTCAATTTTACAACAATTTTTAAGATATATTTTAAATTTCTTCCAGTCCTCTTCCACTGTCTCTTTCCCCTGGTCACGGATTCTGCCGGTCATCTCTGCCAGTCCCATAAAGTCAATCACCTTTGTCTGCCATTCTTCCAGAGTAGGTAGTTCTTGCATCTTCCAATACTTTGCCAACAGGATCCTTGCTGCTGTGGTCGCATACATAAAAAAAGTCCTATCCTTCCTTGGCACCAACTGGCCAACCATGCCCAAGAGAAAAGCCTCCGGTTTCTTTATAAATGGCCACTTAAGGACTTTTTTGATTTCATTATAGATCATTTCCCAAAAGGCTTTAATCTTTGGGCAGGTCCACCAAAGATGATAGAAGGTACCTTCAGACTCATTACATTTCCAACATTTATTATTGGGCAAATGGTAGATTTTTGCAAGCTTGACTGGGGTCAGTTTTCTGGCACCCTAAAGAGGATGAAGTAGCTGCAGTAATACTATTCCCATGCTATCATGGGCAGTATTTCTGTAACGTTATATTTCTCAAGGTTATTCCCACAACTGCAACAGCTAGAACTAAATGAACTAGTTTCAGACTTCATTATGCTGTGTAGCTGCCAAAGACCGTTAAGTGATGTAAAAATCCCCTCTGGGCCTTGTTATAATTTTTAAACACAAGATTGGGCTTGCCAGCAACAGAGGATGACTTCGGAAAGTAACAGGAGCTATAGGATGGAAGCTAATATTTTGATTTTCAATGCACATAATTAGTGTAACTAAAAAGCCTATCATTACCAGTGATGTGGGGAAAAACCCCACCTACTGTAAGGTCTGCCGCACAGCCCAAGCCCTTGCATGCATCTATAACGTTCTTTTACACATTTCTGTGTTCTCTCTTTGTCCCCCTCTCAAGCTTTCATTACACCATGATTACAATAAGAATAAATGATCCTGATATATCAAAATGGTGTATCTTTGGTTCAAAATGACATTAAGTCTTAGCCTTGGCTTTAACACCAGCATCTTTATGTAGGGCTGGGAGAGAGACCCCTTTTTGAAACCTTGGAAAGCCTCTACCAGTCACTGTAGATGGTATGAGGCTGTAGACCGTCTTCTTGTGTTCCAAGGGGGAAAACCCATTAAACTGAATTAAGTCTGACAAGACCTCTCCCCGTCCATATTTAGACTGAAATTGACATAGTTTGACTGCAATACATTGAGTACTTTTGAACATAACATACTGCCCTTCAAAATGTTTTTCTTCTTGAGAATAACTGGCCTATAGAAGAGTTTGATCTACCATAATTCAGTGACTCACATCCTATGTGAGCATTGCTTGATCCCAATAGAATTACTAATTTGCCTTTCCTGTGACTTTTGTTCTAAAGTAGGGCTGCCATACGTCTGGAATTTTCCAGACATTACTGGGATTTCAAAGGCCGAAGTGACGTCTAGGGAGAATTTCAGGAAGGCGACAGTTTGTCCTGGATCTTTGGCAAGTAAACCAAAAAATTGCGGGGTTTTTTTTTTTTTTTGCTTTTTCATTAAAAAAAAATGCTCAACAACTTTGGGGTTTGAAATATGGCAACCCTATCTAATGGACTAACATGGCTATGTGTTTTTGATAGTCATCCATTACTTTTATATTCTGCTTTTCTGCCACTGGCAGTTAGAGTCTTCTGAAGAGAATGTGTAGAGTCTAATAGGCACAATATTAGAGGGAAAAGAGATTGAGTGAGATGAGGAAAATAATTAACTTCAGGTACCAACTCTGCTGTCCTAATGTTACATAATCATTATAATGATCAGGTGGAACAGCCACTGGGGGAGCCAGTTCTGGAAGAAGAGCCTTATGTAATGTGCATGCAATCTTCATGAGCAAATTGCTCTACAGTTGGCAAACATTTAAACCTGCATTATACTATTATTATCCTTTAAGTCAGGGCTGGCATCAGCTCCTTGCATGTTTGGGCAGCTGGAAGGCGACCTCAGTGGTTTCAAAAGGTTTGCCACTGATGCTTAAAGCGAATGTTATCTATACACCCTTGATCATAGCATTTTTCAAAACCTCTTAGCACTGGTGAGGGCTAAGAACTTTAAACAAGAGTTAAAGCATTTGCATGTTAGATTTTAACAAAGCTGCATGTCTTCAAGGCTGCTTTTAAGAAAAGAGTGACACTTGTTCTCCAACTTTATCCTGAAGTGTCAGGAACAGCAAGGCTGTAGCTGAATGTATATTATGCAGTCATAAGTTACGGTAAGTACTATTGGCTGTCCCAGACCATTATTACATGATTGCATTATGCCTTGAAATTAAGGCATTCAAAATTCTTTGTGCCTTCTCTGACAGTTTCTTTAGAGATAATTGCTGGCATGACAGGAAGTGTGATGCACTAATTTACCAGGCCATTTACAGCCATTCTCAAATACAGAACATCAGCAGAAACAAAACACTGCTTTATGTATTTATTATTTGTTCTCTCACACAAAGTCACACATCTGAAGTTATTATGCACTATAAGGAATGGTTACAGAGGAAAAAAGATTCTCAAAAGCCACAGCCTTCAAATGCTTGTAGGGTGAGCTACCGTTGCTCACTGTTCCCGCTCCTGCCAACCTAGTAGTTCAAAAGCATACCAGTGCAAGTAGATAAATAGGTACTTCTGTGGTAGGAAGGCAAACGGTGTTTCCGTGTGCTCTGGTTTCCGTCAAGGTGTTGCGTTGCACCAGAAGCGGTTTAGTCATGCTGGCCACATGACCCAGAAAGCTGTCTGTGGACAAACGCCAGCTCCCTCACCCTGAAGCAAGATGAGCGCCACAACCCCATATTCACCTTTGACTGGATTTAACCACCCAGGGGTCCTTTACCTTTACCTATGGTAAAAGGTTAAGAAATGGGTCCCCCAGATGCATGATTAAAAGTAGGTCCTGGCTCTGACAAGGTTGAAGACAACTGGATTACAGGATACCGATTTGCAGCAGCAGAGGATTTTCGTCTCCCAGGAATGCATACAGCAGACTGTGAAGTAAGAAAACTTCCAGTTTCTCAAAGGGAGTATTCAGCATGAAGCTGAAGTTCAAATCCATTAGGAAATTCAATACAGTGGATCTCTGACCCAACAGACCCTGGGAGTGCCTACCTCATAGTGGAAATTGCTCCATTTCCAAAATGGCTTGTTTTTTTAACTACCCACCTTCTTGTGCCAATTTATCCCCTGCAGCCCTAGTTAGGAGTGCATTAATTGGATTGCTAAGTAGTCTGCATGTTATATCTTGCTTTTTGACTTGTTCACTTCCTTCTGAGTAAGTGAAGTCCTTTGTTTTGTTAGGTTATTTTGGGGCGTCACTGTGCTCTTTGTTTTGAATATTTGCACAATTCAAACTTAACCTTTAGGCGTAGTGTCATCCACCCTACAATTTGCTGGCTGAAGCTGTTCTTGATGGGGCACCAGGTTGGGTTTTTTTTAACTGCTGTGTATTATGGTTGCAACTGCATGGATTAATCTGTGAGAGGGCGGTAATGATAGGGGAGGGAATACCAGTGTCAGCACAGGTTATGAGAGTGAAGCTGCTGAAAAGTGACGGCACACTAGTTTGGTTCTTCCAGATGTTAGTTTTGTAGCACAGCTTGGGTGTCAAATGGGTTCCCTTTCTCTCCCCACCCTTCTCATATCAAATTCAATTTTCCTTACATGGTTTCTGTGAGTTGCGTGCTAAAGAAACAGCTTCCCCCAGATGTTATAAATAGAATGCTGGAAATGCAAAGTAGAAGGAACTTTTTCCCATATGTGGTAGACATGTAAAAAAGTTCAAGTATGGTATATTGGGAAATGATATATGAGATAAAAATAGGTTTAAAACAACTCCCCCCCCCCAAGTTAGGAATCGTTCAGAGGTTCCTAGGAATCAGAATAACTTATTCATGTATGCAACAACGGCTCAGATCTTGTTAGCCCAACAATGGAAAGTGAGAGAGGTCCCTAGTAAGGAAGATTGGCAATTTAAGGTAAGAATATGCAGAATTAGCAGGCCTAGAATAAGAGTAGAATAAGAGAACAAGACGACCAGGTATTTAAAGAGTGGAATTTTGTTGTTGAGCATACTGAAAATAATTGTGTACACTTGAAAGACGCTGGCAGAATTAAAGTAATTCAACAGAATAACATTTTGAACTGATGTAAGATAGGAAAATTAAATTAGATGGCTATATTAAAATATGCAGGAGTGGTGGATAAGTTAAATGAACCTTGGAAGGGGAGGGAGGGAAGTCAATGAATGCATGGTATAATAAAAGATGTCTAATTTGATAATTTAATAAAAGATAAGAAATAGTAATAGTAATAACTGTAGCGAAGGAATAAAAGGTTTTAGAACTGTGACATTCTGATCCAGTTCCCATGGTTCAGCGTGAGCAAGGGAACACGTAGATTCCCAGAAAGAAGATTGCAGCTGTTTTGCAGTCATGCTGCCAACTCCCATCAGCCATACTGCACAATAGACTGGCCTCAAATACTTGTTGGAAATTTGGGTGCCACTCAGCTGAGGGGGTGGCATGGGTTCAAGGAGTAATGAGCCTCCAGCTTCCCAGACTATCCCTGTACTTTCATCACCATGCTGACTTCTCTCTCTCTTTCATGTTCAGACTGGCAAGTCTCAGGCTGCATCCTCTTTATAACTTCCCGATCCTCCTCACATTCTTTCTCTGGACCTTGAGCCAAGAGAACATCTTGGATACGCCTTCTGAGAACAAAGGGGCAATCATGGCTTCTTTGTTTCTCCACCTAGATAAGCTAGCTAGGTCAACCAGAACTCTGCGTCTCAGTCTGAATACCTTTCAACTAAAAGTGTGCTCCAAGCATGGGTTCATTTAGTGAAGGTTATGCATATTGTTGTAAACAAGAATCTGCCCTTTTCCCCTTATGGGGTATCCAAGAGCCCATATAGAGTCCTTACATAGGTTCCCTATTGGTAAGAGAAAATAACAGAGGCCAACCAGAGAATATTGAGAAGCAAAGCAGCTAGTAAGCCTGATCTTTATTGATCTGTTGCAACAGGGTGCTCCCCTCACATGCAGAAGAGGAGGAACCCAGAAAGATGGAGCACAAGGCCTTATATAGACATTTTAAATTCCCTGCCCTGGAGCTCAAGATCACCCCTCCATACATGCATCACAGAAGGGGTGTAACCCAAGACCACCACCCCAGATACATCATACCTACATCACAGAAAAGGCAGTCTAAAACAGAAATTTGAATGTTGTTTATCTCCTGTCTGGCAGGCTACTTGATTGGATACCCTGCTTACTTGATTGGATTGCCTGGGGAGCCTGGCCAGTCTTTTGTAATGATAAATACTTAGTTCCTGGGCTAGGTCACAGGCTCACACCCTATTCATATCTTAAATGTGCCCTTAAGACAGGATTTGTGAAGGAAAAGACAATGGGGAGACTTTTCCATTTTCCTTTGACTTTGCAGAGAAAACATTTGCTCAGTTTGGGAATCAAAATGGTTTCTGGTCGGTCTTCCTGTGCTGATCTATGTACGTGCTTGGTTGGTACACTTATGAACATTAAACGTGTATCTAAGACCTCAAAATTCCCATCACAGAATAAACACAATATCTGCTCACTGGAAGGGTGAGTTTGGAGTTTATGGTTGCCCAGTACCCAACCTTTGCTTTTGCTTCTCCCCCTACCCCACACCGCAGTCAGATATTGATTGGGGGGGGGGGGCGGAATTAACGACCAGAGTCACGGATAAGGTCTTTGACTTTATTGACACATGGGTAGATGAGCAAACAGAAGGCAGCCAAGATCTATCCATCCAAACTGGATGTTCAAAATATTTTCAAGGACCAATTCTACAACCACTAGGGAGTGTTTCACCCAGTGCCACCTGCCTAACTCACGGGGGACTGCTCTCCTCTTTCAGGTAGTCCTTGTAAATCCTCCTCATCCGCTGAATCTCCTTCTCCGGGGGCTGCTGCCAGTCATACCACTCATACCACGCTGTCTTGTTCTGCAGGGCTGGGGACGGAGGGGTCTTGGTGACAGCTGGATGCCGGTTGCTGTAGTCCTCGTGGAAAGTGACAAAGGGGACGCTAGAGGATAAAAGGCCTGAGGGAGGGGGTGGAGTAAACATGTCAGAAAGACAGCTTCTTGCTATCTCCAAAGAAGATGGAATGACGCCCCCTCCCACACCCACAATATCTCCCTGTTGCTGGTCTGCAGAATCTCCCACTGCTGATATGGAGTACGGGTGGGGCTGCATTATCCCACACACAGCCCTGCAGGCATCCCCTCCCCCTCCAGCTTCAACCCAACTCTCTTCCCCTCCTTTGCTCAGCTTCATGCCACTCACCACTGTCCCGAGCCATATGAATAGCTTTGGTCAGTTGCTGATACTTCTTCATACAGATACCTGCGACGGAAGGAGGCAAACATTTCAAAGTGCAGCAGAGACTGCAGTCGCATGCAAATAAAAACTTGTTTGCACTTAGGGATGGAGAGTCTATCTGCTGGAACTCCGTTCGACCGAGCTACTCCTCCGGTCAAGTCTTCGGAATCTCCTCCGAAGGTGATTAACGACCTAAGCCTTTGACGGAGTTTCAGGCACGTTCCCATTCCGCAGAGTATACAAACAGCAGCAGAAGGACGAGAAATATATGCTACAGCACTACGTTTTATATCTAACTACGCAGGACAGAAAAGAATATACATCTGCTCTCTGTGAAGTCAGAGAACCAACTGGTACAAAGAAACAGGAAACCAGTAACATCAACACCTGTCTCCCGTCAGACTTCCAACAGTCTGGAATGTAAACAGAGTCCTGTGACTCCAAAAACTGCACAGTGGCATAACAGAAATCCAACACTTCTTATACCTTAGAACCTGGGCTGGCCAACTTCTCTACTCATGGAGTCGATTCTCCAAAGTGAACTTTTTCATGAGTAATCATGAAGCTGATGTCACAAAAGAGCTGGAAAGTTATGGAGTTTGGGCATGAGCAGGCCTTTCCACAGGAAAATGAGAAGGCTCATGTTTCTAGGAATTCTAGGAAGTTGCCTTATTCCGAGTCAAACTACCTGACAGTCTAGCCAGTGCTGCCTCCTGTGATTGGCAGTGGCTCGCTCACCAGCATGTTAGGCAGATCACCTGCTGCCTTGTTTGCTTGTTAATGCCAGGGATTAATCCTGGGAACTTGTATTGCAAGGCATGTACCCTCCCACCCAACTACCATCCTTTCCCTAAAACCTGGCCACACAGCATGACCAATCCCAAGAAGGTCAGGTTGTGCAGCAAAACTATGCTTCTGGCTGACAGGCTACTCTGAGTGGCACCTAGAAAAATATATATTTTTTAAAAACCATAAAGAGCCCTGTTGGATCAGACCAAAGCTCATTACTCCAGCATCCTGTTTCCTCCAGCTTTTTCAGAAAGCCCACAAGCAGGTCTTGAAGCAAGTGGTGTATACAGTGGTACCTCGGGTTAAGAACTTAATTCGTTCCGGAGGTCTGTTCTTAACCTGAAACTGTTCTTAACCTGAAGCACCAATTTATCTAATGGAGTCTCCTGCTGCTGCCGCGCTGCTGCCGCTGCACGACTTCTGTTCTCATCCTAAAGCAAAGTTCTTAACCCGAGGTATTATTTCTGGGTTAGCAGAGTCTGTAACCTGAAGCGTATGTAACCCGAGGTACCACTGTGCCACCTTTCTTCCAATGATCTCAGGGTGGTTCACAACATAAAAATACAAAATAAGTACGCAAAATGCATAATAAAATACCCCCCAGCACATTTAAAAGGTCTTAGAATGTTTATTCAGCCAAAGGCCTGGTTATAGAGAAACCTTTTTGCCTGGCGCCTAAAGATATGTAGTGAAGGTGCCAGGCGAGCCTCCCTGAGGGCATTCCACAAACAAGGAGCCACTGCAGAAAAGGCCCATTTTTGTGTTGCCACCCTCCAGAATTCTTGTAGAGGGGGCACACAAAGAAAGGCCTCAGATGATGAGTGCAGGAACCAGTTGGTTAATATGTGGAGAAGACGGGAGAAAGCTAGAATTTTTCTAGTGCTGTCAACTATTTCAGTCCAGTCCAGTCCAGTCGCTCTGTGGTGTTTGTCCTAACAGGGCCAAAATTAATAATGATTACTGCTGCACTCAGAAGACCCAGGGTCAAATCCCAATTCAGGCACAAAGCTCCATGGATGGCCTTGGAGAGGAAGAAGACAACCATGAGTCTTTTGAAAGAAAGGTGCAATAAATAGGCAATGGACTAGGATCATGGCTAATGAAGCCTAATAGATATTTATTCCATGTATTTGACTAACCCCTTTTTAAAGCTGTCTAAATTTGTGGTCATCTGGCTGCAGTGAATTCCCTAAAAAAATATGTATTGCGTGAAACAGTTGTTTTTTTAGGGGGTCTGCCCTGAATCCACTGTTAACCAGTTTTAGTGAGTGACCACAAGTTCTAGTACAATGGGAAAGAATTTGGAGGCTGAGAAGAGCCTCTCTGGTATAGAATTCTCACTTCCTTCCAGTGCCAGAAACCTCAACAAGGTAGACAACAGCAGGGATGTAGAATTAAGTGGAATGGGGGGGGGGGTATAAAGGGCAAAGGGTGGCTTACCTGTATGTGTCGGGTGGTAGGCGATGCCTGTGTGGGGGCTGATGAACTGCTCCAGAAGCCTCACATTCTGCAGGAATAATCAGACTTTACATGTTACAATTCAAAAAAGGGATCATGGGCACTAAAGCTATTTCTGCCAGTTCACTATGAAGCTGCCTTATACTGTTAGTTAGACCATTGGTCCATCTTAAGCTCAGTCCTGTTGATACTGACTGGCAGCTGTTCCACAGGACATCAGATGTATCCCTCCTGGCCCTACCTGGAGATGCCGAGAATCGAACCAAGGACCTTCTAAATGCTAAGTAGATGCTTGACCACAGAGCTACATAGCTCTTCCATTTAGGGCCATGTGACATGCTGTGGTGGCGATGTGAGCCAGGGGCCTTCTCTGCAGCCACAGAGTGTCCTCTCTAGGGAAGGTCACCTCATTCCTCCCTTATTGGCTCTTAAGATGTCAAGGCAAGGAAGCTGGAGGGCCTTGAAGGTTGTACTTTTACCTCTCTTACCAGTCCCTGCTGTTCTGATTAACATGGCGACCAATCCCCCCCCACCCCCTTTTCAAAATGTAGCAAATTTTTATACTATTTCTAACAAGTCTTGTTCTCTGCTTTGGAGACTTTCAGTTGAAAAGCAGGTTATTTCAATTCAGAAACAAATTTTGGTTCCTCTTACCCTATAATCCAAGAAGAGGTTTTGGTCTCTGCAGATAGGGCAGGGATTCCCACAGATGTGCTTTCCTCTCTGCAGGAACAAACGTATCAAATGAATGTCATTACATATATATAAAAAAAGAGGTGCTGGTATTGATAAAAGTATCATTGGTTCCACCACAAAATGGATACTATAGGCAGTCCAAAAAGTAGTGACGGTATTGTCTCTATACATATACTTACTCTCTCTCTCTCTCTCTCTCTCTCTCTCTGATGCAAAGTATCCATTTGGAACTTAGTTTTCCTGGCACACATCACAAAAAAGGGGGAAAGAAACACACTCACAATGCAAGTCTTCCGGGTCTTCTGTGGTGGAATCTGGCCCTTGTGATTGCGCCGGTAGCCGAACCAGACGGGATTGCTGCCATATCTTTCTATGTATTCTAAAGCAGGAGAGAGAGAAAACGATGCCAGTCTATCACAGCCGCATTTTGTCAAGGCTCTCCGAAAGGACAACACAGCAGAAGTTTTCATCCTCCTGAGCCCAACTATTACAGATTCAAGTACACATCCACTTCACACTGCGTGCCCCAGAAGAAACAACAGGATTACTGTCCTGTGAAGGAAACGTGGGCTGCAGCTCTATTGACTTGTGAGCAAGCCCCACTAAGCCATGTAATTTACCCCCGAGAAAGTCATGGCTTCGACTGCACCGTTTGTCAAAATCACAGATGGTGGTTAAAGGAACGTTGGTGTTGTGATGAACCACACCCACTCAAAAAAAATAATTATTATTTAACACACCCTCTCCAAGACTACATGCATCCCTTTGTCTCTTTCCCTTTGAGCACAAGCCCATGCATGGCTACTCAAATGTAGGTCCCACTGGGTTCAATAGATTTTATTCCCATCTTAGTGCGAAACTGTTCTCGGAGCCTCTCTGCAGCTCTGTCTCAGCCTATCCTTCAGCTGTTAATTCCCCACTGTATTCCTTCCAGAGATATCTGTTCCTAAGACTTGACCACCCTCAGTTTCCCCAAAGTTTCCTGCTCCTCTTCCCTGCTGCCCCATGTGGCTTGAACTCCCCACATAGCACTTTCTTCCTTCAAAACCTACCGCTCTCATGAGGGTTTTTACTTAACTGCTTAGTTCTCACTCCCAAATCAACTGGAGCTTATGTAGCTGCTCTTCATCCAGTACTGCCCTTGCCTCACTCTTTCTTGCCTTGACCCCATTACCTCCCTCTGCGGTTTAAATTTACATCCTAATCTCTCTCTCTCTCTCTCTCTCTCTCTCTCTCACACACACACACACACACACAGAGAACGCTCTATAAAACACCATGAACACTGATAGTGCTATATAAATAAAAACAGCACAGAATTGCATGCTGGGAGTTCAGTGAGTTTTAAAATCTAGCAGTCACCCAATTGCTACTGCTATGTGCCCCAAGCAAACTTTATGGCTTTGCTAACCATTCTTTACTGAGAATCTGGTAAATATTCATAGATGGCCAGAAGAAACTACTTTATACTGAATCAGGCCAATGGGTCATCTGGTGTCATACTGCCAATGGCTCTCCAGAGCTTCAGGAAGAATGTTCCAAGCCCAGCAACTGGAGGTGCCAGTGACTGAACTTGACCCAGTGAGCTTAGTGCGCAACTGTAGCTGGAAGGAGGAAAACAAGATAGCCGCACGAACCCAAAGCAGAGAGCCAATGACTGCATGTTCCCAACAGATACAAGGGAAATCACACAGAGCAAACATGCCTGGAAAAAATACTTCTGAGAACCATTTGTATGCTGTTCCACGGGAGAAAGGCATAGCACACTTATAAGAACTGCATGTACGTAATGGTGTATGTGGGGTTAAAAAAAGAAAAATGTAAAGTCTAGCACATGGATAGGCAAACTAAGGCCCAGGGGCCGGATTGCGGACGGTCCGGGAATCAAAGAAATGTTAATGATGTCGCCAGGCAGACCACAACAGGGAGAGCATTCCACAAGTGGGGAGCCACAGCTAAAAAGGCCCTTACCCTTGTCACCAACTCCAAACCGCCTTCAGGGCTGCAATGCCCATCAGCCTCAAACAGAGTGGCCAATGGTCAGCTCCTGTATGTAACTGTACTGTTACATACAGGCAGAGGTCAACATTCTTGGCCATGGGAATTATCCCAGGAGTAGCCAATGTGGCGACCGCAGCGCCTGGAGACAGTCAGGTTGTGTATCTGCAGTAATGACCAGAGGAGGAATAACCACTGGGATGAGTACAAAGAGAAGAAATTCCATGGTACACCTGCAGCAGCACAATCAGACACCTTCACCTGCCACAGCTGCAACAAAACATGTCTCTCCAGTATCAGCCCCTACGGCCACAGCAGGTGCTGTAACTCTGCAATGGTTTGACTTCACTCACAAAGGTGCACTCGTCCACTGTCTCCCTAGACAGACAGATGCCAACATGAGCCAATGTGGCATCCTCCAGATGTTGTGGACTACAATTCCCTAATCCACAGGCCATCCAGGCCAAGGCTGGTGGAAGTTGGAGTCCACAACATCTGGAAAGCACCACACTGACTAACCCAGCATTATCCACTTTTATCTATGTAAAAAGATCTGCAGTCACATGAATGTCATTGCAGTTCATGCCCTATTCTTCAAAGACACAACACCACTTACACACACACACACACACACACACACTGCTGCTGTCCTTATATTCCCCAGATACCTTCAGACTCAAAGTACTCCCACGGCTTCTCTTTAAAACGTGATTCTGTCTCAGAAGCCGCTTGCTCTGTGGGTTCAGCTTCGCCGGCCTCTGTGCTGTAAATACGGAAAGTTAATCGCTCGGGCTGCAGGATGGAAATGCTGGATACATTCTAAAGGGCAGAAGCAAAGCAAGGCATGTGTAAAAAGGCAGATATCGATATGAATGGTGACAGTGGTTTGTTTTTGTTTTTTTTTAAAGCAGAAACCGTGTATAGGGAAGTTTTTAATATTTGATGTTTTACAATTTGTTGAAAGCCACCCAGAGTAGCTGGGGCAACCCGGTCAGGTGGGTGGCATACAAATTACGTAATAATAATACAGTAATTGTTGTTGTTGTTGTTGTTGGTATTACATCACAGCAAGTTCAAAAAGCTATATTCCTCAATGAAGTGTTCAGAAATTAAGGGCCCCATTTGCCATCTCCACTGCCAATTCAGCACACAATAGAAGACAAAAAAACTACCGTATCCTCATACTTTCTCGAAACTATGCAAAATAAGTAGCAGTCATATTTTCACTTTTCCTATAGGGAAATTAAGATGGTCAGTATGGGGAATTCTGTAGTTATGATGGAATTCAAAGAATTCTGAGATCCTGGCTTCACACAATATCCATTATGGGACAGAGAAGACATAGTTCTCCTGTCTGTTAACCATAGTTAAAAGAATGAAAGTGAGCTTGCATGCTCTCTCCTCCATCAAGCAGTGTACACAATAGTTGAGCTGTACAAATCACCAAGTGTAAGCGATAGCTTGCACCTGTGTCCACTGTAATGTATGAACAAGCCTATTAGAAATAGCTATTGTTACACTTTAAAGAATTGGTATATTTTGCTTTCTCCCCCACCCTTCTCCTTTTTAGACTGAAAGCTTATGGGAGGGAATGTCTTATTTTGATTGGCTGTAGGAAGGATGGGGGGGCTTTTCAGATGAAGAGCAGCAGGGGGAGCTTTCTCTGCGTAAATAAAATGAAGAAACATGGAGAGGCTAACATAGATTTAGCTTATTTATCCTCTAATAAATTTAATAAATAATTTGTCCTCTATTAAAGCTATATAAAAGAGACTAGAACTGGCTATGAATTTAGCAAGTAATTAAATCAGGCTGCAATTCTTACCCTGCCTTACTCGAGAGTAAGCCCCATTGACTTCAACAAGGCTTTCATTTGAGTAGGCATTGTTGTAAATAAAAAAATTGCCCTTTTCCCTTATGGGGTATCCAAGAGCCCATATAGAATCCTTACATAGGTTCCCTATTGGTAGGAGAGAATAACAGAGGCCAACCAGAGAATATTGAGAAGCAAAGCAGCTAGTAAGCCTGATCTTTATTGATCTGTTGCAACAGGGTGCTCCCTTCACACGCGGGAAAGGAGGACCCAGAAAAATGGTGTGCAAAGCCTTATAAAGACTTTTGAAATTCCCATCCTGTAGATCAAGACCATCCCCAGAAACATCATACATATATCACAGAAATTTTAATATTGTTTTTCTCCTGTTGTTGTTTATCTCCTGTCTAGCAGGTTACTTGATTGGATTGCCTGGGGAGCCTGGCCAGTCTTTTGTAATGATAAATACTTAGTTCCTGGTCATGTCACAGGCTCACACCTTATTCAAACCCCCTTAAGACAGGATTTGTGAGGGAAAAGACAATGGGGAGGTTTTTCCACTTTGACCTTGCAGAGAAAACATTTCTTCAGTTTAGGAATCAAAATGGTTCCAGGTTGGCCTTCCTGTGCTGATCTATGTATGTGCTTGGTTGGTACAGTTATGAACATTACCATATATCTAAGACCATAAAATTCCTATTACAGCATAGATAGGATTGTGCTGTTTTGTCATTAACTGGCTAATGCTCTTAGCAAAGGATAAAGGTGAATTAACACACTAACATGCGGGCACCACCAATTACCGGTAATTAATTATATTCTGATATGGTACTTTAGATTATAATCTCTTCCGGACAGAGACTGGAACATTGTAAAGTAAGAATCACAGCCTGTAATACAGAATTTACACCCATGCTTCCCAAGTCCAAAACCGCATTCCATTTCAGTTACAAAGCCGTAGCGGACATTTAATACAGAAACAGTAGTTTAAGATTTTTTTTCCTGAATAGATAAATGGATGGTTTACAATGCCTACATAAACACAGCGATGTAACCATGGATACAGGCATCCAGCTTTCTGCAGCGGGAAGAAGAGGAAGAGCCCCGTCATTTAAAGCCCTAAAAACGCGCAAGGTTTCTTGTCAGGTAAAAGAAACAACGATGCAGAATTAGAGAAGGTCAAGTAAGGAGAAGGGAACAGAATTAGCCGAATTTAGTAGGAGCACAAAGAGAAACCATTTTGTTTCTGCGGAAGCCTCTAACCCCGCATAGTAAAACGAATACTTCCAGTTGTAGGCGAGGTCCCCGGTGAAACATAAAAGGCTCCTCACCTGCGCCCAGAGAGGCCTCCTAAGCACAGTGCGAGCCACCAAGCAGCCCAAGCTCCTGCTGAGCAGCATGGCACAACTGGAGGCCGCCATCTTGGAGTCCAGAGGTTTCGCTGCGCATGCGCCATAGCGCTCCTTCCTCAAGGTGACCTTGAACGTGGTGCCCTTGGGGCATCGACAGCTTTGGGCCCATAGTTAATTTTTTTTATTCCCCACCAGCCTCCGGTATTTATTCACATATAAAACCCTACGACAAAAAACAAAATGGAAATTTATTTAAATTCGCGTTTTGCTATGACGCGGCCTTCCCCCCGTTCAGCCCAGTCTCGCGCACGCGCACAACGCTCCCCACAATAAAACACTGCGCCACAACCCACCGAACGAAACCCCCCCCCAGGGCCCCAAAGAGAGAGCTTCTTCACTGCGCATGAGCACAATGGTTGACCATTGTGCC
Source organism: Podarcis gaigeae (assembly GCF_964106915.1). NCBI lineage: Eukaryota > Metazoa > Chordata > Lepidosauria > Squamata > Lacertidae > Podarcis > Podarcis gaigeae. The sequence continues at coordinate 110,138,772 of NC_139679.1, forward strand.
GAGTTCGGTACTCGCCGTCAACCACCGAGCTAAGCGCATGCTCGGTTTGTGACGCCATCTCGCACTCACCTTCCCTGCCCCCCACGGAAACTAGGGCGGAGGCCGCGCGCGAGCGCGCACACGTCGCAGGTCTGGCAACGGATCGCGCATGCGTATTCGTGTTCTACTAACTGCGCCACAACCTTCACGGGCGGAATTTTTTATTTCGGCTCAGTTAGTCCGATTGGAATTCAAAATGCGATTCAGGTGATGTGCTTTGAAGTAAATTTTGATTCGGATTTGGCCGGGCAACTGTGTCGGCGTGGGGCGGCGGCGCGCGCTCTCGCCTTTGTTCTTTACCGCATCGCGCGACGATGGGAGGGGGGAGTTGGGGAGAGGGAGTGGCCTCATATAAAAGCCTCCGCGCGCGCCCGGGTCGGCCATTCTGGGGTCTGTTAAAAGGTAAGTACGGTGTATCTCGGAACGTTATTGTGGGGAACGGCTAGGGTGGGGACAAAGGGGCATTACGTTAGGGTTATTTTTATCTTCCCCCTTCCCAGAATGCGTCTTAATTGGCGATTTTTAGTAAATTATTTGATTGGCTGTACCTGGAGGTAAATTGTCCTTTCAAGACTATTCTTAAATGAATTCTCCCCAAAGGAAATATTTCCCATTTAAAACCGAGCAACTTAATTTTAAAGGGACGTCTTCCCTTAAAAAGAAAAGGGGAAAAAATATTTTCTTCGCCCCCGCCCGCCCCAATGATCGTCGCGGCTTCCTCTCCTTAACAAAGGCTTGTTGTTACGTAACAGTTCGGTTTTATTGCTTGCTTTTTCTCCCCCTCTGAGTTTAAATTCTTAAGCTTAACTTTGTGATTTTTTTTCTCTTTTCTTGTTATAGGTTTGGTTTGGCTTGAGATACCACCGTCGAACTTGCTCCGCGAAACAAAGAGAAAAATACCCCCACAATCTTGAGCCTCTGAGACGACACTAAAAAAGCCAGCTACATTTCAGATCGTCTGTATTGGGAAGCTGATGAAATTCTTTGTGACCTTGAAGGAGAACCGCCACTAAAAAACATAAAAAAACAAAATTAATATTTAGCAACAACTTTCCCTGATTTTTTTAATAGGCAACTTTTTGTTATTTATTGACCGTCCAAAAAGTTGCTATATTTTTTAAAAATGAAAACCAAATATTTTTTCTTTAAAAACACAGCTTAATCCAAAAAAAAAAAGCTAAACCTTGAGGCGCTGTCGACGAGAAAATTAATTGGATAGTAAGTGTCGCATTTTCAACCAACAGACCAAAAGAAAATTGGTCCGTGTCGAAGTGAGCTAATGGCACGAAGAAAAGACAAAAAAATGGAGGGGAAGTGGGTTTTGTTTGAGGTGTTAACCCTTAAGACTCGGGCATTTTGTCACCTAAAATGCATATTTATAAGGAGCATGATGGTCTCAGATAATCCATCATCTCCAGGACTTGTCAAGGGTTAATGAGCTCCCACATAATAGATGGTGGTGACTGAGCCATAAAGTACTACTTCTTTGTGTGGGAGACAGAGAAATGGAGCTAAATAAGCAATCTGTACATAAAGATTGCAGGGTAAGAGGCGAAGGGATGAAGAAAGCAATAACTTTGTTCTAGCCAGTAGTTAGACAGTTTAAAATACAGGGTGATATGTCAGTATTTCTAAATTTGTCAATGTTAAAGTGGGGGCTGTGGGGTTTTTTTTAAAAAAAAAACTTGGAAGGTTTTATAATGTATATGTAAGTATGTAATGCTGCAAAAAATAACTAGCAATCTAAAAATAAAGATTGCAACATGATGGGAAAATTGTTTTAAACCACTCAATTTTTTTAAAAAAAAAGCCAATTAAGAGTTTTCTCGGACTCAAATGAGGTCTAATGTTTTTAAAATGTTCATCCTATTTATTTCCCCTTGCTGCAATATGGCGGTGCTATTTTATCTTTTGTCCCTGACAAGCAGCATTGTATATTTCCTTTACAGGACCTTCTAATGCCATTTTCTACCTCCTCCCAAGTGGAGGGTAAAAGAAGGGGGGGGAGTGGAGTTAACCCTATAGTAGTGAATAATGGGAGGTTCTTTGAATCTCCGGCATTCGCGGACAAATTCCTTTCTCCCCCCCCCCAAACTGTGTATGTTAAATAGGTTCTAGTCTATAGAACTGACATAATATGCTACAAATTGTGTATATGGTGGGGATTGTATTGCTATAGTTTCCTCTTAATAGATTCTAAAGCCTCTTGCTTTTTTTCCTAATTGCCTGTGCTTCTAAAATGGCGTCGCTGCCTCTTTCCTTCCTCATGTACAAGAACCCACAAGGCTTGCTGGGCAAGGGAGCTGATGTAAGCAGCTTGTAGTAAACTCCTCCCCCTGAATAGCTTGTGTTTGGCGCCCCAAGCAAGCAGACATGAAATGGAGGAAGGAGAGATGATGGGGGGGGGGAGAACGCTTTAACCTTCCCCTTCATCGCCTTTCAAAAAAACCGATCTAATGAAATTCCACTCCCACTTCATATATAGGAGGAGATCTTTAGATACAGCTTGATAAGTGCAAAGTATGATCATAAATCCACAATGTGTTTTTTTAGGTTTCAACATCACATGAGCTTTGGATTTCAGTTATTTCTCCCATGTCTGTCTGCTGTACTTGTATTAGGAATTTTTTGTCAAGTGCTTATGTTTAGTATCAGGCAGGCAAACTGTTTTGTGTCTTTTCCTTCTCTTTTCCCCTTCCCTTTTTTCATCTCTAGGTTTCTTTGAGGGTGGGCTTGATTGGGAAAGCATGTTCAGACAAATTAATTGCTGAGATGAAATGCTACCACTGGACCCCAAATCTTTTGCGAGTGTCAATGACACTTGCTGGAAAAGTTATAAAAGGGGGGGGTGTCTGCATTTTCTCCGGCCACATGCACACAGCTGGGGGAGGGGGTAAGTTTTGTCTTAATTTGCCACATTCCACAGTTCCTGTACAATGTACTAGGAAAGAAGTTATCATTAGGAAAAATGGGAATCCAGCACTTGTATTACCTCATCAAAGGGAGGGGAACAGCCACAATTCCACCTGGTAAGCAAACTCTTTCTGGTATTAATTACATTTCACAACCTTCATTTCTGTTCCAGACCACTTTGTTTTATTTTTGTTTTTTTGCTGCTGTTCTCTTCCATTGTCAGCGCCATGAAGTGACACCTACTGATGCATGCAGGCTGTTAAGGGTGTTAAATGTTTGCCAATCTGCTTAGGACACTAATGTTTAAGTTGGTTAATTCCTTAAAACAGGCGGAATCTGGATTTTTAAAATGGGTCTGCATGAACATCAAAGAGCATTTTAGAGATGCTGCCCTTGTGACTTCCCCCCATTAAGCACTGGATCCTTTACTTTCTGTGGGGAATGTTTCACAAAGCAGAATTTAAATGCCTCCATCTACACCTCCGGTGGTAGCATTTCATATTGTAACACTCCCCTCCCCGAAAGAACAAATGACACTCTTCTGGCTAGAAGTCTTTATAGCACTGAGGCACTTGTCATTTCTCTTGAAGAATATTTCAAAGTGCCCTATTAAGAAAGACACCTATTGTCAGGTTAACTTGTGTTTGGGAGTGGGGAATAGAATGAGGTCAGCTTATATAATACAAGCTTCTTAAAAGTAAACTTTGCAGAAGACAATTTCATCTCAAAATTCGGATATTGGATAATGTTCAGATCATGCACAGATTAAGTGGCCTTTAAATTTCAAAACTGATACGCTCCATTAGAGGTGACGTGATCTTAGGAGAATAAAACATACTGTCCACAACAGTTAGGGGATAACTAGCAGCATTGGTGCATCAAGAATAGTTCCTAATAGGCTTTAGATCCTTAAAGCACAACAGCAGATGTTCATATTGGTTCAGTAAAGACACATCAGAGTGATAATTCCAACACCGTGTGAGCTTAAAAGTTATAATAAAAACTAGCAGTGTCGTTGAACTAAAATTCTATTTTAAAAGATAAGGAATTCAGTTTTAAGATAAGCAAAGTATTGGTGTGAGTAGCAGCCTTTCTGGAAGCACAGTGGCTTACCTAGGAATTTACCCAAACTCGTAAAAGTAAGGCAAGTAGTGTGGCGTAAGACTCCCCTTAAAGCCATTGTTTGAAGGATTCCCTCTTAAGGAAAAACAATGCTTTAGAATCTTTGTTGGCTTGGTATTCTGAAATTTCAATTCTGGAAGCCTGGCAAAAGAGCTGCAGCCCAGTTAAGCATTATAAAGACTAGTGGTGCCACGGGCTTCAGAAGTCTTGGCCTGTTTCCTTATGGCTTAGCTTCTCTGCCAAATGTTATACCTACATTATTAGGTCAGCCAGTGAGCTGGTGAGGCAATGAAATGTCACAAGACTTTGGGACAAGCTGGTTTAGATCCTGTGTGTGCATAGTGTAAAAGCAACAGTCTGAAAAGTTGGCTCTTCCTTAGTAACTTCCCCACAAGTCTAGCATTCTTTTTCTTCATCTCTTAACTGCTGCTGAAGGAAACATGGACTAAGTTAGAACCTTGACCTAAATTTGATGAACAGTAGTACATGTAGTCTGGCCCCTTGCTTCCTGCACACTTTGTGAGGGAAAAGGTATTCCCTTTTGAGAAAATCATTCTTAACTGGAAATTTCAGTGGGGCCAATTTCCATGTAAGTGTAATTAAGCTTGGTGCAAACTAGAAACCTGAGTAATTAACATTTCCCGTAGTAGTTATGGCAATTTGTCCGTTCCTTTTAGGAAATTTATTGGCGTTTAACATAATGCCATAAATTGGTCTGAAAGGTGTCGCAGGACTGCGGTCTGCAGCAGCAGCCATGCAGCTTGAATTTAACAAGACCTATTTGGAAACAAATCCTCTCAACAGTGAGATTTACTTTCAAGTCTATCCAGGATTTCACGTTTAACGTTCCGATCAAATCTTGGCTCCATCTGAAAACCTGTGACATTAATTCAGGAGCTAACCTAAAAAGAAAGATCAGTTGGATGCCATGAACGCCGTTGCTTAGAAAAGTCAGTATGAGCCTCAAGCTAGGTGGTTTTGCTACTTCTAAGTTAAAATTAAAACTGGCTTTTTGAATTTTGCACTTTTGAAATGCTGACCTCAAGTGGAATTGCTTGTCTGCTACAGATCAGTTTCCCCATACTTGCTAGAGTGGAAATTCAGCACACTACCATAGTGAACAGAGTACCTTTCATAGAAAATGAAGCAGACATACTTTTATGTGGGAGTGAGGGGTGATCTGAAAACTTGCAATAAGCAACTGTCACTTCAGTAATTCCCTTGGGAACACATTTATTTAAGACACTTTGCTAACATATATTAATAGAATTGTAGGATATGAAGATGTCTTAATTGGATTAAAATCTCGAGTCCATTCTCTAAAACTGTAAGTATCAAATGACTCTCCCCATGGAGTCCAATCCTGGAGAACTTGTTTTCAGGACAATTGGAGCATTTGGGAGAGGATAATGCTGAATAGATGAGTAGACCTGCTTAGCTTGTGGTTCCAGTATCGCCTGTATCTTCCTAGTTGGTTCTCCGTCCAGTTTTTGGCTTTCTATGGTACAGCCTACATGTTACTTATGCTTCAGCAAGCCCAAATTCTGTAGTGTTTTTGTAAAAAGATTGACAGGAGTCTGTGCAAGATAGCAAAGTAATACAATGGGAGCAAGTAACTCTTTGAGTGATCGGCTTGCTTGCTTGTATGGCAGCAGTTGACACAAGGCATTCTTACAGGAGTGCCTTGTGGGGAACTGCTTGAGGTTCCTTGCATAATTTATTTTCCAAATCCGTGCTTTTGGTTTAGAAGTAGGGTGGAAGTTGATAATTTTTAACTTTACACAATGTGTGAACATGGATGAAACATTTAAGCATTAATTCACAGTTGTCCTAATAAAAAATGTGTTCTCTTTAGCGAAGGTACAACATGCTACAGTGTTTTTATTGCAAGTTGAGTTTTTGCTGACACCTTAAATTACAGGGTGTCAGATATCTGTATTTTTAAAAAACAAATTACCTTGCAATTATTTTCCCCCCCTTTTTGACCTTTGATATACGCTATGAAAGTGGCATAATGTTTAATTTCAAAAAGGTTTGTATATGATCAAGGAACCAGTACATTTAACTGCCTAGTGTTATATCTGCCTCTGGAAGCATTTCTAAGTGTGAAAAGTAGTTGTGTTAACTGTTAAGGAATGAATGCTGAGACTTCCCTTTTTTATGTTCATCTGGCATTTTACTATTTTTTGCCTTTTTTGTTTTTCAAAATAGGAGTGGCATGACTGAGTGCAGATGTATTTAGAATTTGTTCCAAATGGTGTTCTGAGTCTTAAATAAGACAGAGTTTGATTGAATTCCTATGTTTTCAGTCTGCTCTTTGAAAAGACGGCTTTCAAGGTTTTTTAAAAACGAAATGAAGGCTTTGATCCTAAATGGCCCTTTATTCGTATTTATTGGGGGGGGGGGGTATTTTTGTGATTAGTATTTGGAATATGTTACCTCTAATTTGGAAGAAAAATATTTAAAATGCCAACTGTGTTTCACACTGGATCTGTTTGCTTGGGCACTACGTAGTAGCTCTTGTGCCAAGTTGTAGTAAAATCGTGTCCCTGTTTGCAAATACTAGAACTGTATAGACTGGAGACAAGCACAGTTGCCATTTCTGGTAAGGTTACTGAGGGTTGGATTTATGTGCATGTTAATGAGTACAGGCCCTAAAATCTTCCCCTGTGTGCCTTATTGGGAAATATAGCATATATTTGAGGTTTAGTCAGCTATAGGAAGATTATTGGAGTATACTGTTGTCGACTTGCCAGGATCTGACATGGCCCTTATTTTTCTGAATTGCATGTCACATTTCAATACAGTCATACCTTGGGTTACAGACGTTTCAGGTTGTGTATTTTCGGGTTGCGCACCGCGCCGAACCCAGAAGTACTGGAATGGGTTACTTCCAGGTTTAGGCACATGAACAGAAGCGGCGCTGCGGGTTGTGAACGTGCCTCCCATATGGATCACGTTTGCAACCCGCGCGCCCACTGTATGTTCGAAATTTTAGCATGGTCAGTTAACTAGTTTTTCTAATGGAGGATGGATGTTGACCAGTTTTTGGCTTCATAGCAAAACCAGCTCTGTATAACTGACACTGTCAAACAGTTAAAACAATCCTAATGTGCTAAGAAAAGAATGGGTATTGCTGTATCCACATTCACAAAGGAAACAGCATTCCCACCCCACCCCCATTAGTAGTAGTACTGTTAACTTTTGTATGGCTTTGTGCAGCCTGTTTGCTTGGGAACAAGTTCTGCAGAGTTGAAGTGTTACATGCATAGTTACTGTACAGGGAATGGAAACTTCATGATGAGCATGAATTTTGACTATCTTTACTAATCCTGTGTGATACACCTGGAATGACTGCGAAACTCTTAACTCTTCAGTTTGTTGAGATGTTATAGCAATGTCTTGCTCAAATAGGTTATTGTTTTACAGCTGTGTAGTAGAGGAGAGGGTCAGAGCTGCAGAGAAAAAGCTGGCAGTATGAGATTGAGAGCTGTGAGTCATAATTAGAAATAAGAATAATTCTGCTAAAATTATATCTTGAAATCAAACATATTGCCATTTTCATAGCGTTCCTTTTCAGAATTTAACTATGTACCTTGGAGCATATGAAGGATTTCAACTTGTTTCTAAGCTGTTAAAGTAGTTTGCTGCCATTCATATTCCCTACTCTAGCTTTTTTAATTTACAGTAAGTACATGTACCCCAGCCTCTCTAATTTGCCTCTCTAAACCCCCCATTAGTAATTTGTCCATAATCCTTGCAGGATTCTATTACAGGACGTGTTGCTTTGAAAACTTCTTTCAAGTCATCTAACACAGATTACTTTTCAGAGTATTGACTCTTAATCTGTCAGCAGTATTTTGTGGGACAGCTTCTGTACAAAAATAATTATACGGCATTTGCAATCCTAATACTGTAGCTTTGTGCATATGCAGGGAAATTACATCTTTTTTGAAGGGGGGAACTTAGATTAATGTTCTTTATAGGGGGTGTAATTCATAGCAGCTGAAAGCTCAGCAAACGGGACCTGTGATATCTTCAAAGTGTCGTGGCATAAACTTAAGAACCTAGAGCCAATTTTTTCAGAAATAAGGAGGCGCTAGCCCATGAAAGCTTGTGCCATAATACATATGTGCTATTTTTTCTGAAGTGTCACAGGGCTTTCTCATAAATGTGGCGCTTTATCCTGGAGTCCAGTAAACCCTGATTAAGGTCAGTGTCATACTGCTCCTTAGAGGACTTAAAATTACTTGCATTACTTTACATCTAATGTCCAATGTACTTTACATCTAATTACTTTACTAATACACCTAAATTCATGCATGAAATGGATGTGGGGAACATAGTCACAAACCCATAGCTATGGAGCCTGGAAAGTTGAGAATGGACTGTTCTATAGAATTACCAGTCTCACAAGGTTTGTAGCGCACATTGATACTTTAAATTATAGTCCATCTTTGTAGCGGATCGAATGGCAACAAAAGGAGAGACACTCAAACACAGGCGTGGAACACCAACTAGTTAAACTTACTACCTCAGTTCTCCACATTGCAGATGTAGGTGTTATCAGCGTGCCACTGCTTGCAAGGCTAGGGAGGTTGGGCAGACTGAAGTTGCTGAAATTGTACATAAGTAACATGCATATTTTTTGAATTTCTCCTGGGAATGTAGTGCTGGAAATTGCCAGATTGACAGCTCTGGAGACTGAAGTCCTCTCTTCACCGCCACAGCAGGCTGAGCCCAAGCATCATCAGTGCAAGTCTTCGTCACCAGTGTATTACTGCCTTGCATGTGAAAGGCCATATTGTGGGGTGAAAGGGGGAGTTCAGTCTCCAAAGCCCACTTGGTCATTTGGCCTATCCACTACAGGGTGAATTCACAAACATGGACCTTGAATGCAAATGCTTCAGAACTGGACTGAAGCCACGCAAAAAGATCTTCAAGCAACCACAAGCTGGTAACACCTTCCAATCTTCCGCTCAGTTGCCCAGCTGTCCTTGGATGAAATTTTCCATCATATGAGTGCATAATAACCTATTGATTATCACCAACAGTGGACTCACTTTTTAAAATAACCAAATTCAAGGATTTAGAAGAATGTAGGACCTCCTGGACCGTATTGATTTAGGGGGAAATCTCAGTCATTGAAAAAAAGCAGGGCTATGAGAAGATCTGGGTTTTGTAGTCTAGTCCTGTATTTTAAAAAAAACAACTTGAAACCACACTTGCTGGCAGATAATGCCTCCGCAGAAGGCAACTCGAGTCACCAGTTCAATTTCACATTGAGAGTGAACACAAAGGTAGTTTTAGTCTTCCAGGCAGCTACATATATTAATATGCTACAGATTTCTTGAATTGGAGAGTACATTTTTCAACGCAGACAGTTGCTACTGCATCAAACTTGCAAGGCTTTAAGGTGCTTCAGAATGCATACTGCATTGCCATTAGATAACTGACATTTACATAGATGCAACCCTGTTTCAGATTGGCATCTGAGCCTGATCCAGTAGAAAGATGCTTAGCAGGTTGCTACAGGCTACCTCTTTGAACAATTTCAATAGCTAGCACACCTCTTGATGCAACTAGCTGTCCTTGCAAAGAAGATAGAAAATCAGGAAGCCCCAAATCTTAACATGAAATTGGCATCTCACTGCCTCTCTAAGATTTGTGTTGGTCAATCATACATGGTATTCTTTCAGAGACTAATAAACCATGATGTGAGGAAGAGACAGTCTTGACTCGGGCATGATTTTATACCAGCAAGTTCCTACGTTGGCTACCAGAAGTTAGCTGTAAAAACATCAGCTGCTCTTGGTTTAATTGCAAGGGGCACAGCTGGAGCACTGCACAGTCTCAAACCAGCTGCCACCCATGATGTGTGCTCGTGAGAGAGAGACAACCATGCACTGGATCAGATTTAAACTAAATTGGCAACCCTTGCTACAATTTAGCTCAGTTGCTACCCATAGGTACTGCCCTGTGCTTTGGGGCCTTGACAATTAGCAGCTATATAGTATAACTTGACTGGCCATGAAAGTTGAGAAGTACATTAAACGTTAGAGGAAGTTGCCAGTAAAAAAGCATGACTCATGAACCTCTTCAGGTAGCTTTTACCATAAAGCTTGCACATCCACCAACAGCCCCCTTTTAGTGTTGGCAGTGTAGAAATGCATATGGCCATAGGCTGCTTTAACCACACAGCTTCAACTCTTGACTCGCACAGAATATACCATTGCTTTCTGAGCATAGCAACTTTATGAGCCCTTTCCTCAGAAAAGGGGTTGTGCACTTGGCTGATGACCCCCATTGACCTCCATGGAATATAGGACCTTTCCAAAAACTTGGAAAAGCACTATGAGTGCCTGATTTTGCTACTCGTGGCAATAGAAGTGCTGTGGGTTAATGAGAGTTGAATGTACATCTGAAGGTGCTAGTATAATAAAAGGAGGTTGACTACTCCTTTTACAATAATGGCAGTGGAGGAACAAGAGAGAGGGCCCTTGGATCTTAGTTGGCTGTTTCCTGATATGTGAGACTGGACAATTGCAAGCTGCTAGGTCCCAGAAGCCTTTATGTGACCCAGTGAAATAATTGCATCTAAGCAACTGTTGTAAATGCTCATTCAGTGTATTTGCCCATTTTAAATGGGTGTGCTCTTCTGTCTGCTGTATTCCTGTAAAACATACTTAGCAGTGAGAGTGGATGTCAGAAATACGACAACCAATAAAACTAGATTCTGGTATATTGCCTCTCACACTTTTCATGAAGTTTTATATTTTAGCCTGGCTATATCTCACTGAATTATTTACAGTGTTCTTTTTAGAGTCAGGCCTACATATTCCAGTATGAATAATCCTGCCTTTAAGATAGGAGAGGAGAAACTTTAGTTGTGCTCCTGTGTGCCTGAGAGTATGCCCCACTGAACTGTAAATTGTGTAGGATTGTGCTATGAAATTCGTAAAAGTTAAAAAATCTTATGATATTAGTAGGGAAGAACTCTCAGAACATTTGGTAGAAGGACATTTGTTGTGACTGAAATATATGAGACTTGGACTGCATGTGGCAAAACACTAAATGTTTATTTTTTAAAAAATACTTGTTCCAGTTGGAAACAAAATATCTTGTAATGGCTTGCATATTTCACCAACACTCATTCAAAGGTCATGGTGATCAACAAAATGGCAAACAAATTATCAGTGCAGAGGATAGCATTTCTTCACTCTTTCTCACTGTCTTTCGCCATCTCTTTGCTTACTGCTCCTTTTTATTTTCCAAAGTTTATGTGATTGAGGAAGCCGCTTGTTGGCTCAAAGAATAGGATAACTCTTCAGTGCAAATCTTGATCCTTTCTCTGCACTGTACATTGACTCCTGAGAACTTTATCTAAAGAGGAAACATGATAATACTTTGCACTTACTAGAATTGAAAGCTACCCCCTGAAATTTTCTCACTTTTTTTTTTTTTGCAAAGGGAAGGTGTAGTTTTAACTGTTTTGAGGAGTTAGAACTAACTGTAGTACGCTCTTTTTCTCCTGTATTTTATCAGAATTTCCAACCATGGGTTCCAGACCGATAGACCCAAAGGAACTCCTGAAAGGACTGGACTGTTTCCTTGGCAAAGATGGAGAAGTCAAAACACACGAAGGAATCACTAAAATTTTCAAGTAGGTTTTTAGTGTTAAGGGTATAATTGAAAGGCTTGTTGTGACTCCCAAAAAGTGATGGCTTACTAAAACCTTACCTTGTACATGCGATGCAAGAACCCTCCAGCATCGTTTACAGCTGTTCAGCTATGGCAGGCATCCCCAAACCTGGCCCTCCAGATGTTTGGGGACTACAACTCCCATCATCCCTAGCTAACAGGACCAGTGGTCAGGGATGCTGGGAATTGTAGTCTCAAAACATCTGGAGGGCCGAGGTTGTTGAAGCCTGACCTTGCATATAATTCTGAAAACTAGGTCAACTTACTGGGTGAGCTGGAATTGACAGAATTTGAATTCCCTTCTCTCAACAAATGTATCTGTGTGTGTGTCACCCCACCCCACTGAAAAAGCTCCCTTTTCCTTACAAATATTATCTGGTGACTATACACAGTCTCATCTTCTGGATGGCCTTGCAGTAGTAGTTAATATTTCCCTTTTCTCCAATTTTAGCTTGATGAAAGATGCCCAGAAGATGGTCAGTCGCTGCATCTATCTGAACATCTTGTTGCAGACCAGAACACAAGACATACTCTCAAAGTAAGGACTTTTGAATGTTTCTGATGAATAGAATTTGGTCTGCTAGTTCCAGAGGCAGAGCGGGAGTTCTGTGGATTAAGTCTAGGAAAGGGGCTGGGGTGGACTTCTGACTCGTGTCGCCACCTCCAGCAAAAGGAATATGATTTCTATAATTACGGATGCCACTGAATTGTCCAGTCACTCACTTTACTTTATGCATTTTGCATTTTATGTTTTAACTCATCTTGTGGTCTCGATGATACATGAATATTAATAAATAAATAAATGAATAATACTTAAATAAATAATAATAGTTAGCAGGGTGAGCCCACTTGCATTCAGGATATTCATATCCCTGCTTTGCTTTTGCCTGTCTATCCGCCTCCCAGTTAGTCTTACAAATCCTAGGCACTCATTGCAACCATCTAGGAACGGTGAGCAAAGCACTTATCTCAACAAAGTGTGTTCCCCTCTTTCTGCAGATTCATCAAGGTTGGTGGCTACAAGCTTCTCAACACATGGCTGACCAGCTCAAAAGCAGCGAATAACGTGCCCCTCCTGCAGCAGATCCTGCTCACCCTCCAGCACTTACCCCTTACTGTGGATCATCTGAAACAAGTTAGTCAATGAAACAGCTTTGGACGTTGCTCTTCACCCTTGCCCTTGGGTTTCAGGGCAGCAGAAATGCCCTGTGGCAAGGTGGGTGGGCCAGGAGGGTTTGGCCTTTTTCTCAGGATCACACGCCTTTCCCAAAGCCAGTACCCCCTGGGTGCAGTAGTACAGCAACCTGGCGCACATTGTTTCAGCCTGCTGTTTTGCTTGATGTGATAACCTCCTATTTTTTCCTCCCACCCTTTCTATGTCAGAACAATACTGCCAAGCTGGTCAAGCAGCTCAGCAAGACAAGTGAGGATGAAGGTAAAAAACCTGTTCTCTGGACACTTGCAGAAATCTGACACATGCCCTCTTACATTGGCTATCACTGTATTCCAGCAGCTCATTCGGTGCTTATGTCTCTCTCCTTTCCAGAGCTTCGCAGACTGGCTTCAATACTGGTCAGCGACTGGATGGGTGTCATCCGTTCCCAGAGTAGCTCCCAGCCTACAGGTGAGTGACTCTGTGCTATCTCACAGATGCTCAGGTTAAGTTTGTAATAGCCAAATCTGGCTCTTAACCGGTCTCATCCTTCAGAACTAAGAACAAGTGTTTCCCAAACTCTGGTCTCCAGATGTTTTTGGACTACAACTCCCATCACTCCTAGCTAGCAAGGCCAGTGGTCAGGGATGATGGGAATTGTAGTCTGAAAACAGCTGGAGATTCAAGTTTGGGAAACACTGGATTAGACCAAAGAGATTGGTATATGCACACATTGTTTAAAGTAGGTACAAACAGTGATGAAATCTCCCTTAGCTGCATCCCAAAAGGGCCAGGAAGTATTCCGACTTTAACCCTTCTGACCTTCATTCTTCCTTGCAGAGCGAGACAAGAAAAAGCGGAAGGAGGAGAATAAAGGCAAAGCACCCGTTCAGGAGAAGCCTCAGGAGGCCAAATCAGAAACCAAGCCTGAAGAGACCCCTGAGAAAAAGAAAGAAAAGCCAAAATCTCTCCGCACTACAGCGCCCAGCCATGCTAAGTTCCGTTCCACTGGTAAGTGCTGGCATAGTCATGCTTAATGATCCAGTATGGTGTAGCATTTAAGAGTGTTGGACTAGGACCCTGAGAGAGCAGAGTTCAAATCCAAACTCAGTTGTGGAGCTCACAAGGTCACCTTGGGCCAGTCACAGCCTCTCAGCTTAGCCCCACCCCACCAAGTTGTTGTGAGGATAAAATGGGGGGCAGAGAACTGTGTATGCCACTCTGAGTTCCTTGGAAGGAAAGGTGGGATATAAATGTAGCGAACAAAATAATACGTTTTTGAGCAAAAATACATTCTAGAAACAGCTGGCTTACAGTCTTGGATAGGCAGGCAGTCCACACTTGCAGAGCCTATTCTGGGATTATTGCAGTTGTTGTTGGAAACTGTTATGACACTGAATGTTGCCGTTAACTTGCAGGGCTGGAAATGGAGACTCCATCCCTCCTTCCCGTAAAGAAAACTGTCAGTGCTGCAGTAACCTCGGACAAATACAACTTGAAGCCAATACCACTGAAGAGACAGAAGTAAGTCCTTGGATCCTAATGATGACTTCATCTCATTGCTCTTAACTACTTGTCGATTGGAGGGTTTTGACCCAGCGTTGGGAAAGCTTTGATTATTCCTGTTGAGCCAGCACTTTCCTAAGTTGTAACATCAACTCTTTCAGGAGGCGGGAGTTGATGGTGACAGGAGGCCTCTTGTTTGTTATCTGTAATGAATGAGGTGTAATAGTGGGAGAAAGTGGCTCAAGCCATTCTGTTCACCGGTTTTTAGATATGCTATAGCAAGGAAGTTTGGAATAGTGATAGGGCAGAATCTGAGTTCACACTGCCCTGGGATCTTCTGATAAAAGGGAGGGCTATAAATTGGATAAATAACAACAACAGGGACGTTCATTAGACGAGCAAAGTATGCAATTTGTGTCAAGTGAACTACAAGAGATATAAACTCCTGAAACTGATGGCGACCTTCGTAGTGCCCCCTCCTCATTTAACTGACAGTGTGCCTTTTCCTCCTGCAGCACATCTACTCCCATTGCAGAAAACCCACCTGCTGAGAAGAAATACAAGCCCCTCAATACCACCCCTAACACTACCAAAGAGATTAAAGTCAAGATCATCCCCGCACAACGTAAGCTTCTCTAATTTTTGTTTTTTTAATGGTTGTTCACACCATTGTGTCTTACCCAGAAGGCTTGTCCCAGGTAGAAAATGACCGATAGAGTAACATGCACTATAGAGGCAGCTAGAATACCAGTGCTCTGACCTTCCTCATGAGTGAGGCTGTTGTGGCTGCTGAATGTTTCTGAGGCTGCAGACCTTGCCATGCTTGCTTGGGAGTAGCTCCCACTGAGTACGGTGGGACATCTTATGACTAAACACGCTCAGGATTGCACTGATGAGGGACTTTGTTTACAGAATTGCTTTCAACCCGTTTTTCTCCATTCATCCCCAGCTATGGAAGGTTTGGGCTTTTTGGATGCCCTAAACTCTGCCCCTGTCCCAGGGATCAAGATCAAGAAGAAAAAGAAAGTTTTGTCTCCAACTGCAGCAAAGGTGAGAGGAACCTGTTAATAATGATAATAATAATAATGATAATAATAATAATAATAATTTATACTTTGCCCCTCTGGCTGGGGTTCCCCAGCCACTCTGGGCAGCTCCCAACAGAGTGTTAAAGCCGCAATCAAACATTAAAAAGTTCCCTAAACAGGGCTACCTTCAGATGTCTTCTAAAAGTCAGATAGTTGTTTATCTCCTTGACATCTGACGGGAGCGCCACTACTAAGAAGGCCCCCCGCCTGGTTCCCTGTAACCTCACTTCTTGCAATGAGAGAACCACCAGAAGGCCCTCGGTGCTGGACCTTAGTGTCTGGGCATGAACGATGGGGGTGGATGTATCAGTATGTATATTGATGGCCAAAGCCCCAGCTTCCCCTACTGTTAACACCATATCTGGCAATTAACTAAATAGAGGTTTGGGGTGTGTTTCTCAATCCTCAGTCGAGCCCCTTTGAAGGGAAGCCAGTGCAAGAAATGAGTGCCACCAAGCCAGCTTCACCAGAGCTTACCCCTGCATCAGAGCCAATGGATGTGGATAGACCTGGCACCCCTGTACCAGCTGTGGAGGTTCCTGAGCCAATGGAGACAAGTAAGGAATAGCAGGAGGGAAGGCACATCTAGTGTAACTGTGTGTGTACATGGAGCAGAGCTTTTTACCCGATGCAGTGTTGAGCTTGTCCAGGAAGCCTTCACCATCTTAAAATTGCTGTCTCAAAGCGAGATCCCGAGCAGCTAGTGCATGGTGTCTAAAAAGCCCCCCCCCCCCCAAAAAAAGAGGCAACTTTGCCTAAGGGATATACATTGCATCTGAAACAGGTTGGGGGTTTCCCTGCCTCTTCTGGCCCTGGTATTCGAAGCATGCGATGTCTCTGCAGCTCTGTTGCTGAGCTTGCATGTGGTTGTGCTTTTGCAGACTCCTCTGAGCAGGGCGGATTGCTGGATTCCAAACCAGCCGATAGCCCGGTCGACTCAACCCAGCTGACAAAGAAGGGCAAGAAGAAGAAGACTGTGAGCTGGCCTGAGGAAAGCAAGCTGCGGGAATATTTCTACTTTGAATTGGATGAGACAGAGCGAGGTGAGTGCCCTGTTCTGTTATTTGTGCAAATAAAAGGAGTTGGAATGTGAAAACACAATGCCCAGCCCAGGGATTCCTTCTGCAATGGCTACATCACAAGGCCACGTGGCAGTGAAAACAATTATTTTGGGCACTCTTGATTTTTCATCAAGGTTATCTTTGGAAGCAGTAATGTCCAGGGTTTATTTCTTCGTTGAATTAAAGCTTTGATATTCAGGAACTGAGGATCCTCTAGGCTAACATATATTGTTTGCTGTAGGAAAATCTGGAGTTTCTCTGTTGTGCTGATCAACAGAAAGGATTGGTTTTTCCTTTCAAGAAGTTGGTGTGGGAAGGCAATAATGAACTTTAAGTGTTGGCTCACGAGGGTCCCTAGCTGCATTGTTAAAAAGAGTTTTGCCAGATCTTATTTTAGGCTTACCTGTCTGCTTTGTCCTCACAGTCAATGTGAACAAAATCAAAGACTTTGGCGAAGCTGCCAAGCGAGAGATGCTGAAGGATCGCGAGGCCTTTGAGACAGCACGTCGGCTCAGTCACGATGCCATGGAGGAGAAGATCCCCTGGGTCTACCCGAAGCCCATTGACTTGCCTTCTCCACTGGTTCAGCCGGGAAGCGGGAGCCAGGAGAAGTTCACCCAGGCTGAGCGCGAGAAAGGCATTTTGCAGGAAATCTTTCTCTCCAAAGAGAGGTAGGCGAACTCCAGCAAACATGCTGACATGTGCATTTTGAGCACTTGAGACCTTGGGTTAGATCCCTGGCATCTTCAGCAGATGACTTCCAGACTGAGTATAGGACACAGAAACTAGATGGAATACGGACGTGACTATAGGCGATGCTCTAACAAGGATATGTGTCCTGGAAGACAGCAGTGGAGAAACAGAATTAGTTGCATGGTTGGGAGAGGCAATTCCATGGCTAGTCCCATTTTGGGGAGGACCTGGGCAATTATAGCGCTATCTTCCCGTTTCTTCGGCAGTATCTGGGCTCTCAGCAGTTCTCACCGTGCTTGTCCTCTCGGTGTTCCCATGTGGCAGGAGAAGGAGCTTTATTACGTAGGGCACTAGGTGAACTGTCCAGAGTTGGCCAGGGATTTCAAGTTTCTTGGCTTCCCTAGTTTCAGGCCTAGCAATCTTAACTTAGGCAAGGTGTTATCCGTCTCTTCTCTCCCTGTATTAATTCCAGACCAATATTCTCTCTCCCTAGTGTTCCTGACAGTCCTCATGAGCCTGACCCAGAGTCCTATGAGCCAGTGCCACCCAAGCTCATTCCTCTGGATGAGGTAAGTGCTTTCTCACTTTGGTGATTTCCAATCCCCTGCTTTGAGCAGAGGAAAATAAAAAAATAAAAAATAGTGGCTACAAGAGGAGTGGGAATGATAGCCAGGGCTAGTCTTGCAACTGTGCAGCAGGCCAATATTTTATTTTATTTTTTTAAGAGCAGGACACTTGATAGACAAAACCTCCTAGGTTCCCTATGCTAAGAAAGCATATTTAAGAAAGGGACCCCAGAAACCGTGTGCTCTATGCCTATTCCCTGCCCCCTCTCTGTGTTGGTTTCCCTTCTGTGTAGTGGAAACAAGCTGGAGAAGGGGAATATTTTGGATCAGAAGCACAGCCGATCTCCCCTGGGCTAGAACAGCCGGCTCTCCCACCCACCCACCCACCCGCCCCGTCTCCCTGGGTTTGAGCAGCCAGCTCCCCAGCAGCCAGCCTCTGCTGACTCCTTCTGTCTCCTCTGTCACCTCTCTCAGGAATGCTCCATGGATGAGGCTACCTACGAGGAAAGACTCGACCCAACCACCGCCTCGCAGTCTCCGGACGGAGCTGGGGGCTCGAAGCTGCCCCCGGTCCTGGCCAACCTCATGGGCAGCATGGGGGCAGGCAAGAACCCGCAGGGCCCCAACCCCAACTCCTCCATCAACGTGCAAGAGATCCTCACCTCCATCATGGTAACTAGAACTGCCACATTGCAGTCTTTTGAACAGCAGAAAACCAACCGCAGCTGACCTGGCCTGCCATGCCTCCTCCTCACCTGCCTCCTTTGCAGTTGAGAAGCCGAATTTCTGCTGAACCAAACTATTGGCCCCATCTTACCGACACCTTCAAATAGGTGCAGAGACCAGAATCCTCCTCCTCCTCTTCCCCTCATGAAATAAAAAGAGCAGGAGACTATCCCACGCTGCGCCAGGATGAGAAGCTGATAAATGGGATTCTGTCCTGAAACCCATTTTCTGGTGCCTTCCTTTGCGCAAAACCGGAGTAGCTCCCCTGCCCCAGCTAAGCAGAGGTGTACGCAGGACCAGTGTAGCCAGTGGGGACAGGGTAGGCCAAGGCTGCAGACCTCCTTTCTAATCCCACGGCTTATCTTCCCCGTTTATTGCAGGGTGGCTCCAACAATCACAAAACAGAAGAGCTGCTGAAGCAGCCAGATTACTCCGACAAGATCAAGCACCTGCTGGGCAACTTGCAGGGTCAGCCTGGACCGGGTCCTTCAGGAGGTGAGTTGGTTTCATTTGGCACCTTAATCCCTCTGCCCCCCATGTTGAATAGGCCTCGCTGTTTCCACCAGCTGTCCACCCAGATATGCCACACAGTTCCTCCCCACGAGTCTGTTGCATAAGGCGCCATAGGGCTGCTTCCCCCCACTTTAAAATGGAGGCCTAAGTAAAGGACTAGGTGGCCCATCCAAGGGAGGACATGCCAAAGCTTTGTGTTCGAATTCCAGGCGTACAGTGGCAAATGGGTTGGGTTTAGCCTGGTGGTTATGTAGAGCTGTTTCTCTCCTTTCTTTTTTCTTTCATATACAGCTGTTTTTCTCTGTTTCTCCTTTGCGATGGGACTCCATTAACAGTTCCTTTCTTCTCCTTATAGTTCCTCACGGACTGCTTGGAACAGGGCCTGGTCCAGTCCCCAACGGATTTCCCCCGGGGCCCAAAAACATGCAGCTCTTCCCTCCTGTAGTTCCAGGACCTATGCCTGGTAAGTAGAGATGGGTTCTTCCCAAAAAGAAAAGGCCAGCATGGAATCATAGAATCGAAAAGCTGAAAGAGGGAGCATGAGAATCATCTAGTCCAACCCCCTGCACTGCAGGAATCTTTCACCCTCTGTGGGGCTTGAAACCACAACCCTGAGATCTAGAGACTTATGCTCTTACCAACCGATCTATCCCTGGGATTGGGGGGGGGGGGGCATGGCGTATTCCTGAAAAAACATTGTCGGTTGTGTTTCTTTGGCTAAACCCCAAGCCACGCTCATTGTGCTCCCCTTCTGTCTTCCCCAGGACCCCACGGGGGCCCAGTTGGTCCTAACATGCCTCCCGGCCCTGGCGTGCCCAGCGGGCCTCGAATGATGGGCCCACCCCCACCCCAGTGTAATGATGGCTACTGGGACCCTCCCGACGGTGGCATGCGAGGTGGGCCCCACGGAGGCATGAGAGGCGGCAGCCCTGGTCCGGGCCCTGGCCCCGGCCCTTTTCACCGTGGGCGAGGTGGCAGAGGCGGAGAGCCCCCTTTCCGTGGACGAGGCGGCAGGCGGAACGGCGGCCCCCCTAATGGTAGGGGTGGCCCTCCCAACAACAGCATGGGCGGTGGCCATGGAGGGGGACACGGCGGTGGTGGCCACGGAGGGGGACACGGCGGCGGCCACGGAGGTCACGGAGGAGGGGGCCACCCCGGGGACCATGGCAGGGGCCACCCCGGGGACCACGGCCGGGGACATCCTGGCGGTCATCCAGGGGACCACAGCAGGGGACATCCAGGTGGTCATCCAGGGGACCACGGCCGGGGATATCCAGGGGACCACGGCAGAGGTCACCCAGGGGACCACGGCAGGGGACATCCAGGGGACCACGGCAGAGGTCACCCAGGGGACCACGGCTGGGGGCACGGAGGCGGCCACGGTGGAGGTAAATACTGGAGGTTTTCAGTGCTCTTCCCTTGATGGGGTGGGATTTGCGAGGGTGTCAGCCCAGCATGCAGAGTTTCACAGGGAGGCAAGCAGCTGCTAAAAGAAAAAGCAAAAAGCAAAGGGGAACAGAAATGTTTGGATACAGATTGTCCGTCCCCTTTGTCTTTGGCCCCTAAAACAGATTCTTCAAATGTTAACTATGCTGCCCAGGGCATAGGATAGTCTCTTCCCATTTACTTTTAATAGCATGCTTTCTTTAGAAACTTGTTTTGCCATCTTCGGTTCTTTGTGATGCATCGCATTCTGGGTCTGCGGGTGGCTGGGATGTAACAGCATGTTGAGGGAAGGGATGCAGGCAAAGTTACCCGAACTTCCTTCCCGCCGTGGCTGACTGCCCTGTCCCTTCCCTTTCGCCTCGCAGACAGGTCGGAGCGCCCCGTTTGCCGTCACTTCACGATGAAAGGCAGCTGCAGGTACGAGAACAAGTGTGCCTTCTACCACCCTGGCGTCAACGGGCCGCCCTTGCCCTAGTCGCAGGGCCCCGGGCCCCTCTCCCCAGCTCTTCTTAACTGTGGTATCAGCACACATTCCCATGTCACGGACTCCGGGACTTGAACCCCCAACTCTCGAGACTCATGCTGCATCCACCTTTTTATGGCTTCTGTGAGGCCCTTTAAACGTTTGGGGCAAGGGGGAGCCGACCACTCTCCCCTCCGCTGCTACTGATATGAACTGCCACACACCCCCCCCCCCAAAAAAAGAGGAAACCACTGGGAGGCACCTTCTCCGTCTGGTCTGTGGAGCGATGAGGCCACCCATGGCTGTGAAAGCACAAGAGACGTCAGGGCAGGATTTTGGGGAAAGCCGACCGACCTGTTTAAATATCCCTGTGAAAACCAGCAGAGGAGGAGGAGGAGGAGGAGGCGGCACTGCAGCTCTGAAAGGCCTGCCTGGGCTGGACTATATTCCACCACAGGTTCCCAGGAACCAGGCCTGCACTGAGGACTTTGCTTTTCCTCCGGCAGAACAGCTGGCCTCCGCAGGCAAACGCTGCCCTTCTAGGAACACGCATGTGAGGCAGGGCGAGAAGCAGCTGCTTCTGGATTATTCTGCGGTCGACGAATCTACAGCCCTGGTTGAAGGCCCACTGGGAGATGGGGGAATTCCAGTAGTCGCCACTTGCACAATACCTTACTGGTGCCCCATCCTCTCCCCTTTGTCAAATCTTCCCCACTGGCTGCAGAGATGCGGTTTCCTTTGGTGCTATGTTCTGTCATTAGGGGAAACCTACAAACTGTTTTCTATGAAAACTCAACCTTGACTCTAATGATTTAGGGGGGTAATTTTTTGTTTTCCTGATTTATGTTGTTGGTTGTGGGTTTCTTTTTTTCCTTTTCTTTTTTTTTTAAGTGTCTCACAAGGTGTGGGCTTGTCATTACATCTTATGTCTCCCGTTCTCCTTGAAGTGGGTGCAGTCGCCCCTCTCCTGAGGGGAAGGAAATGTCTCTTCTCTCTCTAAGTTTTGTATATTTTGTACATTAGTAATAAACATGGTGGGAAAATGAGTTATCTAATTTAACCCTTGTCGTCTGGGCTGGCTGTTCTTTTCCCTGGCAAATAAATTACATTGTATTCATTGAAGCAGGGCTCGAGGGGGAAAGGGGGAAATTGTTTTGAATTATTACCTGAACCAGCCAATTCTCCAGCATAGGCTGGCTTGAGCGGTGCTCTCATGGAACCATCTGTCCAAGAGTGTTTCTTTTGCAAAAGAAAACGGAAAAAGAGTCTTGCTCCAGCAAACCAGAGACACATCTCCAGCCTTCAGTTCCTGCAAGCCCACATGCAGCAGATGAAAGCGATTACATTCTCTAGGAACTATCTAGTTCCCCAGCAAAGTACTGTACTCTGAACCTTCTATCTGTCCCAAATCTACTACCAGTGAGCCTAGTTTCTAGTAAAGTGGTACCTTGATTTACAACCATAATCCGTTCTGGAGGTCCGTTCATAAACCAAAACAGGTTGTAACCCAAGGCGTGCTTTCGCCAATGGGGCCTCCAAAAACAATTGGTTCGTAACCCCAAAAAATTTAGGTGTAATCCAGAAAAAGTTCGCAAACCGGGACACACACTTCCGGGTTTGGCGTGTTTGTCATCCAAAACGTATGCAAACCAGACTGTTTGCAAACCAAAGTACCACTGTATTACGAGAAGAAAAACTTATCTCAATCCACTTTCTTCATACAATGTATTTTTATACAACTCTTGTCAAATGTCCCTGCTTGCTTTCCCCCGCTGTTAGTGAACACACACCCGCTGTTATTTTTCCACACAGAGTTGCTTCATTTAGGTTGCCCCTTTTTTGCACGTTTGCTAAAGCAAGTTTGTTGTAGAGTGCTGAGAAGTTTTAAAATTTCCTCTGAAGTTGAGCCAGGCAAGTTGGGGTTGACTCCTCTCTGCCATATAGGCCAGGTACCATCATGCAACTTGGCATCCGTCATCCCTGGCTGTTGTTGGGAGTCTCGGAAACATGTAGAGAGGCCCACAGGTTTCCCCAGACAGTTCGAAGAGACCTGCTGTCTTGGCCTGTGTGTCGTCTTCACTAAACAGGTTTCTCTGACGCGTTTCTAATCTTCTGATAATTTCCACATTCATTTCTTAATGTGCAGGCATTATCTTCCATAATGCCAATGTCAAGGATGTGATTGGGCAGAGTTAGCTTGATTTCTGAAAGGGGTTTTCCCATTTCGCACCGAACCTGAAACTGCAGAGCTACAAAACTAGGTATTTCATCCATTTTGGGGCAATATCTACTGATGGCAGGACACAACATTGTAAAGCCAGTGACATTAACATCATCCTTGGTGGAAGCAGTTTATCTCAGGTAGCTATACAGAGGTGGCTTTTCGTCCTCAAAAGTTTTGCAGGATAGGTTGAATGCAACAAATAATGTGTAGATTAAACAGTGATGGGTATGTGGCAGTCAGTCCTATGGCTCCTAAGCTACTTATAGCAGACTTTCAGAATATATGTGAATTTAAGGTGGCAGTAATTCTCTACCACTGGCAAAAGAATGGCTGACTCTACCCTTAAACAGAGTGAGAGCCCTGGCTCAGGCATGAGTTTTCACAGAGCTGATCTGATCTGCATCCCAGAAGCTAACCACTGCGGTGGTGATGCTGTCCCATTCCTAATAGGATTCAGATGCCAGCCTTAGTTGGCTTTGGTACTTAGAACAGGGAGGGCGTTGTCTTGTCCACTGCCTCAGGCAGCAAAACGTCTTGACCTGGGCAAAATGGGCGAGCTGTTCTCAACAGGCAGGTAGCAAAATGATGGCTCAGAAATAAACCTAGGCCTGGAACAATTGGAAGACCTAAAGTGCTGCTCTGCTAAAAGCCAGTCTGGCCCTGTAAATTTACCAGTTCGAGACCCTGTACGAGTTCTTCTGGATAAAGATGTTAACAACAAAGGAGTAATTTGTTGTAGGACCATGAATGGTTCATAGCGCCTTCCCTACATGTTACAGTTGCCAGCTGGGGGCTGCTAGGAAAAGTTTGTTGTGAGGCAGCTGCAGTGGGCATGGATGGGGAAACTTGGGGCTTTAGAGTTCTTGGGACTCCCATCAGCTGGAGCAAACAAGGTCCATGTTCAGGGGTGGTGAGAGATATAGTCCAGCGACATATAGAGAGCTTCAAGTTACTGTTGGCTCATCATGGATGGAACCATCTTTTTCTTTTTAAAAACCACTTCTGTTGCTTATCATCTAGGGTAGAACCTACAGGAAAATCCTACATGATACCCTCCTTATATTGTTGAAACCCAACTTCTCTAAGTCCCAGCCAACATGGCCAATGGTCCGGGATGATCAGGCAACATCTGAAGGGCACTACATTTGCTACCCCTGCTTTACGGCATCATGAGGTCATTTCAATTTCAAATCTTCAGTTCACTTCTGAGGGCTGGATTCAACCAACTAGCTCCACCAGTGGGAGCCCACAGAAGACATTCCAGTAGAGCAATGGGGCTCCCCTCCCTGTGCATTTGCTTGTGCTTGGGGGGGGGAGGGGAGTTGGGCGAACCTCTGAAACATAGTGCAAGAGAAAGGGGAGATCCTGTCATCAGGCAAAGATAAACAATACGCATAGCCTTGAATTCCTCCCTGAGTTTTATAATTTAAGCCATAGGTAGGCAACCTAAGGCCCGGGGGCCAGATCCGGCCCAACCGCCGCCTCAATCTGGCCTGCAGACAGCGTGTTTTTACATGAGTAGAATGTGTCCTTTTATTTAAAATGCATCTCTGGGTTGTTTGTGGGGCCTGCCTGGTGTTTTTACATGAGTAGAAAGTGTACTTTTATTTAAAATGCATTTCTGGGTTATTTGGGGGGGGGGGCATAGGAATTTGTTCTTTTCTTTTTTTTCCCCTTCAAAATATAGTCTGCCCCCCCCACAAGGTCTGAGGGACAGTGGACCGGCCCCCTGCTGAAAAAGTTTGCTGACCCCTGATTTAAGCTTTCTCTATAATTTGCTGATATCATTCGTATGCCTAAATTGTCTATAGAGCTTATTTTATCCATTTCTCATTGAAATGATAAAATCACAGAATCACAGACTTGTTGAGTTGGAAGGGACCCTACGGGTCATCTAGTCCAACCCCCTGCAATGCAGGAATCTCAGCTAAATCGTCCGCTTTCTCCTCCTTACTCTGCCCTTGCAAAACTCAGCAGGGAGGACAAAGATAGAATTAGCGGTCTCAGCCTATCACACATTATAGATCTGCCGTCTGCTGGGTTCCCCACTTTCTGCCCTACCTGCTGTCCCTGCCCCCCCCCCCACAGCACCAAGCTCCCTGCTGCCTCTCCTGGCAAGTGGCAGCAGCCCCACAGGAGGGAATCCAGGTGGGCACCACAGTGAAAACCAACCTCTTGACTGAATGTAAGCTACCTTACAAAAGGTAAGAACCAACTCTCTGTTGCTCCACCCACTTCCCCTCTGGCTCCACCCACCACTTCCGCAAAGACTTCCACAAGGCTGTCTAGGAGAGCATACTTCTATGAGGAATGAGGAAGCTGTACCACAGCCCATAGCTTATGTTGATCCATTTTTGTCGTCTGATGGGGGAAAAAATACTTGCCTGTGTCTGTTTCGTTCTGCACAATATAGTTTGCTTCTCTCAGAGAAGGGTGGGAATGTTGATAGGACGCCTTTTGCAGACAAATACCGGTACACCAAATTGTGGCTAGAAAGTGGAGGTGGTGGGGAATATGGAAGGCATGCAAACTTTGCCCTAGACAGCATCTTAGGGTAAGCAATGCAAATTTAGCCTGCCTCCTAAACAGTCATTGTGCTAGCATTCATTACAAGGCACCACAAGTAAATTAAGAAAAAAAACAACTTCACAGCAACGGAATGCAGGTTTCATGTGACCAAATCATTCGGTTGAAAGACTCTGGAGACTGAGACAAGCAGCAAAGGCTTGAAAACGCTGTCCTTGGAGCAGACGTCACTCCAAGAGTTGTTTAGTTGCAAACCACAGATTCCTTTTCGATACACTTTTGAGCCTGATTCGAGTCTCGCAGGAACAATGGATTTTAAGGCAAATGGGACTTCAAATGCAGTACCTTTCTTTGCCTGGCTTCTAGGTACATTCTAATTGTTTAGCAGCTTGCTAGGATAAGTCAAAGCTAAACACTCTAACGAGAGAGAGCACTAACCTTGCACCAAGGGTGCAACATGAGGACGGCGGGTCTTGTGGCTTCAAGAATAGTGTGAAAGAAGAGAATTTTAGCAGGTAGCGCTTGTTCATCCCAGGACATCCCCAAACTGCACCTGACAACGTTCCCTCCATAGCTGTCAACCGTCCCTTATTTGGCGGGAAACTCCCTTATCCCAGTGCCGTGTCCGGCTGCTGTCCCTTATTGATTATGTCCCTTAAATTTCCCGGGTTTCATGCTCGCCTGGCTTGGGAGGGAAGCAGCGGCTTGAGGCCCTCCGCCTCGAGAGAGCAAGAGAGAGTGCGCGCACGAGCTGCTGCGTCTCCGTCTCTCCCTTTTCCCCCTCAGGGGCCCGTTGTGAGGAGATGGGTGTCGGCGGGTGGACAGGGAGCCCCTCTCTTGCGAGACTTCTGCCGCACCACCAGGGGAAGCCGGAGGCGGCAGCGGTGGCTGAGGAGGCGGCCTGAGGGAGGAGGAAGAGGAGGGGATGGGGAGGGACGCAGAAGGGCGGCGCTTCAGTGGCCGCCGCGGCGCCACAACCACCTCATGCCGGGCTCGCGGGCGGCACGAGCGAGAGTCTCCCTCCCTCTCTCTCAGGCAGGGAAGGGCCAATGGAACTCCTTGCCCCAAGATGACGGCAGCCCCGACGTACCTCTTAGCAAACCCTCCAACCAGTGCAGCATCTTAATGTAGTGATTTCCCCCTCTGCATCCCTTTCATAACTCTATTTTTATAAATCATTTGTCCATCCATTGTTCAAATTTTTACTACAATTTTTCTGTCAATCCTACCAATGTATGTAACTCTTGACAATAGCTTTTCAACTAAATTATAAACTTTCCCCATTCTTTATTAAAGAGGTCCTCTTCCTGGTTTCTAATTCTGCCTGTAAGCTTTGCCATCTGGACGTCGTTCATCAGTTTTGTCTGCCACTCTTCTTTGGTGGGAGTTGTAGACCCTTAGGATCATCTAGTTCAACCCCCTGCAAAACACAGTCAGTCGCAGCCAAAGCAGCATGGCTTCATCAGTGCCAGATTTCTGTATAAGCTATGGTTCCCTCTTCTACACAGCGACAAAAAGTTTCCACAGTCCAACCCTTCTTTTCCATCTTGGTACCTGCACCAGAGTTTACACAAGGTTGTTGTCACAAGGTTTGGAGCATGTCCCTGCATGAGTTTTCTAGCCATTTCAGACATATCCATGCTTGGTGCTCAGAACCAGCCACCTGTCGTCTGATAGGATTAGCTTCCTGCATATTTCACCATTTCCTTAGGGTCAGGCACATTGCAAGGTAGCATTTTCCTGCCTTATGGAAGCCAAGTGCATTAATTAGGACTTTCCAGCTCTATTGTCACAAGGAAGAGGCGTTTGGTATTTTTAATCACAGAGACAACCCTAATAAGCAAAAGCGCTCGGGACAACTCGTGGATTTGGTAACTTGCCGAGTCAATGCTTGCTGGAGACATTTGTGCTTATGATCTATTTGTTCTCTATTACATATAATGTAATAACGAAATGTGTCACAAGCTTCTTGTTATCCTTTTATCTCAAAGTTAAATAAAGCAGTGTTGTTGGGTTTTTAAAAATCTAGATTGAAATTTTATTGCAATGAGCAATTCAACCTTGACAGTAAGGACACCTTAGCAACTGCATGGCAACCACACTGAAACATTTGTGTGTGCATGGACTAAACAAGCTGAGATTCCTGCATTGCAGTGGGTTGGAGTAGATGACCCCTGGGGTCCCTTTTAGCTCTGCAATTCTATGACTC
The DNA here is from genome assembly GCF_964106915.1 of Podarcis gaigeae. NCBI lineage: Eukaryota > Metazoa > Chordata > Lepidosauria > Squamata > Lacertidae > Podarcis > Podarcis gaigeae. Next base: position 110,166,721 of record NC_139679.1, read on the forward strand.
ATAGTGGCTGGGAGGAAAGAAGCAGATGGGGCTGTTATTTGCCTGTTGCAGGTATCTCTTTTGTGGGTGTATCACCCCATCCTGTTACCTGTGTAGATTAGGGTTAGTGCACTCAGACAGGGACAATTCTTTCACTCCAGTTTCTATTTTCCTTCTCCAGGCTCACTTTCCATAAGCAGGAGAAGACACCCTAGTTGTGTAAAAGTTTCCTTAGGAAATAAAGCTTTTTAATTTTTATTTTTGGCCTGGTTATTTCTCCCTTGCAAGGAAAGACACACCCCCTCAATGCCGTGTGTCTCAGGCCTGATCACCTTGGCACACACAGCAAGGCTGCCGTTTTAAAGTTCACAGTCCGAGTTCCAATCCCCAGAACTGGCATGTAAAGAAAGCAGCTTTCATTTCTGGCAAAGGCAGCGCTTCCAGTCCATGTTGTGGGTAGAAATATCAGAGCAGCCCTCATTCCCCCTGGCACTGCAGCCCAAGTCCTACAAATACTAGGGTGGCCAGAAGAACACTTGGAACTTGCAGCAAATTTAGATAAAATATCCCAATGCCACTGAAGAAATATTAACACTTAATATGGCAAGACTAGATTTCAGCAGTAGAGCTAACAAATATAAGGACTTGTCCTCATTGGTCTACAGTCAATCGACTAACAGTCATAGTATTTTGAAGAATTCTGAGATCCAATTAAACAAGTTTCTAAACCTCATGGATGCAGAGACAAGCTAAACAAGGAAAAGGCTCCACACACACACCTATTCCCTGTCCCATTCTTAATTCTCTTCTGCATTACTGTTCCACACTTGACCCAACTTTGTCCCAGTTGAGCTGTTACTGCTTATCATGGGATCTGAGACCGAATGAGACCAATTTGACTTAATTTGAATTAAAACTGTTTCCTGCACCCCACTGTGTGTCTTCACTTACTACCCACTTAGAACACTCTTTAGCCCAGTGAATGCTACATGCTGTCTAGGCGAGTGGACGGTAGATTGGGATCTGCTGTTAGATCTAGGGGTGCGTTGCAATAGATTCAGAAGTGTATAAAATAAATAAATAAATATTTTTAATTATTTATACCCCGCCCATCTGGCTGGGTTTCCCCAGCCACTCTGGGCAGCTTCCAACAAAATATTAAAATATAGTAGTCCATCAAACATTAAAAGCTTCCCTAAACAGGCTGCCTTCAGATGTCTTCTAAAAGTCTGGTAGTTGTTGTTCTCTTTAACATCAGGTGGGAGGGCATTCCACAGGGTGGGTGCCACTACCAAGAAGGCCCTCTGCCGGGTTCCCTGTAACTTGGCTTCTTGCAGTGAGGGAACTGCCAGAAGGCCCTCAGAGTTGGACCTCAGTGTCTGGGCTGAATGATGGGGGTGGAGACGCTCCTTCAGATATACTGGACCGAGGCCGTTTAGGGCTTTAAAGGTCAGCACCAACACTTTGAATTGTGCTCGGAAATGTACTGGGAGCCAATGTAGGTCTTTCAAGACCGGTGTTATGTGGTCTCGGAGGCTGCTCCCAGTCACCAGTCTAGCTGCCATATTCTGGATTAGTTGTAGTTTCCGGGTCACCTTCAAAGATAGCCCCACATAGAGCGCATTGCAGTAGTCCAAGTGGGAGATAACTAGAGCATGCACCACTCTGGCGAGGCAGTCCGTGGGCAGATAGGGTCTCAGCCTGCGTACCAGATGGAGCTGGTAAACAGCTGCCCTGGACACAGAATTGACCTGCGCCTCCATGGACAGCTGCGAGTCCAAAATGACTCCCAGGCTGCACACCTGGTCCTTCAGGGGCACAATTACCCCATTCAGGACCAGGGAGTCCTCCACACCCACCCACCTCCTGTCCCCCAAAAACAGTACTTCTGTCTTGTCAGGATTCAACCTCAATCTGATTTAGCAACCAAAGAGAGTCCCTTCCCCCACCCTGCTAAATTAGGCTGCTGAAGCAAAGGTGGGGTAGGATCAGAAGTGGATTTGTGTGTGGAAGGGCAGAAGATTCTGTTTTGGAAACACAACTGACTGGCTCAGCATGTCCTCAGCAGCACCTTAGTCTTCAGTTCCAACTTGCTGAGATGCCCATTTGTGCAATCATAGATCCTAACCTGGGGAGAGAACAGCAAAGACCTGGTGAAGAGAGAACAGCAGAGATTATATTTTCTGAGAATCCTCCAGAAAAACAATCTCTCAAAGGACCTGTTGATGGCATTCTACCATTGCACTGTGGAGAGCGTACTAACTTATGGTATATGCGTGTGGTTTGGGAGCTGCACGGCCAGGGAAAAAACAATGCTATCCAGGGTTGTAAAGACTGCAGAGAGAATTATTGGGTGCACTCTTCCCACCTTATATCAAATCTATGCTGCCAGGTGCCATAAGAAAGCAGCAGAGATAGCACATGATAGTACGCACCCCGGAAATGATCTCTTTCAGCTTCTGCCTTCTGGAAGAAGGAATAGGGTTATAAAGGCCAGGACTAGTCACCTGAAAAACAGTTTCTACGCTAATGCAATTCTGGTTCTAAACGCAGCATAAGGGGTCTCTGTAGTATTTGTTGTTGTTGTTTAGTCGTTTAGTCGTGTCCGACTCTTCGTGACCCCATGGACCAGAGAACGCCAGGCACCTCTGTCCTCCACTGCCTCCCGCAGTTTGGTCAAACTCATGCTGGTAACCTCGAAAACACTATCCAACCATCTCGTCCTCTGCCGTCCCCTTCTCCTTGTGCCCTCCATCTTTCCCAGCATCAGGGTCTTCTCCAGGGAGTCTTCTCTTCTCATGAGGTGGCCAAAGTATAGTGTATTTTAAAATGGGGTTTTAGAGTTTTTAGGGGTTTTTGAATGTTTTATGTAGTTTTGTAGTAGTTTTATGTAGTTTTGTGGTAGTTTTATGTAGTTTTCAATTTCATTGTTCCGCAAGGGACAATGACAATAAAGATATCGTATCGTATGAAGACCAAAGCCTGTCCACCCCTGGCCTTTGCAAACTGAGCTAAGGGTCTCCATCTGGCAAATATCACGGCATGCACTAGGGCCACCAAGCTTTTTTTTTGGGGGGGGGAGGCACATCTGCAAACGAGAAGAAGCTGTCATGGGTACCCCACACATTGCAACCGGTCGGCTACTGGCTACAACAGAATGCTTGCTTCAAGCCAATTTTTTTGGGGGGGCCTGCGGGCACATGGGCACCACATTGGCAACTCTAGTGCTAGGAAGCAGGACTTTAAAACTGCTTAGAGGCCTCCCCCTCAAAGGAGGCAGTGATGGTGGGGAAACCCTTGCCTGCCTCCTTCCCCTTGCTCAACCAACTTGTTCCCACCTTCTCACTCCCTATTCTCCAGAATTAAAAAAAAAAACTAAACCTGTTTGCAATCACATAGATAGCTCTGTTGGCTAGAGTGTGGTGCTGATAACACCAAGGACTCAGGTTCGATTCCCGTATGGGACAGATGCATATTCCTGCACTGCAGGGGTTTGGACTTGATGACCGCCAGGGTCCCTTCCAACTCTATGATTCTAAGATGAATATGATTCTCCTTAAACAAAAGATTTTAAATATATAAACAGGGGAAAGATACTGAGTATGCTCTTCTATGAACTGTATTAAATGTATGAAGTACCATATTTTTTGCTCCATAAGACACACTTTTTCCCTCCTAAAAAGTAAGGGGAAATGTGTGTGCATCTTATGGAGCGAATGCAGGGGGGAGGCAGGCAGGAAAAGCCCCCAAGAGCCGCTCATAAGCTCTGTGTGGCTCTTGCGGGCTTTTCTACAAGGACGGAGAAGGGACTGACACGGCCAGTCAGTCCCTTCTCCCTCCTCGTAGAAAAGCCCGCAGGAGCCGCACACTCCTTAAAGGGTGCACGGCTGCTGTGGGCTTTTGCGGGAGGTGGGGGTATTGCCATAGCCATGCGCAGCCTCTCTCCTGCTGGAGAGATTGCGTGTGGCTATGGGAGAAGCCAAGACAGCGAGTGGGATGGATCCCGCTCGCTGTCTTGGCTTCTTAGCTCATTGGGGCTGGGGGGGAGGGACCTGGGCTTCCCCCGGCAGCTCTTTGGGGCTGGGGGGGAATAAGATTTTTTTTCTTGATTTCCCCCTCTAAAAACTAGGTGTGCCTTATGGTCCGGTGCGCCTTATGGAGCAAAAAATACGGTATGTTGCTTTCTTCCTTGTTTATTCAGAGATATTGATAATCTGGATTATAATCTTAGCGACTCATTATCTGATGCAATGTTGTAAACTGTGCAATTATGTTTCCATCTCAGCGCTTGTTTTTTGATGTGCTGACATATGTACACATCTATATACATAAATAAATACAAAGGCAAAAGCATCCTTCACATTTTAATTTATTAAGTGTACGGTGGGAGGAAAAAGAGAAAGAAGATCAGTAAAAATGACACCAAAATGCCAGCCTCGGGGGTGGGAACAACAAGCCGCTGGGAGACACACCCGCTCTTTTTCAACCCCCTCAAACACTTTTAACTTTCCTGCTGGTGGTGGAGAGGGAAGAGTAAGATGGAGCTGTTAGCTCCTTCTCAATGCTCAATCTTTCCTCCCTCAGCTGTCAGATAAATAGAGTCCGGCTTCTCAAGGAAAGGGATGAGCTTCTGCTAGGAAAACCAAGGGAGGCGGGGCCTACACCGAAGAGACCCCGCCTCGTTCATCCTCATTCCCGGGGCCGATTGACCAGGACTTCGCCCAAGGCCTCCAGCACTTCACGCTTGTAGTCTTCGAAGTCGCCATCTATCTGGTTGACAGAGCGGTCTTCTACCACCCAAAGGTGGCAGTTGGTCTCTGTGATAAGCCGGGCGTCGTGGCTCACAACAATCACGGCTGGAAGGGGGAAGAGGCGGGACAGTTAGCACATCCTGCTCTAAGATGATTCCACTTGCTGCAAAACACGCCCCCCCCCACAAAAAACCATTCCACAGGACAATATACCACACTATTTCATGTATAAGAGAAGGGTTTTTTTACTCTAAAATAACATTAAAAAATGGGGGTTGTCTTAGACACGGATAGTGCATAGGGGGGACTGGTGATCAGTTGCAGCTGCGAGCAGGAGCTTGTCAGAAGCGATTTGGTGGGTGATTGGTGGCTGCGGCAAGGGCTGTTGTGGATTGGCTGCTGCTGCAGTAATTGGGCAGGAGATTGGTTGCTGTGGCAAGGGCTGCTGCGGATTGGCTGCCCGTGTCAATTGGGCGTGCAGTTGCCGGCTGCTGTTGGCTTCTGCGACACGAGCGATTGTCAGTGTTTGTCAATCGGGTTAGTGATTTTCAGCATTTCCCCCCAAATTTTCTTAAATTTGAGTCCCCAAAAATTTATACATGGGGGCATCTTATACACGGAAAAATACGGTATGTGCCTCTTCTGGTCTCAAGAGCTACCAGAGAGAAGTAGTCGCTGGGAACACAAGCAGGGCATGTTCATATTTGTACTGTATTTGTTAGAAAATGTATTTCACTAAGAATGAATTGAAAGAGTGAAAAGAAAACCTATGTAATGTAATGTAATGTAATGTAATGTAATGTAATGTAATGTAATAGCCGCAAAATCTTGTGACTCCAATTAAGGTCACAAAAATGCAGAATCATGTTCACATGTAGTGGGGATGAAAATATGTACAATTTTTTTGGCAAAGGGTGTTTAAGGAGATAACAGAAATCACTGTGTTAAAGCGGACCAAAACTCCAGGGGTAGCATTATTATCAATTTACAATGGGGTGGAAGGTTCGCAGGCTACGAAGGACTTGCTTACAAATTTATTGACAGCTGCAAGAATTATTATAGCTAGGAAGTGGAAGGGGAAAGGTGAATACAAATTGGAAGAACGGTATAAAGAGGTGTGGGATATATAAAGAGGTGTGGGATATAATGATAAATTAACATGTGCCATTAAGGTAAGATGAGGAATATGCAGGAAAAATGATTTTGAGGAGATATGGAGGGTTGTTTGCAGAAATTGTACTGTTAAAATGGAAAGGGTTCAAACCATCGCTAGAGGTCTTGGAATTTTAGGAGGCTGGATAGTTACAATGGAATGGTCTCGGTGGTGGGGTGCACATGTTTATTCTTATTCATTTATGATTATTACTTTATCAAAAAAAGGATGAATGTATGAAATGCAAAGTGTATAAAATATAAATAAATAAATAAACAACCAAAAAAGAAAGAAACATGGAATCATTGCTGTGTCAATTTGTTAACTCCCTTTAAAAATGTGTGTGTGTCTGTCTGTCTGTCTGTCTGTTAGATAGGAAGGGTTGGAGCTGGCGGTTGGCTAGCTGTTTCACTGAATATAGAAACTTCAAGCAAACTTCAGACAAACTACAGACTGCTAACTTATGCTCTGCTATAAAGGAGTTTTGAAAGCAAGAAGCAAAAAGACCCTCTCTTGGGCTCAAGGGAGAGAGAAACACATTGTATCAGACTTGATATGCATATACAATACTGCTTGTTAATATTCGCCATCCTGCAGGTAAAGAATTATCTTCAAAATCTTGTGTGCGAGGTCTACTTCATCACTAGGGCTTTGAGGGTGAAACTGCTGCATCGCTCTGCGCGACTCAGAAAAATAGCTAACAAGTGCCACACTGGAACTTGAGTCCATGCCCAGATGCAAATAGACTGGGTCTAAAGGTCTGTCTAATACAGTGGTACCTTGGCTCCTGAATGCCTTGCGAGTCGAATGTTTTGGCTCCTGAACACCGCAAACCCGGAATTGACTGTTCCGGTTTGCAACGTTCTTTGGAACCCGAATGTCTGATGCAGGGCAGGATTTAGGTTTGATGAGGCTCTAAGCTACTGAAGGTAATGGGGCCCTTTATATGTCCAGCTGCCCTTTGTCAACAACAAATTGTCGTTTTTTGTGTTGAATATATGCTATATGGTAATTTATGGACCTAATAGGATAGCAGGCAGGGCCCATTACTTACATCCTAGGAGCCTACACAACACAAAACACTGTTGCTGTATGTAGGCTTTATTTTATTTGTATTTTATCTTATATTTTGGAAATGTACATCCATTTTTTTTCCCTTTAAAATTTTTTTGGGCCCCCAAGAGAGTGGAGCCCTAAGCTATAACTTGTTTAGCTTATACATAAATCTGGTACTGGTCCGATGCGACTTCCGCAGCTTCTGACTGGCTGAAGGAGTTTCCTGCAGCCAATCGGAAGCCGTGTCTTGGTTTCTGAATGTTTTAGACTTCTGGAATAGATTCCGTTCAACTTCCGAGGTACAACTGTATAGCATTCTTCAGCTAGACACTACCGGGAAAATTACAAAACAGGGCATAAAGAAGAAAGCTACCCCACCCCTTGTCTGTCTCAAGCATCAAATATTCAGAGATATACACTTTGGTGCTGTTTGACTTCACCCCCAGAGGAGCACTCCATTTCTTGAGACAGGCAGATGCCAAAAACTACTACTGCCTCTGAACATGGAGGTTTCACTTAGCTAGCCTTGGTCCTTGTTGCTAGATCTAGCCTCTCCTGTAGGTTTGTCTAATTCTTGTTAAAAGCAGCGATCGCAAGGCACTGAGTTCCATATCAGCTACAAATGTCTGGGGGACTAAATAATTCTCTTTCCCCTCTTGTCCTGAATCAACTTCATTGGCAGTCCAGTTCTGCTGTGTGTATGGTGTCTTCAGTCACATCCACACCATGCATTCAAAGCACACATCTACCACTTTAGCAGTCACAGCTTCCCCCCCAAGAATCCTGGGAACTGTAGTTCACCCCCCCCCCGCAGAACTACAATTCCCATCACCCCCCACAAACGACAGCTCCCAGGATTCACAGGGGAGAAACTGTGTGCGTAAATATGCTTGAAATGGGCTTCAAATGCAGGGTCTAGAAGTGACCCCAGCTGCAAAGTGATCATTCCAAATGTAGGAAACATAATCCATATGCTCTTTAGAATGGCCTTCCCCAACCCGGTGCTCTCCAGATGTTCCACTCACCTCCTTTATACTCATTGATGGCATCGCCCAAGGCATCGATTGACTCAATATCCAGGTTATTCGTCGGTTCATCCTGGGGGGGGGGGGGGGCAAGAAAGTCACAAAAAGAGGATGAAGTTCATGGGGTTGGGGTTGCGGACAGTGTCTTGGCTTTTCATTGCTCTACAGTGGTGGGGGGTGGGGTGGGGTTGGAGAAGGATGCTTTCGGCTCCCAGGTTCTGCAGCAGCAGAAATCTTTGTAGTACAGTGGTACCTCAGGTTACATACGCTTCAGGTTACAGACTCCGCTAACCCAGAAATAGTGCTTCAGGTTAAGAACTTTGCTTCAGGATGAGAACAGAAATCATGCGGTGGCGGCACGGCAGCAGCGGGAGGCCCCATTAGCTAAAGTGGTGCTTCAGGTTAAGAACAGTTTCAGTTGAAGAACGGACCTCCGGAACAAATTAAGTACGTAACCAGAGGTACCACTGTACTGAGCAGATTTCAGAAAGCAGCCTTACTGGGTTGACTCAGGAAGGTGTTTTTAATCTTTATTAGCTCAGGATCTGAAATAGAGGGTAGCTGAATGGGGTTGTGAAGAAAAGAGAAATAGAATTGGAGGAAGGTGCACCAAGGATTACCATCCTTTCATTAAGAGACAGGACAGGACAGGACAGGGCAAGGGCAAGGGCAGGGGCAGGGGCAGGGGCAGGGGCAGGGTAAGGGAAGGGAAGGGAGGAAGGAAGGAGAGGAGGGGAGGGGAGGGGAGGGGAGGGAAGGGAAGGGAAGGGAAGGGAAGGGGGGGGAAGGAAGGAAGGAAGGAAGGAAGGAAGGAAGGAAGGAAGGAAGGAAGGAAGGAAGGAAGGAGAGGAGAGGAGGGGAGGGAAGGGAAGGGAAGGGAAGGGAGGTCTTATTGTAGCAATTCCTCGGGGAACAATCCCAGTGCTCCAAGATTGATTAGGTTCAAATTTATTGCTATTTTGTAGTAATGAGATAACTATCACAATCTTACAAGATATATCCCATACGCCGCCCCTCCTCTTCAAGGAGTTATGTGTGGGACTCACCAAAATGAGGACATCTGGTTCCCTACAAGAGAGTTCAGCAAAGACCACGCGGGCTTTCTGTCCCCCTAGAAGGAAGTACAAAACAGAAGAGAGACAATGAATGTGAGATGCTCCCTCTATGAATAGGAACCTCAGAAGTGCCCGTTCTCACAGGAGCCAGGGAAGAGTGCAAGCAGGAGCAATCTCCCCACTTGCGGATGGTTTTCAGAGGCACACCACCTTTGACAGTGGAGGTAGGGAAACAGCTTTGCCAAAGCTGGGGCAGGTAAGATCTTTCATCCACAGCACTGAGGGCAGCTAAATAAGGACAATGGGTGGGGTCACAGCTGTTTAGCCCTGCAAGGATGACCATTTGTTATATGCATGCTTTACCAGAGATTCCTGCATTGCAGGGGGTTGGCATAGATAGCCCTCAGGGTCCCTATGATTCCACGAGCCCCAGTCCTTTTCTAAAAGCTGTTAAATATCAGTCCCTGAAAGCCGCCCACTTCCCATTTCTCCAGCCCAAGGCGGAGCACGAGCAACGAAGGCCAAGCAGGGAAACTCTTCATGGCAACCCTTCGTTCTCCAGCCCACCCTGCCCTAAGGCTCGCTTCTTTTCTTCCTCCTCCTCCCCACTCCTGAGAGAGTCCGTTTCTGAGCACAATTCAAAGTGTTGATGCTGACCTTTAAAGCCCTAAACAGCCTCGGCCCAATGTACCTGAAGGAGCGTCTCCACCCCCATCGTTCTGCCCGGACACAGAGGTTCAGCGCAGAGGGCCTTCTGATGGTTCCCTCACTGTGAGAAGTGAAGTTACAGGGAACCAGGCAGAAGGCCTTCTTGGTGGTGGCGCTCTCCCGTCAGATGTCAAGGAAACAATCAACAATCTGACTTTTAGAAGACATCTGAAGGCAGCCCTGTTTAGAGAAGTTTTTAATGTTTGATGTTTCATCGTGTTTTTAATATTCTCCTGGAAGCCACTCAGAGTGGCTGGAGAAACCCAGTCAGGTGGGCAGGGTATAAATAATAAATTTGTTGTTGTTATTTATTACAGTGGTACCTCGGGTTACAAACTTAATTCGTTCCGGAGGTCCATTCTTAACCTGAAACTATTCTTAACATGGGGCACCACTTTAGCTAATGGGGCCTCCCGCCGCCACCACGTGATTTCCATTCTCATCCTGAGGTAAAGTTCTCAACCCAAGGTACTACCCGAAGTGTTTGTCACCCGAGGTACCACTATATTATTACTTTATATACCAGAGAGCTTGCAGATCTGGATGGTATGGGCGTGGCTCTCCAGGCCAAACCGCCCCAGGCATTTGCGGGCATCCTGGTAGGGCAGGTTGAAGTTGCGCTGCAGGTACTCTGTCGCCGTTTCCTGCATATTCAGCTGGTCGGCATACTGCTGGTTGAAGAACCCGATTTTCTGCCAGGAGAGAAAAGGACAGGTCTTTCATCCTGCGAAGGGAAATGTCACCCGTCCGGTTGTGTGGCCTGCCCTGTCAAACACCCTCCTATTCGATGTCAAGGAAATGAACAACTATCTGACGTTTAGAAGACACCTGAAGGCAGCCCTGCTTAGGGAAGTTTTTTTTAAAAAAACTGTTTTTATGAGTTTTTGATATTCTGTTGGGAGCCACCCAGAGTTGTTGGGGAAACCCAGCCAGATGGGCGGGGTATAAATAAGCTATAAATAAATAAGATATATTAATTACTACTACTACTAGTACTACTACTACTACTACCACCACCCCCCCACTCCCTTAACCAGTTTAAAAGGGTGCCACACTGAGGTGCTGTGCGAGCTCAGCCATATGTTCCTGGCACCTCTGGACAGAGGAGAGGGACTTGACATCTTTCTGCAGGGTCTGCAAGACAGAGCTATTCCACCAGGCCTTTGGCCAGGGCACAGCCTGACCCCCTCTCTCCTTCTGTAATCCTCATAGAGCTCTAGCTCAATAGTTGCCATTAATTTGATTCTGAATTGATTTTAGAATGTATTTTAATTAATCAACTGTGTGATTTTATGTACACTGTGCTATTCTTACTTCTTGTTAGCCGCTCTGAGCCAAGCTTTGTTGGCTGGGGAGGGTGGGATATAAATAAATAAAAATTATTATTATTATTATTATTATTATTATTATTATTATTATTATTATTAGAGATCCTATTGCTCTGCACTGATTTTTCAGCAGACCACTCTTATCGAGACATGCATCCATTATGCGTACATCCCCTGTACTGCATCCCACATCCAGTGGACCTGTGGGCACACTATAGCAGAGTTTCAGCAAGAAGTGAAGCTGCGTAGGGTATGTGGTGCCACGAAAGCTTCTTTATTTACAGCAAATCAAAATAACAAAGATGGCTAGTGTGAGCAGTGTCTCACATGTCTTCTCTGTCTGAGAGCAGAGAACAAAGAGCAGAAAACTAAAGCACAAAGAACAGAAGTTCAGTGTCTGTTCCATACACTTCCAGCAGTATGGAATGTAAATAAGGATCACATGATCCAGCAATGAGAGAATGAAATCCCAACACCCATGAGCTTCTTGGAGGAGAGGCGGGGAAGAAATGTAATAGCCACCATAAAAGAAAGAAATCAATCCAGGGCCTCTCACATTCAACCCCAGGACCCTCTGCCTCCCAGCAGCTTCTTAAAAGCAAAGGTAGGAAGCCCCTCTGCCATATGTGTCTTGTCAGGTGAAGACATAAACTATTTGTTTTCATGGTTTCTTGGAACAAACCAGCTTCCAGCAGGACAAAGATCCTTCCATTTGGAGTGACAGGCTTGCTTTGCTATTCCAGATGTGAACCGCTCCCCCCCCCCCTCAAAATGTCATTCCACATTCCCTGTTGTATTGTCACGGGTACTTACCAGCCTGTGGTTTTTTCTCATTTCCCCTCTTGTCTGGAAGGATGAAAACAGAAACAAAAACAAGTTAAGAGTGTAGTCCAAGGGTCTAATGACCTTCCCTGAGATACAGTACAACCAGATTAAAGAAGTGCTTGAAAAGATCGGATTCAGCAGGGCCAAAATGCCACCTGCAAGGATGTTGCTTGCCCAGAACTGGAAAGATAATAAGATACCTATGAGGGCAGACCGGCAGATGAAACTATTCGACTATTGCAATGATATATAGACTTTGGATATAATTGTGGACTTATTATATTGTGGACTTAAACTGGATGGACTTATAATCTGAATAATAAGAATATTTGTGTTAAATTTTAATATTTGCAAGAATATTTTTCTGTGAATGAACTTGTGAAACCAAAGCACACACACACACACACACACACACAACAAAAGGCAGCCTATTTTGGGATTGTGCAAAATGGAAAGGAATGATTTTGTGCCTGGTTAAGATGCAAGAGGGACATTTGAACAGCAGTGATAAGAGTGTTTGCCTTGATTTGACCAACACCTTCTGTTCTTTTGGTCCCCGTATGGGCCACCAAAACACACACACACACACAAACACCCTACTGTTCTTTTGATTAAAATTTTGGGTTGGATAGCTCTTAGGATAGACGTTTGCTCAGCAGTTAAACTCCTCAGGTCTAGGCCTACAAACCTGGGTAGGAGAGAGCTTGCTGGCTGCAAAGCAGAGCCCAAGGTTAAATGTTCTTGCAGAAGGCCCCAGATTCACAGGAGGTGAGCAGGCATAGACAACAGCTGGGCCTGCTCCAGCCAGACCGCCCTGTTCCCACCACAGGGCCAAGAAACACCACTTGCCCTGCAGGAAGGAACCCCTGATGCCAGTTCCTGTTTCAGCAGGGTTGGTTGTTTGGTGAGACATGGTCCTTGGTGTACCTGTAAAGGTAAAGGGACCCCTGACCATTAGGTCCAGTCGTGACCGACTCTGGGGTTGCAGCGCTCATCTCGCTTTATTGGCCAAGGGAGCCAGTGTTTGTCCGCAGACAGCTTCCGGGTCATGTGGCCAGCATGACAAAGCCGCTTCTGGCGAACCAGAGCAGCGCACGGAAACGCCATTAACCTTCCCACCGGAGCGGTACCTATTTATCTACTTGCAGTTTGATGTGCTTTCAAACTGCTAGGTTGGCAGGAGCTGGGACCTAGGAACGGGAGCTCACCCCGTCGCAGGGATTCGAACCGCCGACCTTCTGATCAGCAAGTCCTAGGCTCAGTGGTTTAACCCACAGCGCCACCCGCGTCCCCTGTAGTTCTTTTATAAATGTCGCTTAAAGGATCCTATAGTGAAAAAGTGGTATATGAATCTACTAAATAAACATGTGGCCATCCACAGATGGGTCCTGCAGCTCACCCCTTGCTCCCCAGCAATGGCATGGCCCAATTCATGCACCAAGGGGGGCTGAATTTGAGGACACACCTAGAGCAGCCCTTCTCGCTGCCTGAGCAGAAATGGGACACACATTCCTGGCGGGATCAGCAGAGGCATGTGGTGGAGGGAGGACAAGCAGAAAAGGGAGGCCATCTCAGGAACAAAGCGGGATGATAAAAAGAACCCAAGGAAGCCCAAAATGGGGAAAGAGGGGCAGGGTTCACTTACCGGCGTCAATTTACCCGTTAACAGCAACAGCAGCGTACTTTTCCCGACGCCGTTGGGACCCACGATACAGACTGAGGGGAGAGAGAAAAGCAGAGTCAACTTTGAGATCCCTGCGTGGCAGGCTATGCTTTCAAGAGGTCCTCCCCGTGGCCTGCTCTTAAGAGCTGAGGCAGACAGACTTGAGAAGGGAACTCTCAGGCAAAAATAAAACACTGGAAGACGTTAAAACGGGGATAAGCAAGTGTGGCTCCAGATGTTGCTAGACTTCCAACCTTTAGCTATGACGGCCTGGGCTGACGGGAGATGGAGTCCAACAACACCTGGAAGGAACTATGACGGTTTCAAAGGACATCATGTAGGCAGCACGCTGAGGTGGATTTCTCGTTCAGTAAACAAGAGGCATACAAGTTTCTTAGAAGGACTTATTCACTGCCCCCGACCCCAAAATCACTTACTTCGAGATTCCATGTCAATCCCAAAGTCCAAATTTTTGAAAAGAGGCTTCTGTCCCTCATAACAGAAGTCCACACCTACAGGAGGGAAAAAGGAGGAGAGTGGGCTACAGGGAAGGAAATATTTCTAAATGTAGTCACTGTGTTGTAGGAAACTGTGGAAATAAATTGTGTGTGCGTGCTATTCTCAATAAATATATTAATCTATTATTATTTCTAAGTTAGTTTTGAAGAAGCAATGGAACAAAATAGAATCTGGAGATCTCAACAATAGTGTTTCTTTTTAGACGCAGCTTCACAATTAAAGTATGTTTTTGGTCTTAGTGGCTCGTTCTAGCTACGCAAGCCTGTTTTGCTTTCGTTATAGTACAAGTCCATTTCATGTATGTTCTTATGTGCTATTGCTGTAATATATTGTTGTAGCTATCAGTTACAATGATTGCCTCTTAAAACTACAGTGGTACCTTGGTTCTCAAACGGCTTAGCTGTCAAACAAGTCGTCTCCTGAATGCCACAAACCCAGAAGAGTTTTGGTTTGTGAATGGTTTTCGGAAGCCGAAGGTCTGACGCAGCTTCCGATTGAGTGCAGAAAGTTCCTGCAGCCAATCAGAAGTTGCGCCTTGGTTTTCGAATGGTTTCGGGAGTCGAACGGACTCCTGGAACTGATTAAGTTCAAGAACCAAGGTACCATTCTATCTAGAAGCAAAACACTCTTGTTATGAGAACTTAGCCATTTTAGACACATGTGAAAGGTAATTCATAAATGTTGTTGTTGTTTAGTCGTTTAGTTGCGTCCGACTCTTCGTGACCCCATGGACCAGAGCACACCAGGCACTCTTGTCTTCCACTGCCTCCCACAACTTGGTCAAACTCATGTTCGTAGCTTCGAGAACACTGTCCAGCCATCTTGTTCTCTGTTGTCCCCTTCTCCTTCTGACCCTCAATCTTTCAGTAATAATCATATATTAATATCTATCTATCTATCTACAGTGGTACCTCGGGTTAAGTACTTAATTTGTTGCAGAGGTCCGTTCTTAACCTGAAACTGTTCTTAACCTGAAGCACCACTTTAGCTAATGGGGCCTCCTGCTGCCGCTGTGCCGCCAGAGCACGATTTCTGCTCTCATCCTGAAGCAAAGTTCTTAACCCGAGGTACTATTTCTGGGTTAGCGGAGTCTGTAACTTGAAGTGTCTGTAACCTGAAGCGTATGTAACCCGAGGTACCACTTTATCTATCTATCTATCTAATAGATGCCATTGATTTTGTGATTTTCCAGAGTTACACAGACAACTGCCTGCCCCTGCTCCCTGATAGACTCTCCCTGGCTAAGGCAGACTCGTACCGTGCAAGCCCAGAATGGGTGGGCTGAGGGGCGGTGGGTTTGGAAAGGTGAATTTAACAGTGTACTCCTTTGGCCGCTTCAGCAGCTCGGGCACCTCGCTCGCCTCTTCATCCGGGTTCTTCTTACGGCACTTCTGCTGCTTTCGGGTCAGGGCCTCCTTGGTCTGCTTTTCCTGGGGATGGCCGGAGGGAGACAGGTTAACAAGGACACCGATTATTGGCAAGCATTCTTGACAGGCCCAATCTAGGCCGCTATGCTCTTTTAATCTCACCAGACAGAAACCCTTAATTAAAAAGTGCAATACTGTGTACATTTTTTCAGAAGGGCCACTGAGACTAGAACCAACCCACCTCCTGTCAACTTCCACCACTGGAGTAAAAGTCTGCCCTAATATCCGAGGCCATGCAGAAGGCTAAGGGTGCCATCTTATCCCAACAGTTGTGCTTATTTAATCACTGTAAAGAACACTGCAGTGTGTAGTTCCACAGATTAACTCATGGAAAAGCTCTGCCGCCTTGGACCACCCTGCTCCCAGGAAGCCCACAGAGAAGAACCTAACTGTGCATTTTTTGGGGGGGAGGAGGGGTTTCCTCCCGAGTCTGTGGGTCCCATGACAAAATACAAACCGGAAACCTACTGCCTGCTTTGTTGACTTCCCTCCGGCCTTGAGGTCTTTCAGTTTCTTCTCTTGCTTCTCGTACTGTTTCAGAAGCTCCTTCTGTTTCTGCTGATACATCTTCTTGAAAGTCACTGAGGTGGGGGTGAAGAGAGATGCAGAGGGGTGAAGAGAACTCTTAAGAACTTGGTTGGTTGGATCAATCAGCCTGTATCTGCCTTCTCCAACCGGGTGCATGTTGTTGGACAACAACTCTCATCAGATCCTGTCAGCACCCAATAGCCAGGGATGATGGGAGGTGTAGTTCAACATCATCTTGGAGATCTGAACTCTGTTGTCTTGAATTGGGAGTCTAGCTGTGGCCAGCAAAGACTTGAGGCAATGGCTCTCCACCATGTTACGAAGCACTTCTTGGAGCCCAGCTTTTTGCTGTCGCAGATAGCACCTGAGTCTGGAAGTTCTATTTTGGCCCTGAAAAAGCCTGCATGGCAGGAACCCAGGCGTACGTGTTTAAGCCAGCTTAGTTGCAACATCTGGGGGGGTGTGTGTGTCAGGACTGCAAGTGAGAACTGCAGGTTGGCATACACACTTCATAACACCCAACACTTGCAGGCACCGGTATTTGCTAATCAGAAGTATATTGCTACCAGATGAGCAAGTTGCCCTTTTAGCTGTTATAGGTGATAAGGACGCATGGACTAAATCTTCCAAGAAGAGGTTTGTGAATGACAGGTAACAGAGATTCAAATCTCCCTGGAAATGCACCCTGGGAAAGTCAGGCATGGGGAAATCTAGTTTTGCAGATACCCCTAGACCATGGGAAGTGGATTCCAATGCGGTCCAAGTCACTGCTTGTCGCTGAGCAAGGACTTGTTTTGCTCCAGGGCTCAAAACCAGCAGCAACCTGGTTTCAGTTGCTCAATCCTAGAAAATACATTTGCACATTTGATAAAACTGTCTTGCTATCTCAGCACTTGCATATTGGCAAAAAAAAAAGAAAGGCTAGAGACACGTTAGGCTGAAACACCCCGGAGTTTTAAGATTCCACCCAATCTACTGAATCACTAATCTTGAGCCCTCATGCTTCCAGAGGGGTGCCCCCATTTCTCCCCCCATATTTTAAAAAAGTGGGGAGAATGGAGCCACCTCTGCATAGAGTTGGGAAGGGAGTTCGAATTCTGACACCTCATTACTGGACAAGCATATCTGCATACATTTATTTAGTTATTCTGGTGGCAAAACAGAAGTTTTGTTTCTGTCCTGCTATTCCCCATTCTCCCCCTTTCTTGAATTTACTGTATTTTTCGCAGTATAAGACACATCAGACCACAAGACGCACCTAGTTTTTGGAGGAGGAAAACAAGAAAAAAAATATTCTGAATCTCAGAAGCCAGAACAGCAAGAGGGATCGCTGTGCAGTGAAAGCAGCAATCCCTCTTGCTGTTCTGGCTTCTGGGATAGCTGCGCAGCCTGCATTCGCTCCATAAGATGCACACACATTTCCTCTTACTTTTTAGGAGGGAAAAAGTGAGTCTTATAGAGCAAAAAATAAGGTAAATTGATTTGATCAGGAGCCAGAGCAAAGGGAGGAAAAGAAAAGGGAAATAAATTGCCAATGAGTGGTTTCTGAACTTCCCAGCAAATGGTCATATGTTGGCTGAGTTAAGTCATGAGGTAAAACATATTGAACAGAGAGAGAGAGAGAGAGAGAGAGAGAGCGAGCGAATGAGTTTTGCCAAACATCAGCATTCCAAGTTCTTTGTGAAAATGCCCATCTCCCTTGCCCTGGCGGAAGGCGTGGGAATTGAGCGGCAGCCCTGAAATGGAGTCATGCGACTCCACTCCCAAGTCACAAGATCTGTGTCCTTGCTCCGGTTTGAACAAAGGAAGGAGCTTATGTTGTATCTGCAACAAATGGAGGCCTCTGGAGACATGGCTCTGGGGCAAGGAGATTTCACAGTCTAACAACATTCCACCCAGAAGGGGTATTTCGGGCCTCTAAGTTTCTGAAGGACCGCACGCTGAACTGGAAGTAGACCTCAATCAGAGAGACTCAGACAGGGTTTAAATGTACAACAGTAACAGCAGCCTGGGCACTTGGTGAAAATCAGGCCCTCTCCATTGAGAGCACCCCTTGAGCTCAGTTCAATTCACATGACTTCTAGATTCAACCCTCTGATTCTAACTGTATTTGAAAGCTGGCCTTTTAGGTCATTCGATACTTTACACTCTTTAAAACAACAACCCATACAACACAAAAACGTGCAGGGAAAAGACTGCCCCGACAAGTCTAAAACCCTTCAAATTCCAAGGAAGAGGATTGGAAGAAGTTTAAAGACTATCTGCAGAAATACTGCAAAGTTTATGAATGTTAAAAGGATGTGGGATATGAAAATAATATGGCATTAGTGATACAGTGTGAAAAAATATGCAAAAATGAAATAGAAAAAAGGTGAATGACAAAAGTTTTATTATGTCAAAGGTAAATAATGTGTTAAGGGTACTTAAAATATAAGGAGGAAAGAATGGAGACATAATAGAGTGATCTTAATAACTAGAAATGATTTCTGAAAGAGGGTTAGGATTTGCTGTATCGGATTGGGTAAAGAGGAACACTAAAAAGGGAGGCGTGAGGAAGTCAAGAAAGAAAGTTAATCAAGTAAGAATTCAAAGCTGGAGGTTTTATCTTTTTTATTGTTGTTAATTTTATTTTATTTTTTTGTATCTTGTTTTTTGTTTGTTCTGCTTTATGTGTATAAAACTTAATAAATATATTTAAAAAAATTCCAAGGAATTTTGAAGTTTAAACATCCAAAGTCAAAATCCAATTTCTCTAACTTGAAGGCTTTCTAGATTGGGGGAGAGGGGAGCTTCAGTTCTACAAAGTGACCTTATGACCAATATTGAATGAGTTTTCCTTGATGTTTCACTTCCTTAACTCCTCCCCCCCCCCCCGCAAAGAAACCTAACAGCACCCTAGCAATGGCATTGCCCCCCCCAACAAAAAAACCTGCCTAGTCCTTCCAATGTGGAGGCTTCTGTGGGCACTTACTGTAGTTTCCCCGGTAGTAGAAAAGCTTCTGCATATCCAGATGGATGATATCCGTACACACATCGTCCAGGAAACCCTGGTCGTGAGAGACAATAAGGAGGGTCTTCTTCCATGTTTGGAGGTAGCTGTAAGAGGGTGTGGAGCAATCGTTAGACAACGAAGGGTTTTCAGTTTTAACCCATCACCAGATGCTTTTTAAAAAGTGAGTACATTTTCCTTGTAATGGAACCACCCTGCTTTGGAAGCAGCGGCCCGGAGCGCCTTCCATCAGCTGGTGGCCCAGCTACGCCCCTACCTGGACAGGGATAGCCTAACTACTGTTGTCTATGCTCTGCTAACCTCAAGGTGAGATTACTGCAATGCGTTAATACGTAGGGCTGCCTCTGAAGACGGTTCAGAAACTTTAGCCGATGCAGAATTCAGCGGCCAGGTTACTCACCAGAGCAAGACGGTTTGAGGATATTACACCGATCCTGGTCCAACTGCACTAGCTACCAATTAGTTTCCGGGCCCAATTCAAAGTGTTGGCTTTGACCTATAAAGCCTTAAGCAGCTCAGGACCGCAATACCTCAAGGACCGCCTCTTTCCATATGAACCTACCCGGACCCTGAGATCATCTTCTGAGGCCCTCCTTTGTGTGCCTCCTCCTTGAGAGGTCTGGAGGGTGGCAGCACAAGAACAGGGCCCTCTCTGCAGTGGCTCCCCATCTGTGGAATGCTCTCTCTAAGGAAGCTCGCCTGGTGCCTTCATTATACACCTTTAAGCACCAAGCAATTCCTTTTTAACTAGGCCTTTGGTTGATCTGATTGGCATCCTATACTCTTTTAAAATGTAGCTCTTTTTTAGGGGGGGTGTTATTGGGTTGTTGTTTTTATTTTGATTATATATATTGTGGTCTTTATGTCGATCTTTTCTGTGAGACTTCCGGGTGTCGGGCAGTATATAAATTCAAACCACAACAATGGTTTCTATGTACAGATGTTCAGGGTTAGGCCTTCTTTTGAAATCAGGAACAGAGGCAAAATGAGGATGTAGGTAAGGTGGCAATTAGGAAGGGCTGAGAAATTAACAGAGAGGGAAGAATTCTGGCACAAGGAAAGCCTGTGACGTGTGTGGCTCCCTGGTTGTTGAATGCCCTCGTAAGCACGGCCTGCTGGATCAGGCCAATGGCCCATCTAGTCCAGCATCTCCCAGTGGATACCCAGATGCCTCTGGGAAACCAGTGAGCCGAACAGGAGCAGAAGGACTCTCTCCCCTCCTGTCGTTTCCAGCAACAGGTATTCAGAAGCAATGATGCTTTCTCTAGTCAGGTGTGCCCATCTCCATCACTAACTTTGAGGGATTGAGGCATCTGGTGGTTGAAGAATACTGTTCCTGGCTGCCCCGAGATCAAGGCATAGACACATATTTTAATCGCAAGTGCTGTTAGATGTTTTTCATTGCAATTGGGTTTTAGAACATTTTAATCCGTTTCAAAATGTTTTTACAAACACAGCAAACTGTGCATCTGTTCGCAGCCCTGGACTCTCTGGGGAAGAAGGGTGAGATATAAGTTCAATAAATCAGTAACTAAAGCTCGTGTGCATCTTATTATTTCCTGCTAGGGCCTAAGTCTACATGTCATAAACAATGCACAGCGTGGTTGGTTTTCCTTGGTTCATGCTGGTGGTTTTTAAACTTTTATTGCAAATCGTTCAGAGGGTGGTGTCCATCAGGCAAGCAGGATGATGGAAATGAATGATATTAAGGTAAAGAAAAAAGGCTAGCACCAAAACTGCTTTGCCCACCCTTCACTGGAAAGCGGGCATGTTCACCCACGCAGGTGCCCACACCCCCCAGCTGCTGTTATGCCCCCAGATGCACGGAGGCAGCGACTTACTTGTTAAGCCAGATGACGGCGTTGAGATCCAAGTGGTTGGTGGGCTCATCGAGCATCAGCAGTGTGGGCTCCATAAACAGCGCTCTGAAAGGAGAGCATGGTTAGCAATGACAAAGGGCCATAGCTCGGTGGCAGTGCATCTACTTTGAAGGCCGAAGATCCTGGGTTGGACCCCCAGCATCTCCAAGTGGGGCAGGGAGAAAACTGTGCCTGAAACTCTGGAGAGCTGCTGCCAATCAGAGTAGACAATACTGAGTGAGATGGTTTGACTGTTCCTGCACAAGCAACAGACAGCATCTTAAAAAGCAGAGACATCACCTTGCCAACAAAGGTCCGTATAGTTAAAGCTATGGTTTTCCCAGTAGTGATGTATGGAAGTGAGAGCTGGACCATAAAGAAGGCTGGTCGCCGAAGAATGGATGCTTTTGAATTATGGTGCTGGAGGAGACTCTTGAGAGTCCCATGGACTGCAAGAAGATCAAACCTCTCCATTCTGAAGGAAATCAGCCCTGAGTGCTCACTGGAAGGACAGATCCTGAAGCTGAGGCTCCAGTACTTTGGCCACCTCATGAGAAGAGAAGACTCCCTGGAAAAGACCCTGATGTTGGGAAAGATGGAGGGCACAAGGAGAAGGGGACGACAGAGGACGAGATGGTTGGACAGTGTTCTCGAAGCTACCAGCATGAGTTTGACCAAACTGCGGGAGGCAGTGGAAGACAGGAGTGCCTGGGGTGCTCTGGTCCACGGGGTCACGAAGAGTTGGACACAACTAAACAACAACACCACACAAGCAACAGAGGCCATTTGCTCTTCGTGCTCAGTTCCTGTTTGCATAAACTGGCTTGGCCTCTCCTTAAACAGGCCCACATTTCACTGGCAACTAGGAGTGGACACCGGCCGCCTGATCAGTTCTGAACAGAGGAGAGGTGGAAATAAAACATCTCTTTGTGGGTGAGAGTGGTGGTGGCTGATATAGGTGTCTATCCTCCTATTGACAGGAAGGGGGGGGCACGCCTTGCGCTCCTGTCTTATTTTCAGCTCTTTTAAAAGTGGCAGCCATTTTGTGTTACATCACACCGCCAAGGCAGCCATTTTGTGTCTAGTGACCATGGCACTTTCTCAAAATTCCAAAATGTGCTCTGTTGGCTCCCATGACAATCCCTGATCTACATTGTGTGGTGCAAGACAGAGTGCGTTTTGAGGCAGAATGTGGCAGTAGCGGACTTCCTTATCCTAAAGCCACTCATGACAGGAGAAAATGAGTGGTATACCACCGAGGTGTACACTCATAGGAGACACAGTGTAATTAGCAGACATGACTGGGTTAGGTCCATTAACGTCTACTTTGAGGAAAACTTAGTTGACAACCACTCATCACAAGCTAGCACCTGTGACCTTTCACCCCTTGCTTTATTGGACTCCTGTGCCACAGTCTGAATGATGCTGTATTGGATTTCCAATTAAAACTGTTCCGTTAGCCAGAGACTATTGGCTACGGGGCAACAAATGAAAACGAATTAACTTCAAGGATACGTCATGCTGATCCTCCCATTTCTCCACGTCTCCCCACCTGACAATTACCTGGCCAGGGACACTCTCATCCGCCAGCCTCCGGAGAACTTCTTGGTCTGCCGGTTCTGCATCTCAGGGTTGAAGCCCAAACCTGCCAGAATTCTCCGGGCTTTTGCCTCAGCTGCTGCGGCTCCTGTGGCCCGCAATTCCTCATAGACCTGGGGAAAGGGGATGAAATATATGGCGTGAGCGGAGATCAACAAAAGGGAACAGGCTAACAACCAGAGGTTGAGTGTGAACATGTCCCTTCCTTTTTTTCTCACCCCACAGAAGAAGTATTTAATTTGCTTTGCTGGCCTTTGTAAAATAATAATAATAATAATAATAATAATAATAATAATAATAATAATAATAATAAATATTTTTATTTATACCCCACCCTCCCCAGCCAAGACCGGGCTCACGGCGGCTAACACCAAATATAAAAACAACTGATTGAAATACAGCTTAAAAAACATTTTTGAAGTTCTGCGAATGTATCTAGGGACACATTTTGAGCGATGCCAGCCATTCCAGATCAGAGAGCTCCTTGTGCAAAATACTCCTGCCTGGGTAACCCAGTTTTGTATTGCCCCTCGGTCACAGGACAGGGAACGCTCCACGAGTACCTTCTCCAGCCGCTCTGCAGCCCCGTCGTCCCCTTTCTCTAGCAGCGCCTGCAGGCGCTTCTCCTCCTCCAGCAACTTCAGCCGCTTGGTGTCAGCCTTGAGCACAGCCTGCACTGCGGGGGTTTCATCCGCAACCACCTCTGTGAAGATAAAGGAGGACACCACCGTGAAGACTCTGCCGCTTAAGCCCCATGGTCAAGGATTGATCAAAGCCTGCACCAAATTATTATTATTATTTTTAAAAAGAAAACCTCTGCAGCCAAAACACTCATATTGTGCTACTGAATGGAGAGGGGGCAGGGCTCAAAGATGACTGGCTGAGCATCTGGTTTGCATGCAGATGTTATGGACTGGAGAACCAACAAAGGAACCCTCAGGGGAAGAAGGCTCAGAGCCCAGGGACTGGTGGTGGAACAAAGCTAAGCGATCAGAGGGAGGAGGAGGAGCAGACTGGGAGAAGGTGATGTCGGAAGCTGAAGAGACAACAAGGTTTAGTGAGCAGGAAGAGGCTGTGGCAGAGAGCAGTCTAGAATCAGAGCAGGGGTGAAGAGGCAGAGATCTGGCTGCTGAAGAAGCAGAGAGTCTCCCCCTCCTGCTGCAACCAGCTCCTCTCCCCTCTGGTTTCCCAGAACATGCAGAGAAATGAAGAGGGTGCAGCAGAGACGGGCAAAACAAAGGAGCCTTCGGCTGCTGCGAAAGGAACCGGAGGAGGACCTTTCTTAGAGAGCGGTGGGAAGGCAGGGATCTTCAGTCTATGCAACTGCCTCATTGGGGCAAGACCCTGCTGGGATAACTAGGGCTGAACTGTTTTGGTTTCTTCACTGACACTGGGTGTTTTATGGCTGACCTATTCCTGACTGTGGCTCCTGACAGCAGAAGGCCCCAGGCATATCTAGCTGAGGCTAAGAAAGACACTCTGCTGAACCCCTGGAGAACTTCTCCCCATTGGTGCAGGCAGTACTGAGATGAGCCAGTGGTTTGAGTCGGTTCTGTGAACTGTCCTGAGACCTGCGGGTATAGGGCAGTATATAAATCCAATCAATCTATCTATCAATAAAATAATAATAATAAGACGGCAGCTTTTTCTGTTCTTAATAAGAGGGACCACCTGGCTGGGCAGAACAATGAATGGGCTGCCTCTGCAGAGGGGAGGAACGCTTCTTCCATTACCTTGTTCACAGAGCAGGACATCAATATTGGGAGGAATGCTCAAGGCCCGGTTGGCAATATGTTTCAGCAAGGTGGTTTTGCCTTTCCTGGAGAGAGAGGGAGGATTGGAATATTGGTGCTCTCCTTAACCAAAAGCAACCATAGACAAAACAAGGGCTACAGATAAAGCGCTCAAAAGGAAAGTTGCAAACATACCAACAGATATTTAATATTCCATAAAACACTACAAGGACATTTTTTTAAAAAGCACTCCTATACAGTGGTACCTCTGGTTACAAACTTAATTCGTTCCAGAGGTCCATTCTTAACCTGAGGTACCACTTTAGCTAATGGGGCCTCCTGCTGCCGCTGCCGCTGCCACTGCTGCGTGATTTCTGTTCTCATCCTGAGGTAAAGTTCTTAACCCAAGGTACTATTTCTGGGTTAGTGGAGTCTGTAACCTGAAGTGTTTGTAACCCGAGGTTATTGTAACCCGAGGTACCATTGTGCTCAATTTATAAAGGCACATGTTGATTAAAAATTGGGAGCAGCCAATTTTTAATTGGCATGTGCCCAAGGGATTGAGGACAGGACCTCAATATGTTTTTGTTTAATATGTTTAATATGTTTTTACACATGTAAATGGGACCAAGACCACTGAAATAATTTCACCTGTATGGTCCAGAGAGGAGGGAAGGCCAATAAGGACGCTGCTGGGCTGGGGAAGGAACTTTAGACAAAGTTTTGTTACATTTCCGCCTCAGCCTCCCCCCCCCCCCCAATTACTCCTTGCAGCACCAACGCTGTGGTAACTGGAGATTTATTTCAAATATTTGCAGACCACGCTTCCATGTAAAATATCACAAGGTGACACACAACCTAAACAAACACAAGGCAAAACAATTTTTAAACATCATTTAGGTTCAACAGGCCTGTCTAACTCATACAGTTTTTGAAAGGCCTCTAAAAACGAGCAGGGGTGACTCCTGCCAAACCTCTACTGGCAAGGAGTTCCATAGGGCAGGACCTGCCACAGTAAAGGCCTGATGATCCTTAGGGGCTGCAGGGACACTAAAGACCTCACAGCAAGCGAGGTGGAGCATATGGAACCAGGCAGTGAGCTCATAAGGTACTTCGGGGCCCAAGCTGCTTACAGCTTTGTGAATTAAAGAGATAAAGTGTGTTTCATCATCCACTGGGGTAAGCAAACAAAATGGTGGGGATTCACCTCACAACAGACACATACCCGTTAGGCCCCACCAGGCCATATCGGCGCCCGGCCACAATATATAGATCTGCGTTGACAAACAACTCTTTGCCATGAGCCGAGATGCTAAATTTCTCCAGCTGAAATAGAAGGTAAAAGAGATTAGAGAGGTCCTTTTTATTATAATTTATTTAGGAGACCGCTGTAAGCAAAAAAAAAACAAAAAACAAAAAACAAAACAAAACATTAGCAGGGCTTTAATAACACTTGTAACGTAGGAAATAACGTGGATAATAGGGACAGACACAAATTATGGATTATAAAATAATATGCAGTTGAAAAGGTTGATAGTAGAACCCAGGGAGGGGATGATGGGAAGTCTTGAGATTCAGAGAAATCTCTTAAATATGGATATGCAATCTGCATTGTTTTAGCTTTGCACTTGTAAAATTAAAATATGATTTCGGGGGAGGGGGACAGAGGTCCTTCTTAATGCCTTTAAGCTCTTGTTTCCATCTGCTGGCTCTAAATGTTTACACAAGCCTACCTAGGATGCGGGTTTTAACCTACTTTTACTCTACTCTTGTTCTAACTTTTTGAAAGTCTTAAATTATTGCCATATTTTTTTCTTTGTGGTAATTTTGTTGCTTTAGCTTTTTTGTAAAGTGCTTTGAGGCTACCTCCCTTCATTCTCCTAAAACGTCTTCCCTGGATCCTCCAACCAAGATTTTTTAACTGGAGATTCTGCAAATTGGGCTTGAGGCCTTCAAGCCTTGGCCCAACCTGTTTCCCTCCATACAGATGTTTCTGGTAGGAGTTGAAGTGCAAAACATCTGGGCCAACGCTGACCCTCCTTGCAATCTCCTTGCTCTGCCAAAGGTGACTCAGCTTCCTCTTAAGTTTACATATCCGTTGAGAAAATATAATTAGGCATCCACTCTTGAGACGCAATGGAAGAAGAGACTGGAGGAATGATCCAGACTGGAGAAGAAGAAGAGTTTGGTTTTGATATCCCGCTTTATCACTACCCTAGGAAGTCTCAAAAGCGGCTAACATTCTCCTTTCCCTTCCTCCCCCACAACAAACACTCTGTGAGGTGAGTGAGGCTGAGAGACTTCAGAGAAGTATGACTAGTCCAAGGTCACCCATCAGCTGCATGTGGAGGAGCGGAGACGCGAACCCGGTTCCCCAGATTACGGGTCTATCGCTCTTAACCACTACACCACACTGGCTCTGGTGGGCAAGGGGCAAGGTGGAGGCAGTGGATCGAGACAGCCGTACCTTGATGTCAGAGGCGTTCTCCAGCATGGCCTGCCGTGAGGACATCTCCGCTTGGGACACCGAAAAGTCGTTCTCTGCCGCGCTGGCTGCCTTTAAGGTTGCCACCTGCCGCTCAAACTCCAGCTGTTGGGAGGAGGAAACAAAATCTGGCCGTGAAACAGCAACAAAAAGAGAGACTCTTCCCCATCTACCATTTGCCAGGTGCCAGTCTGCCCACCAACTCACTCTCCAGAGACTTATTTCTATCCAGGGAATGCTTTACCAGGATTTGACCTTACAACTGGCAGGCAGAGAAAGCCACGAGGCCTTTTTTTGCCCCCTGGCCAGCCACAGGAATAACCATTTGGGCCTTTTCCTTCGGTCCCCGGCAGAGATCTCACCTGCTTCTTCAGCTTCTTCTTCTCCTTTTTGCTGAGATGGGCGTAGGGATCGTCTTCCTTCTTCTCCCCTTCCTCTCCCTCCTCTTCCGACTGCTACAGAAATCACAAGGTGGCGTGTTTTGTGTTAGTAAACGGGACTAGAAAAGGAAACCAAGAATGCCCTCATACAAAACCTTTGGAGAGACCCTGTGCTGCTCTCCCCTCCAAGTCGGTTCAGAGTTAAGACTCTCTCTCTCGCTTCTGGTACAGCTCTGCAGGGCTCAAGAGTCCTTTCTGCAGGGATTGAACCCCAGGAGATAGAAGAGGTGCTTCCATAGACCTCTTCAGTCTCTCCAGAGAACTTGCTGGAGTTCTGGGTCAGTCATAGGGTTGAGAAGTGGCTTGCTCATATAGCTCTCATTTCTTGCCAACGTGAAGTAGAAAGTTACAGATAGGTAGCCGTGTTGGTCTGCCATAGTCAAAACAAAAAATTCCTTCCAGTAGCACCTTAAAGACCAACTAAGGTAGTTCTAGGTATGAGCTTTCGTGTTGGTCTTTAAGGTGCTACTGGAAGGAATTTTTTGTGAAGTAGAAAGTAAGAGGTAGGAAGGAGGAGGTTTTTTGGGGGGTGGGGTAAGCTGCAGTAGCTCCTGGGTCTTATTGCCCCAGGCACTAGGAACAGCTTTGCCTAACCTGGGGTCCTTCACATCTTTTGGACTACAACTCCCATCAGCCCCATGCTGGCTGGGGCTGATGGGAATTGTAGTCCAAGCCATCTCCAGGTTGGAGAAGGATGTTTGAAGGAGTATGAACAAAAAAAATTCCTTCCAGTAGCACCTTAAAGACCAACTAAGTCAGTTCTTGGTATGAGCTTTCGTGTGCATGCACACTATCTGTAACTGAAGGACTATGGTTTGCACTCCACCCTATGGGTGACTTGTGGAAGACAGTCGGTAGTTCCCCGCACCTCAACCAGTGTGACATATCAGCAGAGATTCCCTGCTCCCAGCAGAACAGCTTCTTCCACAATCCCGTTAAGGGGGGAAAACTCCTCGCCCACACAGTTCAAAGTAACGAAGTGAATGCCCTAGAGACTATTATACTTTCTCTAGGCAAATTTCCTGAACCAATGGGAGGGTGAATGGCTCAGCAAGGCATACACTCAACCTCCCTGGTGTTGCTACAGTAACCCAGTGCGCCTGGCACCCTTATCTCAGAACATCCAGACATGGGAAATATATTCCAAGCACGGTGCCATTTCACCCAGTGTTAACATGACACCAACACACACACCCTGTTGCTTTTTGCCAGAACCCTCACCAATAGGTGAGTTTGCCTTGCCCAGTGTTTTTTGTTCATAGTAGACAGGAGGAGCGGAGATCTAAGCTATGCACACAGGCACTGATAAATACAAGAGACAGCCAGCATGGCATAGTGATTAGAGTGTTTGATTGAGACCTGGGCGATGTGGGTTCTAGTCCTCACTCAGCCATGAAGCTCACCTTTTGCCCACCACCCAATCTCAGCCTAAACCATCTTGCAGGATTTTTGTGAGGATAAAATGAGGGAGAGCTGTGCCCTCCCTCTTGAGAACCTTGGATGAACGAAGGTGGGATGCAAGTGCAATTAACAGAATACTATGGTACCTCGGGATGCAAATGGGATCTGTTCCAGAGCCCCGTTCGCATCCAGAAGCAAACATAACTAGTGACGGCATGTCTGCACACGCGTTGCTTTTCGCTGCTTCTGCGCATGACGTCATCTTGAGCATCTGCGCATGCGGTGAAACCCGGAAGTAACGTGCTTCGTTACTTCCAGATTGCCGCGGAGCGCAACTTGAACGCGCTCAACATGAAGCATATTCAACCCAAGGTAAAGGTAAAGGTACCCCTGACCATTAGGTCCAGTCGTGACCGACTCTGGGGTTGCAGCGCTCATCTCACTCTATGGGCCGAGGGAGCCGGCATTTGTCCGCAGACAACTTCTGGGTCATGTGGCCAGCATGACTAAGCCGCTTCTGGTGAACCAGAGCAGTGCACGGAAACGCCGTTTACCTTCCCGCTGGAGCAGTACCTATTTATCTACTTGCACTTTGACGTGCTTTCAAACTGCTAGGTTGGCAGGAGCAGGGACCGAGCAACGGGAGCTCACCCCATCGCGGGGATTCGAACCGCCAACCTTCTGATCAGCAAGTCCTAGGCTCTGTGGTTTAACCCACAGCGCCACCCGCATCCCTTCAACCCAAGGTATGACTGTACTAATAGATGCCAAACAGCCTACGTGCATGAAAGGAGAGAGCAGGAGCCTTAAAGCTCCCTCCTCTGCCTTCCTGCATAAGGTGGACAAAGCCCAACTGACGCAGCAAAGTCACAAGCTCCCTTACTGGCTGGCTGCCCTGTTTGGGCTTCTCTTTGCCCTTTGTGGCTTCTTCCTCTTGGTCATCCTCATCCCCCTCGTCCTCGTCGTCTATCTCCTCCGCCTCCAGAGCGGCAAACATGTTCTGTGGAACCAAAGAAACAAAAGCTTGTATAAGAACGTGACTTAAGAAGAGGCCCGCTGGGTCAGGCCAATGGGTCTTCTAGTTAAAAAAAAGGGGGGGGGGATATAGGACCCCTGGACAGTTAAGTCCAGTCAAAGGCGACTATGGGGAGCTGCGCTCATCTCACTTTCAGGCCGAGGGAACCAGCGTTTGTCCACAGATAGCTTTCCGGGTCATGTGGCCAGCAGGACTAAACTGCTTCGGGCACAGCGGGACACCGTGACAGAAACCAGAGCGCATGAAAACGCCATTTACCTTCCCGCCACAGCGGTACCTATTTATCTACTTGCACTGGCGTGCTTTCAAACTGCTAGGTTGGCAGGAGCTGGGACAGAGCAACGGGAGCTCACCCCGTCGCGGGGATTCGAACTGCCGACCTTCTGATCGGCAAGCCCAGGAGGCTCAGCAGTTTAGACCACAGCGCCACCCGCAGTCTCCGGGTCTTCTAGTACAGCATCTTGGCCAATCAGATGCCTGCAGGGAATCTCATAAGCAGGACCTGAGCACAAGAACACTCTCCCCTCCTGTGGTTTCCAGCAAGTGCTATTCAGCATTCCTGCCTCTGGAGACAGAGTATAGCTATCCTCAGGAAAAGGTTACAGTGACTGCGCTTGTGCATCATGGCAAACCAAGGGTGGGGGACCTGAGCCAACCCCCCACCCCCACCCCAGTGTTGATGGACTACAAGTCCCATCATACCTGACCCCAATGGCCATGCAGGAGAGCCAGTATGGTGCAGCTGCTATGGGAACTGGCTCAGGACATGGGAGCAGGCTTCAGCTGTGAAGACCACTGGGCGAACTTTGGCCAGGCATTGCCTCCTAGCCTAATCTACCTTACAGGGTTGTGCGAGAATAAAATGGGGAGCAGGAGAACACCATGTACACCACCTCAAGCTTCTCAAGAGGCGTTGTAATGTCACCACAAATAAAATAAAACCACCTGCAGGGCAACAGATACTGCACTCCTGCAGTAAGCCATGGTTGGTCGTTTACTGCGAATGCACAGATGGCTCTTGCTTCAATTTCCTCCCCGCTAGCAAGTGGAAGCAACAAACCATGATGCTCAAGCTTAGGGTTCCATCCATTTCTCTCGAAGAAACCGCGGGTTGGTAAAACCAAGGTTTGCTCTTGGCTGACAAACACTGGCTTGTCGGGATGCCGGTGGCACAGCACTACCAAGCCTTGGGGGTTGGATTTTGGCCACCAGGAATCGCCTTGAGGTGTCCCTTACCTTGGTCGGCTGAGTCTTCTTCCCTGCAGCCTGTTTGGTCGCAGTCTAAAAGAAGTATGGAAAGAGATGAGACGGGCAGAAGAGAGCATGAAAGGCAGCTGTTGCAGCAAACCCTTTCTCCTCCAACTGCCCAGATCTTTCCCCTCTGCTTTAAGGTGAGTTAAGCAACTTGAGTATCAGCTATTTTAGCTGTCAGGCACATAACCCAGAAGCCTGGGATTCTCCTGTTTGTCTAAGAACCCAACCAACCACCCAACTCTTCGCATGACTCTCCCATTCCTCTCTTGCTGTACCTTAGCTTTCTCCTTGGGTTTCTTTAACTCTCCGTTGTCTTCCTCCTCATCGCTCTGAGCCAGGATAGCAATGGCTGGACCCCCTCTCTAGGAGTGCAGGTGAAAAACAGACAAAATGTACAGGTAACGAATACCAAGTCAAAATGGGGTTCAGCACCCTGAGCAAATGAGTAGTATTATCACTATTATTATGGTCGTCATCACAACCAATTTACAGTGGTACCTCGGTTTTCGAACGTCTCGGAAGCTGAATGTTTCGGTTTTCGACTGCCGAAAACCGAGACGTAAATGCTTCCGTTTTCAAATGCACCTCAGAAGTTGAACAACTTCCGCTGAGTTTTTTTCAATTTTCTCCACTGAATTTGCAGACCGCCCTTTGTGCCTCGTATTTCGAATGTTCCGGAAGTCAAATGGTCTTCCGGAACGGATTATGTTCAAACACTGAGGCACCACTGTGTTGTTTTTATTTTCATCATAATCATCAATTAGTCATCATCACTACCATAAAATTTATTTTATCAGCCAGCTTCTACACAGTCCTCTCGAGGCAACGTTCAATAAGAAACAGCTAAAAATTCAAAACCAAAAACCAAGCCAATACCTTTCAGACAAAACTAAAACGAAACAAGTTAGACGCTTGTAGGAAAGACTCATTTATCCAGCTGGAAAAGACTAAATTTGCTGCTCTCTGACTTCCTTCACTCTGACCAAAGCAGAAATGAAATCTCACACAAATTTAAACTTCAGCTGAGTTTCAAGACCTGAAGCTGAAATTCTGACATCCTGGAATTTTCAAGCTCCATGGGTTTCTGTTCCTCTAAGGCACTGGATTGTTTCCAGTCTCTCCCAGGTGACAACTGGGAAATTATGTTTTGTCTCCAGGGCATCTACTGACTGCCCACTATCCCTGATCAACTTCTACAATTTGCCATGCTGTATGCAAATGCTTTTTACTCTTTCTACAAGCCCAAATCCTTTTGAAATGCTCCAATTCATTTTCCTTTTTAACTCACGCCCTGCAATTAGAATAAAATTATGGAAATCATATATTTTAGCGTGATCTGCACAGTTAATAAAAAGTATAAAAAACTGGGAGAGTATATGTGTTTTCAAAACGGTCCACGTAGTCCCAACGGCATATTTTGGCATCAAATATACAGTTTCAAAGATAGAGCCTCTCCCAAGCCCCAGCCTCAATTGCCTATCTGTAAAATGGGAATAATATCAAGCTGCTTTATAGCGCAAGGGTTGTGGAAGACAGAAATAGAAAGGTTCATAAGGCAATTTGAACAGTTTGGACTGCTCAGGCCATTCCAGGAACGTTTTATGCTCAAAAGTGGGATACAAATTTACAAATAAATAATTTAAGAAGAATACTAGCAACTAAAAACATTTAATTTAATGTTTCAATAAAAAGGTTAAAAAACAGTGTCTTCATTATCAACCATGAAACACCATACCTCCTGTTTTCCTTTGTTCTTCTCATTTTTCCTACTCTTCCTCTTTGTGTCTTCCTCCTCTTCCTGGGAAATAAAAGACAAGAAATTCTGATTATTTCCCACCACGACCAATGCAAATTAGCACAGGGAATCCCACCTATCTAGAGCGGTCCAGCCATTGAGGATTTGCATCATTATTTTAAAATTTTAATTACGTGTGTTACAGCATAATAGTTACAATCAT
Source organism: Podarcis gaigeae (assembly GCF_964106915.1). Taxonomy (NCBI): domain Eukaryota; kingdom Metazoa; phylum Chordata; class Lepidosauria; order Squamata; family Lacertidae; genus Podarcis; species Podarcis gaigeae. The sequence continues at coordinate 110,199,513 of NC_139679.1, forward strand.
AAAGAATTAGCAAAGCCTGTGAACACAATTAATTCCAGCCTATGATACATCCTGGAGAGCAATACTGTATTGTTCTTATCCCAACTATCATATTTGTTGCGTTTTCTAACTCCCAATGGAGGATTATAAGAAATACAAGGAGGGCTCTGCGGAATCTCCTCCCTGTTGAGGTTTCCAGGAAAAGCTGGGAGCAAATATCGGTCAGGTACCAAAGACGCCTGCTCCTTGGGAGAAAGGTGATGGCAAACCTAGACAGCATCTTAAAAAGCAGAGACATCACCTTGCCAACAAAGGCCCGTATAGTGAAAGCCATGGTTTTCCCAGTAGTGATGTATGGAAGTGAGAGCTGGACCATAAAGAAGGCTGATCGCCAAAGAATTGATGCTTTTGAATTCTGGTGCTGGAGGAGACTCCTGAGAGTCCCATGGACTGCAAGAAGATCAAACCTCTCCATTCTGAAGGAAATCAGCCCTGAGTGGTCACTGGAAGGACAGATCCTGAAGCTGAGGCTCCAATACTTTGGCCACCTCATGAGAAGAGAAGACTCCCTGGAAAAGACTCTGATGTTGGGAAAGATCTGAGACCACAAGGAGAAGGGGATGACAGAGGACGAGATGGTTGGACAGTGTTCTCGAAGCTACCAGCATGAGTTTGACCAAACTGCGGGAGGCAGTGAAAGACAGGAGTGCCTGGCATGCTCTGGTCCATGGGGTCATGAAGAGTCGGACACGACTAAGCGACTAAACAACAACCAAAGGCATCCCTAACTGCCCAGTTTGGTTTTTGAAGAGATGAAGTCTGGGATCTGGTTCCAATGCCAGTATTCCATCCATATAACATACGTAGTAAGTACAGAAGTGCCCCTGATCCAGTGCAGAGTGCATTTTCTTCACCCTTGTGTAGCAACAGAGAACTCCAATAGTGAGGCTTTTAAGGGGAAGAACTGTCGGAATCTCCAAGCAACCGAGCTAATAAAGCTCATCTTCCAAAATTGCCCTCCGACGTGATTAACGACCTGAGCCTTTGATGAGGCTCAGGCACATTCCCATTCAGCAGAGAATCAAAACAGCAGGCGGAAGTGATGAGATTTATGGCTACATCGCTATGCTTCATTTTCTAAGCTACGCAGACAGAAAAGAAACCAGTAACGTAACACCCATCTCCTGTCTTCTGTGAGACTTCCAACAGCCTGGAATGTCTCTGGAATGTAAACAGAGTCTTGTGACTCCAAAGCACTGCACAGTGGCAAACAGAAACTAACAAGAGGTGGTTCATCCTGGAGAAGAGTGACTAGTGGGGTGCCACAGGGTTCTGTCTTGGGCCCGGTCTTATTCAACATCTTTATCAACGACTTGGATGATGGACTCAAGGGCATCCTGATCAAATTTGCAGATGACACCAAACTGGGAGGGGTGGCTAACACCCCAGAGGACAGGATCACACTTCAAAACGACCTTGACAGATTAGAGAACTGGGCCAAAACAAACAAGATGAATTTTAACAGGGAGAAATGTAAAGTATTGCACTTGGGCAAAAAAAATGAGAGGCACAAATACAAGATGGGTGACACCTGGCTTGAGAGCAGTACATGTGAAAAGGATCTAGGAGTCTTGGTTGACCACAACTTGACATGAGCCAACAGTGTGACACGGCAGCTAAAAAAGCCAATGCAATTCTGGGCTGCATCAATAGGAGTATAGCATCTAGATCAAGGGAAGTAATAGTGCCACTGTATTCTGCTCTGGCCAGACCTCACCTGGAGTGCTGTGTCCAGTTCTGGGCACCACAGTTCAAGAAGGACACTGACAAAATGGAACGTGTCCAGAGGAGGGCAACCAAAATGGTCAAAGGCCTGGAAATGATGCCTTATGAGGAACAGCTAAGGGAGCTGGGCATGTTTAGCCTGGAGAAGAGGAGGTTAAGGGGTGATATGATAGCCATGTTCAAATATATAAAAGGATGTCACATAGAGGAGGGAGAAAGGTTGTTTGCTGCTGCTCCAGAGAAGTGGACACGGAACAATGGATCCAAACTACAAGAAAGAAGATTCCACCTAAACATTAGGAAGAACTTCCTGACAGTAAGAGCTGTTCGACAGTGGAATTTGCTGCCAAGGAGTGTGGTGGAGTCTCCTTCTTTGGAGGTCTTTAAGCAGAGGCTTGACAACCATATGTCAGGAGTACTCTGATGGTGTTTCCTGCTTGGCAGGGGGTTGGACTCGATGGCCCTAGTGGTCTCTTCCAACTCTATGATTCTATGATTCTATTCTATGATTCTAAGAGCTTCCAGGTAAGAAAGGTTTTTTTGGGGGGGGTTTAAACGATCAGATGTGAACCCAAACTCTTTCCCACAACAGCGCCACCCGGAAGCATGCACTCCCAAACAATTTGGTCCCAAAATTTTAAAGGGACCACTTCCTCCTACATATCCTGTTTGCAACCCCTCACAGGGCAAGATCAGGAGGGTGATCCAAGGAGGCATGGAAGCACTGGTTTAAACCTGCACAGAGAGGCACCCTCCGTGGTTATCGAGGGTTCCCTTGACTCTGTCATCTTTTTAAAACATAGGAGGACTTTAATGATATAGGCAGGAGTTCGACAGCTACTGCTAAAATATGATTTACTGGCCCACTTCTACACAGAGCCAGACCAATGGCCTATGTGGTACAGTCCAGTCCACCCCAATACTCACCCTGCCCACACCTGGTTTGATATGATGTCAGGGGTGCAGCAGGTAAAGCCAGGTCAGGAAAGCAACAACTGGGGACTTTAAAGTGTGCTCCCCCAATTAGCTTTTCTTTGCAAGAAGGGCTTGCATTCGGTGCTTTTCGAATTTGCCACCCAATACAAGCCTCACTTGTTTTATTGTATTTTTAATATTTGTTGGAAGCCAGAAACCCAGCCAGATTGGTGGGGTATAAATAATAATAGTAGTAGTTGTTATTAAAAAGGTAAAGGACCCCTGACAGTTTTGTTAATACGCAATAAAAAGTTTTATAAAAGAACAAGAAGCGTTTGTGTGGTGATCTGAAGAGGACAACGACCAGGCCTGACACGCTTCCCCGATTCTTCCCCTTGATCCTGAATCACCTGACATTATATTCCATCAGGCGACAGACAGGTTGACTAGTTCTGGATTGTGGCTGGATGCAGTCCCCCACCCCAGTGGAGACGGTCCACCATGCCTCTTCCAGCCCTCTCTTTATTTTGGCTCTCCCAGCGCAGCCCAGACTGACCTTCTGCTTGGCTTTTGGCCCTTTCTGACTTGGTTTCTTCTCCTTTTCATCATCTGAAGCAGCCTAAAGAAGCAAAGACGGATTGTTTATCTGCACTAAGGAAAAGGCCAGAAAGCATCCCTGTTGACTCTGGTTATGCACTTTGCCACACTGCCACCTCCCAAGAGCAAATGCATACAGGAGAGAGGACTGTCCTGCAGGGCTAGAAAAACCCCAGCAGTCTGATCACTTAGTTATCTATCTGCAGCTCCTGTGCTTAGGAGTCCGAGACCTTTTTCCAGTGCTGGGAAAGCCGAGTGCCAAAGGGTTTGAAGATCAGTGCCAAAGAATTTGAGATCTTCAGTATAGTCCTGCTGACCGTCATTCTCTGGCTGTTCGCATGCTGGAAAATCCCCATGTTCTGTATGTCCTTGGCTCTGCATAAATTTACCCTTCTGCTTATATGAGAAAGGTGGAAGGAACTACACAGAATACTGAAGACCCACCTCCAAACCACCAAGAGCCCTGGGTAACCCTGCATCTCAACCTTCATTTGACCAGGCCTTTCCGAAGTGTTTAAAACCCTTCTATCTGCATAGTGGCCAGAAACAACTTCTTTTTAATGGGAGTAAATGTTTTGCGTTCTGCTCTTGCGCTACAGAGCCCAAATACGCAAGTGAAGAAGAATACAAAATTCCTCTTCTGACACTGTGACCTGGCCTACCTAATACTCTACAAATCCCCATCTTGATCCAAATCACTTTCTGTTGGATCCAGAGGGAGGCTAACCTTGTTGATCTTATTCTTGTCAGGTCTGGTTGGTTTCGGCGGTTCCTCTTCGTCGTCGTCTTCCTCCTCACTCTGATCCTGGCTCAGGGCGGCAAAGACATTTCCCCCCTAAGAGAGAAAGCAAGCGGCAGTGAAGAAACTGCAGAGACAAGTTCCATGTAACAAACTCCCCTTTGCTTGGTCCCCAAAAGTGAAAGGCAGGTTCTCCTGGGGGATTTGCTGGTGGCGGTCCAAATTTTACCATGCAATGGTCTGGCCACAGAAAGGGAGTCCATTGCGCACAAAGAAGAAGAGGAGGAGTTTGGATTTGATATTCCACTTTATCACTACCCAAAGGAGTCTCAAAGCGGCTAACATTCTTCTGGCGAGAGCCAGTGTGGTGTAGTGGTTAAGAGCGGTAGTCACGTAATCTGGGGATCCGGGTTCGCGTCTCCGCTCCTCCACATGCAGCTGCTGGGTGACCTTGGGCCAGTCACACTTCTCTGAAGTCTCTCAGCCCCACTCACCTCACAGAGTGTTTGTTGTGGGGGAGGAAGGGAAAGGAGATTGTTAGCTGCTTTGAGACTCCTGAAGGGGAGTGAAAGGCGGGATATCAAATCCAAACTCTTCTTCTTCTTCTTCTTCCCTTCCTCCCCCACAACAAACACTCTGTGAGGTGAGTGGGGCTGAGAGACTTCAAAGAAATGTGACTGGCTCAAGGTCACCCAGCAGCTGCATGTGGAGGAGCCAGGAAGCGAACCTGGTTCACCAGATAACGAGTCCACCGCTCTTAACCACTACACCACACTGGCTTTGTTAGTCTCATCCACGGGCCTGAAGTTGACAGTATCCCCTCAACCTGCTGCGGACGCCCCAGGGCATTATTATTATTATTTATTTGTCCCACCCTTCCCTAACCAAAGGAAACGTCAAAATGCCCACCTTCTTTTTCTTGCCAGCTTTGCTGATGGGGAGAGGCACTGGAAAGGAAACAAAAAACTGTGAATACCTGCTGGGCAAGAACAGGACGTTGGGGCAAGGTGGGTCTGATCCTGAAGGCTCTTCTTGGGTTCCAAGGAGCTTATTCAGCCCTGATCTCTGTCTCCAACAGCGGCTAGTCAGATGCCAAGGAAAACTCACAGGTAAACCACAAAATAAGCCTCACACTCTGTTTACCAGCAGCAGCGCATAGCCTCTGCTAATAAAGGCAACACCACAGCTAACACAGATCACCTTGAACTGCTAGCCTAGATATAAATCAGTGGTAGGGAAGCTGCGGTTCTGCAGATGGTAGCAATGCTCTCATCAGGTCCAGCTAGCATGGCCAATGGTCAGGGATGATAGGTGTTGTAGTCCCTGGCAACATTGGGTGGGCCACAGGTTCCCCGTCTCTGACATAAACCTGTTCCGTGAGGCTGGGAACACTAATGCAGGGGGGGGGGCCTCTGTCCAATATGATTTGGCCTCGGCTCATTTCACACAGATGGAGGAAGGGCTGGGAGAAGAGGAAAAGCTAAAATGGACGAAGCAAAGGGGAAAGGGGAGGGGAACCCACTCCAACCAATAGTTTGGGCATCTGTGAAGAAGCCTGTTCTTATGAGCACAATTCAATTCACGTTTCACGTTTCCGAGCACAATTCAAAGTGTTGGTGCTGACCTTTAAACAGCCTTGGTCCAGTAAACCTGAAGGAGCGTCTCCACCCCCATTGTTCTGCCCAGACACTGAGGTCCAGCGCCGAGGGCCTTCTAGCAGTTCCCTCACTGTGAGAAGCCAAGCTACAGGGAACCAGGCAGAGGGCCTTCTCGGTAGAGGCACCCGCCCTGTGGAACGCCCTTCCCACCAGATGTCAAAGAGAAAAACAACTACCAGACTTTTAGAAGACATCTGAAGGCAGCCCCGTTTAGGGATGCTTTTAATGTTTAATAGATTGTTATATTTTAATATTTTGTTGGAAGCTGCCCAGAGTGGCTGGGGAAACCCAGCCAGATAGGCGGGGTATAAATAATACATTATTATTATTATTATTATTATTATTATTATTATTATTATTGGAGGTGGCAGAAAGAGGTGAGAGAAGGCGCAGCCCTGCCCACTAGCCACCACAAGCTCCATTTCATCCCACCACCTATATGCACCTTCCAACAGATAACCCCTGAGGAAAAGGTCCCCAAGCCCTGTCCTAAGGACCAGTGGGAAGAAATGTCTTGGAACTCACACAGAGCGAAGGGTGACCAGCTTGTGGCTTTCCAGACAGCCGTTGGACCACAACTCCCAGCAGCCCCAGGCAGCATAGCCAAAGGGTCAGGGCCAATGGGAGCTGCAGTTCACAGCAAGATCCTAGAGCAGGAGTGGGGAACATGGGCCTTCCCAGAGTTGACTGCAACTCCCATCAGCCTTGGCCACGGGAGTTGTCGTTCAGCAACATCGGGATGGGGAGGGGGCACCAGTTCCCTGTCTCTGGTCTAGGGGGTTGGGCAGGTTCCTCAGCCCCAATGTAGAAAATCTCTTCCCCTCCCCCCCCCCGAAGATCGCAGCCTCCAACCTTCCTCTTCCTCATCACTGGCTTGGGCTGACAGCTTCTTCAGCCGCTCAATCAGCTGGTTCTCATCGTCGTCATCTTCTGCCTCTTTTTTCTTTCTGTCTTTTTTCTTGTCTCGTCGCTTCTTTTGCTGGGGCTGCTGCAGCCATGAAAACAGACAGGGAAATGAACAAACAAACATGAGGAGGGTGGGTCAACCTGCCTTTTTTAGCAAATTATCTCCCCGAGGCACTGCGACATCCTCAGCCCCATTGCAGAGGTGGACTTTGGTAATATGTCACCCTGGACCAGGGGAAAATTTGGCACCCTCCCTGCCCAATACTTCTTATTTTAAGAAGAATTCATTTTGGTACATTTGCTTTTTAATGGATCTTCTGAGTAGGTTGTGAAGGCGTAGCGTAGCTAATTGGATTGGACCCCAATTAGCCGTAGCTAATCGAATTGCAGCCCGGCACACTTCCCTCTAGCTGCCTCCTTGCTGCGCCGATCCTCCGTCCGCCACAATTGCAGAGTAATAACACAGTGTGCTGTTGCTCCCCGGTGTTTAGAAGATCAAACACACTTAGACATTAGTGTGTTTATATCTCAGTCTTTATTCATGCAGTAAAACAATAAAAGAGAACTTTCCTGGACTTTCCTGGACTCAGAGCGCTCATGTTGCTTCCGTCTTCTTCGGAAGCAAAGACAAACAGGCAGTGGAATAAAACCACTCCCTCCTCCTAGTCACGCCTCAGGAATGGAGAGACGTCACCCAGAACTCCTTAACCCTGTGAGTTCTGAAACTAGCCACATGTATTAATATAACAACAACAACACTAATAATAATAATACTTGTTGTTGTTGTTGTTGTTGTTGTTGTTGTTATTATTATTATTATTTTGTGTTCCCTCAGCTTGGCATCCTATATGGAGAAATGGCCCACACTACCCTAAATCCAGTGCTGTCCAATGTGGTCAACTAGCATGCCCTCTGGTGACAAGACCCACAATATATATTCCTCCCAGGTTCGTGGGTTCAAGCCCCACACTGGGCAAAAGATTTCTGCATTGCAGGGGTCTGGATCCTCGTGGTCCCTTCCAACTTTACCATTCTATGATTCTACGATTCTGTGATCCTGCTTGGCACTCCTGGTTCCAAAGTTACTTACCTGTTGTTGATGTTGCTGTTGCTGCTGCTGCTCTTTCTCAACTGCTTGCTCCTCACTGGCATGTTTCTCTTCCACAGCCAGTTCCTCAAAGAACTTGGGAGACAGAAGGAAAAAAGTTTAGGATGGTGGCAGGGAGGTAGTAGCCCCCTCCCTCCGAACCACTACCCCCCTACTGGAAAGAGGGCAAAAGGCCTCTCCATCCCCTCCAAAAACCAAAAATAATAAATCCTTAGTAAGCCAAAAATATTACACAACCCCCCAATTATTGGATTAGCTTTACGTAAAAAATGGAGCTACTACCTCTCAGCCGAATTATGGAGGTGGATAAACAGGAAAGGGGTGGCAAAGCATTCGGGGACATCAAGAAGTGCTACAGGTGCAGTTAACAACCACCAGTGCACAGTCCCCCAAATGCTGAATTGTTTGGAGGAGGAAAAGGAGCATTTGTGGAAGGTGGCAAAGTTCTCATGAAGGTCAACAGAACTACAGAGTGTCCAGATTCGTGGACGTCACACAGAGCCCAAATGAGGGCGAAGTCAACAGAAGACGAGACCAAATCTTACCGACTTTTTGGTCTTTTTATCCTTCTTCCCCTTCTTTACCACTTTGTCTGAAAGAAAGAATCGGGAGGTATTTGAGATACAAATCCGAGAGTATTCGTCCTCAACCACAGAAAAAAGTATATACCGTATTTTCTGCTCTATAAGACTCACTTTTTCCCTCCTAAAAAGTAAGCGGAAATGTGTGTGTGTCTTATGGAGCGCAGCTATCCCAGAAGCCAGAACAGCAAGAGGGATTGCTGCTTTCACTGTGCAGTGATCTCTCTTGCTGTTCTGGCTTCTGAGATTCAGAATATTTTTTTTTCTTGTTTTCCTCCTCCAAAAACTAGGTGCGTCTTGTGGTCTGGTGCATCTTATAGAGCGAAAAATACGGTATATCTCTCTGTCTCCCCCCCACACACTGAGACCAGGAACCGAGAAGAGTTCGGGCACACTAAAGCACGCACCATATTCCACACTCAAGTCCACTATTTACTACTGAAAGTCAGAGTGGAGCAGAGGCAGTCAAGATGCTGCCCTCCACATGTTGCTGGACTGCAATTTGCATCACCCTTGACCAATAGGCTATGCCAGCTGAGGCTCATGGGAGTTGTAGTGCAGCAACATCTGAAGGGCAGAATATTGGCCATCTCTCAGTTGAACTAGGAATGGGGAGAATTGGGTTCAAACCCCCAACTCAGCCACAAAGCTCACCAAGTGATCTTGGGTTAAGTCACTCTTTTTCAGCATAACCTACTGGGCTGTTGTGGGGAGAAAACAGGGACGGGGAAGAGAAGCACGCACTTCACCCTGATAAACTGAGGATTTTAAAGAAAGGCAGGGGGAAAGTATCAGAAATAAAAGAAAGCTGAATTTCAACATGGTGCAATTACACAATGTGCTGCTGGTTAGACAAATACATATATGTGGGTATATATGGATTCATATAGAGAGGGAGGAAAGCAAATTGAAAATATAAAAGCGTTAGCCTAAGAACAATAGTAAACCATCTCAACTGCAATTTCAGGATGCCTGGCAAAATAAGAATGCCTCAATTTGTTTCCAGAAATTGGCCAGGGAAAACATGCTTCACCAGGAAAATACATTCCATATTAACTATTATTATTGTTAGTATTATTTTTTAAAAAGCAAAATTACACCACCTCTCATCAAAAGATCTCAGGGCGGTTCACAAGATAAATATACAAGATAAAAGCACAAATAAATAATTAAAATGGAAGCAACAAACACATTTAAAAGGCTGTGGGATATTAATCAGCCAAAGGTTGAAAAGGAATGTTTTCACCTGGCACCTATTTCTTACCATGATATCCGATCTATTAGAGGTTCACATTAGATTAAAATAAAGTCATAAAGCTAAGAAAAAAGTCTATTTCAGTCCTACCTGGTGACCTTTTGGGTGTAAATCATATTCTCTACCACTGAGCTATGACTAGCTGTGAACAGGTAGCAGAGTTTTCTTCTTTCAACTATGACACATCCCATCTCACAGCAGACTAAGCCTGCTGGGCTTCTTCCAAGCCCAGCCACCTTTCCCTCCCAGCTCCAATTACCCCGGCTTCTCAAGCTCATGCATCTCACCCTGCCCACACCCCAACTTAGTCGAGCCTCTCCTGCCTCTTTAACTCCAGCCAGCTTCCTGCACAGCCAATTGAAAATGGCCTCTCTCCCTTGTCCCATATCCCCAGTTGATGGACTCCAACGCCCTCCAGGCCCAGCCATCATGGTGATGATGGAGACATCTGGAGGTCCACGAGGTCCCTGCTCCTGCCATGCCTTTTGTTTGTGGAGTTCCTGGATCTTCCCACGACTACATACACATGGAAAATCAATGGCCATTCCGCCAGCAGCAGAAATGCAGTAATAGGAAATGCTAGTGCTAGATCTTTTTTTCTCAGAGCACTCTTCCACAAAGAGCACTGCTGCCTACAACCAATGTTCAAAATTTTCCAGGCACCAGGTTGGCGGCTGCAGAAAGCAAAATGTCACTCAGAGAAGGAATGGAAAGATTTTCCTTGACGGCGGCCTGCGTTTCGCTAGCCCAAAAATGGAAAACGAGCGAGGTCCCAACCAAAGAGGAATGGCAAACACAAAACTGATGGAATACACGCAGCTTGCAGATCTAACATGTAGAATAAGAGAACAAGAAGAATGCACGTTTAAAGAAGACTGGAAAATGTTAACTGAGTATATGGGTGAAAACTGTGTTCATTTAAAAACACTGGTAGCATTAATTTAAATTCAACAGATTTGATGGATGTAACATTGCATTACTGAATGGTTTTGTTCATGTAAAATATGCAGGGATATATGGTATGCAAATTGAACCACGGAAAGAGAAGAAGGGAAGTCACTGATTTAAGGTTAAGTGAATATCTTGAAATGTGATTGAGAAAATTTAATAAAAATAGTGTGTTGAGAGAAATATTTTCCTTGAAGCTTGAAGTAGTTTTATTCTTGAATGTTTTATTTGATGTTTTAACGTGTTGTGAACCACTTTGTTCTTTAAAATATAAAGCGCTACAGAAATGGAATAATAATAATAATAATAATAGTAATTCCCATGGGGGGGGGGGCGATCAGCACCTAGACATGCCATTGTAGCAACTGCAGCCTAGGTTTAAGGGACCATTTAGCAATTAGATTATATATACTGTATCTGAATTTCTAACACTGCTTATGACTGTAGCTTCTGCAACTGCAGCTCTGCCTCTTTGTTAGCAGCTCAGGAGCCCCACAAGGAAAATAATTATACTATATATAATTGGCAACTCACGGATTACAGCAACATGTGTTGGGACTCACCTGGTTCCCTTCATCATAGCCCAATGCCCCACCCTTCCTCTTCCAAATGCCTTGTCACTGGTGTCTGTAAAATGGGTTGAGTGGTTGAGAAACTTTTATGGGAATTGTTGGGCAGCTCCTATTGCTGGTCGAAGTTAAGACAATACAGGCTAAGGAGCAAAAGGATGCTGCCCCAACCCCAAGTCCACATTAAACAATGCCGAACAAATATTTCTGCGCAGTTAGCATATTTTACCGAGTCGGAACCTCTGCCCTTTTTCCAGCAAAGGACATGGCAGGAAAGAACTATGGTGTTGGCAGGAAGGAGGAACATATACTGCTTCCACAAGTGGCAGTAGAACATACAGACATCATGGTCAGTAGTCACTGAAAGCTATTTTTATGAAAGTTTATTTTGTTTATTTGATATTTATAAACAAAATAAATCAGCATTACTACGGCTAAGAGACTGAGTAGCTAATAAGGAAGTCTCTGGTAAAGATCTAACCTCTGCAAACTGCTCTCTCTCAGCCCCCTCATCTACAATTCAGGTAATAATAAAACAACTAAACTAAGGATTACAACTAGATCAGATCATGAATTCGAGTCTCAAGACCTAAGCACTACACAAATATCAAAGACTTGTTAAAAGCATACACACACATTGTTTTTATATTAGTAGCTAGGATTAGCTGGGACTTTGATTTACTTAGTACAGGTGGGTTTATCAGTTCAACGTAGCGTATTTTAGATTTATTTTTATATCACTGTTTCTTTTCCTAGGGAATTCCTTGGTCAAATTATCTCTAGTTATATAAATGAAGACACATATGGAAGCTCACATGTATGGGGCCTTTTAGTCCAGTTCCTTGCCCAAGCCACAAAGTTTCATCCTCAATATTCCTCCTCTATCTAACCAGCCACTTGAACGTTCCTTTAACATGCAAATCAAGGGGAGCACATAAAAAATGCTAAGAATAGCAATGAAACCAGCGCCGCATCGGAAAAAAATCTGGGCCCTTGTCCATTTAGACAAAACCTAAGCAGCAAATTAGGAAAAAGAGAGTTGGAGGAGGGGAAAGAGAGGCAGGGGCAGCCAGGGGTGGGGAATGGTGTGTGCCAAACACATTCAGACACACCTACGACCAGTGCTTTTTTTCCCCCTAGGGAGACGCATACCCCTAAACATTTTGTGAATCTAAGTTTGGCCTCATTGAGGGGCAGTATTTCAGTATGAGTAGGAAAATGAGAGTAAGCCCTAAACTTTTTTTTAAATGAAAAAAAAGCACTGCCTACGACTATGCGAGACCCGCTGACCACGGCAGAGCTTGCGTCTGAGCAGACAGACACGTGTATGGACAGAGGTGTGTGAACGGTGGCTGCTTGTTTCGGGTTGTTTTAAAGGGCAAACACTTTTACACCGAATTGTGTGTGTTAGCCCCCTCCCACCCACTGATATTTTGCCTACTCCCCCCCCCTCCTTGAAGGTCCTCCTCCCAACCTTCATGAGGACTAGCCTCTTTCCTCCCCGCCCAGCCCTCCCGCCTCCGCCCTCACCTCCAGCGCCCTCTCCGGGGCAGCGCTTCTCTTCTTCGTCCCCGACCCACTCCTCCTGGGGCTGCTGCGGCTGTCTCCCTCCCTTCGGCATGGCTGCTCCCTTCGCTCCGGCGCCCGCCGCCTGCTTCTTTGCGGCTCTTCCTACCGCAATCTTGGCTCAACACATGCCCGCCTGGGCCGCACTGCGCCTGCGCGGGAGGTGACGCGACCGGGGCTTCTCCAGGCCAGAAAGAGAACAGATACTTTCGTCAGCGATCCCCGAGCGCAGGCCGGGGATAGAGATCATAGAGATCAGGAAGCGCCTCTCCTAGAAGGGCACGGGAGAGACCCGGGGTGCAACAAAGATATGAGGCCGCGCCTATCCTAGAGGGGCACCGGAGAGACCGGGTTGCCACAAAGAGATGAGGAAGCGCATATCCTAGAAGGGCACCGGAGAGACCCGGGTTGCCACAAAGAGACGAGGAAGCGCCTATCCTAGAAGGGCACCGGAGAGACCCGGGTTGAGACATCGAGATCAGGAAGCGCCTCTCATAGAGCGGCCCAGCAAAAACCCGGAAGATTAGTCGCAGGCTGCAGGAGCGCAAATGGAGACGTGCAGTTTTTAGGACGCGCACAAGTTTTGTTTCCCGCTTATTTTAGCCAAGAGTGGGAAGGGGGCCGCTGCCTCCGAGAAAGACCTGCAGCGCTTTTTACTGTGAGGAATGCAGGTGCATGCCCAGAATGAAACATGTCCAGCAAGAAACAGCAACTCTGTATAGTATGCACTTAAGAATGCAGGATTGCTTGGTTTAAGTACACACCTCGCGTTTAAATAATAATATTTATTTATTTATTTATACATACATACATACATACATACATACCCCGCCCATCTGGCTAAGTTTCCCCAGCCACTCTGGGCGGCTTCCAATCAAGTGTTAAAAAGCACATCAGCCTCTTTCCCTCCTACCCACCCCAGGATAGGAATCCTGGGAACTGTAGTTTTTAAAAAACTGCAAACTGCACCTCTCCGAAAGGGTAAAAACTACACTTCCCAGGATTCTTTGTGGGAATCCTTGTGCTTTAATATGTAGTGCGAATACACGGCTATAGTCATTATAGCTGTGATTACTGATTTTTACATAGTCCCTAAGAAGAAGAAAACTACGCTGGGCAGAAGTTCTAGAGTTTACAAAACCAAATATAAAAAGGTATAAGATTAATGGCAACGCTTATCATGGCATCGATCAAGGTTTCTAATCAGCTGTGAGTAGTGTCAGCTTTTTTTGTGGTGGCTCTGGTCCTATCTCTAGGGTCAGTTTCCAAGAAAGGCATTGATTGTCTCTTGGCTCCCAGGCATTTGTGCAATGGGATGCTGAAGAATATCATCCTGTCCCCAGTGCTATTTTAACATATATATGTAGCTATTGGGAGTGGTCATCAGTAGACTAACAATTGAATCAGGACAGGCTGCACAAGTCCTGGACTTGGTGGTGGGACAAACAAATTTACATTGAATAATGAATGACAAGACAGAGAGGCCCTGTGGGTAGATGGCTCCTAAGTCCAGGTAATCAGTCAATTGTCTGCTTTAGATGAAGTCATCCTCTGTCTTAAGGAGGAGGTTTGCAGTTTGTGGGTGCTCCTAGATCCATCTCTCTTGCAAGAGGCCCAGGTGACCTCAGGGAATTGGAGTGTCTTTTACCAGCTTTGGTTAGTAAGACAGCTATGGCTGTTTGTGGGTCAAGATAGCCAAGCTTATATTGTCCATGTGCTGCTATATACTCCACGTGACGTGGCTCTTGAGGCTAACCTGGAAGCTCCAGCTAGTTGAAAATCCTGTTTTTATATATGCAGTTCTTTATACATTTTTATTGCATTGTAAGTGGCATTAGGACACCTCATGGGAAGCCATTAAAAATCCAATGGATAATGTAGCAGTGACCATTAACTTAATGAAAGAATGTAAGCTTTCAAAGAATGTCAGTTCCTTTGTTAGTGGCAAAAAATCTATATAACGATACACTTTGATATCTTTATTGTCATTGTCCCATACAGAACAATGAAATTGAAAACAAGACAGTTAATGGAATATTTAAAATCTGGCTGCAATTCCAAACACATAGACAGCCAGCTCTAACTGCATTCTTATTAAGTCCTAATATATTAGATGAGCCCTCCAGGACATAGTAAGATCCATTATTAACCTCACTTCTTAATAAGCATTCTTAAATCAGTTGATTTCAGTGGGCCTAGACATGACACTTATGATGTCCTGCCTCCCCCATTAAAATGTTTTCTTGTTGTTTTTTATAGGGATTTGGCTTCTTTGTTTTAGATTCATCTTGGAAGTCAGTCTGGGAATGCTTTTTACGCTGAAGGTCTGAACCACATTTATTAAATAAACAAATGTCATATTGTTTATAATATAGGCATTTGCCTTAGATGCAAATGGTGTTGTTCTATACTAGTACAGTGGTACCTCGGGTTACATACACTTCAGGTTACATACGCTTCAGGTTACAGACTCCACTAACCCAGAAATAGCCCACCCAGAGATGTTTGTGGCCAGAATTCCTGCATTGCAGGGCGTTGGATTGGTGACCCTTGGAGCCCCTTCCAACTCTACGAGTCTCAAGTCTTTGTAGTACGTAGGTGGGAATTCCGTCTGCGCTTTTCCCAAACAGCATTGGAGGCGCTCAAGGGTTCCATCAAATGGTTGAATGGAGTACTGTACTTAGTTCCGTCCGCTTCCTCCCCCGGCTGAAATGGTACGGCCCGAGCGCCCTTGCAGAATGGCAATCTTGATTTCTCTTCCCCCCCCCCCCTCGAGCCACCCTCACTGGTACCGTCCGCAAATCCGAAATCGCGTTCCATTTTCCTGGAAGGCGACGTTCCATCGCCTGCGTCCACCCCCCTTTTTATGAGTCCCGAATGGTTTCGCCAAACTACTCCGCTCCCCCCCCCTCTCTCCGCACAAGTTCTGCTCTTTCCGCTCCCTACGTCACGGCCCCGCATTCTTTCACTCGAGAGGCCCCGCCCCCTTTCCCTTTCGACCCCGCCCCTTGCGCGGCGCTCATTGGGCCCTCGTCTCTCCGCCGAGGAGCGCTCTCCCCTTGGCCCCGCCCACTCCGGTGCCGCGCGTCGGGGCTGGTGGTGGAGGAGCAGAAGGAGGAGGAGGAGGAGGGGACGGCAGCCGGGATAGGACATGCACCGCAAGAGGCCGTTCAGCGCTAAGCAGAAGAAGAAGCAGCTGCAGGACAAACGGGAGAGAAAGCGGCAGGGTGAGCGCGGGAGGGGGCGGGGCCGTGCGGGAGGGGGCGGGGCCCCGTCTTGAAACATCTGGAAGGATGTAACATTCCCCCACCCTCTTTGGGCTGCATGGGGGGAGGATCCCCCCTTCAACATCTGTATCCTCACCTTTCTCTTACCCCCCTTTTTATAATGAGAAGGGACCGATCATTAGCAACATCTGGTTCTCATGATCGCCCACATAAACATCTGGGTAGCAGAAGGCCACGCCTCCTCTTCCTCCTTGAAACATTTTAGAGGGGGCGTTGGAAGGAAGAGAAAGCGTGACCTCTACCTCTCCTCCATTAAAACAAATCGGGGGTTGGCTATTTATTGGCTTCTGCAGGAAACGCTTACATAGAAAGCAAATCTTCTTTCCTGAAAACGTATAGCACCTCTCTCTTCCTCTCCCTTTCCATCTTTTCCCCCCTCTCTCTCCCTTTTTGCAAAGCGGGGGTGGGCAGGCATAAGTGAGCCAGGCCTTTCAGCTCACGACTTAGCACCCCGCTGCTCCTCTCCTGGAAACAATTTGGAAGATGAGTCTAGAAATGTTCACTTTCTCTCTCTGGCTTCTGACATGCAGGGTGCACGCTGCTAATTCATGCTAATTGACAAGCCTCATCCCCCCCCATCCCCCTTTGCATGCACGTACATGGAATTGTCAACTCTTGTGGAGCAGTCCAGTCTTCTCCCTTCAATGAAATATTAAACTAGGCCCTTTTGGAGCACTAGCCTCTTCCTTCTGAACCACCTTTTAAACTGTGTTCAAAATAAAATTTTAGGTCCGCCGCCCTCAATTTTTGGATAATGGCTTCTTGATGTACACTTGAAGGATGATTCTCTCTTTGGAAGGCATTGGGGGTGCTTGCTATAGTTCTGTGTACACCCAACATCTGCAATGCAGTGTGCATTATATCGTTCTCTCTTTTTCTCCCACCTAAACTGCTTAATGGAATAAACTGCCCTTCTCCAGTGCATTGGGAATACTGTGTCCTCACCTCCCCGTAGCTGGGAGACAGAAACACTTTTCAAATATGGAACACAACTCTTTCCTTCAGTTATTTTGGCTTAGGGCTGTAACCATTGAATCTGTTCTACTATTCATATTCAATTTTGTCCCTTTCCAGGTATACACAGCCAGATCTTACACATGGTTTCTCGGAAGTGTGCTGTGCTTTATTCAGTAGGACTTACTTCCAAGTAACTGTGTATAAAAGTACGGTTTATGGGAGGAGGGGAACCAATGTGGTATCAGCAGTTAGAGTGTTGAACTAGAAGAGCTGGGTTCAAATCTCCACTCTGCCAACAGAGAACAAAGAACTTGGGTCTGTCTCTCAGCCTGATCTACCTCACAGGGTTATTTTGAGGACAAGAGGGGAGAGATTTACAAATAACATCCTGAAAGTGGGATACAAATGTACAGGCAACTCCCCATTTATGGGCACGCGCATTGCTGCGAACATGGAAGTGGCACGAAGAGGGGCAACAACAGCTCTAAAAGAGCAGGGAAACTGTGAAAATGGTGTGGTTTTTTAAGAAACATGTTAGAGGGGATGGAATTAAGTAAGACGAAATCTTAAAATGCAACTGTATGTAATTTGGGTTATAAATATCAGTGTTGGGTGAGCAGGAAATCACTAGTTTTGTTCAATAGTTGAGTAACAAATGTAATTTTCCATATGGATTATTTATTTATTAAAAT
Organism: Podarcis gaigeae; assembly: GCF_964106915.1. NCBI lineage: Eukaryota > Metazoa > Chordata > Lepidosauria > Squamata > Lacertidae > Podarcis > Podarcis gaigeae. The sequence goes on from NC_139679.1 coordinate 110,217,055, forward strand.
AAGAACCCATTAGTAAAAGGTTGCATTAAAGTAGGGATGTGGAACCTGTGGTCGTCAAGATGTTAATGCTGCCTTGGACTGACAAGAGCTTCGGAGTCAGACCATAGGTCCTCCCCCTGCCAAGCAGGTCAATTTTGTCTACACCAGGGGTGCCCAAACCTTTTTCAAAGAGGGCCACATTTTACAATTTAAAACCCAAAATTGTTGAGCTTTTTTTTTAGGGTTGAAGTTTTTCTGGGGTTTTACCCCAGGAAATAAATTTCCACGGGGGCCGGATTTAATCGACCGGAGGAACTGAACATGGAACTTTCTGCGTGCAAAACAAATCCTCTGCAGCTAAGCCAGGTCTCTTCTCCTGGAGTCTCCCAACAACATCTGGAGGGCCACAAGCTTCCACCTTGGCCTTATTAACTTGCACTGAAATCAGTAGGGCTGTATCTGTGTTTAGAATTACATTGTAATGTTTGCATCAGGTCTGCATATCTTGCAGCCCACCAAGCTGAATGCAGCCTGCCTGGTGATTAGCAGCCCTCCTCACTGCAGGCCCAGGCAGGATCTGCAGTATCAAGAGGTTCATATAGCGCCTGTCAGATGTGATGTGAACTCCGTTCAGCGTGGTGGACCACAAATTGCTCAGGCCTGCGCCATGTCCCATTCCACTTCCTTTATAGCTATTATTGTTATTGTTGTATTTTGTTATAACCATTATTGTCGTTGTTGCTTGTACACCACCCATCTGACTGGGTTGCCCCAGCCACTCTGGGCGGCTTCCAACAGATATAAAAGCATAATAAGATGTCGGACATTGACTTTGGTGCATTAAGGGGGGAGACGTGCATCCTACTGTCCCTGGATCAGATCCTAATATTCACAATTTCTGCAGTTGGAAAGCTACAGAGATTTTGAGACTGTGATAGGTGCATGTGGTATAAATGGCAGCTTTGCACAGAAACAAAGGGTAGTAGTACTGATCGGTGTGCCATTATAGCTGGAGCTACGCTAAGCCATTCATTCCAGTGCAATACGATCGTTTTCGTTGCGGTCATATTTAAAAATAGCCAGCGTGGTCCAGGCTACTAAGCTGTACTCCTGCGCCCTGCAAGGTTTTTGTTGACTGTAGCATCTTTGGCGGGCAGAGCTAAAAGAGGAAGGTGGTGGTTACGCATCATCTAGTGTTGCTGCGTTATGGTGGGGGGGGGATTCATATGAATAAGGGAAGGGGGGAAACCTCACCTCTTGTGACACACACAGAGAGAGATGCACTGTGCTCAAACTGCTACTGTGCCAACTCAACTAGAAACAATTCGAAAGAAAAGTGCTGAGCTTCAGTGACAGGCAGTGGGATGAAAACGCTTTATGGGGGTTATGAATTATGTGCTAATGGGACCGAAATAACTCTTTAGGGCATTAAATGGGCAGCTGGTGCTTTTTTGCACTGGTTTCTCAGATAAGAGAGCTCCAGAACAGGAAGGTGGGCATGTGTCATGAGTGTGTCATCGTCCTTTAGATAGCGAAGATAATGCCTTGCGCTTAATATAGTGGAATCTGGATCATTGAAGTGCCTTTGCATATCTCGTCTTTAGTAATCCTTGCAGCAGCCCTGTAAAGTTGGTTGGTGAGAATGGTCCAAGTTTTGGATGAGACAGTCATTGTTTGCCTGATGGCACTTAGATGAGTTAATGGGTGAAGCAGCCATTCTGTTTGCAGGGGGTGGTTTATCCATAGCTGAATGAATGGAACCAGTCCCACTTCACTTCTGGGCTGGAACTGTGGAAGAAACTGCTTCTGGGATTGCATTGCTGCACTGGGTGAAGAGGGCCCTTCCTAGATAGAATACTGTCGCACAGTGTATCGTTAAACTATGGAACTCCCTGCCACAGGAGGCAGTGATGGCCACCAATTTGGATGGCTTTAAAAGAGGATTGGACAGCCATTTCTGATAATTTTTTTTTTTTTACTTATCAAACCTTTATTAGGCATTATACAAATAAAACCATAAAAGAGAAAATAACATATAAAAGCCTTGAAATATATATAAAAAGGCTGCAGTTGGCTACATACATATATATATATATATATATATATACGTCTAGAATCAGTGGTTTTCCTTGTTAACCTGCTCCTTGGAGGACTGCTACCAAAAACTCGGCTACCCCCGCCGTTACCCTTTGGTCAGCGTCGGATAGGTAGAGTCCCACACATTCACCTTGCTGGGGTTCCAGACCAGCCGAAAGAGGGGACAGCACGCGTTGACGGAGCGTACTGTGCAGTGGGCAATGAAAGAGAATATGCTCAACAGTGTCCGGGACATTCATAGAACATCTGCAGAATCTCTTGTTCCTAGGAACGTTTTGATATCTTCCCCCTGACAAATGCTGAGGGAAAAACATTCAAACGGGCCAGCATAAAAGCCCTACGTTGGGCTGGAATTATTAATTTAGTGACGTAATTGGCTCTGCTATCTAAGATATTTAAATCATAGAATATGGGGGAGCAAATTTTGTTTACAGCTGCCATAATATTTTGTCTCTCGACATCCTTTAGTCTAGTTAGAATATTATGAAAAATGTATTGCTCATTAGAATTGTACAGGGGCTCCAGCTCGATACCTAAAGATTCAATCTTTTTTTCGAGGTGCTGATACCAACTTGATTTATAGGAGTCTTTGAGCAAATCAGCGAGCAGACTTGATGGGGTGCAGCGAAAGTGGCAGCGTAACCAGTACTTTATTGAGGTGGACCATGCCCAATATTCCATTGTGTGTATGCCTATTTCTGCACACATTGTTTCATATTTGATCACAGCTGGGAGTCCAAGAATACGTCTCAGGAAGCTGGAATGAATCTTTTTTAAATCACTGTTATATGCTTGGACCCATAGCGGGATTCCATAGAGTATCTGGGATTGCACTTTTGTTTGAAATATCTGAATGGCCGCAGGAATGAATTGATTACCTTTCTGATAATAAAAGCGGGCAACTGCTGATAAGGTGCACTTTGCCTGTTTTATGGCATTTGTGCGATGGGTAGCCCACCCTAAATTGCTCTGGAATAAGATTCCCAGATACCTATAGATTTTCACTTGTTGGATTTCTTGCCCTCTTATTTTCCATTTCTCTAATTTCCGACCATTTGAGAAGACCAAAATTTTTGTCTTCTCATAATTTATAGAGAGTTTGTTACATTCGCAGTAAAGGATCAGTGAAGATATAAGACGTTTCAGACCCAAGCTCGTTAGTGATAGTAGGACAGCATCGTCTGCGTATAATAAGAGAGGAACTGGTTTCTGATTAAGTTTAGGGGCATGTGATTCTATTTTTTGAAGGTAATCTGGCAAGTCTGATAAGAATAAATTAAATAGAAAGGGGGCAAGAATACACCCTTGTTTTACCCCTTTCGTGTTTGGGATGTCTGATGAAAGGTGACCTTTGGTGTTGAGTTTGACTTGACAGGTATTGGAAGAGTGTAGATTTTGCATTAGAATCAATAAGCGCTGATCAATTTTTAATTCTGCGAGTTTCCTCCACAGCTTTGGGCGGTCAATTGAGTCGAATGCACCACGAAAATCTACAAAAGCAGCGTATATCTTAGATTGCCTTTGGGATCTGTATTTTTCAACCAGATGCATAAGTATAAGGCAGTGGTCTAGTGTAGAGCGACCTTTGGAGAAACCTATTTGTTCTTTCCCTGGTAAGTTTAGATTTTTCATCCAGGTAAGAAGTTTAGATAAGAGGTGCTTAGCGTAGATTTTCCCTATCACTGATAGTAGGCTTATCGGTCTATAATTCCTTGGTTCTTTTGGGTCGCCATTTTTAAAGATTGGAATAATTATTGATTTTAGCCATATCTCAGGTATGATCCCGTATTTATCTATAAGAGTAAACAGTTGAGCTAAGGGTTCTGCCCACCAATCTATATAGGTCTTAAATAATTCTATTGGTAGACCGTCTGGCCCAGGAGATTTCCCCGATTTGAAATTTTTAACTATCGCTCTAATTTCCTCTTCCTCTACCCTTGGCCACTCTTGGAGTTTATTAATTTTGTTTTTAGTGGTTTCATTTCCTTTAAGTTCACTGTGTAGATTGTTAAATACAGATGTAAAGTATTGGGACCATTTGGATTCTGCAATTGGTGGTAGAGTTAGTTGATTTTCGGCTTTCAATCCTCCGTACACTAGGTTCCAGAACGCTTTGTTGTTTTTACTTTGAATTGAGTCGAATAATTGTAGCCATTTTTGGGTTGCGTATTTCTGTTTCTTTTCGGCCAGCATGTAGTGATATTTTCTTTTTTCATCAAGATAAGAGGGCTCTAGTTTAGTGCGGTTATTTTTAAATGTTTGGCGCAGTTTTCTTTTTAGCTGGAAACATTCATCGTCAAACCAAGGGCTAGCGCTATGTTTAAGTACCCAAACTTTAGGTGGAGTACTAAGCTCTACAAACATTTGGAAGATTTCATTATAAATTTTCGGAATATCACTGTAGAAATTAGTAGACTTTAAGTTGGATAATACTTGTTTTCTCAGGTTGGCTGTAAGTTTTTGCCCCACTGCTGCACTCATTTCCTGGGACCATTTTAATTGGGTCATTTGTTTGTATTGAGAAGGTTCTATGATATTGTACTTAGTTATTTTGATTTCGTCCTTTAAGTTAATAGACAACGATAATGGCTGATGGTCGCTTTCAGTACGCCTTCCAATTTTGAAGTCCATGATCGAATTTATAATATTATAAGGGACAAGAATATAGTCGATGACACTGCATCCTCGGGGGGAGAAGTATGTAAACTCCCCGCTTCTATCGCCTTTTGTTGAACCGTTCACAATCTGCAAATTAAAGTTGTTACATAATTCAAGTAGGCGTAAGCCTTCGTTGTTTACAACCCTGTCTCTGGAGAATCGTCCTATTTTCAGGGCATATGCGATATCATTATCAGTATTCCAATTTAGTTTGTTACATAGTTGTTCGTTGTTGGTTCCCACTCTGGCATTAAAATCACCTGCTATTATCAGTGAGGCATTTGGGTATTCATCGGTCAAATTTTCTATATAGAAGGTTAGTTGTGACCAATTTTCACTGCTGCTGTTGTTTTTGGTTGGGGGGATATAGACATTTAGAAGTAGCAGAGAATCTTTCTGATAATTATTAAATTCTGATAATTATTAAAGTAAAGGTAAAGGGACCCCTGACCATTAGGTCCAGTCGTGACTAACTCTGGGGTTGTGGCGCTCATCTCGCTTTATTGGCCGAGGGAGCCGGCGTACAGCTTCCGGGTCATGTGGCCAGCATGACTAAGCCGCTTCTGGCAAACCAGAGCAGCGTATGGAAATGCTGTTTCCCTTCCCATGAGCGGTACCTATTTATCTACTTGCACTGGTGTGCTTTCGAACTGCTAGGTGGGCAGGAGCAGGGACCAAGCAACCCCATCGCGGGGATTCGAACCACCTACCTTCTGATTGGCAAGTCCTAGGCTCTGTTTCCCATTATTATTATTATTATTATTATTACTATTTTATTAATACAAGTTTGTATCGAACTGTATTAATTATCAAATTGCTTTACACAACATTCCTTTTGTGTGTGCTTTTATTTGAATACGCTGATGGGAATGTTGTTTGCTAATATTATTATTATTATTAACATATAAAACACATACATTTGCATTTACACAATACATATATACAACACACCACCTTATTTTCACAGCATAAAACATACCTACATTACTCTATATTATACCTACCTGTAGCATACATATCAACATACCTACACACCTACCCCACACGGACACCGACCAAGTGACTTGACTTTCAGTCATTCTTGTTACACTACTTTATTTTTCCAAGTAGTTTAAACACATTTCATTATTTCTTTAACTCTTCTTCTATCTTAACTCTCCTTTCACTCTAATCATTTTCTGGATTCACTCAATATCTGTCAAAAGTTCTACTTTTTCCACATAGATTTTGATGTATTCCTTAAGGATAGCCCACTCCTTATTCACTTTTTATACCATATCTCCTCTTATCTTTTTATGCTTTAAGCTTTTAATGTTTAATAGATTATTGTATTTTAGTGTTTTGTTGGAAGCTGCCCAGAGTGGCTGGGGAAACCCAGCTAGATGGGCGGGGTATAAATAATTTATTATTATTATTATTATTATTATTATTATTATTATTATTATCCTCCCTGTTAATTCAGCAATATGGAGGTATTCCATCATTTTAGATAGCCAGTCTGTTTTAGTTAGGACACTGGTGCTGTTCCAATTTTTGGCAATTAACCTTGCCTCCGTAGTTGCATACATAAATATTGGTCTGACCGTTCTTTTTATTTTCTCTGACATACCTAGGAGAAAGGATTCTGGGTTTTTTCCAAATGAAAATCCAAACATCTTTTTCAATTCGTTGTAAATATTTTCCCAGAATCCCACTATCTCTTTGCATTCCCACCATATGTGTAGAAAGCTTCCTGCCCCGTTGTTGCGTCTCCAACAAACATCACTACAGTTTTTATACATTTTTGCCAGTCTAACCGGGGTCAGATACCATCTATATTGCATTTTATTACATTCTCTCTTAAATTATAGAACGCCGTAAATTTAATACCCCTTTTCCACAGCCGTTCCCATTGGCTCATCATAATATTTCCCCCTAAATCCTGGGCCCAGTTTACCATCACTGTCTTCACTTGCCCCTCTTCTACCTCACATTCTAGGAGCAAATCGTATAATTTGGAAACTTGTTTCCTTTTAGATTGGATTAAGTCCTCATCCAATCTTGAAATTTCTTTCTCAAATCCTTTTTGTTTATCTTTTGGCAATCTCTGATTAATTTGAAAATATTGCAGCCAATCATTTAAATATTTTTTAACTTCCTTATATTCTTTCAATTTATTATTTTCCTCTTCCAGTAATACCTTATATGTTGCCTAGTTGTTATTCATATTCTTTCTCTTTACAGTCATGATTTCTAAGGGTGAGGTCCACCAAGGTATTTTGGGTTCTAGGATCCCTTTATATTTCATCCATATTTTTTACGATTTCCTTATAATATGGTGCATAAAACCATTGTGGACTCTCACCTTTTCATCTATTAGGTAAGCATGCCATCCAAATCGAGGGCCTACTCCCTCCAGATCTAACACATCAGTATCCTTTAACTTAATCCACTCCCTTAACCAAGTCAAACCTGCTGCAACATGATATAATTCCAGGTCAGATAGGTCAAATCTGCCTCTCTTTCTCCGATCAATAAGTAATTTATATTTTATTCTAGGTTTTTTTACATTCCATACAAATCTGGCTAGATCTCTTTCCCACTTCTTAAAACAATCCATTCCTCCTAGAATCGGCATGGTTTGGAATAGAAATATCATTCTGGGCAATATATTCATCTTTACTGTTGAGATATGGCCCCAAAACGATAGATGTAGCCTATTCAGAGTTTCTGAATTTCTCTTTATCTCCTTCCATACTTTAATATAGCTTTCTTGAAATAGGTCTATATTTCTTGTTGTCATCCATATGCCTAGATATTTCATCCTTTTTTAAATCTCCAACCCTGAGATTTTTTGTAGCTCACTTTTTTCTTGATTCCCCATATTTTTTACTAAAAGATTTGTTTTTTTAATAGTTTATCTTAAAGCCAGCTAGATGTCCAAATTCATTTATATATTCTATTGCTCTTGGATACATTCTATCGGATTTTCAGTAGTGATGATCAAGTCGTCCGCGAAGGCTCCCCCCCCCCCCGCCATCACAATCCCTTTTTAATAGCCTTGCGGATTCGTTGCTGCTGTCAAATCAAAAACTAAATACTTTAGAAACGACTGAGGGATATCGCTGTCGCACGCCAGATTCGACCTTTTCAAACGTGACTAGATTAGAGAAGTATGACCAACCACCCTGTCTGCACGCATCAAGATGTCGAAGCTCAGCTTAAATGGTGGACTGGGCAAAGCTTTTGGGAAGTATTTTTTTGCTCTATAGGACACACTTTTCCCCCTCCAAAAATGAAGGCGAAATGTGTGCGTGTCCCATGGAGCGAATGCAGGCTCCTTGGCTTCAGTGATAGCAACGCAAAGCCTCCGAAGCGCAGAGGGAGAGCTCCCCCCGTGCACCGGAGCTTCGCGTTGCTTTTGCTGAAGCCGCCTGAAGTCCCCAGAGCGCAGTGGCAGTTCGTGCTGCGCTCTGGGGGCTTCAGGCAGCTATCCGCAAGCCTTGGGAGAGCAGCAGGAGTTCCCGCTGCGCTCCGAAGGCTTGTGGATAGCTGCCTGACGCCTGGAGAGCGAGAGGGGTCAGTGCACACCAATCCCTCTTGCTCTCCAGGCTTCGCTAGAGAGGCGCTGCACAGTTTTCCCTCTCTGCGCAGCGCCCTTTCAGCGAAGCGGGAGGAGAAATGGAAGGGGCTCCGTTTCTCCTGCTGCTTCACTGAAGGGGCGCTGAGCAGAGAGGGGGAGAATTTTTTCCCCCTTGTTCTCCCCCTCCTATGGCCCGGTGCATCCTATAGAGCAAAAAAAAATGGTAAATATATAACTGCACAGTGCTTGAAATCATGGATGGAAAGCTGTGGAGCTGTTAATGAAATCCATATACAGTGGTACCTTGGCTTACAGAAGCTTCAGGTTACGCGTTTTTGGGTTGTGCACCGCGCCGAACCCGGAAGTACCGGAACGGGTTATTTCCGGGTTTTGGCGCATGCACAGAAACACCAAATCGCAACCTGCAAGTGTGCAGACGCAGCGCTGTGGGTTGCGAATGCTGCAGGTTGCAAATGTGCCTCCCGCACAGATCACGTTCGCAACCCGAGGTTCCACTGTATCCCACTCCCTGACTTCTGGCGAAAACTTTTAGGCTCCACAAACACACCGTCCATAATTGGGGCATTAGAGTAGTAGCTTTGCTCACATGAACACATAAGCAAATAGGGAGTCCCGTGGTGGTTCTTCAGGTGAGATTAATTTACTTCTGTGTTCTTCGTTTGCGGTTTTTAAGGCAGGGCCACATCACAGTCTTTCTCCTTGCCTGTTCAGTGCATGCAGGGGAGGTAGCTTGAGTTCTCCTTCCAACTCCCAGCAGCCTCTAGGTAGTGTGGTCAGTGGTCAGAGATGATGGGAGTTGTAGTCTTGCAACATCTGGAGGAACACATGTTCCCCAGCCCTGAAGTGGTGGATAGAGGGGCTCAGGCTTCAAACTTTTAATGTTCCCATGAACTACCGGTAATTGTGCATGGATGTTTTTCTGTAATGTTGGTAACGGCCATTAAAGCCACTGGGACCAGGATATCTGAAGGGTGACCTTCATGATGAGCTTCTTGCTTTACTAAACCACCAAAAAAAAAAGGGAAACTTCCTTATACAGTGGTACCTCGGATTACAGACTCCTCGGGTTACAGAGACTTCAGGTTACAGACTCCGCTAACCCAGAAGTAGTACCTCAGGTTAAGAACTTTACCTCAGGATGAGAACAGAAATCGAGCAGCGGCGGCAATGGGAGGCCCCATTACCTAAAGTGGTACCTCAGGTTAAGAACAGTTTCAGGTTAAGAACGGATCTTCGGAACGAATTAAGTTCTTGACCAGAAGTACCACTGTACCAAGTCAGACCATTGTTTCATGTAGCTCACCAATATCTACACCAGGGTTTCTCAAACTTGGGTCACCAGCTTTTTTCGGACTACAGTTCCCAACATCCCTGACCGCTAGTCTTGCTAACTAGCTAGGGATGATGGGAGTTGTAGTCTGAAAACAGCTGGAGTTCCAAGTTTGGGAAACACTGGTCTACACTGACCATCAGCGTCTTTCCAGCTTGTTGGACTGGAATGTCTACCTTCCCCACTGGGACATGCTGCGGATTGAACTGTGAGGACCGTTTGCATGCCAATCATGTTCTTTTCTGCTGAGCCTCAGATCTGGCCTGACATCTGCCTACTACTGGCTGGCGTAGGGGCTCTGGATGCAGGGTTATAAATCAGCCTATCCTTGGAAGCAAACAGGAAAAACAGGAACCTATTGCAAGGATCAAAGACCTTCTTCCTGAGGGCCAGATTAAAATGTTATGACTGAGAACAGAAATATGGGGAGAGGCATGCTCTCAGGTGTGGCTGCTGCAAGAGAAGGCAGTGGCACTGTTGCATTGGCATGACCATTAACAGCCAGTAAGCCCAGTTGGGCACTGGGAAAGTTGTACAGTGGTACCTCGGGTTAAGTACTTAATTCGTTCCAGAGGTCTGTTCTTAACCTCAAACTGTTCTTAACCTGAAGCACCACTTTAGTTAATGGGGCTTCCTGCTGCTGCTGCGCCACCGGAGCATGATTTCTGTTCTCATCCTGAAGCAAAGTTCTTAACCTGAAGCACTATTTCTGGGTTAGCGGAGTCTGTAACCTGAAGCGTATGTAACCTGAAGCGTATGTAACCTGAGGTACCACTGGACTTCAGAATCTAGTTGAGTGGGTGGTCCACCCACCCATCCTATGCAAGCGTATGTGCAAAGCAAAATATGTCTTTGTATGTAAATGATCGGTGCTGAGGGGAGAGCTCTGTGTTAGTCGAGTTCTCTGCTCCACGAATTAGGGGGCTGGGTCTCCTGTTTCATGATTTGGAAAAATGGCTGGCTCTTTATCCTCCCCGCCTGCCAACACCGCAGCCGGGCTTTGCAGATGTGGGCTGGGAGCTGTCGATAGCAAGACTTACAGGCCCCACCCTGGGGTGAGTCATCTGTTTCCTGCCTTTTGAGCCCCTTCTCGGCCTCAAAATCCCCTCAGAAACAACCAGCAAGACTGTTGCAGCTCTTTCAGACAAATCCCCTCTCTGCTCCTCCTGCTGAGGAGTTGTTTCAGAGTCGATAACAGAAGCGCCCAGCGGCCTGTCCTTTCTCCTTCCTTTGGCCTTCGAGAACTGGATTCCTCCCTCGAGTAGCCTCCCTTGCACTCGTAGGAATGAGCCCTGGAATCCCTTTAGTTCTACTTCCCTCTGTTAAGTCTGCAAACACCTATCCCTGCTTTTAGTTATGGTACACACCCTGGCCAAAAATGTGGGGAGAGTCCAAGGTGCAGTGGTGTTCTTGTCTACTTTAAACCCCTTTTGCTGCCTCCGCAGAATCCTGCCTGGGCTGCATTTGCCTTCAGTATTGCAACACGACCCTCAAATCCCACTCCCTCTGCCTCTTATAATTTCAACGGGTATCTGGTGGTTTTGAGCCTTCGTGTCTCTTCTTTAAGTGATAATGGAATTCTGGTTTATATCAGAGGAGGTGGACTCCAACTCCCATGATTCCCATCCAGCATGGTCAGTGGTCAAGGATGATGGGAATTGTAGTCCCAACAACATCTGGGAACCTGTTGCTTCCCACCCCTGGTGTGGTTTTCAGCCAGGGTGGAGAAAAACCAATGATATTAAAAATAAATAAATAAATAAATAAATAAATAAATAAATAAAGGATATATATTTTTATTTAAATCGGAATTTTTTTTTATCTAAATCAGATTTTTAAGATAAAATGCTTTTGGAGAGAAAAAAATCTTCTTAAGGATAGTTTTCTGTTTAAGTTACATTATAGTCCAAAGGCTATTCATCAGGAAATAAGGATTTGTTTAAAGTTTTTCATGTGTGCTAAAACTCAGTCTAATGTTTTTTTAACTTAGTTGACAAACATGGATACATATGCTATAATGTTATTGTTTTAGTTAAATAAATTGTTTAAGTTGTTATTAAGGAAATGATTATTTTTCTCCTTCCAATAAAGTACAGCAGAAAAGTTGTCCAAATATAAACAGTTCTTATTAAACCTCACAATAATTTCATAATTATCTGTCTATGTATTTCTAATAGTATAACCAGATCAGTCATTGTTGATATAACTGTAAAAACTACTCTGAAAATTTATTATTCCAAAAATGAAACCTGGTTGTAAATATTAAGATGATACCAGCAAGAATGAGCCTTTCTGTAAAAAAAAAAAAGAAAGGATTTAAATCAAGTCTTACTGACTAGTGATTTAAATTGTGATACCGCATACCATATTTTTCTGTGTATAAGACAAGGTTTTTTTACATAAAAAATAATGTCAAAAATTAGGGGCCATCTCCCCCCATTTTCTTAAATCTGAGTCCCCCAAAATAGGAGGTGTCTTATAGATGAAAAAATGCGGTAATTCCCCCTGTGCCTCCCAGAAATTGTGAGGGGGTTGGGAGAACCCCCAGAAGAGCAATGGGAGGGGAGATGGTTCCATCATCAGAAGAGTAGAAGCTTTTGTACAGGCAGAGTGGTCTACTTAGCGCTACTTTGAATTCCTTCCCTGGGGTTTCAGAGTTACGACTCGGCCTCTCTGCTCACTTCCCCTTTGCTTGTCCCTCCAGGCTTTCAAGATGGCGTGAGGTCCAGTTCCAACAGCCGGAGCGGCAGCCACGACAGGCACGAGGACCATACGGACACATCGGACAGCGAGTCGTTCTCTCTGCAGGTGCGCAAGCTGAACCAGCAGCCTCAAGTCCGCAAGCCGGGAGAACATGGCTACGATCCCAACAGGTAATGCGGGAGATTTTGCTGCGCTTGATTCAAAGAAGCATCCGGGGAGTGGCTGAAGCTGCCCCCCAACTTTTAAGATATGTTCTTCATCAGGGACATATTCTCGCATGAGCTCCCCAGACCCCGTTCCATTGCCTGGGCCCAATTCACAGTGCTTGTTCCCAGATTTTAGGGACCTACATGGGTTGAGACCCAGTTAGCTGAAACCTGCTTCCATCCCACCCTGCTGATGCCCTGTGTTCCTCGTCAGGGGCCTCTCTTTGGGTGCCCTTCCTGCTGGAGAAAGCTCCTGCTTCAGGGATGGAGAACTTGTGGCCATCCAGATGTTGCTTAATTCTAAGCCCCATGGCCTCAGCTGATGTGGCTCCTGGTCTGAGAAGATGGCAACATCTTGGGCAGCTGCTGAGAGCCAATTGCTACTAAAACCACTCCCTTGGACCCTGCTCTTCCTACTCTCCAATGAATGCCAAGCAGCCCCCTTGTATTTACCACAATGCCCCCCATAGCAGCGCTGTTGTTGCAAGGCATTCTGGGCAATTACAATGGAGTCCACCTGATGCTCATTGGAGGAGTCCCTTTCTCCTGGTAAGCCCTCCCGCCCACACGTGTGTCCGGCGTAACCATAACATGATGTTTGATTATGCTAATGAGATTGAACAGCCATAATATAGATCTGACTTTCCAGCTACTTGCAGTGGTGGAAAGGCCTGTGGGCCTCTGGGTGGCATTGGACTACAAATCCCATCACCCTTGACCATTGGCCATGTTCCCAGGACTGATGGGAGCCAGAGTCCCACAATATCTGCAGGGCCATAAATTAATCATCCCTGGATTAGAGTGATTCAGGGCCAGAAAACCTATTATCCTCCGGATGTGGTTGGACTTCCATTCCCATCAATCCCATCCAGGGGTGATGGGATTTGTAGTCCACTGATATCTAGAGGGCCATAAGTTCCCCATTTATTTCCTTATTTCGCAAATTCTTTTTTTTTCATGGACGTTGGTTAATGGCCTGGGCCTACTCGATGAAAGTGCAACTTTTGTGGCCAGAATGTGTTGGTTGTTCTTAGCTTAGGTGTGATACGTTTGCTGCATGTGAGACAGTGAGTCCTCCATTCTTGTCCTTCCTTTGAATTCCCCTCAGCTGAACAGGCCGCCCTGATATGCTCTGTCCCTGATATGCTCAGGGACCTGCTTTCAAAATTGTGATTTTGCTGCTCTGACATCTTCACGGCAGAAATCCCTTTCCCTCACACGCGCACGCGAACATTTAAGAAGTCAGCAACGTGCTTTTAACGCCTGTACTCTTCTCAGTAAGAGACTTGCACGTGAGGAGGATGTAGGAAACCTTTCTCCTGACTTGTGAACATTACCAAAATAGGCCATGCTCCACCATTTCCTGTTGTGCCTCTGAGTGCAGCATAGAGCAAAGGACAAGTTCTCCTTTAGAAGGCAGAACAGGGAAGAGCTGTCAGTATCACCACATAACCCTCCTCCTGTGGGGTGAATGTACGTTAAAGTATGCGTGCAAAAGTAAGTCACAATGTTCACGTGAGCATGCGACACTATTGGCTTGTGTTCTGATGAACATTAGCTTTCCTCCTGGAGCAGAGAGTTCTGTCTACAGTTTCCCACGACCAGACTTTGATTTCTCTCTCTCTTTTTTTGTATATATTCCATGGAAATAAAACCTAGGCACTCAAAGGAATCTGCAGCTTATTGCTAGAATGTGTGTCTTGCATGGTGAAAGTCTCGGGTTTAACCCCTGACATTGCCCCACTTGTGAATTCCAGCATCTGGCATTCAGAGGGAGAACATAGCCGTCGTGGTCCTTGATCACAGCCACCCATGTTCCTTGTTAGAGAACAGCTCCAGTCAGAGGAGGCCTTACTGGGCCTCATGGATCAGTGATCCAACTTGATGTGAGGCAGGCTCTTTTATTGCACTTTTATTGCACTCTTATTTCATGACCCATATCTCTTTTCCACCTGGCCCTATGAGGTAGGCTGAGAGAATACTCTTAAGGCATGTGGTGTAATTTCATCCCTGAAGATAAACATCCCTGCAAAAACTTGGCCAGTACAAGGATGGAGTGAGACTTTAGAAGCCCGCAAAATCCCTTCTCAACTAACTGGGGGAAGGGACAAATATGAATGAATGGAACAGGTTGCCAGTAGCAAGGGCATCCATGTTGCCACTATTGTTTGTTATTGTTTTGTTTCATTTAAGCCTTGCAGTGGTTCTCAACCTGTGGGTCCCCAGATGTTGTTGGACTACAACTCCCATCACCCCTGAGCTCTGGCCTTGCTAGCTAGGGGGTGATGGGAGTTGTAGTCCCAAAACATCTGGGGACCCACAGGTTGAGAAAAGCTGATAAGGTAAGAGGCAGAAAAGATCCAGCAGGCCGGATCCTTATCTCTCTTACCTGCTGTGACTGGTGGGAAAGGCTATCACCAGATACTATGGTGACATGGCATTTGGAAGCCCCGACAGTCAGCTGAATGTTGGGAACTTTGAAATGCTCTTCATAAGACCCTTGCAAACAGCCTTGCGTGATACTGCCTGTCCGCTGAAGTTGGAACTTCAAAGCATCACGCAGGGGTTTTCAAAGAGCTCTGCACAGTGCTCTGAAGTCTCCAATTTTTGAGACTTCAGAAGCACTCTGTGTGTTGCTTCAGAAGGCCCCTTTTGTCTTAGCCCAGTTGCCTTCTTAACTGCCCACACCTGATATCAGGTGGTTGGCAAATGGGGTGTGGTTTGGCAAAGTGGCCTGGCAGGCCAAATGGGCTGAGGAGGCCCTGCCTCTGATTTCAGGTATTTGTGGTACCACCCTTTGTAATATATTTGTCTAGATAGTTGGCCTTGGTGAAGATTTGACGTTTCATCCCCAAAAAGTTTTTGATTTGAGTTTCTACTGAAATGAGGCTGCATTTTAATGTTGTATTTTAGTTGTATTTTAATCAATTGGTTTTATACCTGCTGTTAGCCGCCCTGAGCCTGGTTTTGGTTGGGGAGGGTGGGGTATAAATAAAATTTATTATTATTATTATTATTATTATTATTATTATTATTATTATTAGCCCCAGGGTAGTTTACAATATCATTTAAATAAAAAACATTAATGCAATAGACAATAAACCTGTTAAAAATGATGGGGAAAAATAATAACATACTTGGCACAATACACAAAGTAAAGAGCAACTGAAACAGCAAAATAAAAAAGTTTTTGTTTGTTTTTAATGTAGCATCCTCCAGTGCTGTTTTAAACTACAGTGGTGCCCCGCAAGACGAACGCCTCGCAAGACGGAAAACCCGCTAGACGAAAGGGTTTTCCGTTTTGGAGGCGCTTCGCTAAACGAATTTCCCTATGGGGTTGCTTCGCAAGACGAAAAAATCTTGCGAGTTCCCGCGGGTTTTTTTCGCTCCCCCCCTTTCCTAAGCCGCTAAGCCGTTTATCAGCTGTTCCGCTGATAAGCCGCCTCTCACCTGATCGCTAAAAGCCGCTAGACCGCTAATAGCGCTAATCCGCTAAGCTGTCAATGGGCTTGCTTCGCAAGATGAAAAAACCGCTAGACAAAGAGAATCGCGGAACGGATTCTTTTCGTCTTGCGAGGCACCACTGTACAAAGTATTAAAATACCTGTCTTAACATTGCACCTAAGGGATGATAACATTTGATGCCAGGCAATCCCCATAGTGTGAGTCTGTGTCACAGACTGAGACAGAGGCTATAGACATTTTTCGCTCTATAGGACGCACCGGACCATAGGACACACCTTGTTTTAGAGTGGGAGAACCAGAAAAAAAAATTCTCCCCCTCTCTGCTCAGCGCCCCTTCAGCAAAGCAGCAGGAGAAACAGAGCCCCTTCCATTTCTCCTCCCGCTTCGCTGAAGGGTCGCTGCGCAGCTCTCTCTCTCTGCTGAAGCCAGGAGAGTCTTGCTTTCCTGGCTTCAGCAAAAGGAACCTGAAGCCTGCGGAGCACAGCGGGAACTCGCACTGCACTCCGCAGGCTTCAGGCGACTATCCCTGAAGCCTGGAGAATGAGAGGGGTCGGTGCGACCAGGCTTCAGCAAAAGCAGGCTTCAGCGAAAGCAATGCGAAGCCTCCAGAGCGCGGAGGGAGGGTTCCCTCTGCGCTTCGGAGGCTTCGCGTTGCTATCGCTGAAGCCAAGGAACCTGCATTCGCTCCATAGGACGCACACACATTTCCCCTTAATTTTTGGAGGGGGAAAAGTGTGTCCTATAGAGCGAAAAATATGGTATATACTGGCCTTTGTGGAAGTAGACAAGAAGAAGATGCTGGATTAGGCCAATGGCTGCTTCTGGTCCAGCATCGTGTTCTCACAGAGGCCAACCAAATGCCTATGGAGAGCCCACAAGCAGAATCAGAGCACAAGAGGCTCGCCACATTTTACAATTTCCAGCAACTGGGATTCAAAAACACAAGCAACTCTGGTTTGTAGCCATTAATCACTTTATCTTCCATGAATCCGTCTAATCTTTTAAAGCCATCTAAGCTGCTGGACGTCATTACTGCTGGCCTTTCCTGAAACAGGGAGAGAATGTTGGGGTCCAATCCTTTGCTGCAGCTTTTTTGATGTAAATATTTTTAATTAAGTTTTACATAACAAATTTCCATTTAAACATATCAATCGCCTTTTCTTTCAGGATTCTCAGATTCCCTTGACTTCCCTCCGCCCTTCTCTGGTTTCCATTACCCATCCCTTCTTATTCCACTTATCCTATCCCCCCCCCCCCATTTGTTATATCTATTTTTAACTTTTCCATTCTATTTTGTCTTTTACAGGTATTATTCTAATCCTGCAAAAGTTTTTAACTGTTTACAATGTTCTCTTAGGTAACCTATAACCTTTTCCCATTCTCTCCTAAACTTCTTCTTGTCCTGGTCTCTGATTCTCCCAGTCACTTTCGCCATTTCGGCATAGTCCCTCATCTTCATCAGCTGTCCTTCTCTGGTTGGAACTTTGTCTTCTTTCCCATTCTGGGCCAGTAGTATTCTTGCTGCTGTCGTCACATACATAGTCTTTTCTGCTCTTTTGGAATCTATGTACCCATAATACCTAACAAAAAAGCCTCTGATTTTTCCACAAATGTTATTTTAAACATTTTTTTCCAGCTCATTATACATCATTTCCCAGAATGCTTTTGTTACCTTGCACATCCACCGCATGTGGTAGAATGTGCCTTCTTTTTATTTGCATTTCCAACATACTTTGCTGCAGTTTTTTCATGTGGCAAGTAACCTGGGCCTCCTTTCAGATGTATTAATAAAATAATAATAAAATTTTATTTATATCCCAGCCGAAGCCGGGCTCAGAGCGGCTAACAACAGCAAAATGATAGAACATTCTAAAATAATTTCATTATAAAATCAGTTCAAATCAGGTTAATGGCAACCGTTGGGCTAGAGTTCTGTGAGGATTGCCAAAGGAGTAGGTCAGGCTGTGCCCTGGCCAAAGGCCTGATCAAACAGCTCTGTCTTGCAGGCCCTACAGAAAGATGTCAAGTCCCGCAGGGCCCTAGTCTCTTGTGACAGAGCGTTCCACCAGATTGGAGCCACAGCCGAAAAAGCCCTGGCTCTGGTTGAGGCCAGCCTAACCTCTCTGTGGCCCGGGACCTCCAATATGTTTTTGTTTGAAGACCGTAAGGTCCTTCGTGTATTGCTTAAATCACTGTAATCCTGAAACTGAGCAAGACGTGCCTGGTTCTGGGCCTCGGGTGGGAAGCTGGGCAGCGAATTTCAGCCAAGGATGGCCCCTCTCTTTTATCTCCTGCCTGATCTTTCCTGCTTTCGCTTCTTTCCCCCTGCCTGACAGATACCGGCTGCACTTTGACCGGGAGAGTAGAGAGGAGGTGGAGCGGAGGAAAAAGATTGCCCGAGAGAAGATCTTGGAGCCTGCTCCAGAAGTTGAGACAGAGGTGGACATAGAAGACGTTTATAAAACTGGTTCAGGTGAGCAAAGGGGATCTGGCTAAGGCATTCCTGGGGAGTCTCCGCTGATAGAGGAAAATGCTAAAGAAGATTTTCTCCCTCTGTCTGTAAAGCATTACCCCTCCTGGCCTCTGGAGGCAGCAGACAGTTTTGCTCTATGGAAGCACCATATGCAGGTGGTCTAAAAATGGGCCCAATAGGAAAAAAGGGAATTGAGTATGAAAGTTCCCTGTATCACTAAACAATATGTTGATAAAGGGGTTGCCATATTTTAAAAAGAAAATCTAGAGCTTTTTTTTTTTGCCAAAATCGTTGAGCTTTATTTGCAAAATCTCCAAAAAATAAGTTTTTGAGCTATTTTTTATGGAATTCGCAAAGAAATCAACACTTCCGATATGGGCTGCAATACACACTGGATTTTCCCGGACATTTAAACCGATTTCTGAAAATTCCACCCGGATGCTATTGTTGGTGGATGGATCCCAGATATGTCCAGGAAATTCTGGACTTATGGCAGCCCTGGTTTGATATATATATATATATATATATGCTTTCGTAGATTTTCACGGGTACAGGAATGCAGGTTTTGGTGTCCTCGGGTGTCTTCCCGTGTAAAAGTTGGGGTGTCTAGGCGACGTTTCGACGAGGTCTCACTCGTCATCTTCAGGCTGGTGCTTTCGGCTTCTTGTTACTGGAACAGAGCGGGATCTCAATGTTTGAGTTCCTATAAATACTGTAGAGAGGGTGTGGTGTCTAGCCTCCAATGTTCTGGGCAGAGAGGAAGTTCCCAGGCTAGTGTGCCTTTTCTTCTTTTGTTCCTTAATTACTTGAGAGATACCTTGAGTGATTTCTTGAGTGATATCCTGAGTACCACTTAGGTGGGTCATTAGGTGTGGATTAGTTGCTAAAGTCTTTGTGTCTTGACCTCTTGAACTTTGTGAAGAGTTCTTTAACACGGAACATCACCACAAGAGAATAATCATGGAAGCCATCGAGATAGAGAAACACCCTCACAACATGAACAAGCGTGACGACACATCCCGCTTGCCAGACATCTGGAAATTAGCCCTCTCCACAAAAACTGACACCAGATCCAGAGGCACACAGAACGCCAACACCAATCAACCACACCAGACCCAAACCCAGACCCTCTCCACAGATGAATTACTGACACCATCCAGTAGCCAATCCATGGTGGCACCTCCGGATGCTGCACCCCCCTGCAATCCCTACACAGATCTGGCTGACACAAGCCACAAAACCACAGCTCGCCCCTATACACGAAGCCAAGCCAAAGCACAACTAAGTGCAATACAGCCATCTTCTCAGGAAAACTCTTCACAAAGTTCAAGAGGTCAAGACACAAAGACTTTAGCAACTAATCCACACCTAATGACCCACCTAAGTGGTACTCAGGATATCACTCAAGAAATCACTCAAGGTATCTCTCAAGTAATTAAGGAACAAAAGAAGAAAAGGCACACTAGCCTGGGAACTTCCTCTCTGCCCAGAACATTGGAGGCTAGACACCACACCCCCTCTACAGTATTTATAGGAACTCAAACATTGAGATCCCGCTCTGTTCCAGTAACAAGAAGCCGAAAGCACCAGCCTGAAGATGACGAGTGAGACCTCGTCGAAACGTCGCCTAGACACCCCAACTTTTACACGGGAAGACACCCGAGGACACCAAAACCTGCATATATATATATATATATATATATATATATATATATATATATAACATTAATGTGCCTGCATGCAAGTTTAAATCTCTTTAATGGCCTGCCAACTTGCCATGTTGCCCACGTTCCATCAGTTCAGTAAGTCTTCTCAATTCAGTTTTTATGTTCCCGTTCTTATCATTATGTCAACCTTGTCCTGGCTTTCTGAAAGGCTTTATATTTCTTGGATTGTCCAAATGGTAGCCATCGGTGAAAAGTATCGATGGGAGTTGGAGTGATCAGGGAAGCTTCTTGATGCGAGATGTAGCTTTTCCCCTTAGAACTTTTCTCCTGCTTCTCGCAAGACGTTGGCTATATCTTCCAACTGATCCTTAACCTTTCTCAGCACTGGATTTTCCAAAACGCCCGCCCTGGAATTATCAGATGGCCAAGGACCAGCTCTTAGCCCGAGAGGAGAAGTGTTTTCGGGAATATCTCGAGAATATCTACAGTACATTCCCACCAAGCCAGCTGAGCTACTTTGAGCACAATTTGGAGGTGAGCCTTTAAAAGCCTTAAGAGGAAAGTCAGGCTGAATGGTTCAGCTGTATTGGAGCTGAGTGGAGTGATCTTTTCCACCAGTCCATTCCTTTCATGCAGCCAGAGTCAAGTGTCAAAAAAAGATTTGTAACTGGCTGTCTTGTGTAATTAACTTTGCTTGTACGGTTCAGGGTTTCAGCTATTTTGGGGCAAGAGCTGGGGCGACAAAGAGTTGTGTTTCTTTAGCCACATTCACGCCATGCCTTTAAAACACGACGATACCACTTTAACCTGTCATGGCTTCTCCCCAAGGAATTCTGTGGGCTGCAGTTTGTTAAGGGTGCTGAGAGTTGTTGAGATACCCCAATATATTCCCTCACAGAGCTACAATTTCCAGAGTTTCCTCTGAAGAGGGACTGGTTGTCATAAGCCACTCTGGAAATTGTAACTCTATGCGAGGGGAATAGTGGGGTCTCCTACCAACTCTCAGCAACCTTAGCAAACTACAGCTCCCAGAATTCTTTGGCAGAAGTCAAGACTGTTTAAAGCAGTATTGTAGTGCTGTAAATGTATGGTGTGAATGTAGCCTTTGTCTCTGCAGCCCCTGGTGTAACTTGAGACCTGATCCAGCCTAATCCAATTTGGTGTGCTGTCTCCTACACTCTATTGAAAAGCTGTGACTAAATGCAGGTTGTAGCTAGATCATCAAACCAGCTCCTTTCTCTCCCCCCCCCCTTTTTTTGCTTAATGTTCAGTTCAACAAACAGAGTCCTGGAGAATGTGAAAGTTTGCTCACTATTTTATGACATTTATGTTGGCCCTTATAAAGGTATGGCGCCCAACTGCAGATTTTGGATTCCCCCCCGCCTTATGAACCAGCACTGTTTCCTTTGCCTCCAGTCCTTTAATAAACTATTAATACTAGTTAACGCCTAATTCTGTTTCCATGGATATTCGCTTCACATATTATGCCGTTTCTAAACAGGAAATGCTATTGTGCAGAAAATAGCATGAGAATCATGTGGCATTGTACATGTGGATATTTCACTGGGTGTACAAGCAATGAAAAGGATGCAGTTGACAGCAGCTCCCCAGGACTCATGCACCCAGTGAGACACATGTGCGATTTTCACACATGACAATCGAACACGCGGCTTCCATGCTTTTTCTTATGTGCTTTCATTTTTTCATTTTCTCTTTTTTTATTATTTTTGGCTTGGGTTTTTGGTGCAGTGTAAACACAATGACGTGTGCTGATTCTGCTCCAAAGTGCCAATTAAGCCTTGGGGAGTTGTGATTGCTGGGATACCAGTCCTGACTCCAATTTGATTTCGAGCATTGTGACCCAGGTTCAAAGGGGTCCTTTTAATCCGCTTAGGCCTAGTGTAATCTTACACAGGCCTTTTTCTAATCTCCTGGTTTCTCTTGTAGACATGGAGGCAGCTGTGGCGTGTCCTGGAGATGTCCGACATTGTGTTGCTCATTACAGACATCCGGCACCCAGTAAGGACATTTTGTGGTTCTGTTGATGACTGGTGGCTCGTTCTCAATAGACCTTGTTTGCACAGACCTTTGACTTGGTTTCTCAGATCCTTTAATGCGATTTAACTAGCTAAACAGGAGGACAATTTCTAGGGCTGAGTCCATAGGGTGCAGCCTCCCCCCGAAAAAGTATTTTTCTACACGCCCCTAGGGTGGCCCTAGGGTAGCAGTTTAATGTGAATTCCTAGCTAAGTGCCACTTAAGAATAAAATGGGGAAATCCTTCAGGAGCCACATGCTCTGGGTCCTGGGGGCAGTGTCTCCCATGACAATGTGGAATGGCATTTTGTATAAAGTCATCCCCACCTGCCACTACATTCTGTTTTTTTAATATTAATTTTTATTTGGTTTTACAAATTAAAATTTACTTTCAGAATCACAGATAAAACAAACAAACACAAGGTTCTCTCAAATCTTTAGACTTCCCTCCATGGGTTCTGTACTTGTCATTTTCTACTGCATATTCTAAGTCATTCCAATTATTTGATCGTTCGTTACATCCAAAGTCCTTGTTACATTACAAGTGTTTATTTGAGTTCAATTCTTTACAGTGGTAACTCCCAAATAAATCTCCCCCATTCTTTGTTAACATTTTGGTCTTCCTGGTTTCTGATTTTCCCGGTCATTTTTGCCATCTCTGCATAGTCCATCAACTTAAGTCTGCCATTCCACTCTGGTAGGAACCTTGTCATCTTTCCATCTCTGGGACAAAAGCATCTTGCCACCTGTGGTCTAAACCACTGAGCCTCTTGGGCTTGCCATTTGGAAGGTTGGCGTTTCAAATCCCTGAAACGGGGTGAGCTCCCGTTGCTCTGTCCCAGCTCCTGCCAACCTAGCAGCTCGAAAGCACACCAGTGCAAGTAGATAAATAGGTACTGCTGCGGCAGGAAGGTAAACAGTGTTTCTGTGCGCTCTGGTTTACGTCACGGTGTCCTGTTGTGCAAGAAGCAGTTTAGTCCTGCTGGCCACATGACCCAGAAAGCTGTCTGTGGACAAACGCTGGCTCCTTCGGCCTGAAAGCGAGATGAGCGCCGCAACACTATAGTCACCTTTGACTGGACTTAACCGTCCAGGGGTCCTTTCCCTTTACATTCTAATCACATCTGTGTCACAGAGAAGAAAGAAGGAAGAAATACATATTCTTAGCTCTCACTGTTTGGGATCTCTCACTTAATTACTTAATTTGGTTCTCCCTTCCTGCCCAGGTCATCAACTTCTCCCCAGCCCTCTATGACTTCGTGACTAAGCAGATGAAGAGGAACCTCATCCTGGTACTGAACAAGATTGACCTGGCTCCCCCATCCCTGGTGGTGGCCTGGAAGCACTACTTCAAGAGCCGCTTCCCCGAAATCCATGTGATCTGCTTCACTTCCTACCCGCAACAGGACCAAGATCCCAGCACTGGTATTTTCTTTTTCTTTTTCCAATAAATTGCATTAGCGTTTATAAAGAAGAGATACAAAACTGATACCAAATAGATAATTTTTTTATCCAACGTAAATGTAAATGAAATCAAAAACATAGAGAAGAAGAGGAGAAAAAGGAAAGGAGGAGAAAAGAAAAGGAGAGAGAGAAAACAATCAGAAGAAAGAGATAGAAAAGAACTCAAAAGAGAGAGTAGAAAAGATAAAACACAGAAATTAAAGATCTGTTTTTTCGAAGCAATAAGTCAACATGTAAACACCCCCTTTGACTTCCATGCCTTCCTAAACTGCATGGAAGTCAAAGATGCTGCTTTGGTTCCCTGACTCCCTTTTTCTGAATCTTTAGATCCAACTACTTTTTTAGGAAGAGGTGCGTTGGCTCACACCCTTTACTTCCCTGCTGGCTGAAATCTTGGCTCCCAGGACTTGATTTTCTGGGTTTTCCTCTCTTGTCAGTGTTTAAGAAACGCCGGAAGCGTCGAAAGGGCTGGAGCAGAGCCATGGGGCCCGATCAGCTGCTGAGCGCTTGCGAGAGCATCGTGGCTGGAAGAGGTGAGTTTGCATGTGTCACTCTGAGCTCTTGGCTTACCCCTTCGGAGTTTGTTTTACTCCAGGGCTAAAATTCTTCTGGAGGTCAGCACCTGTTTGTTCTTTAAACAAGGAAAGCTCCCAGAACTCAAGCCTGCTTATAAGCCACATTTTCTGATCCTGAAGCTTCTTTAGCCCAGGCGAATGGAACCTCAGAAATAAAGGAGAGGGCACTCTGTGCCTCAGTTTGTATGTAGCACTGAGCCACAGCATGGCTTAGCATGAAGGTGAAGGCTCCTGGAGAGATCGTGGCTGCTTTGTTCCACCTCTGCTGCTGCTGCTGCTGCTGTGCTACCGTGAGTTAAGCCACGGTTTGGTTTACTGTGACATCTGAGCCTCTGCTCATGGTTTGTTTCTTTGAGACAAACCACAGGCCTGTAAACCAAGAGCAAAGCTTGGTTACCAAACCATGGCTTAGCTTGCAGCAGTGCAGCAGGGTCAGGACTAGAGCGGGAGCAGAGTAGCCATGATCTTCCCTCTGGGAAGGTAAAAGGGTAAAGGTTAAGTCCAGTCAAAGACGACTATGGGGTTGCGGCGCTCATCTCGCTTTCAGTCCGAGGGAGCCGGCATTTGTCCACAGACAGCTTTCTAGGTCATGTGGCCAGCATGACTAAACTGCTGCTTGCGCAACGGGACACTGTGACGGAAACCGTTTATCTTCCCGTCACAGTGGTACCTATTTATCTACTTGCACTGGTGTGCTTTGGAACTGCTAGGTGGGCAGGAGCTGGGACAGAGCAACAGGAGCTCACCCTGTCTCAGGGATCCGAACTGCTGACCTTCCAATCAGCAAGCTCAAGAGGCTCGGTGGTTCACAGCACCACCCATGTACTTATGTGTTCACACTAACCCATGACTAACATAGCACATGGACCAGGCTTGTGTCTGCTCTAAGGTTCCCTCCAGCTAATCTAGGCATTGAGAGTAACACAGTCCCAACAAAGTTTTGATACGATATTTGTGCATCCCAGTTTTCCTTCTCTTTCAAGCGGTAGTAAGCTCCACATAATTTCACCTGTGCTTGGATTTGTGCATTGGATTTCAGCCTTAGATTCCAAAATGGGTCGTATGGTGCTGTTTGCATCACCGCTTGTTGTGGGTCTTTTTTTGGCATCTATTTTCTCTTTTCTCCAGTGGACTTGAGCAGCTGGAAGGAGAAAATCGAGCGGGATGCAGCTACCTCTTGCCTGCCGCTTGAAGACTCGGAGGAAGAGGACGACGACGACGACGAAAGTGCAGCTGTACTAGTGGAGCATCAGACGGATGTGGCCATGGAAGCCGGGGGCTTCTCCCAGGAAATCTATAAGGATGGAATCCTGACAGTGGGCTGTGTAGGTGAGTGCGCCCTCTGGTGGACAAGGTGGACAAAGACATCCAGCTAGAAACTGTTGAGTGTTGACTCTTAAGTTGGGCCGCAATGGTTATATCGGTACAGTGGTACCTCGGGTTACAGACGCTTCAGGTTACAGACTCTGCTAACCCAGAAATAGTACCTCGGGTTAAGAACTTTGCTTCAGGATTAGAACAGAAATTGCGCAGCAGTAGCGGGAGGCCTCATTAGCTAAAGTGGTACCTCAGGTTAAGAAGTTTCAGGTTAAGAACGGACCTCCAGAACGAATTGAGTTCTTAACCCGAGGTACCACTGTACTTGCTTAAGAAATAAGCTTTATTAAATGATTGCCTCGTTTGCTGCTCTTTATATTATGTATGGATCAGCCTTCCTGAATGGGAACCTGATAACACAGTTCTCCCTTCCTTCAAATCCCTCCTCTAAACCCTCCTTTTATGTATGGTCTTTGGTTTGGTTTATCCTCATAGTCCTCATTTGTCACTGCAGCCAACATTTAGGCCTGCGGTTCTCAACCTGTGGGTCCCCAGATGTTGTTGGACTACAACTCCCATCATCCCTGAGTTCTGGCCTTGCTAGCTAGGGGTGATGGGAGTTGTAGTTCAACAACATCTGGGGACCAACAGGTTGAGAAAGGCTGCTTTAGGCAAATGCAGTGGTATCTGCCCACATTCCTTCCATCTTTTCCTTACCTCTCCTCCCTCCCCCTCCCCCCCCCGCTCTGTTCCCCCATTTGCCTGTTTTGGATTTTAAAGCTCATTGGGAGTGAGGACTCACTTGTGTTGCCTTTCCTTGAGGCCCCATAGGCAGCAAGGGCGCAGCATAAATAAACCAGTGGACCTTGTAGGGTATCTAATGCAGGACATGCAGGGCTAGAGTATCCCCAACAAATGACTTCCAGGCTCAGCTTGAAGATGTTTAGATTTTAAAGCTCATTGGGAGTGAGGACTTGCCTCACTGTGAGGCCCCACATGCACCAGTGGTGCAGCATAAATACATTTGGAGGTAGACCTCAGAGGACATCCATGACCAGAGCATCCACAACATACAATTGTCCAGCCTCTGCTTGAAGACCTCCAATACCTCTTCCTCCCTCACAGGCTTTCCCAACGTGGGCAAGTCCTCGCTCATAAATGGCTTGGTGGGCCGCAAGGTGGTGAGCGTCTCCCGCACTCCAGGCCACACCAAGTACTTCCAAACCTACTTCTTGACGCCCACAGTCAAGCTGTGCGACTGCCCTGGGCTCATCTTCCCCTCCCTTGTGGACAGAAAACAGCAGGTAAGTTTGTGAAGTAGGAGATGAGTGGAGGAGACAAACGATCTGGGAGGGATTTATTGCTGGGACTTTGGGGGAGAGGGCGTGAGGTTGAACAAGGTGGGAGATGGTATTTGTGTTGTTTCTTCAGCAGGGGGAGCAGAACTCAAAAGTCTGGTTGGTCTCACATTGGTTGAAAGGAAATCTCTTGTGTCTTAACCTGCTTCCACGGAGTAATACGTGGGATCTGCAAGCCCTGTAACAGGTGTGCCCTTGTGCTCTCATTTTTAGATCCTGGCTGGCATCTACCCTATTTCCCAGATCCAGGAGCCCTACACTTCTGTGGGGTTCCTGGCCAGCCGAATTCCAGTCCAAGCCTTGCTCAAGCTGAAACATCCGGATGCCGAACATGGGAAACCTGAGCCCCCGTGGTGCGCCTGGGATGTCTGCGAAGGTAAAAGGGTAAACGAGGGTGCAGCGAGGGCATGGCGCTGCCGTTTAGCACAGGGTAGCCAACCCAGATGTTGTAGACCAGGGTTTCCCAAACTTGGGTCGCCAGCTGTTTTTGGAGTACAACTCCCATCATCCCTGACCACTGGTCCTGCTAGCTAGGGATGATGGGGATTGTAGTCCAAAAACAGCTGGAGACCCAGTTTGGAAAAACCCTGCCAGACATAGCAACTACCAGCCTCACTCAGCACAGCCAATTGTCTGGGATAATGCAGGTGGGTGGGGTCCATGCTGGCAAACCCTTGATTTAGCAGGAAGGCTGAGCATTGTCAATACGTCTGTGAACTCTGACACCATCTCTACCCTCTTTTTAGCCTGGGCTGAGAAGCGCGGCTACAAGACCGCCAAGGGAGCCCGCAATGACGTCTACCGAGCAGCCAATAGCCTCCTACGCCTGGCAGTGGACGGGCGCCTCTGTGTCTGCATGAGGCCTCCAGGCTACTCTGCAAGGAAAGGTACCTGTGGTTAAGGATAAAAATAACCAAGCATATAACAGCCTCACTTGAAGCAGAGTCAGCAGGAGCTATGCAAGGGAAAGTCCTGTCTCACAAACCTATTAGAATTCAGTGTCAACGAGCATGTAGAGAGAGGGGATCTGGTTGACATAGTGTACTCAGACTTCCAAAAAAGCTTTTGACAAAGGTGCCTCAGCAAAGACTCCCGAGTAAGCTTAACAGTCATGGGATAAGAAGAAGAGGTTTTGTGGTGGATCAGGAATTAAGGTTAAGTATTAGGTAAAGGTAAAGGTACCCCTGCCCGTACGGGCCAGTCTTGACAGACTCTGGGGTTGTGCGCCCATCTCACTTAAGAGGCCAGGGGCCAGCGCTGTCCGGAGACACTTCCGGGTCACGTGGCCAGTGTGACAAAGCTGCATCTGGCGAGCCAGAGCCGCACACTGAAACGCCGTTTACCTTCCCGCTGGTAAGCGGTCCCTATTTATCTACTTGCACCCGGGGGTGCTTTCGAACTGCTAGGTTGGCAGGCGCTGGGACCGAGCAGCGGGAGCGCACCCCGCCGCAGGGATTCGAACCGCCGACCTTTCGATCGGCAAGTCCTAGGTGCTGAGGCTTTAACCCACAGCGCCACCTGCGTCCCCAAGGTTAAGTATTAGGACTTGCCAATCAGAAGGTCAGTGGTTCGAATCCCCACGACGGGGTGAGCTCCCGTTGCTCGGTCCCTGCTCCTGCCAATCTAGTAGTTCAAAAGCACATCAAAGTGCAGGTAGATAAATAGGTAAGGTAAATGGTGTTGCCATGCACTGCTCTAGTTCGCCAGAAGCGGCTTAGCCATGCTGGTCACATGACCCGGAAGCTGTACGCCGGCTCCCTCGGCCAATAAAGCGAGATGAGCGCCGCAACCCCAGAGTCGGTCACGACTGGACCTAATGGTCAGGGGTCCCTTTACCTTTATCAAGAAGCAGAGAGTAGGAATAAATGGGCAGTTCTTTGAATGAAGAGGTAGAGAAAGTGAAGCCACCAAGGTTCAGCAATGGGGCCTGTACTTTTCATAGCATCGTGGAGTTGGAAGTGACCCTGAGGGTCATCTAGTCTGCAATAAGGAATCTCAATTTAAAAGCATCCATGACAGATGGCCATCCAACGTCTGCTTTAAAACCTCCAGTGATGGAGGGTGCACAACCTCCCGAGGGAGTCCGTTCCACTGTCAAACAGTTCTTAGTGTCAGAAAGTTCTTCCTTATGTTTCATTGGAATCTCCTTTCTTGTAACTTGAATCCATTGGTTCAGGTCATCATCATCATCATCATCTAGTTACAGGTAGGTAGCCTTGCTGGTCTGCTGCAGTCAAAAGAAAATAAAAAAATTCCTTCCAGTAGCACCTTTGAGACCAACGAAGTTTGTTGTTGGTATGCTCTTTCGTGTATCTGAAGAAGTGTGCATGCACACGAAAGCTCATACCAACAACAAACTTACCGGTAATTGGTCTCTAAGGTGTTTACCTTTTTTAAGGTGCTACGGGAAGGAATCATCATCAACATTGTCATCAATTTATACCCCACCCATCTGGCTGGGTTTCCCCAACAACTCTGGGCAGCTCCTAACAGAATATTAAAAACACTATAAAACATCAAACATTAAAAACTTCCCTAAACAGGATTGCCTTCAGATGTCTTACTGTCCTACTCTCCAGAGCAGGAGAAAACAAGCTTGCTCCATCTTCCATGTGACAGCCCTTTTGAACTTGTTTGTAAATGATCTGGAGTTAGAGATAAACCAGAGGCTTATCTCCTGGGAATTACAGATCCAGATATTCCGCAAAAAATGAAGGGTATCTTTTTATACGCTACGGCAGCAGCAACAGTTCTTATCGCAGCAAAATGGAAGAGCATTGAAATTCCCTCTGTACATGAATGGATACAAAAGTGGACAGAATATGCAGAATTAGATCGTCTATCAGAAAAAATAAAGAATAAACCAAAAGAGGAATTTGTTTCAAAATGGGAGGTTTTCAAAGAATATTTGAAATATAATTACAGTAGTTTAAATTCTGTTGCAGCATTTGAGGAATTTGAGGAATAGTTGCAAGTTAGACATGAGAGTTAAGGTATATTAAGAATAAGTTATGATAAAAGTGTGTATTGGCAATAAGTAATATAACATTGAAATAAGGAATAGATGGGAGGTTGGGTCTATAGTTAAGAGCAACTTATTTTTTAGTTTGTTCTAAAAAATTGTGTTTATTGTTATCCCTGTGTGTAATTTTGTATTTGTGTTTTCCTTTTTTGTTGCATTAATAAATAAAAAAATAGTTATTAAAAATAATGATAATAAACAAGCAGAGATTTATGAAGCGCTCCAAACGGACCTCTCCAAACTGAGCACATGGGTGGTAAAACGGCAAATGCAGTTCAGTGTAAACAAGTGTAAAGTAATGTGTGTTGGGACAAAGTGTCTATATACAGTCGTGGAATCTGAAACTGAGACTTTCAGGAGACCGTTCCTCACACCGTTTTACTTGAATATGAAATTTGCCACCTTAGTGGCTTTCACTGGGTGACCTTTGACCCTTGGCAATTCCTGTGATTCTGACAGTCTCCTCTCTCTCTCTCTCCCCTTCAGCCATGTGGGAACACCACCCTGAAACAGCTGAGATTGCTGCTTTGCAAGAGGCCCACCGCCATGACGGCAAGCGCAGCTCTGGGGACGAGGAAGAGGAGGAGGAAGACGAAATCTCCAGCTCGGGAGAAGAAGAGGATGACGAGAAAGACCGGGATGCAGACGAAGAAGGCGAGGAGGAAGAAGAACCGCACTCGGCACCCAAGAGCGGGCCTAGCCAGCCTGGCCCTTCTAGGAAGGGAAAGTTCGCTGGCCGGAACTTATTTGCGTTGCTTGGGGAGGATGAATGTTAGCAGCTTCCGCTGATGGACAGACTGAGAGGGGATGGATGGCTCTCTCCTCTCCCCCATTCTGCTCCCGTTCCCCCCCCCCCACACACCCCATGTTCATTCTCAAGCTCCAGAGCCGCTGTATATCAATAAAGGTGATGTTTATTTCCTGGCCCACCTTCCATCACTGTGGGGAGAGCATGGGGCAAGGGATAAGAATGCAGGGTCGGCCTGACATCCATCAGTTCTCTGGCTCTGACAGCGGCCATCCAGGCATTTCTGCAGAACTCCCAATCAGGACATGAAGGCGAGAGCCACCCTCTCTTTGTGACCCCACCCTGTCTGAGGAAATCCCGTATACAAATAGCCAATTCAATTTCCTAGCTGCCAGCCTTTATGTGGCCAGAATGGAACCCTTCTTCCAAGGAAGAGAGGGAGGTACCAGTAACCTTGAGGCAGCTCCATTGGTTACGTAGGTCCAATAAATTTTTAGGTGGGGGGGAAAGATAGCCAAAGGCACGCAATGAGAACTGCACATGGTCCGTGGATAGAGAAAACTGGCTGTGGGGGTGGGGCGCTGGTGGACAGCAGGAATGGAAAACTGGAGAGGGATGGATAGCAATGGAGTGTGCTGGAAAAGGGAAATGTTTTGGACCAGAAGCACTCAGTGCCTCAGCATTTTCATCCATGTCTTTACTGGACAGGCTGCTCTGGTGCACTGGAGACAGAGAGAGTACCTTGCCTTCAACTTCTTCTCAATGGCAGCATCCACCTCCCATCATCCACAGCCATAGATGACGATTGCTGAGCCTGATGGGGGTTGTAATTCAGCAACATCTGGAGGGCCAGAGGTTCCCACACTTACTTGCAGGCTCCGGCCTAAGACCGAGATCATCAGAGTTGGGTTCTTGTTGGCTAAGAGCGCCGGGGATGATGGGAGTTGTAGTCCAACAACATCTAGGGACCCAAGATTGAATGATGTCAGCTTGTAGGATATATTGTTGCCTAGGCTAAGCAGTCCTGGGTCTTGGTAGGAGGCCACACGTATACCACCTTGAGTTTCACGATGGATGGAAGAAAGGAAGGATATGGCAGCAGGAAACTAAAATGTTTCTTAAATAAATTAAGGCCCATGGTTGCTTTTTGGTGAGCCCTGCTATATATGCCCGCAGGACTCTGCCTCATGTTGGATTTTGGGCAGGGGGGAGGTGTGTTGCCAGGATACTTTTTTCATCCTGCTTGCATTCTTTCTGTATAAATAATGTAAATCATTTTAACTGATTTTAATAGCATTCTGATATTGCTTTAAACTGCCCAGCAACACCTTCAGGTCATGTGGGTTTCCCTTGTTGATTCCAGTACCCATCCAGTCAAGACCAGACCCAGAGGCAGGGATAGTCTTCAAACAATGATTAATCCTGCCTCCTCGGTAATGACATGGTCTGGTCTTAGCGTAACTCCTCCTCCTGCCCATGATCACTGAGATCAGATGTCCCAGTGCATCCCCCACAATAGAACTTGCACCAGCCATTCTGTTGGCTGGGGCCCACTCCCATGCGGCCCTGATCCCACCCCTTAAAAACAAACCACAAACTATACAACCAATAAACAACAAAAAACAAAAACAAAACAGTTATACTCAAATTAATCCTGAACCAGATATCCACCCCCCAACACATCAAAAAAAAAAGGGGGGGGAGATAAAAAAATTAAAATGCCACTAACTGCTTAAGGGCATTTTAAAACACATTATACACTCATTTCTATAGCATGTGAGCCTTTGTGTCAGTGTCAGGTAAACCGGTATTTTGTTTTTATTGGCGGTGGGAGAGACCAGAGTGTCCAGGTGGTTTTTGGTTGCAGGATATTCGTCAAAGCAATGCCCAGCCTCTGTGGTGTTTCAGAGTGACCCCCAATGGTTGTTTACACATGTGAGGGATCCATCGCCTGCTGCAGTCAACATGTCTCCACCGTGTGCGTCTAAACTCCTGGGAGGTAGAGACCCAAATCTGGACCAAGACAAGGGGATGGCAGATCTCTAGCTAGGATAGACCCAAGCTCCTTCTGCCCACTGACCAGAAAAGCCCACCCTGAGATTCCTTCTCCTTTCACTCTCCAGTTTTACAAAGGCAAACTCCTATTAGGCAAAGGTGGGTTGCAGAACTTCTAACAAAATTTTGCTTTAAAAAAGGTATACAAGTCGGAGCCAAACAGTACAAATTGAAAGCTTTTGCAGATGATCTAGTATTGACATTACAGGAGCCAGAATCTAGTACTAAAAGAGTATTGGAACTGATTCAAGAATTTGATCAGGTTGCAGGATTTAAGTTGAATAAGTTAAAAACTAAGGTTCTAGAGAAAAATCTAACACTGATTGAGAGAGAGAGGTTTCAGAAGGAGACAGGTTTAACATTGGTTAAGAAAGTAAAATACCTGGGGGTTAATATGACTGCTAAGAATGTGAATTTATTTAAAGATAATTATGAAAAATGCTGGACAGAAGTGAAATAGGATTTAGAAATATGGTCAAACTTGAAGCTTTCTTTGCTAGGTCGTATCGCAGCTATAAAAATGAATGTATTGCCAAGAATGTTGTTTTTGTTTCAATCATTGCAAATTTTGGACAAATTGGACTGTTTCAAGAAGTGGCGGAGAGACATTTCTAGATTTGTCTGGCAGGGCAAGAAGCCCAGAATAAAATTTAAAATACTAAGTGACGCAAAAGAAAGAGGTGGATTTGCCCTGCCAGACCTTAAACTTTACTATGAATCAGCTGCATTTTGCTGGCTGAAAGAATGGCTGCTTCTTGAAAACACAGACATTTTGGATCTAGAAGGTTTTAATAATGTATTCGGGTGGCATGCATATTTGTGGTATGATAAGGTTAAAGCACATAAAGCGTTTAAAAATCACGTTGTTAGGAAAGCTTTGTTTAATGTTTGGACAAGATATAAGGATTTACTTGAAAATAAAACCCCAAGGTGGCTGTCACCAATGGAAGCGAAGGCTCAGAGAAAGCCCAGTATGGAGGCCAAATGGCCAAAATATTGGAAAATCTTAGAACAAGAGGGAGATAAACTAAAATTGCAGAGCTTTGAAAAATTAAGAAACAAAGTGCAAGATTGGCTTCATTATTACCAAATAATGGAGGCATACAACTTGGACAAGAAAATTGGCTTCCAGGTAGAAAAATCAAAATTGGAAACAGAACTGTTAGATCCCAAAACTAAGATTCTGTCAAGAATGTATAACTTGCTGTTGAAATGGAACACTCAGGATGAAACGGTGAAATCTGCTATGATTAAATGTGCACAAGATGTGGGTCACAACATTATGCTGGCTGACTGGGAACAGTTATGGACCACTGGTATGAAGTTTAATGCCTTAAGAGAGAATATTATGAAAATGATATACAAGCTTGCAAAAATATATCATTTGCCTGACAATAAATGTTGGAAATGTAAAGAGACTGAAGGTACATTTTTTCATCTTTGGTGGACGTGACCAAGGATTAAGGCTTTCTGGGAGATGATCTATAATGAAATGAAAAAGGTATTTAAATATACCTTCCTGAAGAAACCAGAGGCCTTTCTCCTGGGCATGGTCAGCCAATTGGTGCCAAAAAAGGACAGAACTTTCTTTATGTATGCAACAAGAGCAGCAAGAATACTCATCGCGAAGTATTGGAAGACACAAGATCTACCCACCCGGGAAGAATGGCAGATGAAGGTGATAGAGTACATGGAACTGGCGGAAATGACTGGCAGAATCCGAGACCAGGGAGAAGAGTCGGTAGAAGAAGATTGGAAGAAATTTAAAGACTATTTACAGAAACACTGTAAAATTAAGGAATGTTAGAAGGATGTGGGAATGAAGTTATGTGGTTTTAGCAGTAATGTTATAGAATTAGGTAAAATTGGATTATGAATAGGTGAGAATGTAAAGTTACAATATATTAAGATAAATTATTAAGATAAAAGCAAAAATGGAAAGGATTTGCAAAACCTGCTAATTGAATTAGAATACAAAAAAGGGAGGTGTGAGGAGGTCAGGGAAACAAGTAAATGAAAGACAAGACATAGAAATTTTGAAATGTTTTTAATTGTTTTTATTTTTTCTGTATTTTGTATTTTTCTTATTTTCTTTTTTTCATTTTTGTAACATTTTTGAAACTTTAATAAATATTATTAAAAAAAAATAAAAATAAAAATTGTGGTGGTTCTCTCATTGTGAATAAGTGAGGTTCATAGACCACAGAATCATAGAGTTGGAAGGGACCAAGAGGGTCATCTAGCCGAACCCCCTGCAATGCAGGAATCTTTTTGACAAGGTGGGGATCGAACCCACAACCTCAAGAAACTCATGCTCTACCAGCTGAACTATCCCAGGACTCAGATCAAATTCAGCCAGTGGGATTGCAAACGATGAATCGGGAGCAAAGCTTTTGTATGAATATATCACCTCAAGTTATTCTGATGCTCCCAAATGCACTGGTAAAAGAAATTTTCAGATTGAACAAGTGGTATCATCATCATCCTCATTATTCCCCAGCCAATTGGGGCAGCTTCCAGCAAAATATAAAAACATAGTAAGACATCAAACACTAAAAACTTCCTGAATCTGCTTCTTTGAGAGAAGCCGACAAATTTAGGACGGATATCAACTCAAAGACAGGGAACCAGGCAGAGGGCCTTCTTGGTAGCGGCACCTGCTCTGGAATGCTCTCCCGTCAGATTTCAAGGAAATAAATATCTATCTGACTTTTATAAGACAACTGAAGGCACCCCTGTATGGAGAAGCTTTTAATGTTTGATGTTTCATTAGTTTTTAAAAAATATTCTGTTGGGAGCTGCCCTAGTGGCTGGGGAAACCCAGCCAGATGAGCAGGTATAAATAGGAATGTTGTTATAATATTATTATTCTTATGCTTAATTGAATAGCAGTTCCCGGAAGCCGCGGAAGGGGAGAGATGCTCTTATGCTCCCATCCTCCTCGCATGCTTGGCCACCATGAGGAGACAGAGCTGAGATTCCTGCATTGCAGGGGGTTGGGCTCGATGACTCTCAGGGTCCCCTTCCATCTCTACGGTTCTATGATTCTAACAGGGTGCGGGACTAGATGGGCTTGATCAAACTACAGGGCTGTGTGTGTGTGTGTGTGTGTGTGTGTGTGTGTGTGTGTGTGTGAGAGAGAGAGAGAGAGAGAGAGAGAGAGAACCTTCAGGAAGAGGCCCCTGTCTCTTTTTTGCAACTAGGATGAATCAGCTGCAATACCCCCACACTTGAGCCACTGCTTCCCTGCCTGATCTCTCTCCAGCCCCAACCCCAATTATGCTTACTGCATTGCACCCGCACCCCCCCCCCAGCTTGCTGCACCCCGAGGCGCTTTGCACTCAGCGGATTCCTTGCAGCAGTGCAGGACGGCAGAGGGGGCGGGTCAGCTGTTCCGCTTAAGCCACGCCCCCTTTCCCAGGTCAGTATGGAGCAGCCCCACCTTCTCTTTCTCTCTTTTTAAAAAAAAAAATAATATTTATTCGGAGTTTAAAAGTTACACACACACAAAAAGAACAATACAAAATACAAGAAAAGAGTACAACAGCAACAGAAAAAAAATAAAAATACATTCACTTAAAAAAAAAAGAACAGATTAAACCTTTACATAACTTTCTTCCTTTACTTATTTCCTTGACCTCCTCACACCTCCCAATTTTGTATTCTAGTTCAGATCGTTATTTCAGCAAATCCTTCCAACCTTATTTTCATTTAAGGAATTTAATTTAATATATTATAGTTTAACGTCCTCTCTTTCATCAATTTCATCAACTCATTTTTACTTAATCCTTTATATCATTTCTACCAAAACCGCCTAATTTTCTTTTTCCAACATCTTTCTAACAATCCTTAATTTTACAATATTTTTGAAGATATACTTTAAATTTTTTCCAATCTTCTTCCACCGACTCTTGGTCCCGGATTCTGCCAGTCCTTGGTCCCGGATTCTGCCAGTCATCTCAGCCAATTCCATATAGTCCATCACTTTCGTCTGCCATTCTTCTCGGGTGGGTAATTCTTGTGTCTTCCAATACTTTGCGATGAGTATTCTTGCTGCTGTTGTAGCGTACATTAAAAAAGTTCTATCCTCCCTTCGCACCAATTGGCCGTCCATGCCCAGGAGAAAGGCCTCTGGTTTCTTCTGGAAGGTATATTTAAATATCTTTTTCATTTCATTATAAATCGTCTCCCAGAAGGCCTTAATCCTAGGGCATGTCCACCAAAGGTGAAAGAATGTGCCCTCAATCTCTTTACATTTCCAACATTTGTTATCGGGCAAATGGTAAATTTTTGCCAGCTTGACTGGGGTTAGGTACCACCTGTAAATCATTTTCATTATATTCTCTCTTAAGGCATTACAAGCCATAAACTTAATACCTGTGGTCCATAACTTTTCCCAGTCAGCCATCATAATGTTATGTCCAAAATCTTGTGCCCATTTAATCATAGCAGATTTAACCGTTTCATCTTGTGTATTCCATTTCAACAGCAAGTTATACATTCTTGATAAATTCTTAGTTTTAGGATCTAACAATTCTGTTTCCAATTTTGATTTTTCCACCTGAAAACCAATTTTCTTATCCAAATTATAAACCTCCCTTATTTGATAGTAGTGAAGCCAGTCTCGTACTTTAGTTTTTAAACTGTCAAAGCTCTGCAGCTTTAATCTATCTCCATCTTGTTCCAAAATTTCCCAATATTTTGGCCAGTTTGTCTCCATATTAAGTTTTTTCAGAGCCTTAACCTCCATTGGTGACAGCCACCTTGGTGTTTTACTTTCAAGCAAGTCCTTATATCTCATCCAAACATTAAACAATGCTTTCCTGACAATATGGTTTTTAAAGGCTTTGTGTGCTTTGACCTTATCATACCACAGGTATGCATGCCATCCAAAAACATTATTAAAACCTTCTAAATCCAAAATGTCCATGATTTCAAGAAGCAGCCAATCTTTCAGCCAACAAAAAGTTTAAGGTCTGGCAGGGCAAATCCACCTCTTTCTTTAGCGTCAGTTAGAATCTTAAATTTTATTCGAGGTTTCTTGCCCTGCCAGACAAATCTTGAGATATCTCTCTGCCATTTCTTGAAACAGTCCATCTTGTCCAAAATTTGCAGTGTTTGAAACAAAAACAGCATCCTAGGCAATACATTCATCTTTATCGCAGCAATTTGGCCCAGCAGTGATAACTTCAATTTTGACCATATTTCTAAGTCCTTTTTCCTGGAAGCCGCCGGACAGGAGAGATGTTCTTGGGCTCCTCGTAGGCTTGGCCACCATGAGGAGACAGTGCTGGGATTCCTGCATTGCAGGGGGTTGGACTAGATGACTCTCAGGGTGTCCTTCCATCTCTATGATTCTAACAGGGACTAGATGGGCTTGATCAAACTACAGAGGTCTTCATGTGATCTGTGTGTGCATGCAGACGAATGTTTTTCTGTGTGTGTGTGTGTGTGTGTGTGTGTGTGTGAGAGAGAGAGAGAGAGAGAGAGAGAGAGAGAGAGAGAGAGAACCTTCAGGGAGAGGCCCCTGTCCCTTTTTTGCAACTAGGATGAATCAGCTGCAATACCCCCACACTTGACCCACCGCTTCCCTGCCTGCTCTCTCTCCACCCCCAACCCCAATTATGGATATTGCATTGCACTGCACAACCCCCACCCCGCAAAGCTTGCTGCACCC
This sequence comes from Podarcis gaigeae, assembly GCF_964106915.1. NCBI lineage: Eukaryota > Metazoa > Chordata > Lepidosauria > Squamata > Lacertidae > Podarcis > Podarcis gaigeae. The sequence goes on from NC_139679.1 coordinate 110,255,468, forward strand.
CGAGGCGCTTTGCACTCAGCGGATTCCTTGCAGGACAAGGACAGTGCACGACGGCAGAGGGGGCGGGTCAGCTGTTCTGCTTAAGCCGAGCCCCATCCCCCAGCTGCTTCCACTCTCTAGCCCCCTTTCCCAGGTCAGTATGGAGCAGCCCCACATTCTCTTTCTCTCTCTCTATGGCAGCTTGCACTCTCTGCCTTTAATCTTTAAGGGAACGAGCATCTGTTCCCTATACTCGAAGCCCAGGTTCCCTCCCTCCTCTCCTCATTGGCTGGCGACTGCAATTATCCCGCCCCCGCAGATATCCTGCCTCCCAGGCGGGGGCTCCCATTCCCGCCCCCGCTGCCCAGGGTCGCTGCCACCATCGCCAGGATTTTGGGTCAGTGCAAAGCCAGCTGCGGGGAAGGAGGGAAGGGGCTTGGCAAGGGGTGGGGGGTCCAGGATGAGAAGCCCCGGGACGGGGAGAGGCGGCATGCACAAGTCCGGGCGGGGAGAAGAAGAGAAGGGAGGACGGGGAGCTGGTCTTTTTAACGGGGCCTTGAAGGGCGGGAGGGGTTTCCTCTGTGGAAAGAGAGAATCTTCCTCCTGCCCGAATCTGGTGCAAAGGGAGTTGCAGGGAATCGGGAAAGGGGAGAGGGTTGGGTATTGCAGACCAGCCTCGCCATAGTAGTAATAATTATATAAATAAATAAATAAATTATATTTATACCCCCCCCCCATTTTCTGGCTTTCCCCAGCCACTCTGGGCGGCTTCCAACAAAATAAGAAACACCAAAAACATCCAAGTCTTCCGTTTTGTAGAGGAGATGGGGACATGGACTGCTGGATGGCAGAGGGAGAAAGAGGGAAAGATGGGGAGGAAAACAAAGGCAGGGGGGTCCTGGCAGGAAGAAGGAAGGGCTGAGGCCTCCTCCAAAGAGCTCTTTGTTCTTGAACTCCTTGCATAAAGTCCTGGCGGCAGGGCCGGATTGAGGTTTGATGGGGCCCTAAGCTACTGGAGGTAGCTGTCTTTTGTCAACAACAAATTGTTGCTGTTTTTTGTGTTGAATATATGCTATATGGTAATTTATGGACCTAATAGGTATCTAAACCATTTGCACATAACAGAGTATGTATTTCCTCAAAGTAATTGTTGAACTAAAATACAATTACTAAGAATATTAATAGTGAAATAATTATTAAGCTGTAACTTAAAATGATTTTGTTCTTCATAAGAAATTAATAATGCAAACACATTGGCATTTGGCAATAACAAAAGTTCCTTTAGAAACACAATTTACAAAGACTCCTAATCTAGTCCTAGAAACTTGCTATAATAATAGGTGTAAATATATGATGCAAATTACTAATAATTATAAATAGCATTATTAATATGAAATTAAGTGTTATAACCTGTACAATGCAATTGTAGTTAATACAATGCATTTTTTTTATATCAGGATCAATATTACCATAATAGTCCACATTCTTCATTGGGACAGCAGACCTTTGTACCCTGTTACACTTAGTGAGTGTAAAAGACAGTATTTCTAGTAATATGTCACATTTATAAATAATACCAATACTGTACACACCTGTATATTAAAATTATTTTACAAGACTAATTGTATTAATGCATCTACCCAATACCCATTCAACTGTATAATTTTATCATGATTCATTGTGTACTGTGTATACAAACAGTACACAAACATGATCTAAATTAAAATACTTTCTTGCCTTTGCCAAAGCAAAGTCACTGATGATATCATCAAATGATAAACTGCTTAGCTTGTCACTTTCTATGTACATGAGGCTGAAGTAACATAATTTATCTTGAGACATTGTTGTTCAAATTCATTTTTTATCCTCTTCAGCTGAGAAACGGATCTTTACAAATGGCAATTTGCAATCATCATTCAAAGAAACATTGTCAGAATTGCTTCTACATTAGGGAATGCTGATTGGACATTGTTGTTGTTGTTTAGTCACTTAGTTGTGTCTGACTATTTGTGACCCCATGGACCAGAGCATGCCAGGCACTCCTGTTTTCCACTGCCTCCTCCAGTCTGGTCAAACTCATGTTAGTAGCTTTGAGAGCACTGTCCAACCATCTCATCCTCTGCATATAAGTTAAATAAGCAGGGAGACAATATACAGCCTTGTCGTACTCCTTTCCCAATTTTGAGCCAATCAGTTGTTCCATATCCAGTTCTAACTGTTGCTTCTTGTCCCACATAGAGATTTCTCAGGAGACAGATGAGGTGGTCAGGCACTCCCATTTCTTTAAGAATTTGCCATAGTTTGCTGTGGTCCACGCAGTCAAAGGCTTTTGCGTAGTCAATGAAGCAGAAGTAGATGTCTTTCTGGAACTCTCTAGCTTTCTCCCTAATCCAGTGCATGTTTGCAATTTGGTCTCTGGTTCCTCTGCCCCTCCAAAATCCAGATTGTACTTCTGGGAGTTCTCGGTACGAATACTGCTTAAGCTTGCCTTGTAGAATTTTAAGCATAACCTTGCTAGCGTGTGAAATGAGCACAATTGTGCGGTAGTTGGAGCATTCTTTGGCACTGCCCTTCTTTGGGATTGCGTTGTAGACTGATCTTCTCCAATCCTCTGGCCACTGGTGAGTTTTCCAAACTTGCTGGCATATTGAGTGTAGCACCTTAACAGTATCATCTTTTAAGTTTTTAAATAGTTCCGCTGGAACGTCATCACTTCCACTGGCCTTGTTATTAGCAGTGGTTTCTAAGGCCCGTTTGACGTCACTCTCCAGGATGTCTGGCTCAAGGTCATCAGTCACACTACCTGGGGTGTGTTTGGGACATCCATATCTTTCTGGTATAACTCCTCTGTGTATTCTTGCCACCTCTTTTTGATGTCTTCTGCTTCTGTTAGGTCCTTACCACTTTTGTCCTTTATTATGGTAATCTTTGCATAAAATGTTCCTTTCATATCTCCAATTTTCTTGAATAGATCTCTGGTTTTTCCCCATTCTATTGTTTCCCTCTATTCTTGGCACTGCTCGTTTAAGAAGGCCTTCTTGTCTCTCCTTGCTATTCGTTGGAAGTCTGCAGTCAGTTTCCTGTATCTTTAACGATCTCCCTTGCATTTTGCTTGCCTTCTGTCACCTGTGGTTTGTAAGGCCTCATTGGACAACCACTTTGCTTTCTTGCATTTCCTTTTCATTGGGATGATTTTCATTGCTGCCTCCTGTATGATGTTCCAAGCCTCCATCCATAGTTCTTCAGGCACTCTGTCTACCAAATCTAAATCCTTAAATCTCTTCCTCTCTTCCACTGTGTATTCATAAGGGATTTGATTTCGATTGTATCTTACTGGACCAGTGGCTTTCCCTACTTTCTTCAGTTAAAGCTTGAATTTTGCTATAAGAAGCTGATGCTCTGAGCCACAGTCAGCTCCAGGTCTTGTTTTTGCTGTATAGAACTTCTCCATCTTTGGCTGCAAAGAATATAATTAATCTGATTTTGATGCTGCCCATCTGGTGATGTGCATGTGTAGAGTCATCTCATGTGTTTTTGGAAAAGAGTGTTTGTTATGATCAGCTTGTTCTCTTGAGAGAACTCTATTAGCCTTTGCCCTGCTTCGTTTTGAACTCCAAGGCCAAACTTGCCAATTGTTCCTTTTATCTCTTTGACTCCCTGCTTTAGCATTCCAATCCCCTATGATGAGAAGAACATCCTTCTTTGGTGTCAGTTCTAGAAGGTGTTGTAAGTCTTCATAGGATTGGTCAATTTCAGTTTCTTCAGCACCAGTAGTTGGTGCATAAACCTGGATTACTGTGATGTTAAAAGGTCTGCCTTGGATTTGTCTTCATAGAATTGGTCAAGTTCATTTTGTTGAGCATTGGTAAGGTAAAGGGACCCCCGACCATTAGGTCCAGTCATGGCTGACTCTGGGGTTGGGGCGCTCATCTTGCTTTACTGGCCGAGGGAGCTGGCATTTGTCTGCAGACAGTCGTGTGGACAGCATAACTAAGCCGCTTCTGGCAAACCAGAGCAGCTCATGGAAACACCATTTACCTCCTCGCTGAAGCGGTACCTATTTATCTGTTTGCACTTTGACGTGCTTTCGAACTGCTAGCTTGGCAGGAGCAGGGACCGAACAACGGGAGCTCACCCCATCACAGGGATTTGAACCGCTGACCTTCTGATCAGCAAGTCCTAGGCTCTGTGATTTAACCCACAGCGCCACCCGCGTACCTCAGTATTGGTAGTTGGTGCATAAACCTGGATTACTGTGATGTTAAAAGGTCTGCCTTCATTTGTATCAAGATCATTCTATCATTAGGCGCACAGCCCCCGTGGGGGCTGGCTCTCCTGGACGCTGTCTCTGATCACGCGAACTGGTTGCAGGAGCTCGAAATAAACAATTAGAGAGAAGCAAATGCACATATTTCGAGTGAAGATCGGGAGTTAAGACTGCTAATTGAAGTGACCTCTGTGAAGTAGAGCGATGGGCTGGATTCAACAATATATCAAGAAGAAGATACCTCAAAGGGTCGGTATGTCAGAACGGGACTGAAAGGGGGGGGAACCTTTCTTTTTTATCTTATGTGAGTACCTAACAACCCTCCCCCCAAGAAGAATCGTTGCAATTACTGATTACAAGCAGGATGATTAAGATCTGTGTGGAAATAAATTACTAATCAAAGACATGGCTTGTGGAATATTGGAAAGGAATGAAAAGCCTTTGTGGCACAGTTATAAAAAGAGATTTGTTAGGGCAGGCCTGCCTACAGGATTTATGATCGAGGGGAACAGACCATGGCTTGTTATTACATCGAACTGTGAGTTTGACCTGGCAGAACCCCCTAAGAAGATTGAGGAGAGACTGACAGGTCTGCGAGAATTAATGGACAGGCTTTAAGAATGTTTTGTACGTAAGTGTGGAAATGGCGTCTGTCTGTATTGAATATGGCTCTTGGAGGAATGGAAAATCCACACAGGATATAACAACATTTGTTTTCAACCCGCTTGTGGAGACTATCAGAGGTCACAAAGAAAGGAATATATGACAACAATAAGAAGATGAGGAAAATAATAAAGAGAAGATGGAATAGAACTGAGAACTGTGAATACCATTTGGACAGAACTGTAATCATTAAAGCAGCAGCAAGAGATGTTTGGATCCCTTTCTGAGCTCGAAGCATGGGTACCCCCAACAAAAATTTAAAAATTTGGCTGTGTAATTTGGAATTAATGTGATTTGATTGGTTTGTTAATAAAAATTATATTGAAAGAGATCATTCTATCATTTTTGAGATTGCATCCCAGTACAGCTTTTGCCACTCTTTTGTTGACTAAGAGGGCCACTCCATTTCTTCTATGGGAATCTTGTCCACCGTAGTAGATATGATGATCATCCAAATTGAATTCACCCATTCCCGTCCATTTTAGTTCACTGATGCCCAGGATGTCAATATTTATTCTTGCCTTCTCATTTTTGACCACATCCAGCTTACCATGGTTCATGGATCTTACATTCCAGGTTCCTATGCAATATTTTTCTTTGCAGCACTGGACTTTCCTTTCACTTCCAGGCACATCCGCAACTGAGCGACCTTTCGGCTTTGGCCCAGCTGCTTCATCAGCTCTGGATCTACTTGTACTTGACCTCCGCTCTTCCTCAGTAGCATGTTGGATGCCTTCCTACCTGAGGGGTTCATCTTCCAGTGTCATAACTTTTATATGACCATGGAGTTTTCTCGGCAGGGATACTGGCATGGCTTGCTGGTTCCTGCTCCAGGTGGATCACGTTTAGTCAAAACACTCCACTTTGACTTGTCTGTCTTGGGTGGCCCTGCACGGCATAGCTCATAGCGTCTCTGAGTTATTCAAGCCCCTTTGCCATGACAAGGCAGTGATCCATGAAGGACACGGTCATTAAATATTATTTGGTACAGATCCTGATGTGTCAGATTATCAAATCATCTACATATTCTTATTGTCTTTCTTTACTAATTATTCTTCAATCCAGTACTTCACATTTTAATCTAGGCATATTAGCATATCTTTTTTGAGCAATATTTTGCCATATATTCATCAAAACATTTCCACTCCTTTTAAATTTTTTGATTCAACTGATTTCTTATTATCGCAGTTAATTTTGCCAGAATTAACTATTCATTTAGTTTACAAATCCATTCCTCCTCTGTGGGTATAGTTTTTGACTTCCACTTAGCAGCAATCATTATTCTATCAGCTGTACTTGCATACTTTGTTATTGATATTTTCAACATCTTCTTTAGTTCTTTGTGTACTACTATCCAAAATTTCTTAATTTCCTCACACCTCCACCACATATGTGGTCCAGGCATTGGTATTTATATAATTTCAAACAAAGCATTTCTATTTCAACCAATAATACATCCAAGCGCTGGGCCGCAATTGACAGGTAGACCTCTGTGTTGTTTTGGGTCGATTGTGAGACCTTTGAAGGCCCCGCCCCCTTTCCACAAGAACTTCTGTGCATGCTTCTGTTTCTGTTTTTGCTCAGCAGTTCCTTGTTTTAATGTTTATTGTTGCCAAAAGAATCTAAATTTTTCTTGCGTCCCCTGCCTCCTTAAAAAAGTCCCTTTGCAGTTGCACGTTCCTGATATTCATCGTTACCTCATGTTATTATAATACACATGCGCAACAAGCGCATGCAATTTCTGCTGATTTAGTTTTGATTCCCACAGCATTCTGTTATGTTGTGTTGGTGTGCATGTTGGGAACCTGTGTTACATACAGCCATTTGCATCATATAGCAACTCATGTTCCAGCTTTCAGCTGTATCTTTGTGATTCTCATATTAGCTGTATTTCTGCCCCTATTGGGGGGCGGCAACTTGCAAAATAATCAGTTTCATAAAGCACAGGCTACCATCACTTCTGTATTAGAAGCACACTCAAGGGGTACACATTATCACATTTATTGTGGCCCTTTGGGCAACTGCCACAAGGCCACTACTCCCCATACCATGCCAGCCTTAGGAAGGGAGAAGGGACAGGCAGATGGAAGGAATTCCCAAAGGTGTTTGAAAATGGGTGGAGGCTCTTGGGAAGCGGGTGCCCAATAGGGGATTCTACAGGGTCAAAAAAATCCCTGCAGGGGCTCTGAGACTCCCTTGACTTCTTCCTTCTTCCCAGGAAGCTACAACTTGCCTTCGCTTATTTGCTTCTCAAGACGTTGAACCTGCAAACCTGGTCAGGATGGACAGAGGAATATGGACAGTTGACCTGCTCAAGCTGTCTCCCGCATCCCTCCCTGCAACCTCTGATCATCCCCTCCCAGGGCCCTCAGAGAAATCTGGTGAGTTCCAGGGGAGAGGAGATGGGGACATGGATGGCTGGATGGTGGAGGGAGAAAGAGGAAAAGATGGAGAGGAGACCAAAGGCAGGGAGGGCCAGGCAGGAAGAAAGAAAGGAGGGAGGGAGGGGTGAGGCCTTTTTCAAAGCAGCTCTTTGTTTTTGGAATCCCTTTCATAAAGTAGTGGGGGCAGATTTTCTTTCTCTGTGCTTTTAAATCTCTGGTGTTATTTCCACTGCAGGATTAAGTGATGATAATGATGTTGCACACCAATCCAGAAAAATGGGTGAAGGGGGCTATGGTAATGCTTCCCGTCATTATGTATTCTTCATATATTTAAATAGTTTATATTACTTTTATTTTTTTGAAGACTGGATCAGAGTGATACATTCCACCAGCAGAAAAATACAGTAAATGCATGCACCTCCCCAGTTTCGTGGGCTTTCGGGACAAAGGACCTGTTATCATGACACACAGTTCATGTGGCTGGAGGCTCTACACATAGGATTGGGCATATGAAGACCAAGTGGCACCAGCTTTCCTAATCAAGAGTCCCCTTTGTTAGACTGCAGCCCACAAAAGCTTAAGCCATAATACATTTATGTGCCTTTCAGAGCTGCAGAAGATGGATAAACAGAAGCATAGTTAATCTATGGACTTCTATCCTACTGGAAACAGTGACTGCCAGCAAGTTGGATATCTTGAAAAAAAAGGGATTAGGCTGGTGTCTGTGCTCTGCGCTTGTGGTCCTAGGCAATAATGCTTCTTAATACTAGTTTCTGGAAAGCACAGGAGAGCAGAGGGCTCTTGGGCTGAAATCTTGCTTGCTGGTTTCCCCCGGGTATTTGCTTGGCCACTGTGAAAACAGGATGCTGGACTAGGATGGGCCTTTTCCCAATCCAGCAGGCTCTGTTTAGGTTCTAATATGTTGTAATATTTTTACACTTACATGTTACATAAGAACAGTTCAGTTTTACTTCTTACTCATAGGGGAGACTGCTATTGGAGCCTGTGATCCTTTCCTCACTTGAAAAAGAAAAAGACAGATGTTTCTCATTAGACAGTTCCACCGTAGATCTCTATTATAAAATGATGGTGCTTTCTTAAGTGTAAATGGAGTGATCATGGGTTTCTCTTGCCATTATCTCATCTTTATTCCTAAAATTTTGGAACATGGAGAGGACAGTTGAGAATGGAGAGGGTGTTAAAATAAGAGAAGGTGCACATGGGAATTGACGTGTGTTCAGTTCCTTTCTTGTCTTTCATAGGAGTCTAACAGGATTCTCTCTCCCCCGCCCCCACTCGCAAACAGGTGAGGAAGACGATGGTCAGGATTCTACGGAGCCATCTGTGAATTCATTGGGAAGAACAAAGAAACAGTTTAAATGCAGGGAATGTGGAATGTGCTTTAGTCACTGTGGAAGAATGAGGATACACCAACAAACTCACACAGGAGAGAATCCATTTAAATGCATTGAATGTGGAAAGAGCTTCAGTCATAGTGGAGCCCTCAGAACACATCAACGAAGTCACACAGGGGAGAAACCATTTCAATGCACTGAATGCGGAAAGAGCTTCAGTCATAGTGGAGCCCTCAGAACACATCAACGAACTCACACGGGGGAGAAACCATTTAAATGCATTGAATGTGGAAAGAGCTTCAGGCATAGTGGAGCCCTCAGAACACATCAACGAACTCACACGGGGGAGAAACCATTTCAATGCACTGAATGTGGAAAGAGCTTCAGTCGTAGTGGATACGTTAGAATACATCAACGAACTCACACTGGGGAAAAACCATTTAAATGCATTGAATGTGGAAAAATCTTCAGTCATAGTGGAGCCTTCAGAACACATCAACGAACTCACACTGGGGAGAAACCATTTAAATGCATTGAATGTGGAAAAATCTTCAGTCGTAGTGGAGACCTTAGAATACATCAACGTACTCACACTGGGGAAAAACCAATTAAATGCATTGAATGTGGAAAGAGCTTCAGTTGTAGTGGAGCCCTTAGAAGACATCAACGAACTCACACTGGGGAGAAACCATATAAATGTATTGAATGTGGAAAGAGCTTCAGTCAAAATGGAGCCCTTAGAACACATCAACGAACTCACGCGGGGGAGAAACCATTTAAATGCATTGAATGTGGAAAGAGCTTCAGTCATAGTGGAGCCCTCAGAACACATCAACAAACTCACACGGGGGAGAAACCATTTAAATGCATTGAATGTGGAAAGAGCTTCAGTCGTAGTGGAGTCCTTAGAATACATCAACGAACTCACACAGGGGAGAAACCATTTAAATGCATTGAATGTGGAAAGAGCTTCATTCATAGTGGAATCCTTAGAATACATCAACGAACTCACACAGGGGAGAAACCATTTAAATGCATTGAATGTGGAAAGAGCTTCAGTCGTAGTGGAGCCCTTAGAAGACATCAACGAACTCACACAGGGGAGAAACCATTTGAATGTATTAAATGTGGAAAGGGCTTCAATGAGATTGGATCCCTCAGAAAACACCAACAAACTCACATGGGAGAGAAGCCATTTAAATGCATGGAATGTGGAAAGAACTTCAGTGAAAGTGGAACACTTAGAATACATCAACGAACTCACATAGGGGAGAAACCATTTAAATGTATTGAATGTGGAAAGAGCTTCAGTAGTAGTGGAGAATTTAGAATACATCAACGAACTCACACCGGGGAGAAACCATTTAAATGTATTGAATGTAGAAAGAGCTTCAGTCATAGTGGAGCCCTTAGAAAACATCAACGTACTCATACAGGGGAGAAACCGTTTAAATGTATGGAGTGTGGAAAGGGCTTCAGTCAAAACGGAACCCTTAGAATACATCAACGAACTCACACGGGGGAGAAACCATTTAAATGTATGCAGTGTGGAAAGGGCTTCAGTCAAAACGGAGCCCTTAGAATACATCAACGAACTCACACGGGGGAGAAACCATTTCAATGCACTAAATGTGGAAATAACTTCAGTGAAAGTGGAAAACTTAGAATACATCAACAAACTCACATGGCAGAAACGATTTAAATGTATGGAGTGTGGAAAGAGCTTCAGACTGTGTGGAGACCTTAATATTCATGAACGAATTCACACAGGTGAAAAGCCATATCAATGTATGCAGCGTTCAACTCAAGTTTCACTATTTAATTCACATCAAGAAACTCATAAAGGCAGAAATCAATTTTAAACACATGGAACCCATGTGATGTTCTGATTTTTGTATTTAAATTTGTATACACACATATATATATTAATGAAGGTCACAAATACTTGATGTACAAAAGATGTTGCAAGTTGTTGCTAGATAAATGGGGGAAGTATGAATATGAAATGTTCAAGGTTTGTGATGAATCTGTTGAGTTTTTACTCTGCCCTTCACTGCCAAAATGATGGGCTGCCCTTGTCTTGTGGATCAGCATCTGTCAGGCTTCAGGGAATTGGCTTCCTTCCCCCTTGGCTGTAGATAAGCAGAACAACGGAAAAGGAGTCTTCTTACCAGTTAGAAACTTTAATGATCCTAGTGAGAGAACAAAAACCTGTCTTCTAGGAATGGCGGTGCTCCCAATTAAGAGGTCCACCCCCTTTCATCCCTAGTCACCCCCGTCACTTCTGCGTCTCGTAACCTCAGCTCATACACTCTGTGCTTTCTGTCCTGCCACTTTCGCAACTCTCCTTGAACTTGGGGAAAGCAGAGGGATGCTTTCCAGACACAGTGAATCTGTTAACTCTCTCTCTCAATGTTTCTTCTGCAAGGTGTTCCTCATCCAGTATTTCCCAGCTTCTCCCTTCTGAACTATGTTCCTCTGCAAACCACTGTTTCAAATCTATACAGTCCTCCTGCTCCTGGGAAGATTCAGGGGGAGGCTCCCACGAATGCGCCTCAGTGCAGCTCTCCTCAGCTGGGTCCCTAGTTAGGTTTTGGTTTAGGGGAGAAAGCATTGGACTGGCCCTTGGGTGGGGGCGAGGGGAGAAGGGAAGAGAAGTAGAGGGGATGCTTCTTTTTCCATGCAAGGCTAGTTCTTGTTTCTCCCAAGTACGCGCCTGTAATCAGTGAGCGTGCATTTAGCAGGAGTGCGTCCCTTTGTCTCATAGCCTAAGCTGCTTCAGGAGGCATTAGGGCGAAGCGTGTGTATCACACATGTGCTGTGAGAGCAATGGTTAAGATTAAGTTAATTGCAACCTTAAACACACTTGGGTCCCATTAGAGAGGATCCTCATGAGGCCGGAGGAACATTGCCCGGCTGTGAGGTGTAATGTCCACCACTCGCTGCAAGGCCTTTCCCACCTGGCCTAGGGGGTGGGGTGTAGGGATGATCGTGGAGTGGGCAGTGGGGTCCGGAGGGAGCACACTCCCCACCAGCAGGCAGCCACAGTCTGCCTGCACGTGTGACCTTGGGGTGCGGGGCACCCGCCCCCCAGACAAGCCACAGCTGTCTGAACATCGTTCCCTCTGTCTAACATTTTGCGGTCTCAGTACTCTGCGGTGTCCTGTCTGTAACCTTTGTCTCTGAGACCTTTTGTCTCCTTTGTCATACACTGTGCAAGGGGAAAATGACGCGGTGGAAACAGGTACCAAAATAACTTTGTACCTCCCCACGACCTCGGCACCGGAAGATGTGCAAAGGTCACAGCCCAAAATGTATCTGCTTGGGTTTGCATATTTGTCTCAATAAAAGGAGGCTCCACAGGGCTGGCTGGCAGCTTGCATGTAGCTCACCTGTGTGCAGCTCACCTGCATTATCAACTCCCTGCCTCATGTCCTTCACTTCAGTGGGGCCCAGACTCACCCAGCCCTACTATGTTAAATTTGTATTCTGTAGTTGACCTCCTTTGCATTGTTTTATTTTGAAATCTTTTTAGATAATATTTTAGATTTCTGATATGTTGCTTTGAATGTATACTCTCACCCTGTCCTGAAGTTCTCACCCTGGGCCAGCAGGGGGATACTGTAGATAGTTATGCAAATGAAGGATCGAAAGTGACGTTCAGTGATTGGATAGTTTTAGAAAGTTGCAACAGTTACGATTGTTCTGGAGCTCTATATAAGCATGCCGACTGAGTTCAGTTCAGTTCTGTTCCAGCTTACAAATAAAGAGCTGCTTTGGAAGAATCGCTGTGTCGTCTGATATGTTCGCCCACAACCTAACAGTGGCGACGAGGATGGGATTGATGGACATCAGAGCACAGCCAGATGCGGCCATCCTCTGAACTGAGCTGAATCACTGAGCGAAATCACTGAACAGAACCAATTCAGAGCTGACTGTTCTGGCTAGAGCACTGTGTTCCATCCATCGCCCTTTACGCCGGCATCGGAATCATGGCTTCACTTGTGCCTCTACCGCCATTTCCGCCAGCCTCTGAATCATGGGACTCCTACCTCGCTCGGTTTGACTGCTACCTCCAAGCCAACGAGCTGACAGCAGTATCAAAGGAACGGAAGAGGGGCCTATTCCTCAGCCTCTGTGGGCCTGAGGTGTTCGAGACGCCCCGAGCATTGGTTGAGCCTGAAGCAGTCCAGGCAACACCATGGGACACGATTCAAGAGAAGCTCTGAAACCACTACGCACCAAAGCCGTCCAGGATTGCTGCCTGCCATGCGTTCTACCACCAGAACCAGGCAGAGGGAGAGTCAATCAACAACTACACCACCGCCCTCTGACAGGCTGCAATGCATTGCGAGTTCCGAGACTTGGACGATGCCCTGATGGATCAAATCATCTGTGGGGTCCGGTACATCCATCTGCAATGGCGTCTCCTCGCCAAGCCAGACCTCACGCTAGAGAAAGCCATTGAGGAGGCTGTGGCCTCGGAAGCCCCAGGAGATCTGCAAGTCCAGCAGCCCATGTCTTGCTAGGAAGCCAGTTCCAGTGCATCACGAAGAGGCCAGCAGTGATGAGGCATCCTCCAGTGAAGATGATAATGTGCACACCAGGCAAAGCGGGAACGCAGGAAGTTCCAACAGAAGTCCAAGGGCCAACCAGAATGTGCCGGCTGTGGAGGCAACCATTCCCGTGCCAAGTGTCGATTCAGAGACATCATCTGTCAGACGTGTTCCAGAAGGGGCCACATCGCTAAGGTCTGCCGATCGGCTCCGTCTGACACCCCCCTTTACCGACTCGCAAGTCCAAGTCTTCACTCCAATCTGCCAAGGAAAGCTATTTCGCTCTCACCAACTGCCGCTGCCCATCTGGAACCACAATTGGCCAAACCGACTTGCCTACGTGACGCAAGCTGAACGTCACGGTGCTCATTGAAGGAGCTCCATGTGACATGGAGATCGACACCGGGTCTGCCCTGTCCATCGTGTCTTGGAGCACCATCAAAAGACTGGTACCCAGAGTGTCCAAAAGGCAACTCAACGCTCACTGTGTACACCTGAGAGACTACCAGGGAAACGACATTCCCGTGGTAGGCGTTGGCCGGTTCCGGATTGCCTTCAAGGACTTTTCGGGCCTGCTCTGACTGGTGGTGGTCGAAGGTCAGCGGCCAAGCCTCCTAGGGTTAGGCTGGTTTGATGCCCTCGGCCTGGAAGTCACCGGCATCAACTGCATCTCTAACGCAGAGACTGAGGGTCTGGTCAAAGACTTTGCCGAGGTTTTTGACGGCACTTTGGGGCAATATACAGGTACGCCCATCTCCTTTAGCCTTGATCCACAAGTCACCCCCATCAAGCTAAAGCAACGCTGGGTTCCCTTTGCTCTCAAGGCTAAGGTGGAGAAACAACTGGACAAGCTGATCGCCCAAGAAGTTTTGGAGCCTGTTGACCACGCCAAGTGGGAAACCCCCATCGTCACGCCTGTCAAGCCAGACGGGTTGGTGAGAATCTGTGCTGACTACAAGTGCACGATCAACAAGGCACTTCAGCAGCACACTGTTCTTCAACACCTGCTGCATTCCTTAGGTGAGGGTAAGGTCTTTGCTAAGCTGGACCTTGCCCAAGCCTATCAACAACTGCCCATCGATTATGCCACTGCTGAAGCCCAGACGATCGTCACCCACCGAGGGGCATTCCGTTGCCGCCGTTTGCAGTTCGGGGTGAGTGTGGCTCCTGGTATCTTCCAAAGCCTTATGGAGCGTCTCCTGCAAGGGCTTCTGGGCGTGGTACAGTGAAGCCAGGCTGCTGGTCCTTGCCTGTGACGCCTCACCTTTTGGCATTGGCACTGTCCTTAGTCACCGTTTTCCAGACAGAAGAGCACTGCTCGCCTACTTTTCCAGGACGCTATCTCCAACGGAACGGAATTACAGCCAGCTCGACAAGGAGGCACTGGCACTTGTGGCTGGAGTGAAGAGGTTCCATGAATACCTCTACGGCAGGACTTTCGACCTCATCACCGACCACAAGCCGCTCCTGGGCCTCCTCGCTGGTGATCGACCAACTCTACCGGTCCTCTCGCCGTGCATGCTGTGATGGACTGTTTTCCTGGCTGCCTACCACTACCAGCTCGTCCATCGCCCGGGGAAATCGATGAGCCATGCCGACGCCCTCAGCCATTGCCCTCTTCCAGTGTTTGTGGAAGACCCAGCTCCTGCTTCATCACTCCTCCTGATTGAGGATCTTCCGGCAACGCCTGTATCGGCTGCCACTGTGGCCTCCGCATCTGCCCAGGATCGCACCATCAGCCGTGTGCTCAACTGGGTGTGGAGAGGGTGGCCACAAGGGCCTTTTGCATTGGAGTTCCAGCTGTTCGCAACCAGACAACATGGTCTCTCGGCTCATCGCGGCTGTCTGTTGTGGGGAGACCGCGTCGTGATTCCCCAAAGACTTTGTCAACGTGTCCTGGAGGCTCTGCACGTTGGCCACGCGGAAATCGTCAAGATGAAGGCGTTGGCTCGGTGTTACGTCTGGTGGCCTAACATGGACGATGCCATCACTGCCTGGGTTTCCGCCTGTCTAGCGTGGCAAGAATCGAGGCCTGTGCCACCGGCAGCTAAGGGACACACCTGGGGGACGCCCAAGACACCCTGGTTGAGGGTGCACATCGATCTGGCCAGCCCCTTTCACGGCCGGAATTTTATGGTAGTGGTGGACACCTATTCCAAATGGCTGGAGGTGGCCCTGATGCCCTCCACCACTACCGAGGCCGTCATCCAGGTGCTACGAGGCCTCTTTGCGACGCATGGGTGTCCTGATGTCCTTGTCTCTGACAACGGATCACAGTTCATGTCAGGCGTTTTTGCGCGGTATCTTTTGGGACTGGGCATCCGCCATGCCCTAACGGCACCATTTCATCCATCCAGCAACGGGGAAGCAGAGAGAATGGTGCGCTCGGCAAAAGAGGCACTGGCGCGCCTGGAACGGGGAGACTGGCACGAGCGGGTTGCCGAATACTTGTTCATACAACACATCACCCCTCATGCGGCCACAGGGCGGAGTCCTGCTGAATAATAATAATAATAATAATAATAATAATAATAATAATAAATTTATTTATACCCCGCCCATCTGGCTGGGCCTCCCCAGCCACTCTGGGCGGCTTCCATAAAAACCAAAAATACACTAAAATGTCACACGTTAAAAACTTCCCTGAACAGGGCTGCCTTAAGATGTCTTCTGAATGTCAGGTGGTAGTTTATTGCTTTGACATCTGCTGGAAGGGCGTTCCACAGGGTGGGCGCCACTACCGAGAAGGCCCTCTGCCTGGTTCCCTGTAGCTTTGCTTCTCGCAATGAGGGAACCGCCAGAAGGCCCTCGGCGCTGGACCTCAGCGTCCGGGCAGAATGATGGGGGTGGAGACGCTCCTTCAGGTATACTGGACCGAGGCCGTTTAGGGCTTTAAAGGTCAGCACCAACACTTTGAATTGTGCTCGGAAACATACTGGGAGCCAATGTAGGTCTTTCAAGACCGGTGTTATATGGTCTCGGCGGCCGCTCCCAGTCACCAGTCTAGCTGCCGCATTCTGGATTAGTTGTAGTTTCCGAGTCACCTTCAAAGGTAGCCCCACGTAGAGTGCATTGCAGTAGTCCAAGTGGGAGATAACCAGAGCATGCACCACTCTGGCGAGACAGTCCGCAGGCAGATAGGGTCTCAGCCTACGTACCAGATGGAGCTGGTAAACAGCTGCCCTGGACACAGATTTGACCTGTGCCTCCATGGACAGCTCTGAGTCCAAAATGACTCCCAGGCTGCGCACCTGGTCCTTCAGGGGCACAGTTACCCCATTCAGGACCAGGGAATCCTCCACACCTGCCCGCCTCCTGTCCCCCAGAAACAGTACTTCTCTCTTGTCAGGATTTAACCTCAATCTGTTAGCCGCCATCCAACCTCCAACCGCCTCCAGGCACTCACACAGGACCTTCACTGCCCTCACTGGTTCTGATTTAAAAGAGAGGTAGAGCTGGGTATCATCTGCATACTGATGAACACCCAGCCCAAACCTCCTGATGATCTCTCCCAGCGGCTGCATGTAGATGTTGAAAAGCATGGGGGAGAGAACAGAACCCTGAGGCACCCCACAAGTGAGAGCCCAGGGGTCTGAACACTCATCCCCCACCACCACTTTCTGAACACGGCCCAGGAGGAAGGAGCGGAACCACTGTAGGACAGTGCCCCCAGCTCCCAGCCCCTCAAGACGGTCCAGAAGGATGTTATGGTCGATGGTATCAAACGCCGCTGAGAGATCCAGCAGAACTAGGAAACAGCTCTCACCTTTGTCCCTAGCCCGCCAGAGATCATCAACCAGTGCGACCAAGGCAGTTTCAGTCCCATGATGAGGCCTGAATCCCGACTGGAAGGGATCCAAACTGCTTATGGGCTGCCGCCTCAGGTCCCCACTCAACCGGCTGCACCCAGACTTTGCTGTGCCCGAACCCCCAGGCTGTGCTAACGTGCCACTGTCATTTGTTCCCAGAAACCAGGTCTTTGCCTAGAACTTTGTGGGGGACATTCCTTGGGTGCCAGCAACAGTAGTGGGAGTCACTGGACCTCGCTCGTACCAGGTGGCACTCGAAGACAGACGCTTGCGGTGCCGGCACATAGACCAGCTTAGGCGCAGGGTTGGGGATTTTTACACTACCATGGTGCCCCCAACTGCGCTCGTGGCTCTGGAACAGACACTCACAGATAGTGAGGCTCCACCTACACCTCTCTCGCAAACTGCCGGCGTGGAGCCGAACCAAGCCGCTTCAGAGGGTCTGCCAGACTTACCACAGACTCAGACCGCTACCGTGCCTGACATTCCACCAACTCCACTTGCGGAGTTTCCACCCACAGCAGCGGATCCAGGGGACTTGGTTTCAACCCCCCCTAGGGTCGCACCACAGCCTCAGCAAGAATTGGGTGGCCCCCTGGACTTGGCTACCAGTCCCCGGCGGTCTCGCAGAGTTTCCAAGCGCCCAACTTATTTAAAGGACTATGTTGTTGGACATGTATCACTGTTGGTCTAAGTATGTGAAATCTAACCAATATGCTTTTGTGCCTAATTGAACCATTACGTGTAGTGCTGTATATAAGAAAACCATTACGATTGTAACTAACGCCTTATCTTGGTGGGGAGGGGTGTTATGTACTGAAGTTCCCACCCTGGGCCAGCAGGGGGACATAGGCGCCGACTCCATGGGGCCTGAGGGGGCCCGAGCCCCCTCAAAAATTCGTTTGGGGGGCTCCGCCCCCCCAATAATTTAAGAAAATTATTACCGTAAATTTCGCTCTATAACATGCAGATTTTTTCTCCTAAAAAGTAAGGGGAAATGTCTGTGCGTGTTATTGAGCGAATGTGTGGTCCCTGGAGCTGACTCGCCGGAGCGCAGGGGCAAAAATCAGGCAAAAATAAGGTCGGGCGGAGGGAAGGTGGAAGCTGCTGCTTTTCTGCATTCTGCCTCAGGGTCTTACTGCCCACCTGCTTCTGTTGCTGCGTTTGCTCAAACTCAACAAAGAACAGGGAATCCCCTGCCCTCTTGGCAAGCAGAGGGTTAAGGAAAGGATCGAGTCCTTCCTTCTAATTCTTTCCTAGTCACACTGCGTGCAGGCTCCAGCCCACCACCTCCTCCTCTCCGTGCTCTAGGGACTGGCAGGTGGGGGAGAGAGAGAGGGCTGGCTTGGGGGGGGGACTTTTGCCTTCCTTTCCTCCCCCCACCCCGTTAAACTCCTCCCCTGCATTCTTAGCCAGCTGCTTCTCCGCACACCCCTCTTGTGCTTCTTGTCCCTTCTGTGTTTTTCCTTCCCTCCCCATTTAAAACGTGGTGACAAAGCACGGATCCACATGGATCCTCAGGATTTTTGCATTGGGTCACTCCAAATTCACTATCAGATCACATTACATGTCCATGGCTACAGTCTGTACCAAAAAAATCACGCACCCACTGTTGCCTGGGGCTGCAATGGTGCAAAAACGTGGTTACAAAGCATGGATCCACAGGATCTTTGCACTGGGTCACCCCAAATTCACCATCAGATAACATAGCATGTCCATGGCTACAGCCTGCACCAAAAAAATCATGCACCCACTGTGGCCTGGGGCCACAATGGTGCAAAAACGTGGTTACAAAGCACGGATCCACATGGATCCTCAGGATTTTTGCATTGGGTCACCCCAATTTCACCATCAGATCACATGGCATGTCCATGGCTACATCTTGCACCAAAAAAATCATGCACCCACTGTTGCCTAGGGTCACAGTGGTGCAAAAACGTGGTTACAAAGCACGGATCCACATGGATCCTCAGAATTTTTGCATTGGGCTACTCCAAACTCACTGTCAGATATTAAAAATCTTTATAAAATAGAGAATTAAATACATACAGAATGTTAAATTTTCAGTTTCGAAATATTAGTACTAGTTTAGTACTGTATTTCTATATTACTATAGTACTGTATTAGTTATTTTCAAATACTTAAATATTTTTAGGGTGTAAGACCCAATTAAAGCCCGTTATTTACATACAGTATTACAGTATTTACATACAGTATTAGGCATACTGTATTAACTTTATTAACTGTATTAAAGCATTAACTTTGAGATATTATTTTTATTTAATGAACCCTCAGCCTTATTCAAAGTAAGCTTAAATTAGCTATTTCACTTATTAATCAAAGTGCTATTACTGTGCGACAGCAATATTTTATGTTTTATTCTTTTAATGATAGTTTAGGATTTATTTAAATATCATTTCAGTCTTTTCAGAGCTATATATTCACTGCTCTGTAATAGTCTATAAGCATAATTGTTACTGTAAATTAAATTAGCTTTTTACGAAAATACCGTGCGTGTTTATGTTTTGTTTCTTTTTTCAAAGCCAAAAAGTGTTTCAGGCTTGTCGAGTTTCCCGGAGTGTGGAGTTATAGAGAGTCAAGTTTTCGGGGTTCTAATGTTGATCATATGACTCTAAAATACTTTTAAAAAACTTTAAAACTCACTAATTTTCATCTAAAATTTCGAAAACTTCCCGGGGCAGGACCCTGGTATGGGCCCCCCCAATATTTTTTATAAGTCGGTGCCCCTGCAGGGGGATACTGTAGAATGAAGGATCAAAAGTGGCGTTCAGTGATGGATAGTTTTAGAAAGTTGCAACAGTTATGATTGTTCTGGAGCTCTATATAAGCAGGCTGACTGAGCTCCTCAGTTCACTTCTGTTCCAGCTTACAAATAAAGAGCTGCTTTGGAAGAATCGCTGTGTCATCTGATATGTTCGCCCACAACCTAACAAAAAACACCTCAGGTGACAAAACACTTCAGGTTTCAAACTCTACTAACCCGGAGTTAGTACCTCGGGTTGAGAACTTTATCTCAGGATGAGAAGGGAAATTGTGCGGTGGCAGCAGGAGGCCCCATTAGCAAAAGCGCACCTCAGGTTAAGAAGCGTTTCAGGTTAAGAATGGACCTCCAGAACCAATTAAGTTCTTAACCCGAGGTACCACTGTATTTCACTTTTTTCAAATTGTTTTATTTATGTTTTATTGATATATGCTTTAACCCGCTTTGAAGTTATTTAAAAAAAATATAAAGGGTATAGAAATTAAACAAACAATAAATAAATAAATGTATAGAGCGGGGATATCCGACATGGGGTTGCTCACATGTTGGGCAACAGCTCTTACAAGCCTCAGCCCGTATGGCCAAGGTTGATGGGAGTTGTAGTTCAAAAGCTCAGGGGTGGAAAATCTCATGTTTCTTACAACTTTTCATTATGAATAATTGTAGGCAAAACTTTTGATGATTCAGAGCTCATTTTTAGGTTCCAGGAGCAGCTGGTCACTTCTGCTTTATAAACAAACCCAAATATATTGACACGCCTTACATTAAAATTAAATTTCAGAAGAGAGACAAACAAACTTTTTTTAAAAAAGCCATTTTTTTTACTTTACAAACCATTATCTTCTCAATCCAAGATTTGCTTTTCATATTGAGGCAAGGAAGAAGGGCTACCCCTATGCTATCCATATAATCAGTTATCAGTAATCAATATATTCATATATGCTCACACATAATCAAGGCTTACAGTATTTTATAATCCATTTTGAATCAAAGGGAAGCTGTGACTTAGCTAACTGCATACTGCCTGAAACAGCAAAATTAGGAGCCGACCTTTCCCCTACAAACATCCGTGTACCCTGGAGAAGGGGAAGATGTGAATCAGAGATTCTGGTACAAAATCCCCTCAGATACAGGCTAAATTAATCCACAGAACAGGAAGAGAAAACCACAAAATCTCCAAACTCCCTGTCCTGTCATAACTAGGGGAGAGGTAGACAGAGCGTCACTGCAAGCAGCGGAAGCAG
The DNA here is from genome assembly GCF_964106915.1 of Podarcis gaigeae. Taxonomy (NCBI): domain Eukaryota; kingdom Metazoa; phylum Chordata; class Lepidosauria; order Squamata; family Lacertidae; genus Podarcis; species Podarcis gaigeae. The sequence continues at coordinate 110,276,507 of NC_139679.1, forward strand.
AACTAGAACTCCGTGCTTGACCAGGAGCTGGTAGCATGGCAAGAAGCTTGCTAATTGGCTAATTGTCGCTGGCAATATCGTGACTGCCTCATGGTTGTCTCATGATCTATGATTTGCTGTGATCTGCTCAAGTATAAAGACCTCTGGATTTCTGTCAATCAGGGTTCCAGTTCCTTTTGGAAGAGATTCCAAACTGGGTCCTTATTGCCTGGCAATAAACTTCACCTTCTTATTCTCCATTGCTGAGTCTGTCTGATCCTTATTTAACGCCAAGCGAGTACCTGCTTACATTCACGTGCTTCATTATGTATAAAAATACTTGGTTAGCAAGGGGGTACAGAAATAATAATAAAAAAGCGACAATAAAAGCATTATCAGCATTTAAAAATAAATGCTAGTGGATGTTCTTCTGCAAGCTGTTCTCCATCCAGTATTTCCCAGCTTCTGCCTTCTGAACTATGTTCCTCTGCAAACCACTGGTCCAAATCTATACAGTCCTCCTGCTCCTGGGAAGATTCAGAGGGAGGCTCCTACGAATGCACCTCAGTGCAGCTCTCCTCAGCTGGGTCCCTGGTTAGGTTTTGGTTTAGGGGAGAAAGCATGGGACTGGCCCTTGGGTTGGGGCGAGGGGAGAAGGGAAGCGAAGTACAGTGGTACCTCAGATTATATACGCTTCAGGTTACATACGCCTCAGGTTACAGATTCCGCTAACCCAGAAATAGTACCTTGGGTTAAGAACTTTACTTCAGGATGACAACAGGCGGCGCAGCAGCAGTGGGAGGCCCATTAGCTAAAGTGGTGTTTCAGGTTAAGAACAGTTTCAGTTTAAGAACGGAATGAATTAAGTACTTAACCCGAAGTACCACTGTAGAGGGGATGCTTCTTTTTCCTTGCAAGGCTAGTTCTTGTTTCTCCTGAGTGCGCGCCTGTAATCAGCAAGCGTGCTTTTAACTGGAGTGCATCCCTTTGTCTTGAAGTGCAAGATGATTCAGGAGGCCTGTGGCGTTTGCCTCCTAGGATGGGTCATAAGGAAAGGGTTAAAATGGGTGTGATGTGATTGGCCAGTGAGAATGCAAGTGGGGAGTAAAAGTTAGAGTGGGAGGTTTTGAAAGTCAGTTGAGGTTTGGGAACTGGAGAAGGAAGAGGGAGGAATAGGCAGTGGGTTGGTTGTATTGTGTGAGAGAGAGAGGAATTATTAGGTTGAGTCAGATAGATAGTTGGAATAATCAGTTTGGAGTTGTTAGGAACTAAGATTAAGAAACTGACAAGAGAAAAATAAACTGAAGCCATACGCTTATTCCTGCATTTAAAAATAAACTTGATTATTTGTTAATGTTAACAACTGTCTGGACTCCGCGTGTCCCCGTGAGAAGCGGGGTGGTGGCAGCAAAGAAAGCAATCACAGTGGTGGCACAGGTCAATAGACCGTCAAACGTCTGGGGGCCCTGTGTGATTGCCACAAGGCCTTAGAGTGAAGCACGTGTATCTCACATGTGCCTTGAGAGCAATGGTGGAGGGACGGTCGCGGTGTTTAAAAGGAGGCTGTTGTTTTGTTTGGGGGGGGGAGAGTTTCAGCGACGTCAAAAAGGAAGAGCCAACCGCGCCTACAGGATACGTGTGCTTCCTACTCTGATTTGGAAGATGGGCAGTGGAAGTGGCACATGCTTGTGCTAAAAGCAGATCTAATGAAGATTAAGTTAATGGCAACCTTTTAAGAAAATTAATATTCTTTATTGATTAAAAAAAATGCATGTCTGTACAAACATTATGTACAATCTCCTAACAGGTAGAAAAAAAGAAAATATAAAATATTTAACTTTACAAAACATAATGTTCTCAATCCATGATTTGCTTTTATAATGTATAAAAATGTTTATTTTCTGCCCCACTTCCCATCACTGTGGGGGGAGCATGGGGCAAGGGATAAGAATGCAGGGTTGGCCTGACATCCATCAGTTCTCTGGCTCTGACAGCGGCCATCCAGGCATTTCTGCAGAACTCACAATCAGGACATGAAGGCGAGAGCCACCCTCTCTTTGTGACCCCACCCTGTCTGAGGAAATCCCGTATACAAATAGCCAATTTCCTAGCTGCCAACCTTTATGTGGCCAAAATGGAACCCTTCCTCCAAGGAAGAGAGGGAGGTACCAGTAACCTTGAGGCAGCTCCACTGGTTACTTATGTCCAATAAATTTTTAGGTGTGTGTGTGGGGGGAAAGATAGCCAAAGCCACGCAATGAGAACTGCACATGGTCCGTGGATACAGAAAACTGGCTGTGGGGGTGGGGCGCTGGTGGACAGCAGGAATGGAACCTGGAGAGGGATGGATAGCAGTGGAGTGTGCTGGAAAAGGGAAATGTTTTGGATCAGAAGCACTCAGTGCCTCAGCATTTTCTTCCATGTCTTTACTGGACAGGCTGCTCTGGTGCACTGGAGACAGAGAGAGTACTTTGCCTTCAACTTCTTCTCAATGGCAGCATCCACCTCCCATCATCCACAGCCATAGATGACGATTGCTGAGCCTGATGGGGGTTGTAATTCAGCAACATCTGGAGGGCCAGAGGTTCCCACACTTACTTGCAGGCTCCGGCCTAAGACCGGGTTCATCAGAGTTGGGTCCTTGTTGGCTAAGAGCGCCGGGGATGATGGGAGTTGCAGTCCAACAACATCTAGGGACCCAAGATTGAATGACACCGGCTTGTAGGATATATTGCTGCCTAGGCAAAGCAGTCCTGGGTCTTGGGAGGAGGCCACACGTATACAGTGGTGCCTCGCAAGACGAAATTAATCCGTTCTGTGAGGCTCTTCGTATAGCGGTTTTTTCGTCTTGCGAAGCAAGCCCATTGACAGCTTAGCGGATTAGCGCTATTAGCGGATTAGCGGCTTTTAGCGGATCAGCTGATAAGCGGCTTATCAGCGGATCAGGTGATAAGCGGCTTAGCGGCTTAGGAAAAGGGAAAAAAAGGGGGGAAACCCGCAGGAACTCGCAAGATATTTCGTCTTGCGAAGCAAGCCCATAGGGAAATTCGTTTTGCGAAGTGCCTCCAAAACCGAAAACCCTTTCGTCTAGCGGGTTTTCCGTCTTGCGAGGCGTTCGTCTTGCGGGGCACCACTGTACCACCTTGAGTTTCGTGATGGAAGAAGGGAAGGATATGGCAGCAGGAAACTAGAATGTTTCTTAAATAAATCAAGGCCCATGGTTGCTTTTTGCTGAGCCCTGCTATATAGGCCTGCAGGGCTCCGTCTCATGTTGGATTTTGTGCAGGGGGGAGATGTGTTGCCAGGATACTTTTTTCATCCTGCTTGCATTCTTTGTGTATAAAGAATGTAAATTATTTTAACTGATTTTAATAGCGTTCTGATATTGCTTTTAACTGCCGAGGGTGGGGCTTTATAGTGAAGGGTGGCAACAAAATAATAATCTGAATACAGTGCTCTGCATTGGGATGCAAAAGGGGCAAGCTAGGATGAGTTTTGTTTGCCTAACTGGGCTTCCAAAATTGTTTCCTATGGTAATGACACACGGCATAAACCTCACAGAAGTGAGTGAAAAGCAAAATGAAACCTATTCAGTTAGCTAACCTTGACCATAGCAGAAATGCATTTTCCCTTGAAACAGCCTTGCCCTACAGTGCTGTGTCACAAGCTGTCCATGGCAACGATCCCAGATTTCTGAAGGCAGGCAGTGGGGACGAGTGCTGTGTTGCCCTGTGAGGAACACGAAACGTCACTGGAGGCTGCCATTGTGGGCTCCATTGTGTTCACTGTCACCTCCTGATTTCTTGCCTTCTCCACATCCACACCACATTTAAATCACTCTAGTACCACTTCAGTCAGTCATGGATTCCCTCAAAGCATTCTGGGAGCTGTAGTGAGTCTGGCTGGCTGTTGCTGTTGCTGCTGCTGCTTGTCACTGTTCACTGTTTCTGTGTGTCTGTGAGGAGAATACAGGACACTGCAAAAGACACAGGGTGTCATAAGCCAGACAGAGAGTGATCCCTCCCTATACATGTAAATAGAGAGACTTCTGTTCAGGAGATTTCTGTATAAAGAACTCTTTATAGAGGGGGAAATGGGGCCTAAGTGAGGTTGGAGTGGAACCATGTTTGCATAAATATGACAATGAAAAATATGCTCTCCATTGTTAAATTTTTATTAAAATAATTCATTCAGTTACCCAGAAGAGTCATTAGGCTTTTTTTTGTTTTGCTGTAAGCTACTTCATACATTGTAAGAAGTGGGTCAGGAAACCCTTGATCCCGCTCCTTAAAATACCGAATGGGATTCCTAAATAAATATGCATAGGCCCAGGCTGCACAAAAACTGTTATTTTGTACTGCAGCCCACATTTCAGAATAACAGATAGGCACCATACTGAGATTTCTGTAACTGCTCCAGAGAGACTTGTTTTTTAAAATGTTTTTATTAAATTCTTGGGTACACCCAGAGTCTCTGTTTTCAAGTCACAGAATCCTTCAAACAAGTCAGTCCTATTCAGAGTGAGACAGTACTGTTCTAGGCAATATGGAGTTGGGGGGGGGGAAGAAAAGTGGGAAGAGAGAAGGAAGGAAAGCGGGAAAGAAATAAACATTTCATTCATTTCTATAGTATGTGAGCTTTTGTGTCAGCGTCAGGTAAACAAGTATTTTATTTTTATTGGCAGTGGGAGAGACCAGAGGGCTCAGGAAGGTGGTTGGTTGCAGGATATTCGTCAAAGCAATGCCCAGTCTCTGTGTGACCCCCAATGGCTATTCACACATGCGAGGGAGCCATTGCCTGCTGCAGTCAGCATGTGGCGACCGTGTGTGTGAAGGGACAGAATACCCAAATCCTGTATGTGAAATCACCCCAGGCTTCAATAATCAACCAGGCCTCAAAACTGTCCAAAACTCCTTTTGTCTTCTAAAAATCCAAAACAGCTTTTCTCTGCTCTTCTCTGCTTTTCTCACAAGATGCTGTGGCAAAAGGCAAAATGTTACTTTTAAAGGCTAATGAATAGGCTCTGTCATTGCCAAGAATACTCAGGCCTGAGAAACGAATCTTATCTCATTTGGTTGCAACATCTTGGACATGCTGAACCACCAGGGCTCCTCGACCCACCCCCTCGGCTTCTCATTCCCCCTTTCCTGGGAAGAGTCCAATAGTCCCAAGACAGCTTTCTGTTCATGCTCAGAGGAACTCATGGGGCAGGACTCCTGGAAAAGGAGGAGAGAACTGGAAAGGTATGCTTGTGCACAGGACTGTGAACTTCGTGCATGCTTTTTGTGACTTATCACACTTGCTCCTTCTACCAGGTCATGAATGGTAGAAATAAAAAGCATTTTCTCTGAAACTATTCCTTGAGTGTCTGTTGACTCCCACTTCTCTTTCCCAGGCGCAATATTTTTCCCACCTGAGGGCAAAGCCTCATAAGGCTACATGTGTGTCTAAAATCCCAGGAGGCAGAGACCCAAATCTGGACCGAGACAAGGGGATGGCAGATCTCTAGCTAGGGACTGACCTGTGGGAATGTTTAGAAAGGGAGGAGAGGATATATTATTTGATGATATCCATACTAACTTGCGTTAAACAAGTTCTATATCTTAGCATAATTCAAACATTCTCCTTTTCAAATTTGCACAGCGGTACGCTTGTTGCAGGCCCATCTGAGCCTCACTATTTAAGATTCCTGATAAGATCCCTTGTCCCTCTTTAAAAGTGTAGACACAACAATCTTACTAAAATAAATATACAGGTAGTTTATTCATTTTCATTCAGTTCACAATTAGATTCCTGAAGGCAGGCTTAAGTTACAAAAGTATATCTCTATCTATATCTATACATAAACTATAATCTAAGGGAGTTAGTCCCAAGTGATTGCGAGCGACTCAGCAGTCACTTTTCCTAACACATAGAAAAAAACAAAATGGAGAAGAAAGAATGAAGCACACCCAGAATAGGCCACACCTATTTCAAGTCACATGTAGAGGAAGCGCTTGTCCCAGCTCAGGAGGAAACAGGAAGTTTTCTCCTGGGTGGCACAAAGCATCCCCTAGCATGTCCACTCTAGGAATGTTGTACCTGACTGCTACGAATTTCATGTCCCACAGACCCAAGCTCCTCCTGCCCACTGACCAGAAAAGTCATGGCCCCCACAAAAAAAGCCCACCCTGAGATTCCTCCTTCTTTCGCTCTCCAATTTTATAAAGGCAAAAAGTTTTATAAAGGCAAAAAAAAGGAAAAAATTGCTTAATAGAAAATTGTGGTGTTGCCCTCATTGTGAATAAGTGAGTTTCATAGACACAGAATGAAAGAGTTGGAGGGGGCTAAGTGGGTCATCTAGCCAAACCCCCTGCAATACAGGAATCTTTTTGATAAGGTGGGGCTCGAACCCACAACCCCGAGAGTCTCATGCTCTACCAACTGAGTTATCCCAGGACTCGGATCAAATTCAGCCGATAGGATTGCAATGAATCGGGAGCAAAGGTTTTGTATGAATATATATATATATATATATATATATATATATATATATGCTTTCGTAGATTTTCACGGGTACAGGAATGCAGGTTTTGGTGTCCTCGGGTGTCTTCCCGTGTAAAAGTTGGGGTGTCTAGGCGACGTTTCGACGAGGTCTCACTCGTCATCTTCAGGCTGGAAGAAGAAGAAAAAACTTCCTCTCTTTTCCAACACATGAAAGAAACAGGACACGAAATTAATTTTGCAGATTCCAAATTGCTCTTTAACACGGAACATCACCACAAGAGAATAATCATGGAAGCCATCGAGATAGAGAAACACCCTCACAACATGAACAAGCGTGACGACACATCCCGCTTGCCAGACATCTGGAAATTAGCCCTCTCCACAAAAACTGACACCAGATCCAGAGGCACACAGAACGCCAACACCAATCAACCACACCAGACCCAAACCCAGACCCTCTCCACAGATGAATTACTGACACCATCCAGTAGCCAATCCATGGTGGCACCTCCGGATGCTGCACCCCCCTGCAATCCCTACACAGATCTGGCTGACACAAGCCACAAAACCACAGCTCGCCCCTATACACGAAGCCAAGCCAAAGCACAACTAAGTGCAATACAGCCATCTTCTCAGGAAAACTCTTCACAAAGTTCAAGAGGTCAAGACACAAAGACTTTAGCAACTAATCCACACCTAATGACCCACCTAAGTGGTACTCAGGATATCACTCAAGAAATCACTCAAGGTATCTCTCAAGTAATTAAGGAACAAAAGAAGAAAAGGCACACTAGCCTGGGAACTTCCTCTCTGCCCAGAACATTGGAGGCTAGACACCACACCCCCTCTACAGTATTTATAGGAACTCAAACATTGAGATCCCGCTCTGTTCCAGTAACAAGAAGCCGAAAGCACCAGCCTGAAGATGACGAGTGAGACCTCGTCGAAACGTCGCCTAGACACCCCAACTTTTACACGGGAAGACACCCGAGGACACCAAAACCTGCATATATATATATATATATATATATATATATAAATAATATTTATTAAAGTTTCAAATATTACACATAAACAAAACAATACAAACACAAACAAAAACAAGTATAATTTCAATCCCTTATTTTCTTATAACTTACTTTCCCGACCTCCTCATACCTCCCCTTTCTGTATTCCAATTTCTAATTATCAAATCAGCAAATCCTCTCCCTTATTTTCCATTTAATTTCAAACCTTTCTTTTCTTTTTACTTAATCATTACCGCTGAAAAACCACTTAACTTCTAAACCCACGTCATTCTAACATTCATTAATTTTACAGTGTTTCTTAAGATAGTCCTTGAATTTCTTCCAATCTTCCTCCACCGTCTCTTTCCCCTGGTCCCGGATTCTGCCAGTCATCTCTGCCAGTCCCATGTAGTCTATCATCTTCATTTGCCATTCTTCCAAGGTGGGTATATCTTGTGTCTTCCAGTACTTCGCGATAAGTATTCTTCCTGCTGTTGTTGCATACATAAAAAATGTTCTATCCTTCTTTGGCACCACTTGGCTGACCATACCCAGGAGAAAGGCCTCTGGTTTCTTCAGGAAGGTATATTTAAATACCTTTTTCATTTCATTATATATCATCCCCCAGAAAGCCTCTGGTTTTGTATGAATATATTACCTCAAGTTATTCTGATGCTTCCAAATGCATTGGTACAAATAATTTTTCAGATTGAAAAAGTGGTATAATTACTACTGTTATTATTATTCTCCAGGCAATTTGGATGACTTCCAGCAAAATATAAAAACATAATAAGATATCAGACATTAAAAACTTCCCGATTCTGCTTCTTTGACAGAAGCCGACAAATTTAGGACAGATGCTCTATATCAACTCAATGACGGAACCAGGCAGAGGGCCTTCTTGGTAGTGGCACCTGCTCTGTGGAACGCTCTCCCGTCAGATGTCAATGAAATAAGCATCTATCTGACTTTTATAAGACATCTGAAGGCATCCCTGTATGGAGAAGCTTTTAATGTTTGATGTTTCATTGGTTTTTAAAAAATATTCTGTTGGGAGCTGCCCTAGTGGCTGTGGAAACCCAGCCAGATGAGCGGGTATAAATAATGTTATAATATTATTATTATTATAACAACGTATTATTATTATGACACCCAACTCTATCTGTTGATGGATGGCCATCCTGACTCGGCCCCAGAGACACTGATCAGATGTTTTTGGAAGCTGTGGCTGGATGGTTACGTGGGAGCCGGTTGAAGTTAAATCCTTCGAAGACACAGGTCCTTTGACTGAGTTGGGACGATAGGGGATGGGGGGGGCAACTCCCATCTCTTGCGGGGGTGCAATTAGTGCCAGCACCGTCTGTTAAGAGTTTGGGTGTAATCTTCGATACCTTTCCATGGAGGTGCAGATTGCAGCTATAACAAAGGCGGCACTTTTTCATTTCCGCCAAGCTAAGCAGTTGACTCCTTACCTCTCTCGCCCTGACCTATCCACTGTGATCCACGCAACGGTCACCTCCAGACTGGATTTTGGTAACTTGCTCTACATGGGGCTGCCCTTGAGACTGACCCAGAAAGTCCAGCGGGTGCAGAATGCCGTGGCGAGACTCCTTACGGGGTCCTCCCTGTGGGATCACATTCACCCGGTACTATACCAGCTGCACTGTCTCCCGGTGGAGTACAGGATCAGGTTTAAGGTGTTGGTTTTAACCTTTAAAGGCCTATACAGCCTAGGACACTCGTACCTACGGGACCACCTCTCCTGGTTTGTCCCAAGGAGGACCTTACAGTCTTCAAACAAAAACATATTGGAGGTCCTGGGCCACAGAGAGGTTAGGCTGGCCTCAACCAGAACCAGGGCTTTTTCAGCTGTGGCTCCGATCTGGTGCAACGCTCTGGGCTAGGGCCCTGCGGGACTTGACATCTTTCCGCAGGGTCTGCTAGACAGAGCTGTTCCACCAGGCCTTTGGCCAAGGCACAGCCTGACCCCCTCCCTTGGCAATCCTCACAGAACTCTAGCCCAATGGTTGCCATTAATCTGATGTGAACTGATTTTATAATGAAATGATTTTAGAATGTTGTATCATTTTACTGTTGTTAGCCGCTCTGAGCCCAGCTTCGGCTGGGGAGAGCGGGATAAAAATAAAATTTTATTGTTATTATTTTTATTCTTATGCTTAATTGAATAGCAGTTCCCGGAAGCCGCCGGAGGGGAGAGATGCTCTTGGGCTCCCATCCTCCTTGCAGGAGGAGGAGACAGTGCTGAGATTCCTGCATTGCAGGGGGTTGGACTCGATGACTCTCAGGGTCCCCTTCCATCTCTACGATTCTATGATTCTAACAGGGTGCGGGACTAGATGGGCTTGATCAAACTACAGGGCTCTTCGTGTGATCTGTGTGTGTGTGTGTGTGTGTGTGTGTGTGTGTGTGAGAGAGAGAGAGAGAGAGAGAGAGAGAGAGAGAGAGAGAGAGAAAGAGCGTACCTTCAGGGAGAGGCCATGTCTCTTCTTTGCAAGGAGGATGAATAAGCTGCAACACACACACACACCCTGCGGCTTCCCTGCCTGCTCTCTCTCCACCCCCAACCCCAATTATGGATATTGCATTGCATTGCACAACCCCCCCCCCCCAAGCTTGCTGCACCCCGAGGTGCTTTGCACTCACCGGATTCCTTGCAGGACAAGGACAGTGCAGGACGGCAGAGGGGGCGGGTCAGCTGTTCTGCTTAAGCAGAACCCCCTTTCCCAAGTCAGTACCGAGCAGCAGCACCCTCCCCTCTAGCAGCTTGCACTCTCTGGCTTTAACCCTTAAAGCAAGGAGCATCTGTTCCCTGTAGTGGAAGCCCAGGTTCCCTCCCTTCTCTCCCCATTGGCTGGGTACTGCAAGGCTTCCCCTTACAATTATCCCCTAGAGATATCCTGCCTCCCAGGCGGGGGCTCCCATTCCCGCCCCAGCTGCCCAGGGTCGCTGCCACCATCGCCAGGATTTTGGGTGAGTGCAAAGCCAGCGGCAGGGAAGGAGGGAAGGGGCTTGGCAAGGGATGAGGGGTCCAGGATGAGATGCCCCGGGACGGGGAGAAAAGAGAAGGGAGGAAAGGGAGCTGTTTCTCTTAATGGGGCCTTGAAGGTGGGGGGGGGGGGGTTCCGCTGTGAAAAGAGAGAAGCCTCCTTCTGCCCGGATGTGGTGCAAAGGGAGTTGCAGGGAAGGAGGCGGGAAAGGGGAGAGGCTTGGGCATTGTTGGTAAGGTTCGCAATAAAATAAAATAATAATAATAATACCGCGCCCATTGTCTGGGTTTCCCCAGCCACTCTGAGCGGCTTCCAACAAAATAAAAAACAACCAAAGCAACCAAACATTGAAGTCTTTTGTAGAAATGGCCTTCGATTTTAAAGAAATGCCCTCTTTAAGAAATCCCGTGGTGTAAATATGTATGTTGTCTCGAGGTGCAAACACACATAGCATGAGCAAGCAGGCAGTGCTCCGAAGTGCTTCTCTTGAGAACTTGCCGTCTTAGTTGTTTACTCATGGCAAAGGCTATTTCCCAAAAGGACAGGAGGAGGAGGTCTCTCCCCCACTTTTAAGCCACCCCACTCCCACCGCACGGAAGGCAGAGGTCTTGTTCATTCACAACATCAGTAAACCTTGTGTGTATCTGAAGTGAACCAGGCGCTGGGGCTCCTTCCCCTCTCCCTGGGCTGCTGCAAGAAAAGGCAGCGGAGGAGGAGGAAACAGATGGGTTTGAAGGCTCTTTCTGCCCCTCTCTCCTGAGCAGAGGGTGTTTGCAGGGCAGGAGGACAGAGGAGGAGGCAGTGAGGGCAGAGGAAGCTGTGGGTGGACCCACCGTCTCTCCCAGGGGGCCAAGATGCAAGGAAGGGGCTTCCTTCTCCATGCAAGGGCCACCCATGTATTCAGAGCAGTCCTTATATTCCACGGGATTTACTCTCAGGCTGTCGTAAGCGAGAAAATGGCTAATCTCCTGAGTTTACGCCAATAAAACTTAGAAACAAGAGGAGTTGTGTTTATTGCAAAGCAATAGGTTACAGCTGGATCGTTTCACAAAACTGCAACCCTGTCTGATGTTCCAGGCAGTGGTATTTATATATGTAATGTCAAACAAAGAATTTCAGTTTCCACCAGTCATATACATCAGGGATGTCCAAGTGGTGGCCTGCAGTCGGCAGGTAGACTTCTGTGTTGTTTTGGGTTGGTTATGGGACCTTCAAATCAAATCAAATTTTATTAAACGGTCACAGACCAGATTAACTCGTACAGCTAGTCAGCGAAACATAACAACGGAAAAAACAAAGGACAATTTCAATACAGATTAGGCCATAACAGCAATTTAAAATTAGACAGCATAAATAAAATTAAGTATTTGCCTTCCCCTGCATATTGACATTGGAAAGCTCTTGTTTCCTACGCCTAATAGTGGCTACACAGAATTTGGCAACATTGATCGTAATTTCAGGAACCTTATCTTCTACCAAGGCTCTCATACGTTGGAGTTCTGGTTCATGTTTAAGCTTTTGTAGAACTGGGGCAATAAAGGTCAGGCGTAGGTCCTCGTAGTAACTACAGTGCAGCAATACATGCAGACTTGTTTCCACTTCCGATGAGCCACATGGGCAAACACGTGACTCATATGGTTTGCCCTCATATCTGCCTAGCAGCAGGGCAGAGGGCAGAACGTTGAATCTGGCCAGGGTAAAGGAGTGTCTGTACTTAGGAATTTGTAAATCAGCCAGATAATTTGCGGGTGAAAACCCTCTCCCAAAGTCTCTAATTGTGGCATGTTTATCCATTTTGCCCATATGACATTGCAACTCTATGTCCCTAATGCGTTGAAGCACTTGACTTTTGGCTCTCTCATATCCTGCCGCTATCAAGATCTGCGGGGAGAATCCCAAGCTTCTTATCTTTTCAAACAGGGAAGCTTTCCAGGTAGAATGAAAGGTGTCTAAGAGTGTTAAAGGAGCCAAACCGGCCGGGGAAAAAATAAGTTTTAACCAATAGTATATCTTTAGAATCCACAACCGCGCGTTAACGGGTGGTTGTCCAACTTCTAAGCGGACAGCTATATTAGATACACAGGGGGGGATCCCCAATAGACACCTATAGAATTTTGTTTGAAATGCCTCCATAGGCGCAAAATTTTTAAAACTGCAAACCTGGGATCCATAAGTGAGTTGTGGGAGTATTTTTGCAGCAAAAACCTGGGAGGCTGCCGGAACGTATTTACCCCCTTTCCCGTGAAAAAATCTTGTAAGGGCTTTATTGGCCCTTCCTGCGTTGGCAATGGCGTTTTTCATCTGTTGGTGCCACGAGACCCTTTCCTGAAAAGTTATTCCCAGGTATTTGAAAGTTGCTACCTGGTCAATAGGTTGACCATTTATTCTCCATTTGTGTTTCCTTCTTTTTTTTGAAAACACCATAATTTTAGATTTGCTGTAATTTATTGATAGTTGTTCCGCTTGACAATAGTCAGCAAGTGATCTCAAAAGCTTCCTCAAGCCAACACAGGAAAAGGAGAGTAGGACTGCGTCGTCCGCATACAGAAGCACCGGGAGGGGCAAACCTGCCAGTTTGGGAGGGTGGGCATTTTCTTTCGCCATGTTTACTGCTAGAGAGTTGATGTAGAAATTAAATAGCATTGGCGCGAGGACACATCCTTGTTTAACCCCATAGTGCGTTTGAATTTCTTTAGTTAGATGGCCTGACCGATCACATCTTACCCTCACCCTGGTGTTTTCGTATAGACCACGAATAAGGCGTAATAAGCGTTTATCTATGTTTGTAGCGCCAAGCTTTTCCCAGAGTCTATCCCTTGGTATTAGATCAAAAGCTGATTTAAAATCGACAAAAGCTGCATATAAAGACCCCCCTTTTCTAGAGTATTTATCTGCCAGGTGTTGAAGGATAAGGGCCTGGTCTATAGTTGAACGCTTTGCTCTAAAGCCAGCTTGAGCTTCTGATAGAATATGCTCTCTTTCCATCCACTCCACTAATTTATCACATAAATGAGCAGCATACAGTTTACTAATAATACTTAATAGACTGATTGGTCTGTAGTTAGCTGGCTCAGTTCTGTTTCCTTTCTTGAATATTGGAATGATGATGGCTAAACCCCAGTCCTTGGGGATAATAGCCGCTTGATTTATACTAGTGAACAAGGCGGCTAGCACAGGGGCCCACCATTCAACATTTGCCTTAAGAATTTCTGGTGGGATATTATCAGCACCCGGGGCTTTCCCTGATTTAAGAGATTGAATAAGGCCAGTAATTTCTTCTGTGGTCACAGGGGGCCATTCCTTGCCAAATTCACTTGAAGCAGGAAGCAGAGCTGGGACCAGTTGATTTGATGAATATAATGAGAGGAAGTAGGCCTCCCATGCTCCAGCGGGTATAGAGTATTCGATTTCAATTGGGGAGTCTCTCCAGCTTTTTGCAATTGTTTTCCAAAACGTGGCAGAATCTTTCCTTCGGGAGGCCTCCACTAGGCACTGCCATTCCTCCCTTTGTGCCTGGAGCTTTTTCTTGTTAATCAAAGCTTTATAACTGCGTTTTAACTCAAACCAGTCTAATGGAAGCGAAGGTAAGTTCGCTGCTCTATAGTTCCTGTACTTATCCAGCAGGAGGCGTTTCATAGCCATGCATTCTTGGTCAAACCAAGGTTTGGATTTATTAGAGTGAAGAGATTGCCGTGGCGTTTTTTTGTTGGTCAGATAAGGTTGTAGGGACGAAATCAGTTCCCGGAACATGTCTAATCTAGCCTCAGGAGTTGTGGAATTAACGAGGTTCTCCTTTCTAGCAAGAAAAGTATCTGAGTGAAGTCTTTCCGATATTTCATCACTCAATTTGCTGGACCATTTGATACGTGAGTATCTTAGCTCCATGTTTTCGAAGCATGGGGCTACAAGTTTATCAGAGCAAAATAAATCTTTTCTTACATCCAGTATTAAACATAGCGGTAGATGGTCACTGTCAACCCTCTCCACCACTTTACATTCGTTATGGGACCTTTGAAGGCCTTGCCCCTCTCCGCAAGCACTTCTGTACATGCTCCTGTTTCTGTTTTTGCTCAGCAGTTCCTTGTTTTAATGTTAATTGTTGCCAAAAGAATTTAAATTTTTGTTATGTACCCCCCCTTTAAAAAGTCCCTTTGGAGTTCCACGTTCCTCATATTCATGATTACCTCATTTTATTATAATACATACGCCCAACAAGCACTGGCAATGTTCTGATGCCTACGTTGTGTTGGTGTGCATGTTGGGAACCTGTGTTACATGCAGCCATTTGCATCATATAGCAACTCATGTTCTAGCTTTCAGGTGTATCTTTGTGTTTCTCGTATTAGCTGTATTTTTGCCCCTATTGAGGAGCGGCAACTTGCAAAATAATCAGTTTCATAAAGCACAGGCTACCATAACTTCTGTATTAGAAGCACACTCAAGGATTCACACATTATCACATTTATTGTGGCCCTTTGGGCAACTGCCACAAGGCCACTACTGCCCATACCATGCCAGCCTTGGTAAGGGAGAAGGGACAGGCAGACGGAAGGAATTGCCAAAGGTGTTTGAAAATGGGTGGAGGCTCTTGGGAAGCGGGTGCCCAATAGGGGATTCTACAGGGTCAAAAAAATCCCTGCAGGGGCTCTGAGACTCCCTTGACTTCTTCCTTCCTCCCAGGAAGCTACAACTTGCCTTGGCTTATTTGCTTCTCAAGACGTTGAACCTGCAAACCTGGTCAGGATGGACAGAGGAATATGGACAGCTGACCTGCTCAAGCTGTCTCCCGCATCCCTCCCTGCAACCTCTGATCATCCCCTCCCAGGGCCCTCGGAGAAATCTGGTGAGTTCCAGGGGAGAGGAGATGGGGACATGGATGGCTGGATGGTGGAGGGAGAAAGAGGAAAAGATGGAGAGGAGACGAAAGGCAGGAAGAAGGAAGGAAGGAAGGAAGGAAGGAAGGAAGGGGTGAGGCCTTCTCTAAAGCAGCTCTTTGTTTTTGGAATCCCTTTCATAAAGTCGTGGGGGCAGATTTTCTTCCTCTATGCTTTTAAATCTCTGGTGTTATTTCCACTGCAGGATTAAGTGACGATAATGATGTTGCACACCAATCCAGAAAAATGGGTGAAGGGGGCTATGGTAATGCTTCCCATCATTATGAATTCTTCATATATTTAAATAGTTTATATTACTTTTAATTTTTTAACGACTGGATCAGAGTGATACATTCCACCAGCAGAAAAATACAGTAGATGCATGCACCTCCCCAGTTTCGTGGGCTTTCGGGACAAAGGACCTGTTATCATGATACACAATTCATGTGGCTGGAGGCTCTACACATAGGATTGGGCATATGAAGACCAAGTGGCACCAGCTTTCCTAATCAAGAGTCCCTTTGTCAGACTGCAGCCCACAAAAGTTTAAGCCATAATACATTTATGTGCCTTTCAGAGCTGCAGAAGATGAATAAACAGAAGCATAGTTAATCTATGGACTTCTATCCTACTGGAAACAGTGACTGCCAGCAAGTTGGATATCTTGAAAAAAAAGGGATTAGGCTGGTGTCTGTGCTCTGTGCTTGCGGTCCTAGGCAATAATGCTTCTTAATACTAGTTTCTGGAAAGCACAGGAGAGCAGAGGGCTCTTGGCCTGAAATCTTGCTTGCTGGTTTCCCCCGGGCATTTGCTTGGCCACTGTGAAAACAGGATGCTGGACTAGCTGGGCCTTTTCCCAATCCAGCAGGCTCTGTTTAGGTTCTAATATGTTGTAATATTTTTACACTTACATGTTACATAAGAACAGTTCAGTTTTACTTCTTACTCATAGGGGAGACTGCTATTGGAGCCTGTGATCCTTTCCTCACTTGAAAAAGAAAAAGACAGATGTTTCTCATTAGACAGTTCCACCGTAGATCTCTATTATAAAATGATGGTGCTTTCTTAAGTGTGAATGGAGTGATCATGGGTTTCTCTTGCCATTATCTCATCTGCATTCCTAAAAATTTGGAACATGGAGAGGACAGTTGAGAATGGAGAGGGTGTTAAAATAAGAGAAGGTGCACATGGGAATCGACGTGTGTTCAGTTCCTTTCAAGTCTAACAGGATTCTCTCTCCCCCGCCCCCACTCCCAAACAGGTGAGGAAGACGATGGTCAGAATTCTACGGAGCCATCTGTGAATTCATTGGGAAGAACAAAGAAACAGTTTAAATGCAGGGAATGTGGAATGTGCTTTAGTCACTGTGGAAGAATGAGGATACACCAACAAACTCACACAGGAGAGAATCCATTTAAATGCATTGAATGTGGAAAGAGCTTTAGTCATAGTGGCAATCTTAGAACACATCAACGAACTCACACGGGGGAGAAACCATTTAAATGCATTGAATGTGGAAAGAGCTTCAGGCATAGTGGAGCCCTCAGAACACATCAACGAACTCACACGGGGGAGAAACCATTTAAATGTATTGAATGTGGAAAGAGCTTCAGTCAAAGTGGAGCCCTCAGAACACATCAACGAACTCACACGGGGGAGAAACCATTTAAATGCATTGAATGTGGAAAGAGCTTCAGTCGTAGTGGAGTCCTTAGAATACATCAACGAACTCACACAGGGGAGAAACCATTTAAATGCATTGAATGCATTGAATGTGGAAAGAGCTTCAGGCATAGTGGAGCTCTCAGAACACATCAACAAACTCACACGGGGGAGAAACCATTTCAATGCACTGAATGTGGAAAGAGCTTCAGTCGTAGTGAATACGTTCGAATACATCAACGAACTCACACTGGGGAAAAACCATTTAAATGCATTGAATGTGGAAAAATCTTCAGTCATAGTGGAGACCTCAGAACACATCAACGAACTCACACGGGGGAGAAACCATTTAAATGCATTGAATGTGGAAAAATCTTCAGTCGTAGTGGAGACCTTAGAATACATCAACGTACTCACACTGGGGAAAAACCAATTAAATGCATTGAATGTGGAAAGAGCTTCAGTTGTAGTCGAGACCTTAGAAGACATCAACGAACTCATACAGGGGAGAAACCATTTAAATGCATTGAATGTGGAAAGAGCTTCAGTCAAAGTGGTGAGCTTAGAATACATCAACGAACTCATACAGGGGAGAAACCATTTAAATGCATGGAATGTGGAAAGAGCTTCAATTGTAGTGGAAACCTTAGAAGACATCAACAAACTCATACAGGAGAGAAACCATTTAAATGCATTGAATGTGGAAAGAGCTTCAGTCAAAATGGAGCCCTTAGAAGACATCAACAAACTCACACAGGGGAGAAACCATTTGAATGTATTAAATGTGGAAAGGGCTTCAGTGAGATTGGATCCCTCAGAAAACACCAACAAACTCACATGGGAGAGAAGCCATTTAAATGCATGGAATGTGGAAAGAACTTCAGTGAAAGTGGAACACTTAGAATACATCAACGAACTCACACAGGGGAGAAACCATTTAAATGTATTGAATGTGGAAAGAGCTTCAGTAGTAGTGGAGAATTTAGAATACATCAACGAACTCACACCGGGGAGAAACCATTTAAATGTATTGAATGTAGAAAGAGCTTCAGTCATAGTGGAACCCTTAGAAAACATCAACGTACTCACACTGGGGAGAAACCGTTTAAATGTATGGAGTGTGGAAAGGGCTTCAGTCAAAATGGAGCCCTTAGAATACATCAACGAACTCACACGGGGGAGAAACCGTTTAAATGTATTGAGTGTGGAAAGGGCTTCAGTCAAAATGGAGCCCTTAGAATACATCAACAAACTCACATGGCAGAAACGATTTAAATGTATGGAGTGTGGAAAGAGCTTCAGTTGTAGTGGAGACCTTAATATTCATGAACGAATTCACACAGGTGAAAGCCATATAAATGTATGCAGCGTTCAACTCAAGTTTCACTATTTAATTCACATCAAGAAACTCATAAAGGCGGAAATAAATTTTAAATACATGGAACCCATGTGATGTTCTGGTTTTTCTATTTAAATTTGTATACACATATATATTAAAGTAATGAAGGTCACAAATACTTGATGTACAAAAGATGTTGCAAGTTGTTGCTAGATAAATGGGGGAAGTGTGAATATGGAATGTTCAAGGTTTGTGATGAATCTGTTGAGTTTTTACTCTGGCCTTCACTGCCAAAATGATGGGCTGCCCTTGTCTTGTGGATCAGCATCTGTCAGGCTTCAGGGAATTGGCTTCCTTCCCCCTTGGCCGTAGATAAGCAGAACAACGGAAAAGGAGTCTTCTTACCAGTTAGAAACTTTAATGATCCTAGTGAGAGAACAAAAACCTGTCTTCTAGGAATGGCGGTGCTCCCAATTAAGAGGTCCACCCCCTTTCATCCCTAGTCACCCCCGTCACTTCTGCGTCTCGTAACCTCAGCTCATACACTTTCTGTCCTGCCACATTCGCAACTCTCCTTGAACTTAGGGAAAGCAGAGGGATGCTTTCCAGACACAGTGAATCTGTTAACTCTCTCTCTCAATGTTTCTTCTGCAAGGTGTTCCCCATCCAGTATTTCCCAGCTTCTCCCTTCTGAACTATGTTCCTCTGCAAACCACTGTTTCAAATCTATACAGCCCTCCTGCTCCTGGGAATTTCAGGGGGAGGCTCCCACGAATGCGCCTCAGTGCAGCTCTCCTCAACTGGGTCCTTGGTTAGGTTTTGGTTTAGGGGAGCAAGCATGGGCCTGGCCCTTGGGTGGGGGCGAGGGGAGAAGGGAAGAGAAGTAGAGGCGATGCTTCTTTTTCCATGCAAGGCTAGTTCTTGTTTCTCCCAAGTACGCGCCTGTAATCAGTGAGCGTGCATTTAGCAGGAGTGCGTTCCTTTGTCTCATAGCCTAAGCTGCTTCAGGAGGCATTAGGGCGAAGCGTGTGTATCACGCATGTGCTGTGAGAGCAATGGTTAAGATTAAGTTAATTGCAACCTTAAACACACTTGGGTCCCATTAGAGAGGATCCTTATGAGGCCGGAGGAACATCGCCCAGCTGTGAGGTGTAATGTCCACCACTCGCTGTAAGGCCTTTCCCACCTGGCCTAGGGGGTGGGGTGTAGGGATGATCGCGGAGTGGGCAGTGGGGTCCGGAGGGAGCACACTCCCCACCAGCAGGCAGCCACAGTCTGCCTGCACGTGTGACCTTGGGGTGTGGGGCACCCGCCCCCCCCATACAAGCCACAGCTGTCTGAACATCGTTCCCTCTGTCTAACATTTTGCGGTCTCAGTACTCTGCGGTGTCCTGTCTGTAACCTTTGTCTCTGAGACCTTTTGTCTCCTTTGTCATACACTGTGCAAGGGGAAAATGACGCAGTGGAAACAGGTGCCAAAATAACTTTGTACCACCCCACGACCTCGGCACCGGAAGATGTGCAAAGGTCACAGCCCAAAATGTATCTGCTTGGGTTTGCATATTTGTCTCAACAAAAGGAGGCTCCACAGGGCTGGCTGGCAGCTTGCATGTAGCTCACCTGTGTGCAGCTCACCTGCATTATCAACTCCCTGCCTCATGTCCTTCACTTCAGTGGGGCCCAGACTCACCCAGCCCTACTATGTTAAATTTGTATTCTGTAGTTGACCTCCTTTGCATTGTTTTATTTTGAAATCTTTTTAGATAATATTTTAGATTTCTGATATGTTGCTTTGAATGTATACTCTCACCCTGTCCTGAAGTTCTCACCCTGGGCCAGCAGCAGGATACTGTAGATAGTTATGCAAATGAAGGATCGAAAGTGACGTTCAGTGATTGGATAGTTTTAGAAAGTTGCAACACCTACGGTTGTTCTGGAGCTCTATATAAGCAGGCCGACTGAGCTCAGTTCAGTTCTGTTCCAGCTTACAAATAAAGAGCTGCTTTGGAAGAATCGCTGTGTCGTCTGATATGTTCGCCCTCAACCTAACAGTGGCGACGAGGATGGGATCGATGGACATCAGAGCACAGCCAGATGCGGCCATCCTCTGAACTGAGCTGAATCACTGAGCGAAATCACTGAACAGAACCAATTCAGAGCTGACTGTTCTGGCTAGAGCACTGTGTTCCATCCATCGCCCTTCACGCCAGCATTGGAATCATGGCTTCACTTGTGCCTCTACTGCCGTTTCTGCCAGCCTCTGAATCATGGAACTCCTACCTCGCTCTGTTTGACTGCTACCTCCAAGCCAACGAGCTGACAGCAGTATCAAAGGAACAGAAGCCGGGCCTATTCCTCAGCCTCTGTGGGCCTGAGGTGTTTGAGACGGCCCGAGCGTTGGTTGAGCCTGAAGCAGTCCAGGCAACACCATGGGACACGATTCAAGAGAAGCTCTGAAACCACTACACACCAAAGCCGTCCAGGATTGCTGCCTGCCATGCGTTCTACCACCGGAACCAGGCAGAGGGGGAGTCAATCAACAACTACACCACCGCCCTCTGACAGGCTGCAATGCATTGCGAGTTCCGAGACTTAAACGATGCCCTGATGGATCAAATCATCTGAGGGGTCCGGGACATCCATCTGCAACGGCGTCTCCTCGCCAAGGCAGACCTCACGCTGCAGAAAGCCATTGAGGAGGCTGTGGCCTCGGAAGCTGCTGAACGCTCCGCCCAGGAGATCCGCAAGGCCAGCAGCCCGCGTCTTGCTAGGAAGCCAGTTCCAGTGCATCACGAAGAGGCCAGCAGTGATGAGGCATCCTCCAGTGAAGATGATGATGTGCACCAGGCAAAGCGGGAACATAGGAAGTTCCAACAGAAGTCCAAAGGCCAACCAAATGTGCTGGCTGCGGAGGCAACCATTCCTGTGCCAAGTGTTGATTCAGAGATGCCATCTGTCAGACGTGTTCCAGAAGGGGCCACATCGCTAAGGTCTGCCGATCGGCTCCGTCTGGCACCCCCCCCTTCACCGACTCGCAAGTCCAAGTCTTCACCCCAATCTGCCAAGGAAAGCTATTTCGCTCTCACCAACTGCTGCTGCCCATCTGGAACCACAATTGGCCAAACCGACTTGCCTACGCGACGCAAGCTGAACGTCATGGTGCTCATTGAAGGAGCTCCATGTGACATGGAGATCGACACCGGGTCTGCCCTGTCCATCGTGTCTTGGAGCACCATCAAAAGACTGGTACCCAGAGTGTCCAAAAGGCAACTCGACTCTCACTGTGTACACCTGAGAGACTACCAGGGAAACGACATTCCCGTGGTAGGCGTTGGCCGGTTCCAGTTGCTTTCAAGGACTTTTCGGGCCTGCTCTGACTGGTGGTGGTCGAAGGTCAGCGGCCAAGCCTCCTAGGGCTAGGCTGGTTTGATGCCCTCGGCCTGGAAGTCACCGGCATCAACTGCATCTCTAACGCAGAGACTGAGGGTCTGGTCAAAGACTTTGCTGAGGTTTTTGACGGCACTTTGGGGCAATATACAGGTACGCCCATCTCCTTTAGCCTTGATCCACAAGTCACCCCCATCAAGCTAAAGCAACGCTGGGTTCCCTTTGCTCTCAAGGCTAAGGTGGAGAAACAACTGGACAAGCTGATCGCCCAAGGAGTTTTGGAGCCGGTTGACCACGCCAAGTGGGAAACCCCCATCGTCACGCCTGTCAAGCCAGACGGGTTGGTGAGAATCTGCGCTGACTACAAGTGCACGATCAACAAGGCACTTCAGCAGCACACTGTTCTTCAACACCTGCTGCATTCCTTAGGTGAGGGTAAGGTCTTTGCTAAGCTGGACCTTGCCCGAGCCTATCAACAACTGCCCATCGATTATGCCACTGCTGAAGCCCAGACGATCGTCACCCACTGAGGGGCATTCCGTTGCCGCCGTTTGCAGTTCGGGGTGAGTGTGGCTCCTGGTATCTTCCAAAGCCTTATGGAGCGTCTCCTGCAAGGGCTTCTGGGCGTGGTACCGTATTTTGATGACATCTTGGTGTTCACAGATTCACACCAGCAGCTGTTCCGAGTGCCTCCGTGCTGTGTTGACCATGTTCCAAGAGGCCGGGCTCAAGGTAAAGAGGGAGAAGTGCCAGATCGCCATTCCACAGGTGGATTTCCTGGGCTATCATATTGACACCTCTGGCCTTCATACGACCACATCCAAGATCCGTGCTATCCAGCAGGCCCCGATCCCAAAGAACAAGATGGAGTTGCAGGCGTTCCTGGGACTGCTGAACTTTTATAACATGTTCCTGCCCCACAAAGCCACGGTGGCTGAGCCTCTTCACCGACTCCTTAGCACCAAGACGCCTTGGTCCTGGGGTCATCGGGAGACGGCCGCCTTCAACGCGGTCAAGGCTCTCCCTTCATTGGACAGTGTGCTGGTACAGTACAGTGAAGCCAGGCCGCTGGTCCTTCCCTGTGACGCCTCACCTTTTGGCATTGGCACTGTCCTTAGTCACCGTTTTCCAGACAGAAGAGAAGCACTGCTCGCCTACTTTTCCAGGACGCTATCTCCAACGGAACGGAATTACAGCCAGCTCGACAAGGAGGCACTGGCACTTGTGGCTGGAGTGAAGAGGTTCCATGAATACCTCTACGGCAGGACTTTCGACCTCATCATCGACCACAAGCCAGACTTACCACAGACTCAGACCACTACCGTGCCTGACATTCCACCAACTCCATTTGCGGAGTTTCCACCCACAGCAGCGGATCCAGGGGACTTGGTTTCAACGCCACCTAGGGTTGCACCACAGCCTCAGCAAGAATTGGGTGGCCCCCCGAACCTGGCTACCAGTCCCCGGTGGTCTGGCAGTTTCCAAGCGCCCAACTTATTTAAAGGACTATGTTGTTGGACATGTATCACTGTTGGTCTAAGTATGTGAAATCTAACCGATATGCTTTTGTGCCTAATTGAACCATTACGTGTAGTGCTGTATATAAGAAAACCATTACGATTGTAACTAACACCTTATCTCGGTGGGGAGGGGTGTTATGTACTGAAGTTCTCACCCTGGGCCAGCAGGGGGATACTGTAGATAGTTATGCAAATGAAAGATCGAAAGTGACGTTCAGTGATTGGATAGTTTTAGAAAGTTGCAACAGTTACGATTCTTCTGGAGCTCTATATAAGCAGGCTGACTGAGCTCCTCAGTTCACTTCTGTTCCAGCTTACAAATAAAGAGCTGCTTTGGAAGAATCGCTTTGTCGTCTGATATTGATGATTCAGAGCTCATTTTTAGCTTCCAGGAGCAGCTGGTCACTTCTGCTTTATAAACAAACCCAAATATATTGACACGCCTTACATTAAAATTAAATTTCAGAAGAGAGACAAACAAACTTTTTTTTTAAAAGCCATTTTTTTACTTTACAAACCATTATCTTCTCAATCCAAGATTTGCTTTTCATATTGAGGCAAGGAAGAAGGGCTACCCCTATGCTATCCATATAATCAGTTATCAGTAATCAATATATTCATATATGCTCACACATAATCAAGGCTTACAGTATTTTATAATCCATTTTGAATCAAAGGGAAGCTGTGACTTAGCTAACTGCATACTGCCTGAAACAGCAAAATTAGGAGCCGACCTTTCCCCTACAAACATCCGTGTACCCTGGAGAAGGGGAAGATGTGAATCAGAGATTCTGGTACAAAATCCCCTCAGATACAGGCTAAATTAATCCACAGAACAGGAAGAGAAAACCACAAAATCTCCAAACTCCCTGTCCTGTCATAAC
Source organism: Podarcis gaigeae (assembly GCF_964106915.1). NCBI lineage: Eukaryota > Metazoa > Chordata > Lepidosauria > Squamata > Lacertidae > Podarcis > Podarcis gaigeae. The sequence continues at coordinate 110,300,653 of NC_139679.1, forward strand.
TAGGGGAGAGGTAGACAGAGCGTCACTGCAAGCAGCGGAAGCAGAACTAGAACTCCGTGCTTGACCAGGAGCTGGTAGCATGGCAAGAAGCTTGCTAATTGGCTAATTGTCGCTGGCAATATCGTGACTGCCTCATGGTTGTCTCATGATCTATGATTTGCTGTGATCTGCTCAGGTATAAAGACCTCTGGATTTCTGTCAATCAGGGTTCCAGTTCCTTTTGGAAGAGATTCCAAACTGGGTCCTTATTGCCTGGCAATAAACTTCACCTTCTTATTCTCCATTGCTGAGTCTGTCTGATCCTTATTTAACGCCAAGCGAGTACCTGCTTACATTCACGTGCTTCATTATGTATAAAAATACTTGGTTAGCAAGGGGGTACAGAAATAATAATAAAAAAGCGACAATAAAAGCATTATCAGCATTTAAAAAGAAATGCTAGTGGATGTTCTTCTGCAAGCTGTTCCCCATCTAGTATTTCCCAGCTTCTGCCTTCTGAACTATGTTCCTCTGCAAACCACTGGTCCAAATCTATACAGTCCTCCTGCTCCTGGGAAGATTCAGAGGGAGGCTCCTACGAATGCACCTCAGTGCAGCTCTCCTCAGCTGGGTCCCTGGTTAGGTTTTGGTTTAGGGGAGAAAGCATGGGACTGGCCCTTGGGTTGGGGCGAGGGGAGAAGGGAAGCGAAGTACAGTGGTACCTCAGATTATATACGCTTCAGGTTACATACGCCTCAGGTTACAGATTCCGCTAACCCAGAAATAGTACCTTGGGTTAAGAACTTTACTTCAGGATGAGAACAGGCGGCGCAGCAGCAGTGGGAGGCCCATTAGCTAAAGTGGTGTTTCAGGTTAAGAACAGTTTCAGTTTAAGAACGGAATGAATTAAGTACTTAACCCGAGGTACCACTGTAGAGGGGATGCTTCTTTTTCCTTGCAAGGCTAGTTCTTGTTTCTCCTGAGGGCGCGCCTGTAATCAGCAAGCGTGCTTTTAACTGGAGTGCATCCCTTTGTCTTGAAGTGCAAGATGATTCAGGAGGCCTGTGGCGTTTGCCTCCTAGGATGGGTCATAAGGAAAGGGTTAAAATGGGTGTGATGTGATTGGCCAGTGAGAATGCAAGTGGGGAGTAAAAGTTAGAGTGGGAGCTTTTGAAAGTCAGTTGAGGTTTGGGAACTGGAGAAGGAAGAGGAAGGAATAGGCAGTGGGTTGGTTGAGTTGTATTGTGTGAGAGAGAGAGAGGAATTATTAGGTTGAGTCAGATAGATAGTTGGAATAATCAGTTTGGAGTTGTTAGGAACTAAGATTAAGAAACTGACAAGAGAAAAATAAACTGAAGCTTATTCCTGCATTTAAAAATAAACTTGATTATTTGTTAATGTTAACAACTGTCTGGACTCCGTGTGTCCCCGTGAGAAGCGGGGTGGTGGCAGCGAAGAAAGCAATCACAGTGGTGGCACAGGGTCAATAGACCGTCAAACGTCTGGGGGCCCTGTGTGATCGCCACAAGGCCTTAGAGCGAAGCACGTGTATCTCATATATGCCTTGAGAGCAATGGTGGAGGGACGGTCGCGGTGTTTAAAAGGAGGCTGTTGTTTTGTTTGGGGGGGGGAGAGTTTCAGCGACGTCAAAAAGGAAGAGCAAACCGCGCCTACAGGATACGTGTGCTTCCTACTCTGATTTGGAAGATGGGCAGTGGAAGTGGCACATGCTTGTGCTAAAAGCAGATCTAATGAAGATTAAATTAATGGCAACCTTTTAAAAAAATTAATATTCTTTATTGATTAAAAAAAATGCATGTCTGTACAAACATTATGTACAATCTCCTAACAGGTAGAAAAAAAGAAAATATAAAATATTTAACTTTACAAAACATAATGTTCTCAATCCATGATTTGCTTTTATAATGTATACAAATGTTTATTTCCTGGCCCACTTCCCATCACTGTGGGGGGAGCATGGGGCAAGGGATAAGAATGCAGGGTCGGCCTGACATCCATCAGTTCTCTGGCTCTGACAGCGGCCATCCAGGCATTTCTGCAAAACTCCCAATCAGGACATGAAGGCGAGAGCCACCCTCTCTTTGTGACCCCACCCTGTCTGAGGAAATCCCGTATACAAATAGCCAATTCAATTTCCTAGCTGCCAGCCTTTATGTGGCCAAAATGGAACCCTTCCTCCAAGGAAGAGAGGGAGGTACCAGTAACCTTGAGGCAGCTCCATTGGTTACGTATGTCCAATAAATTTTTAGGTGGGGGGGAAAGATAGCCAAAGCCACACAATGAGAACTGCACATGCTCAGTGGGTACAGAAAACTGGCTGTGGGGGTGGGGGGTTGGTATACAGCAGGAATGGAAAACTGGAGAGGGATGGATAGCAATGGAGTGTGCTTGGAAAAGGGAAATGTTCTGGACCAGAAGCACTCAGTGCCTCAGCATTTTCTTCCATGTCTTTACTGGACAGGCTGCTCTGGTGCACTGGAGACAGAGAGAGTACCTTGCCTTCAACTTCTTCTCAATGCCAGCATTCACCTCCCATCATCCTCAGCCATAGATGACGATTGCTGAGCCTGATGGGGGTTGTAATTCAGCAACATCTGGAGGGCCAGAGGTTCCCACACTTACTTGCAGGCTCCAGCCTGTAGCAGGAAACCCCCCCCCCATCATCCAGTTTGTACAAACTTCACACACACTCACACTCACACACTACATACGCCACACTTCTGTTATAAATTAATAGAAAAAATCAACCATACATCGGAGTTGCACTGTTCCATTTTTATTTTATTCCATATGACAAGGACTATCAAAAGGGGGTGGCTTGGTTCTGGTCAGCCATAATCCCTTCACCATCTCAGCACATCCACAGGAGCCCTGCCCAGTTGTTATGCCAACCCTGATGATCCCAGACAGAAGACAATCAAGATCACAAAGAACTTGCATATGGGAGTGGATTCAGCATGGACTGGAACAAAGGACAATGATCAGCTCTTCCCTCAGGGGGCAGGAAACTGCAAACTCCCCTTTGTCTCCTGGAAGTGACTCATGGGGAGGGGGGAAAGGAGGAACCAGCCAGGTGACAAGATACTCAGTTGGTTACCACCAACTCCTCCCTCAACCCCTCCTTTCTGTAATGTATGCATGATGTTACCACCGCAACTCCTCCCTCAACCCCTCCTTTCTGTAATGTATGCATGATGTTTCTGGGGGTGGGCTTGACCTAGAGGAGGGGAATTTCAAAAGTTTTTATAAGACCTTGCACACTATTCTTCTGGGTCTTTTCTCTCACCTGCAAGTGAGGGGAGTACCCTGTTGCAACAGTTCAATAAAGGCCAAGCCTACAGGCTGCTGATTTGCTCCAATTTACTCTGGTTGGTGTCTTTACTTTTTGCCCAAGGGAGCCCTCAGATTTTTCCGGTAACAAGCCTAAGACCAAGATAATCAGAGTTGGGTCCTTGTTGGCTAAGAGTGCTGGGGATGATGGGAGTTGTGTGGGAGTTGTAGTTGAGCCCTGCTATATGGGCCTGCAGGACTCTGCCTCATGTTGGATTTTGGGCAGGGGGAAGTGTGTTGCCAAGATACTTTTTTCATCCTGCTTGCATTCTTTGTGTATAAAGAATGTAAATCATTTTAACTGATTTTAATAGCATTCTGATATTGCTTTAAACTGCCCAGCAACACCTTCAGCTTATGTGGGTTTCCCTTGTTGATTCCAGTATCCATCCGGTCAAGACCAGACCCAGAGGCAGGGATAGTCTTCAAACAACGACTAAGCCTGCCTCCTCGGTAATGACATGGTCTGGTCTTAGCGTAACTCCTCCTCCTGCCCATGATCACTGAGATCAGATGTCCCAGTGCATTCCCCCCCCCCTTGTGGAACCTGCCCCAGCCATTCTGTTTGCTGGGGCCCACTTCCATGCAGCCCTGATCCTGCCCCTTAAAAACAAAACACAAACTATACAACAACCAATAAAACAACAAAAAACAAAACAGTTATACTCAAATTAATCCCCAACCAGATATCCCCCCCCCAACAGAGCCAAAAAAAGGGGGGGGAGAAGACAAAATTTAAAATGTCACCAACTGCTTTAAAACACATTAGGCACTCATTTCTGTAGCATGTGACCCTTTGTGTCAGTGTCAGGTAAACCGGTATTTTGTTTTTATTGGTGGTGGGAGAGACCAGAGTGTCCAGGAGGTGGTTGGTTGCAGGATATTCTTCAAAGCAATGCCCAGCCTCTGTGGTGTTTCAGAGTGACCCCCCCCCAATGGTTGTTTACACATGCGAGGGGTCCATTGCCTGCTGCAGTCAACATGTGTGCGTCTAAACTCCTGAGAGGCAGAGACCCAAATCTGGACCGAGAATGGGGATGGCAGATCTCTAGCTAGGGATAGACCCAAGCTCCTTCTGCCCGCTGACCAGAAAAGCCATATCCCCCACAAAAAAAGCCCACCCTGAGATTCCTTCTCCTTTCACTCTCCAGTTTTACAAAGGCAAACTCCTATTAGGCAAAGGTGGGTTGCAGAACTTCTAACAACATTTTGCTTTAAAAAAAAAAATTGTGGTGGTTCCCTCATTGTGAATAAGTGAGGTTCATAGACCACAGAATGAAACAGTTGGAGGGGACCAAGAGGATCTTCTAGCCGAACCCCCTGCAATGCAGGAATCTTTTTGAAAAGGTGGGGCTCGAACCCACAACCCCAAGAGTCTCATGCTCTACCAACTGATTTATCCCAGGACTTGGATCAAATTCAGCCGGTAGGATTGCAATGAATCGGAAGCAAAGCTTTTGTATGAATATATTCTTGGGCTTTTAGCGTAGCTTATTGGATCGGGTCCAGCACAATTCCTTCTGTGCTCTCTCTCCGTCCTCCGGCAGCTACGTAGCAGAGCTCTGGCAGTGTAGAAACTGTTGGAGTGCGTGTGTGTACAGAATCAAACACACTCGGACGTTAGTGTGTATATATCTTGGTCTTTAATCATGCAGATAAACATCGTTAGAGAACACCCGGAGATAGAGCGCAGACACACAGAGAAACACTCCCGTCTGCGTAAATTTAGCCACGCCTCAGGAATGTGAGACGTCACTCAGAACTTCTTAACCCTGTAAGTTCTGAATCTATCCACATATATTACCTCAAGTTATTCTTATGTTTCCAAATGCACTGGTACATATAAATTTTAAGACTGAACAAGTGGCATTATTATTATAATTATTATTATTATTCCCCAGCCAATTTGGGCGGCTTCCAGCAAAATATAAAAACATAATAAGACATCAAACATAAAAAACTTCTTGATTCTGCTTCTTTGAGAGAAGCTGACAAATTTAGGACAGATGCTCTATATCAACTCAATGACAGGGAACCAGGCAGTGGGCCTTCTTGGTAGTGGCACCCGCTCTAGAACGCTCTTCCGTCAGATATCAAGGAAATAAGCATCTACTGACTTTTATAAGACATCTGAAGGCAGCCCTGTATGGAGAAGCTTTTAATGTTTGATGTTTCATTGGTTTTTAAAAAATATTCTGTTGGGAGCTGCCCTAGTGGCTGGGGAAACCCAGCCAGACGAGCGGGTATAAATAATGTGGTTGTAATATTAATATTATTATGCTTAATTGAATAGCAGTTCCCTGAAGCTGGAGGGGAGAAATGCTCTTGGGCTCCCATCCTCCTTGCAGGCTTGGCCACCATGAGGAGACAGTGCTGAGATTCCTGCATTGCAGGGGGTTGGACTAGATGACTCTCAGGGTCCCCTTCCATCTCTACGATTCTATGATTCTAACAGGGTGCGGGACTAGATGGGCTTGATCAAACTACAGGGCTCTTCGTGGGATCTGAGTGTGCATGCAGAGGAACGTTTTTCTGTTTGTTTGTGTGTGTGTGTGTGTGTGTGTGTGTGAGAGAGAGAGAGAGAGAGAGAGAGAGAGAGAACCTTCAGGGAGAGGCCCCTGTCTCCTCTTTGCAACGAGGATGAATCACCTGCAATACCCCCACACTTGACCCACCGCTTCCCTGCCTGCTCTCTCTCCACCCCCAACCCCAGTTCCATAGGTATTGCATTGCACTGCACAACCCCCACCCCGCAAAGCTTGCTGCACCCCGAGACGTGGGGTCAGCTGTGCTGCTTAAGCCACGCCCCCTTCCCCAAGTCAGTATGAGCAGCAGCACCCTCCCCTCTAGCAGCTTCCACTCTCTGCCTTTAATCTTTAAGGCAACGAGCATACGTTCCTTCAACTGGAAGCCCAGGTTCCCTCCCTCCTCTCCTCATTGGCTGGGTACTGCAATTATCCCGCCCCCGGAAATATCCTGCCTCCCAGGCGGGGCTCCCATTCCCGCCCCCGCTGCCCAGGGTCGCTCCTGCTGCCGGGATTTCGGGTGAGTGCATTTAGAAACACAAGGAAATGGGGAACACTGCCCTTGCCTGCTGTGCCCATAAATCACCCCCTAATTTGAAAGAAGGGGGTGAGGGCCCTAGACAGAATGCCCCGGTGTGGACCTCGGCTCTCCTGGACGCTGTCTCTGATTGCGCACTAGTTGCAGCAATTCGGAATAATTAATTACAAAAGAAGCAAATGCACATATTTCAAGTGAAGAAGGGGAGTGAAGTCTGCTAATTTAAGTGACCTCTGCGAAAGAAGACGATGGGCTGGAGAAACAGGAATATTTTACGATGAAGATACACCAAAGGCGGGGTATGTTGACAACGGGGCTGAATGGGGGGGGACCTTTTTTACTTTCCTTCTATGTGATTTACAAGAAACCCTCCTCATTAGAACCATGGGTTGAACTGACCCAAGCAGGATGATTAAGGTCTGTGTGGATATAAACTTTAACCAAAAGTATGCTTTATGGAGACCGAGAAGCAATACGAGCTTTTGAGAATGGCGCAGCAATTAATTCGCCATCTTGCCAAAGGATTTATAGCCGGGAGGAAGGGCAGGAAGAATGGATTTGTGTTCAGACTGCATTCCTGGTGAATCTCCTCAGAGGTTTTGAGAAAGGAGGCAGATTGGTGAAGATTAATGACGCTAAGACTGTTTTGATGTATGGGAGTGATGTTATATGGAAAACGTCTGGATATGGCTACTGGATAAAAAAAAAAAATATCCACGCAGGATTACAAACTGTTCTAACCAGCTTGCGGAGAGTATCAGAGGTCACAAAGAGAAAGGAAAAATATATGAAAATAACAACAAGAGATGTGGAAAAATAATAAGAAAGGACTGGATAGTACTGTGAACATCATAAGGTTAGATTTGTGGACATTAAAACAGCAGTAAGAAGCAAGAAGTTGATTGGATCCCTTTGGAACTTGAAATATGGGTACCCCCAACAAAAATTTAAAATTCGGCTGTGTAATTTGGAATTTATGTAATTTGGTTTGATTTGATGTGATTGGTCGGTTAATAAAAAAATATTCTTAAAAAAAAAGGAATGTTGTACCTGACTGCTACGAATTTCATATCCCACAGACCCAAGCTCCTCCTGCCCACTGACCAGAAAATGTCCCCCACAAAAAAAGCCCTCCCTGAGATTCCGTCTCCTTTCGTTCTCCAATTTTACAAAGGCAAACTCCTATTATGCAAGAAATTGCTTAATAAAAATTTGTGGTGGTGCCCTCATTGTGAATAAGTGAGGTTCATAGACCACAGAATGATAGAGTTGGAAGGGACCCAGGAGGTCTTGTAGCCGAACCCCCTGCAATGCAGGAATCTTTTTGATAAGGTGGGGCTCGAACCCACAACCCCAAGAGTCTCATGCTCTACCAACTGAGTTATCCCAGGATTCGGATCAAATTCAGCCGATAGGATTGCAATGAATTGGGAGCAAAGCTTTTGTATGAATATATTACCTCAAGTTATTCTGATGCTTCCAAATGCACTGGTACAAATAAATTTTCAGATTGAACAAGTGGTATAATTACTATTATTGTTGTTGTTGTTGTTATTCTCCAGGCAATTTGGATGACTTCCAGCAAAATATAAAAACATAATAAGACATCAGACATTAAACACTTCCTGATTCTGCTTCTTTGACAGAAGCCGACAAATTTAGGACAGATGCTCTATGACAAGGAACCAGGCAGCGGGCCTTCTTGGTAGTGGCACCCACTCTGGAATGCTCTCCTGTCAGATGTCCAGGAAATAAGCATCTATCTGACTTTTATAAGACATCTGAAGGCAGCCCCTTCCACTTTTACGTTTCTATGATTCTAACAGGGTGCGGGACTAGATGGGCTTGATCAAACTACAGGGCTCTTCATGTGATCTGTGTGTGCATGCAGACGAACGTGTGTTTGTGTGTGTGTGTGTGTGTGTGTGTGTGAGAGAGAGAGAGAGAGAGAGAGAGAGAGAGAGAGAGAGAGAGTTTGTGTGTGTTGAGAGAGAGAGAGAACCTTCAGGAAGAGGCCCCTGTCTCTTATTTGCAACCAATATGAATTAGCTGCAATACCCCCACACTTGAACCACTGCTTCCCTGCCTGCTCTCCCTCCACCCTCAACTCCAATTATGGGTATTGCATTGCACCCCCCCCAAAGCTTGCTGCACCCCGAGGCGCTTTGCACTCAGCGGATTCCTTGCAGAACAAGGACAGCTGTTCTAATTAAGCCGCGCCCCCTTTCCCAAATCAGTATCGAGCAGCAGCTTCCACTCTCTGCCTTTAACCTTTATGGCAGTGAGCATATATTCCCTATACTCGAAGCCCAGGTTCCCTCCCTCCTTTCCCCATTGGCTGGGTACTGCAATTATCCCGCCCCCGGAAATATCCTGCCTCCCAGGCGGGGGCTCCCATTCCCCCCCCCGCTGCCCAGGGCCGCTGCTGTTGCCAGGATTTCGGGTGAGTGCAAAGCCGGGGGGGGGAGGGAAGGGGCTTGGCAAGGGGTGGGGGGTCCAGGATGAGAAGCCCCGGGACGGGGAGAAGAAGAGAAGGGAGGAAAGGAAAGGAAAGGGAGCTGTTTCTCTTAATGGGGCCTTGAAGGGGGGGGAGGGAGTGTTCCGTTGTGGAAAGAGAGAAGCTTCTTCCTGCCCGAATCTGGTGCAAAGGGAGTTGCAGGAAAGGAGGCGGGAAAGGGGAGAGGGTTGGGTATTGCAGACCAGCCTCGCCATAGTAATAATAATATAAATAAATAAATAAATGATATTTATACCCCCCTCATTCTCTGGCTTTCCCCAGCCACTCTGGGCGGTTTCCAACAAAATAAAAACACCAAAAACATCCAAGTCTTCTGTTTTGTAGAGGAGATGGGGACATGGATTGCTGGATGGCAGAGGGAGAAAGAGGGAAAGATAGGGAGGAAAATAAAGGCAGGGGGGCCAGGCAGGAAGAAGGAAGGGCTGAGGCCTCCTCCAAAGAGCTCTTTGTTCTTGAACTCCTTGCATAAAGTAGTGGGGGCGGGGCCGGATTGAGGTTTGATGAGGCCCTAAACTACTGGAGGTAATGGGGCCCTTTATAGGTCCAGCTGTCCTTTGTCAACAACAAATTGTCCCTGATTTTTGTGTTGAATATAGGCTGTATGGTAATTTATGGACCTAATAGGTATCTCAAACCATTTGCACATAACAGAGTATGTATTTTCTCAAGGTAATTGTTGAACTGAAATACAATTATGAAGTATATTAATAGTGAAATAATTATTAAGTTGTAACTTAAAATGATTTTGTTATTCATAACAAACAATATTGCCAACACATTGGCATTTGGCAATAACAGAAGTTCCTTTAGAAACACAATTTACAAAGACTGCTAATCTAGTCCTAGAAACTTGCTATAATAATAGGTGCAAATATATAATGCAAACTACTAATAATCATAAATAGCATTATTAATATGAAATTGAGTGTTATAACCTGTACAATGCAATTGTAAAAACAAAAAATTCCTTCCAGTAGCACCTTAAAGACCAACTAAGTTAGTTCTAGGTATGAGCTTTCGTGTGCATGCACACTTCTTCACATTGAGCCGCATGAAATGCAATTGTAGTTAATACAATGCATTTTTTTATACAAGTATCAATATTACCATAGTGGTCCACATTCTTCATTGCGACAGCAGACCTTTGTACCCTGTTACACTTAGTGAGTGTAAAAGACAGTATTTCTAGTAATATGTCGCAATTTTAAATAATAGCAATACTATACACACCTGTACATAAAAATTATTTTACAGGACTAATTGTATTAATGCATCTACCCAATACCCATTCAGCTGTATAATTTTATCATGATTCATTGTGTACTGTGTATACAAACAGTACACAAACATGATCTAAATTACAATACTTTCTTGCCTTTGCCAAAGCAAAGTCACTGAGGATATCATCAAATGATAAACTGCTTAGTTTGTCACTTTCTATGTACATGCGGCTGAAGTAACATAATTTATCTTGAGACATTGTTGTTCCAAATTCATTTTTTATCCTCCTCAGCTGAGAAACGGATCTTTACAAATGGCAATTTGCAATCATCATTCAAAGGAACATTCTCAGAATTGCTTCTACATTAGGGAATGCTGATTGGACATTGTTGTTGTTGTTTAGTCACTTAGTTGTGTCTGACTATTTGTGACCCCATGGACCAGAGCACGCCAGGCACTCCTGTTTTCCACTGCCTCCTGCAGTCTGGTCAAACTAATGTTAGTAGCTTTGAGAGCACTGTCCAACCATCTCGTCCTCTGCATATAACTTAAATAAGCAAGGAGACAATATACAGCCTTGCCGTACTCCTTTCCCAATTTTGAGCCAATCAGTTGTTCCATATCCAGTTCTAACTGTTGCTTCTTGTCCCACATAGAGATTTCTCAGGAGACAGATGAGGCACTCCCATTTCTTTAAGAACTTGCCATAGTTTGCTGTGGTCCATGCAGTCAAAGGCCTTTGCGTAGTCAATGAAGCAGAAGTAGATGATTTTCTGGAACTCTCTAGCTTTCTCCCTAATCCAGCGCATGTTTGCAATTTGGTCTGTGGTTCCTCTGCCCCTCCAAAATCCAGCTTGTACTTCTGGGAGTTTTTAGTCCGCATACTGCTTAAGCCTGCCTTGTAGAATTTTAAGCATAACCTTGCTAGCGTGTGAAATGAGCGCAATTGTGTGGTAGTTGGATCATTCTTAGGCGCTGCCCTTCTTTGGGATTGCGCTGTAGACTGATCTTCTCCAATCCTCTGGCCACTGCTGAGTTTTCCAAACTTGCTGGCATATTGAGTATAGCACCTTAACAGTATCATCTTTTAAGATTTTAAATAGTTCCACTGGAATGTCATCACTTCCACTAGGCTTTCTAAGGCCCGTTTGACTTCACTCTCCAGGATGTCTGGCTCAAGGTCATCAGTCACACTACCTGGGGTGTATGGGACATCCATATCCTCCTGGTATAATTCCTCTGTGTATTCTTGCCACCTCTTCTTAATGTCTTCTGCTTCTGTTAGGTCCTTACCACTTTTGTCCTTTATTGTGGTAATATTTGCTCAAAATGTTCCTTTCATAACTCCAATTTTCTTGAACAGATCTCTGGTTTTTCCCATTCTATTGTTTCCCCATATTTCTTTGCACTGCTCATTTAAGAAGTTCCTCTTTTCTCTCCTTCTCTCCTTGCTATTCATTGGAAGTCTGCATTCAGTTTCCTGTATCTTTAACTATCTCCCTTGCATTTTGCTTGCCTTCTGTCACCTGTGGTTTGTAAGGCCTCAATGAACAACCACTTTGCTTTCTTGCATTTCCTTTTCCTTTCTTTTTTGAATTTTTTTATTTTCAATGAATAACATAACAAAAATTACAAACATTGAATCCAAAATAATACTATACAAACAAAAAAACCGGAACATACAAAAAAGACCAGAAAAGAAAAAGGGCAGAAAAAGCAAAGGAAACAAAACTAAACTAAACAAAAACGAAAAAGCACACATCTACAGAAAAAAACCATATCATTACGTACATAAACACAAATTGACTTCCTTCCTGTGTTCTAAGACCTCAAAAAAATTACTCTTACTGTATTGTTGTGTCTAATTAGATTACTTCCACCTTTGTACTTTTTTTTTAACACCATTTTTCTTTTTCTTTAACCCTGTAAAGCATCATTCATTACATACCAATATACTTACTCCAGAACAAGGTTTTTTCATATACTCTTTAGCACAACCCCATTCTTTTAATAATTTCTGGTCCGATTGTCCCCTTAGGTAAGCTGTAAGTCTTGCCAGATTTATTTATTCACAAAATTTAGTTTGCCAATCTTTCACTGATGGAATTTTTCTGCCTTTCCAGTTTTTAGCTATAAGCATCTTGGCAGCTGTTGTTGCATAAAGGAATACTTACCTTTGATTTTCGGGGATATAATTTGTAATTAAACCTAAAGGAATTCCTCCGGTTTTTACTGAAAGATATTTTAAACATCTTTTTGAGGTTTTTTTTTTTTAAAAAAATAATATTTATTCAAAATTTTAAAGGTTACAAAAAAGTAAAAAAAGAAACAAGAAAAATAAAAAAGACAAGAGAAAAAATACAATCATTTTAAAAAAGATAAAAGAAAAAACAAATCCAACCTTTACATATTTTTCTTTCTTTAACTTATTTCCTTGACCTCCTCACCCCCCCGTTTTTGTATTCTAATTCAAATTGTTAATTCAGCAAATCCTTGCACATTCTCTCTTTCCTAACAGAATCCTTAAATTTACCATATTTTTAAAAACCGCTTTTACTTTATCCAATCTTAACTCTCATCCAAGGCTATATATCTATACTTATTCTTAATACGTTTCCCTAAGGTCAAAAAAGATTCCATTCCACAAATTTCCCAATTCTCATTAAAAAAACCAAAACCAAATTATATTATATGTATATTGAGTCCCCAATTTCCATTCCACCCAAACCCCTTCCCGGTTTCAGTCCCCAGCATAAGTCCATCAATCTCAAAAACTCATCAACCCGGAGATCTTAAATCCGAGGCTCTTAAATCTCTTTCATGTCTCCTCTGCCAGTCTTTTTGGTAGTCTTTAGTATTAAAAGCCAAATCTCGGGGAAGCTCCAACCCAACAGCATCCACATTCCTTCCAGCCAAATGTCCTATTCAATTCAAACTGAATTTCCTTCCTGACCGCCATTCTTAAACAACCCAAGGTCGAAAAACAGTTTCTCAGCTGGTCCTTAATACAATATCCCAAAGCTCCCTCTAGGGGAATTTGAGTTTCTTTTCACTCCTTTCAGCACAGACCCAAAGGTCCCATACGTTAAGTTGTAACAGTCCTTCCTTCGTTTTAAACATAAGCTTGTAGCAAATATAGACAGTAGAAACAAAGTCCTCTTTTTGTATCTTGACAGCTAGCTTGACAGCTGTCAAATTGTTCTATTCCTCATCAACGGGCTCTCACAGACCACTCCCGGGTCCAGGGGGGTGGTACATCAAATCTCAAATTTTGTTCTTCTCCTGCAGGCTCCCCTGCTTCCAAAAAAAATTTCTGATAGTCTCAATCAGTAGAATTAAAGTCCTTTACCAAAAACTCTCCACAACCTTAGTTGACAGGTTCTTTGCTTTAGTATATTTACAGAAAGGGAAGGCGGACTTCCTGTTTGGACCTTCCCCGATCGATGCCAAATTAAAAAATATTTTAAGAGTCCAATTTCCATTTACTCATGGGTTGTTGTTTGAAATCCAAATGTCTACAGGAAAAAGTCAGCGCTCTCCGGCAACGGCTGTGCGGCTTCACTCCACGAAAATAGCAGTCGATTCAAAACACCGCGCCACTCACCCCATGTCACTTCGGAACCCCCAAAAAGGGGTTTCCCTGTGAGTAGAGTGCCAGCTGAATCCCACGTTCCCAGGCTTCCTCCACCTGGGGTTTTTAAAGTGTCTCCGCCTTCGCTGCGGCGGCAAGACCCGATTTTTGCGGAGCGGGTTCCTCTGAGTCAGAGGAATTCTGCCATTGCCAATGGCGCTAACCCGGAAGTCTCCATCTTTTTGAGTTCTTCATAGATTTCATTCCAGAATTGTTTAATAGGTCGGCATTCCCACCACATGTGAAACATTGTTCCTATTTCTTTTTTACATCTCCAACAGGTATTCGATTTTAATTTGTAAATTTTAGCCAATTTTACTGGAGTTAAGTACCATTGGTACACCATTTTCATAAAATTTTCTCTTATTGTATAACATGCCGTGAATTTAATATCATATTTTCATAATTTCTTCCATTGGTCCAGCCGAATTACATATCCTATATCACATGCCCATTTAATCATAACTTCTTTTACTTCTTTTTTTTAAATAATATTTAAGTTTTAAAGGTTACAAAAGGAAAAAGAAGAAAACACCAAATTAAGCAAAAAGCAAAACAATACATCACAATAAGTAAAAACAATCAGAAAAAGAAAAAGAAAAGAAAAAAATTCAACAAAAAAACAAGACAATACATCATAATAAATAAAAAGAAAAAGCAAAAAAATACAATTAGAGAAAAAAAAAGAACAAATCAAATCTTCCCATAACTTATCTTTCATTTGCTTGTTTCCTTGACCTCCTCACACCTCCCTTTTTTGTACTCTCTCTCTCTCTTTTTTTTGCAGCCCGTTTCCAGGTTCAGAGCAGTGGTGATTTGATTTTTCACTCTCTCCTGCAGGCTCACTAGGTCCAAAATTTCCCCCTCTTCCCCTGCTTCCAAGGGGGGTTTAATACTTTCAATCAATGGAAGTTTAATCCTTTACATGAGGCTTTCCAAGACCTTAGCTAGCAACCAATTTGCTTCAGTCTATTTACAAAAAGGGAAGGCGGACTTCCTGTTTTGAACCTTCCCCGTTCGATGCCAAATTAATGTATTTAGAAATCCAATTTTCCGTTCTACTCACGGGTTGTTGTTTAAAGTCCAATTATCCACGGGAAAAAGTCAGTGCTCTACGACAACAGCAATGCAGCTTCGCTCCGTGAAAGAAGCGGTCGATTCAAAGCACCGTGCCGCTCACCCCACGTCACTCCGGATCCCCAAAACAGGTTACCCGTGAGTAGGGGAGGCGCAAAAGGTGCCAGCCGAATCCCAAGTTCACAGGCTTCTTCCGTTCTTCCGCCTTTGATTTCCCTGGGTCTCCGCCTTCGCCGTGGCGGTTCAGACCCTACTTTCCATGGAGCAAGTTCCTCCCGATCGGAGGAGCTCCGCCATTGCCGGAGGCGCCAACCCAGAAGTCTACTTCTTCATCCTTTAATTCCCATTCTAATAATAAATTATACATTTTGGATATATATTTTTTTTGAGTTTTGTAATAATACTTTTTGTAATTTTGATTCTTCTTTTTCAAATCCTATTACTTTATCCTGATTGAATATTTGTGCAATTTGGTGATATTGTAACCATGTGGTACAGTATTGGGTCACCTCATCGTATGGTCTTAGTTTTAATTGGCCCTGTTCTTCCTTTAGGAGCTGCTGGTATGTTGCCATTCTTCCTATAGTATTTTTCTTTTTAACCGATATTACTTCTAGCGGTGAGACCCACAATGGGGTTTTCGGTTCTAACAACCTTCTGTGTCTCACCCAGACCTTGTATAATGCATTTCTAATTACGTGGCTTAGAAATTCTTTATGGACTGCCACTTTGTTATAAATTAGATAGGCATGCCAACCATATCTGTTGTTCCATCCCTCCAAATCCAAAATGTCACTGTTATCCAATTTGATCCAATCCTTGATCCAAGTAAAGCATGCCGCATCGTAATATAGTCTCAGGTCTGGGAGTCCAAAACCTCCCCGCTCTTTTATGTCAGTTAATAATTTATGTTTGATCCATGGCTTTTTGCCTTGCCATATAAACTTTGCTAGGTCCGTTTTTCATTTTTTAAAACAATCATCTTTACCTATTATGGGAATCATTTGGAAAAGGAACAGAAATTTTGGTAAGATATTCATTTTAATAGCCGAAATTCTACCCCAGAGTATTAATTTCAATCTTGTCTAAGTTTCCATTTCTCTTTTTGTTTCTTCCCAAAAAAATTTATAATTATCTTCAAACAAATTTATATTTTTCATTGTTATTTGTATTCCTAAATATTTCACTTTTCTTACAATTTGTAATCCAAATTTTTCTACCAGTTCCTTTTTCTCTTGATCTCCCATGTTTTTTACCATTAGTTTCGTTTTTTCTTTATTCAAGGCAAAACCTGATACCCTTCCAAAGTTTCCCATTTTTTCTAGAGCCTTTGCTATGCTTTCCTTTGGATTTTCCACCATTAAGACTAAATCATCTGCAAATGCCCTTATTTTGTATATTTTCTCTCCTAGGGAAATTCCATTTATTTCTTGATCCAATCTGATTTCTTGATTTAATATTTCCAAAACCAAAATGAATAATAAAGGTGAAAGTGGGCACCCTTGTCTGGTGCCCTTCTGTATTTTAAAATAATCAGTCGTGTCATTATTTATTATTATATTTGCTTCTTGTTCATAAATTGCTTTTAGCCCTCTTGTAATTTGGTCTCCCATGTCCATCTGGTCTAATAATATTTTTTGAAATTTCCATGATACTTAGTCAAACGCCTTTTCCGCGTCCACAAAAACAAAGGCTACCTTCTTACTTGGTTTCATAATCATATCAATCACTGTTCTTATATTGTCACTCATTTTCCTGCCCGGCAAGAACCCTGCCTGCTCTTTATTTATACAATCCTGCAAAACTGTCTTTAATCTTGTTGCCAATATTTGTGCCTAGATCTTGTAATCATTATTTAGTAATGATATTAGTCTATAATTGGTTATAAACTCTTTATTTCGTCCTTGTTTTGGGATTACTACTATGTGCTCCTGTTTCCAGGTGTTGGGAATCTTCCCGTCTTCTAGTATTCTATTCAAGAATGTCTTCATAGGTGATAATAGTGGTTCCTCTAATTTTTTGTAATGTATTGCGGTAAGACCATCTGGGCCTGGGGATTTTCCCAGTTTCATCTTAATTATCGCTTGATGAAGCTCTGTCGTGGTTATTGGGGAGTTTAGCTCTTGAATCTTTTCTTTCTTAATTTTAGGTATATCCTTTCCACATAAATACTCTTTTATTTCAACCTCTGTCTCATTTCCTGCTTTATATAGCTTATTACAATATTTTGTAAAACACTTTTTAATTTCCTCAGGATTATCTAAAGTTCTCCCCTCTTCCACTATTTTATCAATCAGTTTTTCCATTTGTCTCTTTTTCGGTTGCCAGGCTAGCATCTTTCCGGGTTTATTTGCAAATTCGAACGACCTTTGTTTCATCCATTTAATATTGTCCTCCATTTCACTATTTAATATTGCTGAAGCCTGGGTTTGTAATATTTTTAGTTTTTGGTTTATTAATTCATTTTTTGGTTGTTTTGATAATAATTTTTCATTTATTCCTATTTCTTTCCTTATTTGTTCTAGTTTTTGCTCTGATTCTTTTCCTTATTGCACTTTGTTGTAAGTAAAAGCCTATTATGAAAGCTTTACTTGCA
This sequence comes from Podarcis gaigeae, assembly GCF_964106915.1. NCBI lineage: Eukaryota > Metazoa > Chordata > Lepidosauria > Squamata > Lacertidae > Podarcis > Podarcis gaigeae. The sequence continues at coordinate 110,318,089 of NC_139679.1, forward strand.
TCCCATATTGTCCTGAAGTCTGTATCCTGTTCTTTATTTAATTCAAAAAATTCTTTCAGTAGTTCTTTCGCTTTTTTCACAATCTTTTTGTCATTTAAGTCAAGACTTTCATTAAGTCTCCATCTTTTATTAGTTTTCTTGTATTCCTTTAATTCTAATGTGACTGGGTTGTGATCTGTAATAATTTTGGTCTGTATTTCTGCTTTTTAAATTTTAGTTGTTAAGTTATTTGATACCCATATGCTGTCAGTTCTGCTGGCTGATTTTTTAACTTCCGAGAAATGTGTATACTGCCTTTCTCCTGGGTTTTTATATCTCCATGTATCAATCAAATTTAAGTTTTCTACCATCTGAAAGAAGGTGTCTGGGAGTCTGCCTTTTTTTTTATTTTCTCTCTCTCTGTGTCCTATCTAATTCTATTGATGTGACACCATTTAGATCTCCCATCAAAATGATTTCCTCTTCTATAAATTCCAGTAAATTAGCTTCTACTTTCCTGAAAAATTCTGTTTTGTTATCATTCAGTGCATAAACTCCTACTATAATTAAATGTTCTTTACCTTTTGTTATTTTTACCCCTAGTAATCTACCCTCATCATCCTTTAAAGATTTTTTTGCGTCTAGTTTAGGGTTCACATAGATCACAATTCCCCTTTTCTTTTTTACATCTGAGGATATAAATTCTTGACCCAATCTCTTGTTTTCTAAAACCCTTCTGTGATTTCTAGTCACATGGGTCTCCTGCAAGCATATAATATCCCATTGTTCTTTCCTCAATACATGTTCTATTTTATTTCTCTTCCTCTTATCATTTAAACCGTTAACATTCCAAGATATAATTTTTAGATTCATTGATCTTTATTATCTACAATGGTTTCATTGAGTAAATAAAAAAAGAAAAGAAAAAGAAAACTCACAAATTTTAGGATTTTGATAATCTGTTTCTTCCAATCTCCCTCCCCTTAATACGCGCCTGTCTCTCTATGCTTCTTGTTGTGTCTGCGTTGTTTCCTCTCGCTCCAATGTTGGATCTCCAGTTAATTCTTTTTTGTACTTCCTCCAGAATTTTCCCAGCTCGTCTACTGATCTAAAAGTTTTTCTTCTGTCCTTATATGTGAAGGTGATGCCCTCAGGAAATTCCCACCGGAATCTAATTGAATTCTTCTTGAGTGCTTCTGTTACTGTCTTATAGTTCTGCCTTTTCAGAATTCTTTTTGGGATTTCCTTATCAATATTTTGATAGGCCTATCTTCTATTATTAACTTCACTTGTCCTTTTTGATGTAATATTTTGTCCTTTAAAAGCCTTGAGTTGAAAAAAAATTAAGCAATCTCCTGGCCCTTTATAAGTGTCCGATCTTTCTGATTTGATCCTGAAAATTTTATCAATATCCAATAGCATCTCTTCTACCTCTACTCCCAACCAGTTTGCAATCTCCTGTGATAGTTTCTCTTGAATTTGTTCATCATGAGTTTGTGGGACGCCTCGGAAGCGGAGGACCATCTCCTTCTGACGCACCTCCATCAATGATATATCATCTGGCAGCTCTTCATGGGCTCTCTTTAGGTCGTTTATTTCTTCCTTCGTTGAATCTTGTGATTTTTTAATGTCCTTATTTTCCATTTGCAATTTCTTTGTCATTTCCTCTTGTTTGGTAGATTTACTCTTAAGTTCTTGTACAGATTTATCCAGTTCTTTATTTTTAAGTGAGAGTGAAGGGAGTGGGCAGGGGGGTGCATTGACAGTTGGAAGGCAACGCCCGGAGAGCAGGAGGAGAAATGCATCTGGAGCAAATAAGATATGCAGGCTTGACTGATAAGCGAAAGGAGTGCACTGCCAAAATGCTCTGGCAACACCCAATGAGGCCATAAGGCAAAGGGGGGAATATGATATGATAAGTTACTGGTGGTGGGGTGGTTGGGAGGTGCTGCTAGGGTATAAAAACTGCTTGCTTACGTGTATTAGGCTCCCTCAGCCTTTGGAAATAATTCCGCTGGTGGTCTCTGCGCAGATCACAATAAACTTTTTCTCCGAAGGAACTGAATCCCTGGTGCTTCTTTGTCACCTCTGCGTTCTGGGTAAGCGGGCAAATGGATCCCAAGTAATTAAGGCTTCAAGAGGTCACTTATTTGTGTTGTTACGTCTATTATTAGCTTTGAGTTTTGTTGGATGTTGCCAGCTAGTATGTCCAGCTTATCATTCAGGCTCTTTTCCATCCCCGTTATAAGGTCTTTTATGTCAGCATTGGGGTCTGTTTCAGCTGTTGATTGTCTTCTCACTTGTAGACCTGACCCAGATGTCAGTGTAGTTTGGTATTTTTTAGAACCCATATTTGTCTTCTTCCTTTTGGTTCTGATCTAGATATCTTTATTTCAAACCAAGAATATATATATTCCTAAACTTTGAAAATGCTCTGTTTATAGTCTATAATTTGGTCCTTTTATCTGTTGGGATTGAAAATCAGTTAAGATTCCGGTGGTTTTACCCTATGTTGTTATCAGTTCATCTCAAATATTTATTTATTTTTTTAAAGTAAAAAAAAGGTCCAAGTTTTAATAAAAAAATAGTTAAATATTTTCTTTTACTTTAATTACTTTGGCAATTATCAGAGAAAAATTCCTTCGCAGTACTTAACATCCGTCTTAAGAACTTATTTTCTAGAAGCTGAACTTGGTATTTCAAATGTCCTTTCGTGTATAGCTAGTTTTCTTTATGGTTGTACTTCAAGCCTGTGTCTTAGCAGCATTTTTTAAATTATGGGAGTAATTTTATTTTCCACCACTAGGTGACGCGATTTTCCAATTTACTTGTGAGGTGGTCCTTCTTGTTTTGTTTCTCTAGCCTCTCTTTGTTGCAGTGACTGTTTCCGCCACTATTCTTCTTCCGGCTTTTTTCCCTTCTGAGGGCGATGACTCACTCTCTCCCCCCCCCCAGCGCCATTTTCGCCAGCTGCTTTCTTCCCTATTTCAGTCTTTTCCTCCTTTCTCTCCCTTTGTATATCTCTTCCTCTTCCCTTTCACTTCTTTATCTTAATCTTTATCTTCCCACCACTGCCTGGTCTTCAAATCTTCAGATAGTTGTTTATTTCCTTGACATCTGATGGGAGGGTGTTCCACAAGGGCAGGCGCCACCACCGAGAAGGCCCTCTGCCTGGTTCCCTGTAACCTCGCTTCTCGCCAGAAGGCCTTTGGCGCTGGTCCTCAGTGTCTGGGCTGAATGATGGGATTGGAGATGCTCCTTCAGGTATACTGGGTCAAGGCCATTTAGGGCTTTTAAGGTCAGCGCCAACATTTTGAATTGTGCTCAGAAACATACTGGGAGCCAACACAGGTCTTTCAAGACCAGTGTTCTGTGATCTTGGCGGCTGCTCCCAGTCACCAGTCTTTTTTGCAGCATCATTGTATACTGATGCCCTTTGTGCCAGATTTGATTCTAATCCATCCATCGCAGGTATAAATGCTTTGATTCTGAACTTGTTTCCTGGCTCAAGGTTCTCTAATGCTTCATCTTCATCCTCACCTATATGCCTCCTTATAGATCAGCAGTTCTCAACCTGTGGGTCCCCAGATGTTGTTGGACTACAACTCCCATCATCCCTGAGCTCTGGCCTTGCTAGGTAGGGGTGATGGCAGTTGTAGTTCAACAACATCTGGGGACCCACAGGTTGAGAAAGGCTGTTCTAGATCTTCTTCTGCTTTTCTTGTAATCAACCTCAGGCAATTTGTCCTTTGCCTGTTCTTTGAAATGATCAAAAAGTTCTCTGGAACCAAGTTACTCCATTTTATTCGAAATGTTTGTGGCTTGATTACTTGTTTCACCCTTCTCTGTGGTATCAATATACAGCCAATGCAATGCAGAAATTATTCCATTGTAACTGCCAAGTTCTGCACTTGTGGCCCTTGAATGAGTTTCCCATCTAGTCTTTGGCAAAAACTTTGGAACTTTTTTTTTTTTAAATTGTATTCAGATTTTATAACCAATTCTAGCATAATCAGAAATTCAAATTTTTCTGTGTATAAGACTGTATAGGTGTTCCCCTCCCCCCAAAAATATAGGTTTAAAATTGGGGCTTGTCTTATACACGGGTAGTGCTGAGGGGTGTTTTCTTAATTTGGAGTCCCTCCATGGGACGTCTTATACACAGAAGAATACGGTACATTTTACATTCCAATGAACACCCCCCCATGACTTCCCCCAACTTCCCTTTCTGAGTTATTGTTGTTAAATCGTTTAGTCGTGTCTGACTCTTTGTGACCCCATGGACCAGAGCGCGCCAGGCACTCCTATATTCCACTGCTTCCTGCAGTTTGGTCAAACTCATGTTCCTAGCTCTGAGAGCACCATCCAACCATCTCGTCCTCTGCATATAAGTTAAACAAGCAGGGAGACAATATACAGCCTTGTTGTACTCCTTTCCCAATTTTGAGCCAATCAGTTGTTCCATATCCAGTTCTAACTGTTGCTTCTTGTCCCACATAGAGATTTCTCAGGAGACAGATGAGGTGGTCAGGCACTCCCATTTCTTTAAGAACTTGCCATAGTTTGCTGTGGTCCACACAGTCAAAGGCTTTTGTGTAGTCAATGAAGCAGAAGTACAGTGGTGCCCCGCAAGAGGAACGCCTCGCCAGACGAAAAACCCGCTAGACGAAAGGGTTTTCCGTTTTGGAGGAGCTTGGCAAAACGAATTTCCCTATGGGCTTGCTTCGCAAGAAGAAGGCCCATAGGGAAATCTCCGGGGACCTCTTTTAAATGCTAGCGGTGGGGAGCAAAGCCTTTCCCCCCCCTCCGGCCTTCAGAAGAGGTCCAGGAAGGCCGGCGGGGGCCGAAAGGCTTTGCTCCCCACCGCCAGCATTTTAAAAGCAGTCCGGGATAGCAGGGAAGCGCTTCCCGCTATCCCGGATGGCTTTTGAAGGCAGGCGGGGGGGAGCAAAGACTTTTGCCCCCCGCCCGCCTTCAGAAGAGGTCCTTGCTGGCATATTGAGTATAGCACCTTAACAGTATCATCTTTTAAGGTTTTAAATAGTTACGCTGGAATGTCATCACTTCCACTGGCCTTGTTATTAGCAGTGCTTTCTAAGGCCCATTTGACTTCACTCTCCAGGATATCTGGCTCAAGGTCATCAGTCACACTATCTGGGGTGTATGGGACATCCATATCTTCCTGGCATAATTCCTCTGTGTATTCTTGCGACCTCTTCTTGATGTCTTCTGCTTCTGTTAGGTCCTTACCACTTAAGTTCTTTACTATGGTAATCTTTGCATAAAATCTTCCTTTAATATTTCCAATTTTCTTGAACAGATCTCTGGTTTTCTTTAAGAACTCCGAGACCTTGGTACAACCTTGATACAAATTTCAAAATATGTACACAAAACCAACAAAAAGGCTCACAGGTTTATAGTGGCACCAGCTTTCCTAGTCAAGAGCTCACTTTGTCAGACTGCAGCCCACAAAAGCTTAGACCATAATATATTTATGAGCCTTTAAGGACTGCAAAAGATGAATAAACAGAAGCATAGTTAATCTATGGACTTCTATCCTACTGGAAACAGTGACGGCCAGCAACTTGGATATCTTGGGGGGAAAGGATTAGGCTGGTGTCTGTGCTGTGCCCTTGCGGTCCTACTCAATAATGCTTCTTAATACTAGTTTCTGGAAAGCACAGGACTCTTGGGCTGAAATCTTGCTTGCTGGTTTCCCCCAGGCATCTGCTTGGCCACTGTGAGAACAGGATGCTAGACTAGGTGGGCCTTTTCCCAATCCAGCAGGCTCTGTTTAGGTTCTAGAATCATAGAGTTGGAAGAGACCACAAGGGCCATCGAGTCCAACCCCCTGCCAAGCAGGAAACACCATCAGAGTACTCCTGACATACGGTTCTAATATGTTGCAATATTTTTACACTTACATGTGGCATCAGAACATTTCAGTTTTACTTCTTACTCATAGGGGAGACTGCTATTGGAGCCTGAGATCTGTTCCTCACTTTAAAAGGAAAAAGGCAGATGTGTCTTAAAAACCAGTTCCACTGTAGATCTCTACTATAAAATGATGCTGCTCTCTTAAGTGTGAATGGAGTGATCATGGGTTTCTCTTGCCATTATCTCATCTGCATTTGGAACATGGAGAGGACAGTTGAGAATGGAGAGGGAGTGAAAATAAGAGAAGGTGCACATGGGAATTGATGTATGTCCAGTTCTTTCTTCTCTTTCTTAAAAGTCTAACAGGATTCTCTCCCTCCCCCCAACTCCCAAACAGGTCAGGTCAGGAAGACGATGGTCAGGATTCTACGGAGCCATCTGTGAATTCACTGGGAAGAACAAAGAAACAGTTTAAATGCAGGGAATGTGGAATGTGCTTTAGTCACTGTGGAAAAATGAGGATACACCAACAAACTCACACAGGGGAGAAACCATTTGAATGTATGGAGTGTGGATGGAGCTTCAGTCACAGTGGAGCCCTCAGAACACATCAGCGAACTCACACTGGGGAGAAACCGTTTAAATGTATTGAATGTGGAAAGAGCTTCAGTCTGAACGGAACACTTAGAATACACCAACGAACTCACACTGGGGAGAAGCCATTTAAATGTATTGAATGTGGAAAGAGCTTCAGTCAGAATGGAGCACTTAGGAGACATCAACAAATTCACATGGAGGAGAAACCATTTAAATGTATGGAATGCGGAGAGGGGTTCAGTCACAGTGGAGCACTTACGATGCATCAACGAACTCACACTGGGAAGAAACCATTTACATGTATTGAATGTGGAAAGAGCTTCAGTCGTAGTGCAGACCTTAGAACACATCAACGAACTCACACTGGGGAGAAACCATTTAAATGTATTGAATGTGGAAAGTGCTTCAGTCAGAATGGAGCACTTAGGAGACATCAACAAACTCACATGGGGGAGGAACCATTTAAATGCATTTTATGTGGAATGAGCTTCAGTCGTTGTGGAGCCCTTAGAAGACATCAACGAACTCACATGGGGGAGGAACCATTTAAATGCATTGAATGTGGAAAGAGCTTCAGTCAAAGTGGAAACCTTAGAAGACATCAACGAACTCACACGGGGGAGAAACCATTTAAATGCATTGAATGTGGAAAGAGCTGCAGTCGTGGTGAAGACCTTAGAATACATCAACGAACTCACACGGGGGAGAAACCATTTAAATGCTTTGAATGTGGAAAGAGCTTCAGTCAAAGTGGAAACCTTAGAATACATCAACGAACTCACACGGGGGAGAAACCATTTAAATGCATTGAATGTGGAAAGAACTTGAGTCGTAGTGGAAACCTTAGAATACATCAACAAACTCATACAGGGTAGAAACCATTTAAATGTATTGAGTGTGGAAAGAGCTTCAGACTGTGTGGAGACCTTAATATTCACGAGCGAATTCACCCAGGTGAAAAGCCATATCAATGTATGCAATGTTCCACTCAAGTTTCACTCTTTACCTCACATCAAGAATCTCATAAAGGTGGAAATCAATTTTAAATGCATGGAATCCGAGTGATGTTTTGGTGTTTGTATTTAAACTTGTATACACATATATATGTATTAAAGTAATGAAGGTCAGATAGACTAAATGTAGAAAAGAAGTTGCAAGTTGTTGCTAGATAAACGGGGAGAGTGTGAATCTGGAATGCTCAAGGTGTGTGATGAATCTGTTGAGTTTTGACCTCTGCCCTTCACTGCCAAAATGATGGGCTGCCCTTGTCTTGTGGATCAGCATCTGTCGGCTTCAGGGAAATAAATAAAAGCATTATCAGCATTTAAAAAGAAATGCTAGTGGATTTTTCAAGGCATTGAGTTACAAATTAAGGCAAAGATCAACCATTTCTTCTGCAAGCTGTTCCCCATCCAGTATTTCCCAGCTTCAGCCTTCTGAACTGTTCCTGTGGAAACCACTGGTCCAAATCTATACAGTCCTCCTGCTCCTGGGGAGATTCAGGGGGAGGCTCCCACGAATGCGCCTCAGTGCAGCTCTCCTCAGCTGGGTCCCTGGTTAGGTTTTGGTTTAGGGGAGCAAGCATGGGCCTGGCCCTTGGGTGGGGGTGAGGGGAGAAGGGAAAACAAGTAGATGGGATGCTTCTTTTTCCTTGCAAGGCTAGTTCCTGTTTCTCCCAAGTATGCGCCTGTAATCAGCGAGTGTGCATTTAGCAGGAGTGTATCCCTTTGTTTTGGAGTGCAAGATGATTCAGATGGCGTTAGAGCGTAGCAGGTGTATCGCATATGTTAAGTTGATTGCAACCTTTTTTAAAATTAATATTCTTTATTGATTAAAAAATTTGCATGTCTATACAAACGCATCCATTCTTAAGGAAATTAGCCCTGAGTGCTCATTGGAAGGACAGATCGTGAAGCTGAGGCTCCAATACTTTGGCCACCTCATGAGAAGAGAAGACTCCCTGGAAAAGACCCTGATGTTGGGAAAGATGGAGGGCACAAGGAGAAGGGGACGATAGGACGAGATGGTTGGACAGTGTTCTCAAAGCTACCAGCATGAGTTTGACCAAACTGCAGGAGGCAGTGGAATACAGGAGTGCCTGGCGTGCTCTGGTCCATGGGGTCACGAAGAGTCAGACACAACTAAACGACTAAACAACAACATACAAACATTATGTACAATCTCTTAACAGGTAGAAAAAACAAAATGATAGAAAATAGAAAATTTATAAGAAACCAAGAAATAATAGTAAGAAAAAAAGACAAAGTTATTTACATAGTAAAAGTACTCTTTGACACAATCATTCCCATCCTTCTCATTATACTGTTTCATATAACATTCTTTTTTACACAGGCTTACACTATATAATACCATTTCTTTCTGCTTAGTATACATTCCTTTGATCTTTTTCTTTACAAATATCACTCAATTTCTGCTCATATGGAGTTATTTGTACAATAAAGTTTTACATAATTCTGAAATATCATCCATTCTCTAGTTTTTTTTGTTTCAATATTTTTCTAACTGATGTCATCAGTTTTGCTAATTGTAGATATCATAACATGAGTATCTGCCAATCTGTAATCTCTGTTAGCGTTTCATTTTTCCAGCACCTTGCTAAAAGGGTTCTAGCTGCTGTTATACCATAAATAAACAATGATCTTATAACTTTTTAAATTTCTGATGGTAATATACCAAGTAGGAAAATCTTTTTTTTTTTTAAAGTAATTTTAAATAGTTTCTTAAACTCGTTATAAATATCATTCCAGTATTTGCCATTGGCTACACAGGTCCACCACATATGATAGTATGACCCCTCCTCTTTTTTACATCTCCCACAGGTTGATGTTTTCCCTTTCTACATTTTAGCAAGCCTTTTGGGGGTAAGATGCCATCTATATACCACTCCCTGCAAGGCCTTTCCCACCTGGCCTAGGGGGCGGGGCCCAGACTCACCCAGCCCTACTATGTGAAATATGTATTCTGTAGTTGACTTTTGTAATGTGTTGTTTTGAAATCTTTAAGATAATAGTTTAGTTTTCTGTTACGTTGCTTTGACCGTATACTCTATATTTCACATTTTTCACATTGTTTTATTTACCGTTTTTTCGCTCTATAACACCCACCCAACATAACACGGACATAGATTTTAGAGGAGGAAAACAAGGAAAAAATATTCTAAACGAAACAGTGGATGTATGATTTTTGTGGTTCATTCTGTGGCCACAGACGTGATCTGATGGTGAGTTTGGGGTAGCCCAATGCAAAAACCCTGAGGATCCATGTGGAGCTGTGCTTTGTAACCACGTTTTAAGTGGGGAGGGAAGGAAAGCACTCACGGGACAAGGAGCACGCGTGGAGTGTGTGGAGAAGGATGCTGCTAATCATGCAGAAGAGGGGTTTGAGGGGAGAAGGCTCCTCTCCTCTCCCTCTTTGCTCCTTTAAAGCAAGCAGGCTCTGCTTTTCTTCCTCCTCCCCGGCTCACCCCCCCGGCTTAGCGAGCTGAAAATCTTTCCTGCTATTTAGCGAGCTGAGTGTTGAGGAGAGAGGGACAGAGAGCCTGCTTGCTTTAAAGGAGCCAACCGGACACTCGTGTAAGCGGCTCCTCACCTCTCCCGCTTTGCTCCTTTAAAGAAACAGGCTCTCTGTCCCTCTCTCCTCCCCTCTCAGCGGCTCTTCTCCCGCTTTGCTGTTTCAAAGCGAGCCACGGAGGAGGGAAGCATTTGCTCCGTAACACGCACAGACATTTCCCCTTACTTTCTAGGAGGGAAAAAATGTTTGTTATGGAGCGAAAACTACGGTATGTTTTATTGATTTAGTATGCTTAAAGGTTTTTCTTAAAATTATAAAGTGGTATAGAAATTAAATAAAAGAAGTATAGAGCAGGGATATCCAACATGGGGTTGCTCAGATGTTGGGCAACAACTCCCATAAGCCTCAGCACACATGGTCAAGGTTAATGAGAGGTGTAGTTCAAAAGCTCAAGGGTGGAAAATCTCACCCGTATACAATCCTGTATACAATCCCGTAAATAGCCAATTCAATTTCCTAGCTGCCAGCCTTTATGTGGCCAAAATGGAACCCTTCTTCCAAGGAAGAGAGGGAGGTACCAGTAACCTTGAGGCAGCTCCATTGGTTACGTATGTCCAATAAATTTTTAGGTGGGGGGGAAAGATAGCCAAAGCCACGCAATGAGAACTGCACATGGTCCGTGGATAGAGAAAACTGGCTGTGGGGGTGGGGCGCTGGTGGACAGCAGGAATGGAAAACTGGAGAGGGATGGATAGCAGTGGAGTGTGCTGGAAAAGGGAAATGTTTTGGATCAGAAGCACTCAGTGCCTCAGCATTTTCATCCATGTCTTTACTGGACAGGCTGCTCTGGTGCACTGGAGACAGAGAGAGTACCTTGCCTTCAACTTCTTCTCAATGGCAGCATTCACCTCCCATCATCCACAGCCATAGATGACGATTGCTGAGCCTGATGGGGGTTGTAATTCAGCAACATCTGGAGGGCCAGAGGTTCCCACACTTACCTGCAGGCTCCGGCCTAAGACCGAATTCATCAGAGTTGGGTCCTTGTTGACTAAGAGCGCCGGGGATGATGGGAGTTGTAGTCCAACAACATCTAGGGACCCAAGATTGAATGACGTCGGCTTGTAGGATATATTGTTGCCTAGGCTAAGCAGTCCTGGGTCTTGGGAGGAGGCCACACGTATACCACCTTGAGTTTCATGGTGGAAGAAAGGAAGGATATGGCAGCAGAAAAGTAGAATGTTTCTTAAATAAATCAAGGCCCATGGTTGCTTTTTGCTGAGCCCTGCTATATAGGCCTGCAGGACTCCATCTCATGTTGGATTTTGGGCAGGGGGAAGTGTGTTGCCAGGATACTTTTTTCATCCTGCTTGCATTCTTTGTGTATAAAGAATGTAAATAATTTTAACTGATTTTAATAGCGTTCTGATACTGCTTTTAACTGCCGAGGGTGGGGCCTTATAGTGAAGGGTGGCAACAAAATAATAATCTGAATACAGTGCTCTGCATTGGGATGCAAAAGGGGCAAGCTAGGATGAGTTTCGTTTGCCTAACTGGGCTCCCGAAATTGTTTCCTATGGTAATGACACACGGCATGAGCCTCACAGAAGTGAGTGAAAAGCAAAATGAAAGCTATTCAATTAGCTAACCTTGACCGTGGCAGAAATGCATTTTCCCACCTTCCCTTGAAACAGCCTTGCCCTACAGTGCTGTGTCACAAGCTGTCCATGGCAACGATCCCAGATTTCTGAAGGCAGGCAGTGGGGACGAGTGCTGTGTTGCCCTGTGAGGAACACAAAACGGCACTGGAGGCTGCCATTGTGGGCTCCATTTGTTCACTGTCACCTCCTGATTGCTTGCCTTCTCCACATCCACACCACATTTAAATCACTCTAGTACCACTTCAGTCAGTCATGGATTCCCCCAAAGCATTCTGGGAGCTGTAGTGAGTCTGGCTGGCTGCTGCTGTTGCTGCTGCTGCTTGTCACTGTTCACTGTTTCTGTGTGTCTGTGAGGAGAATACAGGACACTGCAAAAGACACAGGGTGCCAGAAGCCAGGCAGAGAGTGATCCCTCCCTATACATGTAAATAGAGAGACTTCTGTTCAGGAGATTTCTGTATAAAGAACTTTTTATATAGGGGAAAATGGGGACTAAGTGAGGTTGGAGTGGAACCATGTTTGTTTAAATATGACAATGGAAAATATGCTCTCCATTTAAATTGTTATTAAAATAATTCATTCAGTTACCCAGAAGAGTCATTAGGCTTTTTTTGCTGTAATCTACTTCATACATTTTAAGAAGTGGGTCATGAAACCCTTGATCACGCTCCTTAAAATACCAAATGGGATTCCTAAATAAATATGAATGGGCCGGGGCTGCACAAAAATTGTTATTTTGTACTGCAGCCCACATTTCAGAATAACAGATAGGCACCATACTGAGATTTCTGTAACTGCTCCAGAGAGACTTGTTTTTTTAAAATGTTTTTATTAAATTATTTGGTACACCCAGAGTCTCTGTTTTCAAGTCACAGAATCCTTCAAACAAGTCAGTCCTATTCAGAGTGAGACAGTACTGTTCTAGGCAATATGGAGTTGGGGGGGGGGGAGAAAAGTGGGAAGAGAGAAGGAAGGAAAGCGGGAAAGAAATAAACATTTCATTCATTTCTATAGTATGTGAGCTTTTGTGTCAACGTCAGGTAAACAAGTATTTTATTTTTATTGGCAGTGGGAGAGACCAGAGGGCTCAGGAAGGTGGTTGGTTGCAGGATATTCGTAAAAGCAATGCCCAGTTTCTGTGGTGTTTGAGAGTGACCCCCAATGGCTGTTCACACATGCGAGGGAGCCATTGCCTGCTGCAGTCAGCATGTGGCGACCGTGTGTGTGAAGGGACAGAATACCCAAATCCTGTCTGTGAAATCACCCCAGGCTTCAATAATCAACCAGGCCTCAAAACTGTCCAAAACTCCTTTTGTCTTCTAAAAATCCAAAACAGCTTTTCTCTGCTCTTCTCTGCTTTTCTCACAAGATGCTGTGGCAAAAGGCAAAAATGTTACTTTTAAAGGCTAATGAATAGGCTCTGTCATTGCCAAGAATACTCAAGCCTGAGAAACCTTATCTCATTTGGTTGCAACATCTTGGACATGCTGAACCACCAGGGCTCCTTGACCCACCCCCTCGGCTTCTCATTCCCCCTTTCCTGGGAAGAGTCCAGTAGTCCCAAGACAGCTTTCTGTTCATGCTCAGAGGAACTCATGGGGCAGGACTCCTGGAAAAGGAGGAGAAAGGAGGAGAGAACTGGAAAGGGGTATATATGCTTGTGCACAGGACTGTCAACTTCGTGCATGCTTTTTGTGACTTATCACACTTGCTCCTTCTACCAGGTCATGAATGGTAGAAATAAAAAGCCTTTCTCTGAAACTATTCCTTGAGTGTCTGTTGACTCCCACTTCCCTTTCCCAGGCGCAATATTTTTCCCACCCGAGGGCAAAGCCTCATAAGGCTACATGTGTGTCTAAAATCCCAGGAGGCAGTGACCCAAATCTGGACCAAATCTAGATCTCTAGCTAGCGATTGACTTGTGGGAATGTTAGAAAGGCAGGAGAGGATATATTTGATGATATCCATACTAACTTGCGTTAACAAGTTCTTTATCTTAGCATAATTCAAACATTCTCCTTTTCAAATTTGCACAGCGGTACGCTTGTTGCAGGCTCATCTGAGCCTCACTAAGATTCCTGATAAGATCCCTTGTTATCCCTCTTTAAAAGTGTAGACACAACAATCTTATTAAAATCAATATACAGGTAGTTTATTCATTTTCATTCAGTTCACAATTAGATTCCTGAAGGCAGGCTTAAGTTACAAAAGTATATCTATATCTATACATAAACTATAATTGTAGCACCCTGCTTGTGGTTAACGCTTAGCTGGAATGAAATATTCAACGCAGCAATAGAGAAATTAAAATAATAATTTATTTGTCAGACAAATAAATGAGAGGCTCAGTGGTATATGGTTACCAAGCTCTGGCCTGCCTCCTGCCATTATGGCCAGCACTTATATTCCCTTAATCCAGCCCCCTTTGCTCCTTCTGTGGCTGCCTCTGTCCAATCAGCCTGATTGGATTTCCTATTGGCTGTTTGGTAGAACCAATCACAAAAGATACACCCCCAAAAGATACACCCAGTTCCTTGCCCTTATAAGGGAGACAAAGAGCTATATATATGACATATAAGTAATAATATATCTTACATGGAATCTTAATTACCAGCTTCACCTCTTGCCCTCTTTGCTCTATTGCCTTCTAAAACAAATGGTTAATCTTAAATTTTTATCTTAAACATATGTCAAGGATATTGAGTTCACATCAACATTGAAAGATCTCCTTCATTTGAGAATTTCTAAACAAAATGCCTGACAGCCATTTGTCATGAGTGCTTGCTGGCGTCTTTCTGTCTTGCAGGGGAGCTGGACTCGTTTTGCCCCTCTGGTCTCACAGCAATATGACTCTATGAAATAAGAATTTAGCATTTCTTTCTTTCTAGATCCTTTGCATAATTACATTTAAGCCAGCATATTTCATACATAACATATATAGCTTTTTAGAAGGATAAATCTCCTCAAAGTAAAAGGAAGGAACAGTTTACAGCCTCAAAATAAAAAGTGAAGGAAAAAGTCTCTTCCTTTGCTCTTGACCTTCTGTCCTGTGGCTCAAATTTAACGGTTTTATTTTACTATTTACCAACTCTTAATTATGTTGGGTCTATGTAACCTTACTCTTGACCTGTAATTCCCTGTTTACGACTTTAAGAATTGTCTTCTGCTATAAATCAAAGGGGCCCCTTGTCTAGGAGGAATTGCCAAGGAGGAATTGTCAAGGCCTTTTCTCTGCCTGGCATGAAACATTGGTGAATTTAGGAATCGATCAAAATATAAGCCAATATAAGCCTTGATTAAAAATACAGTCTATATTCAGATGCCACATTCCCCCCTTTCAAGCTCAAGGACCTTGCCTACCAAGCGTCCTTGATAGCTTGATTTTCATCATATTCCTGAGGTAAGGCTCTGTATAGGGCCATGATATGAGGTAAAGTTTCATTTGAAACCATCTTGTTAATTGTACTTCTAAAACATGAAATGATACATGGCATCATACATAAAACCATTACCACTACTGTCAAGAAAAACAAGCAAGACAATAATATCCCTTTGAGTCCTGTGACATTGCCTCACCATTATCAAAAATGTTAAAGCAACAGGCATTCCCTGTCAAGTTCAAGACTCCACATAGGCCTCCCTGCCTGGCAAGTACATAATCCATTCCCATTTTCAGCTGCAAAATGGCGGCTCTACTTTCATCCAACTGTTGTGCAATAAGTCTCAAACTCTGGGCCGTTGCATTGGTTACAAGTTCCACTACTGCTTGCAATCGAGTTATTCTGTTTAGATTATAAATAGGATCCCGTGCCCCTTGTATGAGCTCACCAGGATTCCAGGAGGCAGGATCATAATAGGCTATAATGCGCTCTGGCGGCCAATCATCAGTACCGCTCCAACTTTGGGTACTTCCTCCTGCTATATGAGAAATATCAGCATTCCTTCGTGTACGCTTGGTTGAACTAGTGGGCATAATCCACATTGGTGGTAATACCCATCCCAGGAAACAAGTCCCACTCCATTTGGAAGGGAGCTTTTTGTATGCCCATTCTCCACATATCCACCACAACCATCGGGTCTGAGGTTTTTGGTACGTGGAGTACAGAAGGCGAAATACCAAAAGAGGTAGAGAGTTCACAGTGCAGTATGTTAGATTGCCTTTTTCTGTCACAGTTATGTTCCACACCACTTTCCATGCGTGAATAAATGAAGGTGCACAGGGCAAGGTATTCCGAGTTCGATAGGTAGTACCGTGTGCCCAGGTATGACTATTCTTAATATAATCCCAAGTATAGTGACAATGAGAAGAGCCTATCATGGGAGAATCAGCTGCATCTGATGATTTATGTACACAGAATTCCCCTTGTACAGGTATAACTCGTAATGGTTTAGTTGAGTTCCATCCGGGGAAATTCTGTATTTCTGTTTGGTGTGGCATTTCGCTTACCATACCAATGGCATCTAATGGTATCGGTAATAAGGGCATACCTCCCTCTGAATCATCTGGCCCAAGAGAGCAAACAAGGCAATTGGTCCTATTTGCAACATTGGCTACCATTTCAGCTAAACCTACCCACATATTGTGGTCATGGCTGAATCCATATTTAGCCAATTTGGTCAGATTCAAGGACCCTTCCCCTTCCCAAGGGATCAGGATTAATAATAAAATCATGTTGATGTCTAGTATATGCATTCCTTCCACAAAAGATTACCTTATTGTGATAGCAAATAATTATTAGCCCCAATATAATTCCCCCAGTGACAGAAATGGGGAACCACCAAGACCAAAACATATATCCCGAGGATCCCCAATGAGTAATATCACTTATAATTGTTCCACAAGGGGGCAGTCAATCAATTGTATAAGAGAATCTTCCCGTTCACAGTCGCTGGTTCAGACGCTCCTCAAGCTTCAGGCGTGCGCAGGTCAGCCAGCTTCCAGGTTGTGGCTGCAGCAGGCCGGTCGTCAAATGTTGCCCGTGACCTAGTCCGTTCCCGGTAGGGCTAGATACAGGGGTTTTTGGAGAGAGTCAGTTTTAAAGGATTAGAGGGGTCACCTTTGCACATCCAACTGCCTTTGGACTTCTTCAAACGAGAGTGATGAATCCAGGGGGTCACCTCAGGTACCTTCACCGCTGTTGGAGTAGAGAGCAAGACGGTGTAAGGTCCACGCCACTTTGGTGCAAGTGGATCACGTTTCCACTCTTTCACCCATACGCTATGCCAGCCTGGAGCTGATGAATCGGCTTGGCAATGCTGCACGGCGTGTGCTTGAGGGCCCACCTGTTAAGATAAAAAAAAAACAAACAAACACGGGAGAGAGACAAAAACACGGGAGAGATTGCACTTGTCCCTGTGTCACATGGTCTCCTATTTGTTTGAGGTCAGTTGGAATATCCTGAACAAAGGAGGGCGGCCTCCCATACAGGAGCTCAAAAGGTGACAACTTAAGTCTTTTTGTGGGTGCGCACCGAACACGAAACAGTGTTATGGGTAACACATCTACCCTCCTGAGACTTTAGACCACGGGTGTCAAGCACAAGGCCCGTGTAGCCAGCAATTCCTGGTGTCTGTTAGGGCCGCCCCCGCTTCCCCCGCAAGCCCTTTTATCAATGACAAAGGCAGGAACGCTCCTTCCGCGCCTGTCCGGCTCTGCAAAAGGCAACCCTTTCACACGCTTGATTTGCAACCCAACCCAGCCGCGCGGTGCCCTTTCGGGTTTCTCCCTCTCCTCCCAGAAAGGCAGGCTGGATGCGGGGCGGTCCCTGCACCTTTAAAGTCCTGCACATTTTCTGCAGTGCGTACAAACACCGAGGTCTAGCTGCAAAGTTAGCAAGCCTAGGCCCTTGTTAAGGTGGGCTTGAGGAGGGTTGGCTCGGAAAGCCGCTCGGGTCGCTCTGTGCGTGCCCCCCTCCAAGCAACCCACGTGCAACGGGTGCTGGCTGAGCAAGGTCGCTGCTGCAAAAAAAATAAATAAAGAGAGCACGAAAACATAACCCGCGCACCAGGGGAAGCTTGGCCGGAGGAAGCCGAGCAGCGTCGGCGTCGGCGCCTTGCTCTGCTGGAGAGATGGCAGCCGAAGTTGTGTCACCTGCTGCTGCTGCTGGCCCGTGCCACCTTAAGGGCCGGTTGTTGGTGCTGTGGAGTGGGAGGTTGTCAGCAAGCACATGGGGATATTAAAGCAGCCTGTGCTTTTCCTTTGCAGGCTTGGCACAGCCCGGCCTGGTCCCTGGGGTGCAGGGCCGTAAGAGATGGAGGCAGGCTGGGCCCTCTCCCTCCTGGGTGAAGCACCTGCCGGAAGCCTCGTGGCGATAATCCCCCCCCCCCGGGGCACACGCAACAGACACTGGGGCCAACGGAGCGTGGTGGGTTAGGGTGGCAAATGCCTCTCTGAGCTCCGCAGAAAAGCTGAACTTGCACCAGAGCCGCCTCTGACCCACATAATGGGCTATTGCCAGCTTGTATTTTAGGGAGCTGGTTTCTTGTTTTCAGCCTTGCAGCAGCAGTACCCGACTGCACACACTTAATGTGATCTCACAACAATCCTAGGAGGTAGGCCATGGTTATTCCCATTGTAGAAGAGAGGAGAAACGGAGTGATATAATGCCAGCAGTAGTATAAATATATCCCCATACATGCACCATACAAATAAAGAGTGGACACATAGTCCTACAGATACAACCGGCCCTTTGAGGGTGACCAAACTGTTGATGCGGCCCCCGATGAATTTGAGTTTGACACCCCTGCTTTAGACATATTAGTGGGCTTCTGGCATGCCCTGCAGATGCCTTGCACAAGCGTCTGGCGGTAGGTGGTAAGTCTGGCCAGGTGAATTGCATTGTTTGGATCCCAATTAGGATCTTCCAAGGAAAGTTATCTTGGAGATGACGGTCAGTATTAAAAATATTTCCCACTCTGGCCTGCTCACGCAAATATATCTGTGCCTTTTCAATTATGTCTCTCCTTTCCTCAGTGGTGAAAAGAGTATTCAGGAGCTGGCGACAATCTGTCCAAGTAGGACTATGAGTATTTACTATTGAGGTCACCAAGTCCATCATAGCCTGAGGTTTTTCGAAGTTCAAGGTGGCCGTGGTCCAGGTTGCCCTTTAACCAGCACAGGCTCCTCAAGTGCATCAAATACTCTTCTGAGAGGGGCTACTACGTAACCTTTGTCTTCACTCTGCTCTAGGGGCCTCAAATCATAAGGGATGGTATTTGTCCCAAGGCGTTCTTTTAGCAGCTTTATACGCCTGGCTGTATTGCTTGCTGATCGATTAAGGTCTCCCTGTAACTTCTGTAATAATTCTCTTATCCATGGAGGATTTTTATTTAATGTGCTCAGCCAGGAGTCTATATATGAAAATTGTTCTGGGCACCCTCCAGTTTCTTTGGCGATATCAGTCCAAAGTTTGTTTACTAAATTTATATCAAAGGTTCCCTGAGATGGCCATCCAGTATTGTGTTTCGGCCATTCTAGTTCACATAACGTTCTCAAGCGCTCTGGCGTCATTTTGACTCCATATGCCCCCGAGAAGGCTTTCTTAAAATTATTCAACATACATTCAAGAGGTGTATTTCCCCCCTTTGAACCCCCAACTCCCATTGTATGGCCCTGTGAAGTATCCTCTCAGTCACTCACACACACACCTTACTGGGAAACGAAGTAGTACTCACTCCACACTTAGGTCAGCTACACATTGTACTTTCTCACACATGCAATGCGCTAGATACTTCAACCACACTCTACCTCCCAATCTTCCCTTTTTCCTACACCAGATCACCATCTGATGTACCCAACCACCTAGCGTACTCAGTTCCCCTTTACTGAGACGCAGAAGTTTGATCAAGACTTCTCTTCCTCCCAATTAATTGGAGGGCCAAAAATCCCTTTTTGCACTTACCCTTGGTTGGTTCCCTGTTTCCCCCGGTCCGTCGCCGCCAATGAGCAGGGTACCAAACAGACGAGACTTCTGCGTTCCCCCTGGAAAAAGTTACCAGTGCGCGCTGGGAAGCAGTTTAAAGATCCTCTCTCTTGTACCCTGTCCAATAGGGCGAAGGGGCTGCGTTCCAGCAGACCACTTATCCGAGTCACGGCACCATAAAATGTAGCACCCTGCTTGTGGTTAACGCTTAGCTGGAATGAAATATTCAACGCAGCAATAGAGAAATTAAAATAATAATTTATTTGTCAGACAAATAAATGAGAGGCTCAGTGGTATATGGTTACCAAGCTCTGGCCTGCCTCCTGCCATTATGGCCAGCACTTATATTCCCTTAATCCAGCCCCCTTTGCTCCTTCTGTGGCTGCCTCTGTCCAATCAGCCTGATTGGATTTCCTATTGGCTGTTTGGTAGAACCAATCACAAAAGATACACCCCCAAAAGATACACCCAGTTCCTTGCCCTTATAAGGGAGACAAAGAGCTATATATATGACATATAAGTAATAATATATCTTACATGGAATCTTAATTACCAGCTTCACCTCTTGCCCTCTTTGCTCTATTGCCTTCTAAAACAAATGGTTAATCTTAAATTTTTATCTTAAACATATGTCAAGGATATTGAGTTCACATCAACATTGAAAGATCTCCTTCATTTGAGAATTTCTAAACAAAATGCCTGACAGCCATTTGTCATGAGTGCTTGCTGGCGTCTTTCTGTCTTGCAGGGGAGCTGGACTCGTTTTGCCCCTCTGGTCTCACAGCAATATGACTCTATGAAATAAGAATTTAGCATTTCTTTCTTTCTAGATCCTTTGCATAATTACATTTAAGCCAGCATATTTCATACATAACATATATAGCTTTTTAGAAGGATAAATCTCCTCAAAGTAAAAGGAAGGAACAGTTTACAGCCTCAAAATAAAAAGTGAAGGAAAAAGTCTCTTCCTTTGCTCTTGACCTTCTGTCCTGTGGCTCAAATTTAACGGTTTTATTTTACTATTTACCAACTCTTAATTATGTTGGGTCTATGTAACCTTACTCTTGACCTGTAATTCCCTGTTTACGACTTTAAGAATTGTCTTCTGCTATAAATCAAAGGGGCCCCTTGTCTAGGAGGAATTGCCAAGGAGGAATTGTCAAGGCCTTTTCTCTGCCTGGCATGAAACATTGGTGAATTTAGGAATCGATCAAAATATAAGCCAATATAAGCCTTGATTAAAAATACAGTCTATATTCAGATGCCACATAATCCAAGGGAGTTAGTCCCAAGTGATTGCGACTTAGCAGTCACTTCTAACACATAGAAAAAAACAAAATGGAGAAGAAAGAATGAAGCACACCCAGAATAGGCCACACCTATTTCAAGTCACATGTAGAGGAAGCGCTTGTCCCAGCTCAGGAGGAAACAGGAAGTTTTCTCCTGGGTTGTACAAAGCATCCCCTAGCATGTCCACTCTAGGAATGTTGTATCTGACTGCTACGAATTTCATGTCCCACAGACCCAAGCTCCTCCTGCCCACTGACCAGAAAAGTCATGCCCCCCACAAAAAAAGCCCACCCTGAGATTCCTTCTTCTTTCGCTCTCCAATTTTATAAAGGCAAACTCCTATTATGCAAGAAATTGCTTTAAAAAATTGTAGTGGCTCCCTCATTGTGAATAAGGGAGGTTCATAGACCACAGAATCATAGAGTTGGAAGGGACCAAGAGGGTCATCTAGCCGAAAACCCTATAATGCAGGAATCTTTTTGACAAGGTGGGGCTCGAACCCACAACCCCAAGAGTCTCATGCTCTACCAACTGAGCTATCCCAGGACTTGGATCAAATTCAGCCGATAGGATTGCAAGGAATCGGGAGCAAAGCTTTTGTATGAATATATTACCTCGTTATTCTGATGCTTCCAAATGCACTGGTACAAATAATTTTTCAGATTGAAAAAGTGGTATAATTACTACTGTTATTATTATTCTCCAGGCAATTTGTATGACTTCCAGCAAAATATAAAAACATAATAAGACATCAGACATTAAAAACTTCCTGATTCTGCTTCTTTGACAGAAGCCGACAGAGAACCAGGCAGAGGGAACCAGGCAGAGGGCCTTCTTGGTAGTGGCACCCACTCTGGAACGCTCTTCCGTCAGATATCAAGGAAATAAGCATCTATCTGACTTTTATAAGACATCTGAAGGCAGCCCTGTATGGAGAAGCTTTTAATGTTTGATGTTTCATTGGTTTTTAAAAAATATTCTGTTGGGAGCTGCCCTAGTAGCTGTGGAAACCCAGCCAGATGAACGGGTATAAATAATGTGGTTGTAATATTAATATTATTATGCTTAATTGATAGCAGTTCCCAGAAGGGGAGAGATGCTCTTGGGCTCCCATCCTCCTTGCAGGCTTGGCCACCATGAGGAGACAGTGCTGAGATTCCTGCATTGCAGGGGGTTGGACTAGATGACTCTCAGGGTCCCCTTCCATCTCTACGATTCTATGATTCTAACAGGGTGAGGGACTAGATGGGCTTGATCAAACTACAGGGCTCTTCGTGTGATCTGTGTGTGCATGTAGACGAACGTTTTTCTGTTTGTATGTGTGTGTGTGTGTGTGTGTGTGTGAGAGAGAGAGAGAGAGAGAGAGAGAGAGAGAGAACCTTCAGGAAGAGGCCCCTGTCTCTTCTTTGCAAAGAGGCTGAATCAGCAGCAACCCCCCCCCCACCCGTGTGTGCTTCTGTGTGTGCATGCAGAGGAACGTATCTCTCTCTCTCTCTCTCTCTCTCTCTCTCTCTCTCTCTCTCTCTCTCTCTGTGTGTGTGTGTGTGTGTGTGTGTGTGTGAGAGAGAGAGAGAGAGAGAGAGAGAGAGAGAGAGAGAGAAAACCTTCAGGAAGAGGCCCCATCTCTTATTTGCATCCAGGATGAAGGAGCTGCAATACCCCCACACTTGACCCACCGCTTCCCTGCCTGCTCTCTCTCCACCCCAACCCCAACTATGGGTATTGCATTGCGCACACCCCACCAAAGCTTGCTGCACCCGGAAGCGCTTTGCAGTCACCGCATTCCTTGCAGGACGAGGGCAGAGGACAGAGGGGGCGGGTCAGTTGTTCCGCTTAAGCCGAGCCCCCTTTCCTACGTCAGTATGGAGCAGCCCCACTCTCTCTTTCTCTGTCTCTCTCTAGCAGCTTGCACTTTCTGGCTTTAACCCTTAAAGCAAGTAGCATATGTTCCTTCAACTGGAAGCCCAGGTTCCCTCCCTTCTCTCCCCATTGGCTGGGTCCTGCAAGGCTTTCCCCTTACAAGTATCCCCCGGAGATATCCTGCCTCCCAGGAGGGGGCTCCCATTCCCGCCCGCGCTGCCCAGGGTCGCTCCTGCTGCTGCCAGTATTTCGGGTGAGTGCAAAGCCAGCGGCGGGGAAGGAGGGAAGGGGCTTGGCAAGGGGTGGGGGTCCAGGATGAGAAGCCCCGGGACGGGGAGAAGAAGAGACGGGAGGACGGGGAGCTGGTATTTTTAATGGGGCCTTGAAGTGGGGGGGAGGGAGTGTTCCGTTGTGGAAAGAGAGAAGCTTCTTCCTGCCCGGATTTTTATATAAGTATCAATATTAACATAATAGTCCACATTCTTCATTGAGAAAGCAGACCTTTGTACCCGGTTACACTTAGTGAGTGTAAAAGACAGTATTTCTAGTAATATGTCGCAATTTTAAATAATAGCAATACTATACACACCTGTACATAAAAGTTATTTTACAGGACTAATTGTATTAATGCATCTACCCAATACCCATTCAACTGTATAATTTTATCATGATTCATTGTGTACTGTGTATACAAACAGTACACAAACATGATCTAAATTACAATACTTTCCTTCTTGCCTTTGCCAAAGCAAAGTCACTGAGGGTATCATCAAATGATAAACTGCTTAGCTTGTCACTTTCTATGTACATGAGGGTGACGTAACATAATTTATCTTGAGACATTGTTGTTCTAAATTCATTACAAATGGCAATTTGCAATCATCATTCAAAGGAACATTCTCAGAATTGCTTCTACATTCGGGAATGCCGACTGGACATTGTTGTTGTTTAGTCGCTTCGTCATGTCTGACTCTTTTAGGGAGCAGCAAGTCACTTCTTTATAAACAAACCCAAATATATTGACACAATTTACTTTAAAAGCAGATTTCAGAACAGAGGTAAACAAAAACTTTTTTTTATTAAAAAAAACTTTTTTTAACTTTCCAAAACTTAATGTTCTCAGTCCATGATTTGCTTTTCTTATGTATAAAAATGTTTATTTCCTGGCCCACCTCCCATCACTGTGGGGAGAGCATAGGGCAAGGGATAAGAATGCAAGGTCGGCCTGACATCCATCTGTTCTCTGGCTCTGACAGTGGCCATCCAGGCTGTTCACACATGTGAGGGAGCCATCGCCTGCTGCAGTCAACATGTCTCCACCGTGTGCATCTAAACTCCTAGGAGGCAGAGACCCAAATCTGGACTGAGACAAGGAGATGTCTTGAGACGTTGTTCCAAATTCGTTTTTTATCCTCTTCAGTCGAGAAACGGATCTTTACAAATGGCAATTTGCAATCATCATTCAAAGGAACATTCTCAGAATTGCTTCTACATTAGGGGATGCTGATTGGACATTGTTGTTGTTGTTTAGTCACTTAGTCGTGTCTGACTCTTTGTGACCCCATGGACCAGAGCACGCCAGGCACTCCTGTTTTCCACTGCCTCCTGCAGTCTGGTCAAACTCATGTTAGTAGCTTTGAGAGCACTGTCCAACCATCTCGTCCTCTGCATATAACTTAAATAAGCAAGGAGACAATATACAGCCTTTCCGTACTCCTTTCCCAATTTTGAGCCAATCAGTTGTTCCATATCCAGTTCTAACTGTTGCTTCTTGTCCCACATAGAGATTTCTCAGGAGACAGTTGAGGTGGTCAGGCACTCCCATTTGCGTAGTCAATGAAGCAGAAGTAGATGATTTTCTGGAACTCTCTAGCTTTCTCCCTAATCCAGCACATGTTTGCAATTTGGTCTGTGGTTCCTCTGCCCCTCCAAATTCCAGCTTGTACTTCTGGGAGTTTTTAGTCCGCATACTGCTTAAGCCTGCCTTGTAGAATTTTAAGCATAACCTTGCTAGCGTGTGAAATGAGCACAATTGTGCAGTAGTTGGAGCATTCTTTAGCGCTGCCCTTCTTTGGGATTGCGTTGTAGACTGATATTCTCCAATCCTCTGGCCACTACTGAGTTTTCCAAACTTGCTGGCATATTGAGTATAGAACCTTAACAGTATCCTCTTTTAAGGTTTTAAATAGTTACGCTGGAATGTCATCACTTCCACTGGCCTTATTATTAGCAGTGCTTTCTAAGGCCCATTTGACTTCGCTCTCCAGGATATCTGGCTCAAGGTCATCAGTCACACTACCTGGGGTGTATGGGACATCCATATCTTCCTGGCATAATTCCTCTGTGCATTCTTGCAACCTCTTCTTGATGTCTTCTGCTTCTGCTAGGTCCTTACCACTTTTGTCCTTTATTATGGTAATCTTTGCATAAAATGTTCTTTTCATATCTCCAATTTTCTTGAATAGATCTCTGGTTTTTCACATTCTATTGTTTCCCTCTATTTCTTTGCACTGCTCATTTAAGAAGTCCCTCTTGTCTCTCCTTGCTATGTGTTGGAAGTCTGCATTCAGTTTTCTGTATCTTAACTATCTCCCTTGCATTTTGCTTGCCTTCTGTCCCCCACGGTTTGGCCTCATTGGACAACCACTTTGCTTTCTTGCATTTCTTTTTCATTGGGAGGGTTTTCATTGCTGCCTCCTGTATGATGTTCCAAGCCTCCATCCATAGTTCTTCAGGCACTCTGTCCACCAAATCTAAATCCTTAAATCTGTTCCTCTCTTCCCCTGTGTATTCATAAGGGATTTGACTTAGATTGTATCTTACTGGACCAGTGGTTTTCCCTCCTTTCTTCAGTTTAAGCTTGAATTTTGCTATAAGAAGCTGATGATCTGAGCCACAGTCAGCTCCAGGTCTAGTTTTTGCTGACTATATAGAACTTCTCCATCTTTGGCTGCAAAGAATATAATTAATATGATTTTGATGCTGCCCATCTGGTGATGTGCATGTGTAGAGTCATCTCATGTGTTGTTGGAAAAGAGTGTTTGTTATGACCAGCTTGTTCTCTTGACAGAACTCGATTAGCCTTTGCCCTGCTTCGTTTTGAACTCCAAGGCCAAACTTACCAGTTGTTCCTTTTATCTCTTGATTCCCCACTTTAGCATTCCAATCCCCTATAATGAGAAGAACATCCTTCTTTGGTGTCACTTCTATAAAGTCTTGTAAGTCTTCATAGAATTGGTCAATTTCAGATTCTCCAGCACCAGTTCGAACTGATAGGTTGGCAGGAGCAGAGACAGAGCAACGGGAGCTCACCCCATCATGGGGATTCAAACCGCCGACCTTCTGATCAGCAAGTCCTAGGCTCTGTGATTTAACCCACAGCGCCACCCACGTCCCTCAGCATTGCTAGTTGGTGCATAAACCTGGATTACTGTGATGTTAAATGTCTGCCTTGGATTCGTATCGAGATCATTCTATCATTTTTGAGATTGCATCCCAGTACAGCTTTTGCCACTCTTTTGTTGACTAAGAGGGCCACTCCATTTCTTCTATGGGAATCTTGTCCACAGTAGTAGAATATGATGATCATGCAAACTGAATTCGCCCATTCCCATCCATTATAGTTCACTGATGCCCAGAATGTCAATATTTATTCTTGCCACCTCATTTTTTACCACATCCAGCTTACCATGGTTCATGGATCTTATATTCCAGGTTCATATATTTTTCTTTGCAGCACTGGACTTTCCTTTCACTTCCAGGCACACCTTTTTTCTTTGGCCCAGCTGCTTCATCAGCTCTGGATCTACTTGTACTTGCCCTCTGCTCTTCCTCAGTAGCATGTTGGATGCCTTTCGATCTGAGGGGCTCATCTTCCAGCGTCATAACTTTTATACGACCATGGAGCTTTCTTGGCAGGGATACTGGCGTGGCTTGCTGTTTCCTGCTCCAGGTGGAGCACGTTTAGCCAAAACTCTCCACTTTGACCTGTCTGTCTTGGGTGGCCTTGCACGGCATAGCTCATAGCAGGGCATAGCTCATAGCGTCTCTGAGTTATTCAAGCCCCTTTGCCATGACAAGGCAGTGATCCATGAAGGACATGGTCATTAAATATTACTTGGTACAGATCCTGATATGTCAGATTATCATGTTCATGGCTTTGACTCTCCCCCCCCCATTTAAATTATTTTATTGGTTTTCACATATTACTTTACAATACAGATATACCAAAGCCAACACCATTTCCTCCCCATCCCCCCATACATTTACATTTCTATTTCCTCAGTCCATCATATTATTCTTTTCTCCTTCCTCCCACTTCCCTCCGCCCCCCACTCGACTTCCTCCACATTATACACTTTACAATAATCTTTTCATTCTACAACCTTCTCGAATCATCTACATATTCTTATTATCTTTGCTTACTAATTATTCTTCTATCCATTACGTCACATTTTAATCTAGGCATATTAGCATATATATTTTTCAGCAATATTTTGCCATATATTCATCAAAACATTTCCACTCTTTTTTAAATTTTTGATTCAACTGATTTCTTATTATAGCAGTTAATTTTGCCAGAATTAAATATTCATTTAGTTTACAAATCCATTCCTCCTTTGTGGGTATAGTTTTTGGCTTCCACCTAGCAGCAATCACTATTCTAGCAGCTGTACTTGCATACGGAAAAATTCTCTCTCCCCGCCCCCATGGTATCTCATCATCTGTCAATCCAAGGAGATATGCCTCTGGTTTGTTTGTTATTGATATTTTCAACATCTTCTCTAGTTCTTTGTGTACTACTATAGAAAATTTCTTAATTTCCTCACACCTCCACCACATATGTGGTCCAGGCATTGGTATTTATATAATTTCAAACAAAGCATTTCGATTTCGACCAATCATATACAGTCGTGCCTCGCAAGACGAAATTAATCCATTCCGTGAGGCTCTTCGTATAGCGGTTTTTTCGTCTTGCGAAGCAAGCGCATTGACAGCTTAGCGGATTAGCCCTATTAGCGGTATAGCGGCTTTTAGTGGATCAGCTGAATCCCTCAGAAAACATCAACGAACTCACACTGGGGAGAAACCATTTAAATGCATTGAATGTGGAAAGAGCTTCAGTCGTAGTGGACACCTTAGAAGACACCAGCAAACCCACATGGGGGAGAAACCATTTAAATGTATTGAATGTGGAAAGAGCTTCAGTGAAAATGAATCCCTCAGAAAACATCAACGAACTCACACAGGGGAGAAACCATTTAAATGTATTGAATGTGGTAAGAGCTTCAGTCATAGTTGGACCCTTAGAATACATCAACGAACTCACACAAGGGAGAAACCATTTAAATGTATTGAATGTGGAAAGAGCTTCAGTGAAAATGAATCCCTCAGAAAACATCAACGAACTCACACAGGGGAGAAACCATTTAAATGTATTGAATGTGGTAAGAGCTTCAGTCATAGTTGGACCCTTAGAATACATCAACGAACTCACACAAGGGAGAAACCATTTAAATGTATTGAATGTGGAAAGAGCTTCAGTGAAAATAGATCCCGTCAGAATACCTCAACGAACTCACACAGGGGAGAAACCATTTAAATGTATTGAATGTGGAAAGAGCTTCAGTAAAAATGGATCCCTCAGAATACATCAACGAACTCACACAGGGGAGAAACCATTTAAATGCATTGAATGTGGAAAGGGCTTCAGTCAAAATGGATCCATCAGAATACATCAACGAACTCACACAGGGGAGAAAACATTTAAATGTATTGAATGTGGAAAGAGCTTTTTTCAAAACGGAGACCTTAAAAGACATCAACGAACTCATACGGCAGAGAAACCATTTAAATGTATCGAATGTGGTAAGAGCTTCAGTCGTAGTTGGACCCTTAGAATACATCAACGAACTCACATGGGGGAGAAACCATTTATATGCATTGAATGTGGAAAGAGCTTTGGTGAAAATGGAGACCTTAAAAGACATCAACAAACTCATACGGCAGAGAAACCATTTAAATGTATTGAATGTGGTAAGAGCTTCAGTCGTAGTTGGGCCCTTAGAATACATCAACGAACTCACACAGGGGAGAAACCATTTCAGTGCATGGAGTGTGGAAAGAGCTTCAGTGAAAGTGGAAAACTTAGAAGACATCAACGAACTCACACGGGGTAGAATTTCAATGGACTGAATATGGAAAGAACTTCAGTGAAAGTGGAAAACGTAAAATACATCAACAAACTCTTAAAGGGCAGGAACCATTTAAATGTAAGGAGTGTGAAAAGAGCTTCAGACAGTGTGGAGACCTTAATATTCATGAGCAAATTCACACATATGAAAAGCCATATAAATGTATGCAGCGTTCCACTCAAGGTTCACTATTTAATTCACATCAAGAAACTCCTCAAGGCAGAAATCAGTTTTATATACATGGAACCCGTGTGATGTTCTGGTGATTGTATTTAAATTTGTATACACATATATATGTATTAACGCTAGCATAACGCTAGCAAGGTTATGCTTAAAATTCTACAAGGAAGGCTCAAGCAGTATGTGGACCGAGAACTCCCCGAAGTGCAAGCTGGATTTCGAAGAGGCAGAGGAAACAGAGACCAAATTGCAAACATGCGCTGGATTATGGAGAAAGCTAGAGAGTTCCAGAAAATCAACTACTTCTGCTTCATTGACTACGCAAAACCCTATGACTGTGTGGACCACAGCAAACTATGGCAAGTTCTTAAAGAAATGGGAGTGCCTGACCACCTCATCTGTCTCCTGAGAAATCTCTATGTGGGACAAGAAGCAACAGTTAGAACTGGATATGGAACAACTGATTGGCTCAAAATTGGGAAAGGAGTACGGCAAGGCTGTATATTGTCTCCCTGCTTATTTAACTTACCGTATTTTTCGTCCCATAGGACGCTCCGTCCCATAGGACGCACCTAGTTTTTTTGGGGGGAAATAAAGGAAAAATTATTTTCCTTTATTTCCCCCCCCCAAAAGCAGGTCGGGGAAACCGAACCAGGTCGAGGAACGGCGCTGCGCCTCCCTGAGCTTGTGGGGCTGGCCGATGTCTGCCTCAGGCGCAGGCTGCTATCCGCAGCGTGGGGAGCCCTGCGGGGAACCCCTGCAGGGCTCCCCACGCTGCGGATGTCTATCCGGCGCGCGGGGCGCTCTGCTTCAGGGCGCCCCGCCCACCGGGCGGCAGGCTGCTATCCGCAGCGTGGGGAGCCCTGCGGGGAACCCCTGCAGGGCTCCCCACGCTGCGGATGTCTGCCCGGCGCGCGGGGCGCTCTGCTTCAGGGCGCTCTGCCCGCCGGGCGGCAGGCTGCTATCTGCGGCGTGGGGAGCCCTGCGGGGAACCCCTGCAGGGCTCCCCACGCTGCGGATGTCTGCCCGGCGCGCGGGGCGCTCTGCTTCAGGGCGCTCCGCCCGCCGGGCGGCAGGCTGCTATCCGCAGCGTGGGGAGCCCTGCGGGGAACCCCTGCAGGGCTCCCCACGCTGCGGATGTCTATCCGGCGCGCGGGGCGCTCTGCTTCAGGGCGCCCCGCCCACCGGGCGGCAGGCTGCTATCCGCAGCGTGGGGAGCCCTGCGGGGAACCCCTGCAGGGCTCCCCACGCTGCGGATGTCTGCCCGGCGCGCGGGGCGCTCTGCTTCAGGGCGCTCTGCCCGCCGGGCGGCAGGCTGCTATCTGCGGCGTGGGGAGCCCTGCGGGGAACCCCTGCAGGGCTCCCCACGCTGCGGATGTCTGCCCGGCGCGCGGGGCGCTCCGCTTCAGGGCGCTCCGCCCGCCGGGCGGCAGGCTGCTATCTGCAGCGTGGGGAGCCCTGCAGGGAACCCCTGCAGGGCTCCCCACGCTGCGGATGTCTGCCCGGCGCGCGGGGCGCTCTGCTTCACGGCGCTCTGCCCGCCGGGCGGCAGGCTGCTATCCGCAGCGTGGGGAGCCCTGCGGGGAACCCCTGCAGGGCTCCCCACGCTGCGGATGTCTGCCCGGCGCGCGGGGCGCTCTGCTTCAGGGCGCTCTGCCCGCCGGGCGGCAGGCTGCTATCCGCAGCGTGGGGAGCCCTGCGGGGAACCCCTGCAGGGCTCCCCACGCTGCGGATGTCTGCCCGGCGCGCGGGGCGCTCTGCTTCAGGGCGCTCTGCCCGCCGGCGGCAGGCTGCTATCTGCAGCGTGGGGAGCCCTGCGGGGAACCCCTGCAGGGCTCCCCACGCTGCGGATGTCTGTCCGGCAGGGCGCTCCGCCCGCCGGGCGGCAGGCTGCTATCCGCAGCGGGGGGAGCCCTGCGGGGAACCCCTGCAGGGCTCCCCACGCTGCGGATGTCTGCCCGGCGCGCGGGGCGCTCTGCTTCAGGGCGCTCCGCCCGCCGGGCGGCAGGCTGCTATCCGCAGCGTGGGGAGCCCTGCAGGGAACCCCTGCAGGGCTCCCCACGCTGCGGATGCGCTCCCGAAGCGCCGGGCGCTCTGCTTTCAGGGCGCCCGACGCTCCAGGAAGCAGGCTGCTATCCGCAGCCTAGACATCCCTGCCGGACCTCCTGCAGGGCTGCCCAGGCTGCGGATGTCTTCCTGAAGCCTGGAGAGCGAGTGGGGTCGGTGCGCACCGACCCCTCTCGCTCTCCAAGCTTCAGCGAAAGCCTGCATTCGCCCCATAGGACGCACCCAGATTTCCCCTTCATTTTTGGAGGGGAAAAAGTGCGTCTTATGGGGCGAAAAATACGGTATATGCAGAATTCATCATGCAAAAGGCTGGGCTGGATGAATCCCTAGCCGGAATTAAGATTGCCAGAAAAAATATCAACAACTTCAGATATGCAGATGACACAACCTTGATGGCAAAAAGTGAGGAGGAATTAAAGAACCTTTTATTGAGGGTGAAAGAGGAGAGTGCAAAATATGGTCTGACGCTCAACATAAAAAAAAAAAAAAAGATCACGGCCCCTGGTCCCATCACCTCCTGGCAAATAGAAGGGGAAGAAATGGAGGCGGTGAGAGATTTTACTTTCTTGGGCTCCATGATCACTGCAGATGGTGACAGCAGCCATGAAATTAAAAGATGCCTGCTTTCGGGGAGAAAAGCAATGACAAACCTAGAGAGCATCTTAAAAAGTAGAGAGATCACCTTGCCAACAAAGGTCCGTATAGTAAAAGCTATGGTTTTCCCAGTAGTGATGTATGGAAGTGAAAGCTGGACCATAAAGAAGGCTGATCGCTGAAGAATTGATGCTTTTGAATTATGGTGCTGGAGGAGACTATTGAGAGTCCCAAGAAGATCAAACGCTTCCATTCTTAAGGAAATCAGCCCTGAGTGCTCACTGGAAGGACAGATCATGTAGCTGAGGCTACAATACTTTGGCCACCTCATGAGAAGAGAAGACTCCCTGGAAAAGACCCTGATTTTGGGAAAGATGGAGAGCACAAGGAGAAGGGGAAGACAGAGGACGAGATGGTTAGATAGTGCTACCAGCATAAGCTTGACCAAACTGTGGGAGGCAGTGGAAGACAGGAGTGCCTGGCGTGCTCTGGTCCATGGGGTCGTGAAGAGTCAGACATGACTAAACAGCAACAATATATGTATTAAAGTAATAAAGGTCACATATACTAAATGTACAAAGTAAGTTGCAAGTTGTTGCTAGATAAACGGGGGAAGTGTGAATCTGGAATGCTCAAGGTGTATGATGAATCTGTTGAATTTTGACCCCCACCCTTCACTGCCAAAATGATGGGTTGCCCTTGTCTTGTGGATCAGCATCTATCAAGCTTCAGGGAATTGGCTTCCTTCCCGCTTGGCCGTAGATAAGCAGAACAAAGGAAAAGGAGTCTCCTTACCAGTTAGAAACTTTATTTTTTTTAAAATGATATTTTATTAAATTTTAACAAGAAAAAAATTACAAAACGATAAACAAAAAACACAAGAAAAATACAAAAATAACATAGAAAGAAAAATAAAAAATAAAAATCCCTCTTTTTAATTTCTTACCGTTCATTTACTTATTTTCCTGACTTCCTCACACCTCCATTTTTTGTATTCCATTTAAAAGTTGGTTCAGCAAATTCATACCCTCTTAATTTACCCTTAATTGTTTATCCTCACATATTATAGCTTCAAATTTTCATCTAATATCAATCCATTCTTGCAAATTTTTATTTTACCTTGTTACTAGAACCACTTCATTTCATTTCAACATCATTAACATTCAAAAATTTTACAGTTCAATTTACCGTTAATTTCTTTAACCTTATCTTACCTTCAAAACAATAAAATTTCAAATTTTAAACCATATTTAAACTTAACTCCTTCAAACCTTTCTGCTAAAGCCAATTAATTCCTTTCCAGCACATTCTAGTATTTCATTAGTATTACACTAATTCCAAAAATAAAAAGATATATAAAAATAAATTCTCATTCTAGTTTTATCCAACGTCCCTTCTTCCTGGTTTCGGGTATTGTCAGTCCTTTCACCATTATATCCTGTCCATCAATCTGGTGTTCTAATATCTGAGGCTCTCAGGTCCCTTCTATGCCCCCTCTGCAGGTTTTCTTGTTCCTGTTTATACTTGCACACATCCTTGTCCCTTGTTGGGTTCTTACGTAGTTTCTTCCCTTTCTCCTTGGGGAGTGAGTCTCCGGGGAATTCCATACAGTAGTATTCTCCATTTTCTTTCATCAGGTTGTCCCATTCCTCGCTAATCCACTCCCCTATGTTTAATTTATAATCCAAAAGGTGGTTTTTCTAAACATAATCATCAACTTGTTTCACAGTCCCACCAGAGCTAAGGACTTCCTTAACTCCAGAGTCTTGCAAATATTATCCAAGTTCAATCTTCCAATGTTGCAGCTATTGGTCACGCGGGATTTTGAGTCTCTGTATCTTTTGAGGTGCAATCGCAACCTCTTCCATCTTCCTCTGCCCTTGGACTTGCCTTATTAAACCAGTTTCCTGGATTGGTTGTTGTAAGATTTCTTTAACTTCGTTTCCTGTTAGTTCATATTTGCTAGCTGCAGCAGATATAAAATCCAACTTTTCATTCATCAAAGTCACTTTCTCATCCAACTGCTGCAGCATAGCATTTGTTTTGCCAAGGGCACAAAGTAAAACTTCCTCCCTGTTCATTTCTGTTCAAGGTCAAATAGCTGGTCCCATGGTCTGATTTTCACAGCTGTTATATCTTCCCTGTGAATTACAGCAAACACGCTGGCAAGCTCCCTCTAGGGGACACAGTTACTATTTAACGTCCATCTTTAAAATGTATCCAACAAAGGGAAATTTACTTTCGATTTTCAAGTACTTTGTTTCCTTACAATACAATACAAACAAGCAGAAAGCAGCATTAGAATTATTTTATTTCTCTTTTGTTTCTATCTGTCAAAAGTGTTTCCGTTTTCAATTAATGGACATCTCCAACAATTTCTGTCCTGACGTTCCGTCCCCAGGTTTGGGACGATGGAAGCTTATATTCTTTCGCTCTCTCTGCAGGATCAAGAGGTCAAAATTTCTTCCCCCCTTTTCTCTTGCTGTCAAGGGGTTTTTTGATGGTTATAGATGCAGGAAATTTCAATCTTAGAGTCAATTTTCCAGGCTATTTAGCTTGCAAGATCTTTGCTTCAGTCTATTTACAAAAAGCGGAAGGCAGACTTCCTGTTTACATCTTCCCGCTTCAGTGCCAAATTCAAGTTTGTTCCTTTGATCAAAGGAGCGATTCCTTTGATCTCCCAATCTTTCAATTCTCCTACTCACGGGTTGTTGTTTAAAAGTCGAATTGTCACAGGAAAGAGGACAGCGCTCTCCGGCATCAGCTGTGCAGCTTCGCTCCGCAGAAGTAGCGATTGACTCTCAGCACCGCGCCAGACACCCCGTCTCGCTCCAGAGCCCTTTGCAGGGTTCCTTTGCCGATCGGGGGGGGGGGGGGCGCAAAAGGTGACCGACGAGTCCCATGGTCGCAGGCTTCACCCGCCTGCGGTTTTGGAGAGGGAATCCGCCATTGCCGATGGAGCAGCCTCCGGAAGTCTCACCAGTTAGAAACTTTAATGATCCCAGCAACAGAACAAAGAACATGTCTTTTAGGAATGGCGGTGCTTCCAATGAAGAGGTCCACCCCCTCACATCCCTAGTCACCCCCTTCACTTCTGCGTCTCGTAATCTGAGCTCGTTCCCTCTGTGCTTTCTGTCCTGCCACTTTGGCAGCTCTCCCTGACCTTGGGGAAAGCAGATGGATGCTTTCCAGAGACAGTTAACTCTCTCTCTCCCAGTGGTTCTTCTGCAAGCTGTTCCCCCTCCAGTATTTCCCAGCTTCTGCCTTCTGAACTATGTTCTTTTGCAAATCACTGTTCCAAATCTATACAGTCCTCCTGCTCCTGGGAAGATTCAGATTGAGGCTCCCACGAATGCGTCTCAGTGCAGCTGTCCTCAGTTGGGTCCCTGATGAGGTTTTGGTTTAGGGGAGCAAGCATGGGCCAGGCCCATGGGTGGGGGCGAGGAGAGAAGGGAAGGGAAGAGAAGTAGAGGGGATGCTTCCTTGCAAGGCTAGTTGTTGTTTCTCCTTAGTGTGCGCCTGTAATTAAAGAGCGTGCTTTAAACTGGAGTGCATCCATTTATCTTGGAGTGCAAGATGATTCAGGAGGCCTTAGAGCGAAGCACGTGTATCTCACATGTGCCTTGGGAGCAATGGTGGAGGGACAGTCAGGGTGCTTAAAAGGAGGCTATTGTTTCGTTAGGGGAGGAGTCTTAGCGACGTCGAACAGGAAGAGCCAAGCGCGCCTGCAGGATACATGTGCTTGCTACTCTGAATTGGAAGATGGGCAGTGGAAGTGGCACATGCTTGTGCTAAAAGCAGATCTAATGAAGATTAAGTTAATGGCAACCTTTTTTAAAAATAATATTCTTTATTGATTAAAAAAATTGCATGTCTATACAAACATTATGTACAATCTCTTAACAGGTGGAGGGGGAGAAAATAATAGAAAATAGAAAATTTATAAAGAAAGAAGAAAATAAAAAATAAAGAAGTAACAAAGATAAGAAACCAAGAAATAATAGTAAGAGTAAAAGACTAAGTTATTTACATAGTAAAAGTACTCTTCGACACAATCATTCCCATCCCGCTCATTCTACTGTTTGATATAACATTCTTTTTTACCCAGGCTTACATTATATAATATCATTTTCCCCCCTGATCTTCTGATAATATTTATTAAAAATTTTCAAATATAACAGAAAAAGAAAAACATCCAAATTTAAAACCTTATTTCCATTGGCATCTTTCCAGGACTTCCCCTCCCCCTCTTGTATTCCAATTCTTTCAAATAAGTTCAACAAATTGTTTAATTTGTGTTGAAAATGATATGTTAGAAAACTAATTTTCCAAATTCTTACCCCAAGTTTTAAACTTCTTATCATTGACCCAATTTAAAAATATTTTCCCATCCCCTAAAATCGACCTGTTCCCTTCCACGAGTTCCCCTCTTTAATACAAATTTGAATAAAAAAAAAAAAGAAAAAAGGATAAATTGTAATTTAACACGCTTTGGATTCCAAATTTCCCTCCCCCCTTTCCCGGTTGCGTTCCCAATGTCCATCAATGTCTATTGTCGTCCTGGAGCTCCCACATCTAAGCCATAGTCCTTCGCCAGTCCGCTTTGCCGTCTTTTTAATAGTCTTTGTCGTCTTTTAATCATCTTTAATTTTGAATGTCCAATCTTGGAAGGAGTCTGTCTCAAAAAAGGTCCATTTTTTCCATCCAGATCTTTATATTTAAGAGTAAAGCCTCCAATTTTATTCCTTTAGATCTTTCAAATCTGGATGTCCCAAATGTTCCCACTTCCACCTTTATCCAGTTCTTGTTATTCTTGTTGTTCTTGTTGATCTCTCTCCTCCTTTCCCCCCCCCCCCTGTTCTTCTGCACAAATGTTCTAATTCCAAAAGCTTCTAATTCCTCTACAGAGGCTTTGTTATTCAGGAACAAAACATTACGTCAAGTCCCTTCCATTCTTCAATAGATAAATCTATTGTCTCCTTTAGTGTATAGACCTCTGTAGACAAAATAGTGTTCCACTTCTGCAGTTTCCCAGGAGATAGAAAGTCCTGTTCAAATTCCATAGCAACAATACTTGTAGTGTCCCACAGCTCCTCTAGAGGGATTATAATAACTCAGTTTCCTTCCAGATCACACCCAACAGTCAAAGTAACTTGTTATTCCTTGTTTTAAACAATTTATATCCAATTTGTAACAAATGTAACCGGCAAAGTCCTCGCAACAAAGTTCTCTTTTTGTTCTTCCACTTTGACAGCTCCTTTGACAGCTGTCAAAGCCTCTATTTCTCCTCTCCCGGCGCTCTCACGGATCGCTCCCGGGGTTCCCGGGGGGGGGGGTGTTGCATTTTAATTGACATTCCACTTTTCTCCTCCAGCCCAGTCTTATACTTTTCCATCGCGAAATTGATAGCTTTATCAAAATAAGGTTGCGCTCGATCTTAGTTGTCAAATCCTTTGTTTTAACTCCTCTACAACAGGGGGGAGGCTGACTTCCTTTTTACACCTCCCCCGCTCGCTCCGAATTTAAGAAATTTTTTCCCCTTTTTAATCCAAGTTCCAATTACTCACGGGTTATTCTTTTAAGTCCAAATTTTCAATGGAAGAAGTCAGCGCTCTCCGTCGAATGCCATGCGGCTTCGCTCGGCAGGGGAAGCGGAGGACTCATAGCACCCCCCCCCCCGTCACCCACTCCGCAGCCTTTAAAAAGGCTCCTTCGCGGGTCGGGGGGGCAAACGGTGCCCGCCGAGTCACCATGTCCATGGGTTTCAGCGCCCATGGTTTTTGAGGGTCCCCGCGTCGCCGGCGTGGCAGAACCCAGCCCCTGCCCAGCAGGCTCTCTCCGGAGCTCAGAGGGAGTCCGCCATTCAGCGATGGCGCCAACCCGGAAGTCCATTATATAATATCATTTCTTTCTGCTTTGTATACATTCCTTTTCCTTACAAATATCACTCAATTTCTGCTCATATGGAGTTATTTGTACAATAAAGTTTTACATTATTCTTAAATATTATCCATTCTCTAGTTGTTTTTTGTTTCCATATTCCTCTAACTGATCTCGTCAGTTTTGCTAATTGTAGATATCATAACATGACTATCTGCCAATCTGTAATCTCTGAGAGCGTTTCATTTTTCTAGTTCCTTGCTATAAGGGTTCTAGCTGCTGTTATATCATACATAAACAATGATCTTATAACTTTTTAAATTTCTGAGGGTAATATACCAAGTAGGAAAATCTTTGGCATTTTGTTTTAAAAGTAATTTTAAATAGTTTCTTAAACTCGTTATAAATGTCATTCCGGTATTTGCCAATGGCTACACAGGTTCACCACATATGATAGTATGACCCCTCCTCTTTTTTACATCTCCCACAGGTGGATGTTTTCCCTTTATACATTTTAGCAAGCTTTTTGGGGGTAAGATTCCATCTATATACCACTCCCTGCAAGGCCTTTCCCACCTGGCCTAGGGGGCGGGGCCCAGACTCACCCAGCCCTGCTATGTGAAATATGTATTCTGTAGTTGACCTCCTTTGTAATGTGTTGTTTTGAAATCTTTAAGATAATAGTTTAGCTTTCTGTTACGTTGCTCTGACCGTATACTCTATATTTCACATTTTCACATGGTTTTATTTATGTTTTATTGATTTAGTATGCTGTAAATCGCTTTGAGGTTTTTCTTAAAAATATAAAGTGGTATAGAAATTAAATAAAAAAAGTATAGAGCAGGGATCTCCCACATGGGGTTGCTCAGATGTTGGGTAACAACTCCAATAAGCCTCAGCCCAGATGGTCAAGGTTGATGAGAGGTGTAATTCAAAAGCTCAAGGGTGCAAAATCTCACATTTCTTACAACTTTTCATTGTGAATAATTATAGGTAAAACTTTTGTTGATACAGAGCTCATTTTTAGGGAGCAGCTCGTCACTTCTGCCTTATAAAGAAACCCAAATATATTGACATACTTTAAAAGCAGATTTATGAACAGAGGTAAACAATCCATGTGTTCTCAATCCATGATTTGTTTTTCATATGTATAAAAATGTTTATTTCACTGTGGGGAGAACCTGGGGCAAGGGATAAGAATGCAGGGTCGGCCTGATATCCATCATTTCTCTGGCTCTGACAGCGGCCATCCAGGCTGTTCACACATGCGAGGGAGCCATTGGCTGCTGCAGTCAACATGTCTCGACCCTGTGTGTCTAAACTCTCAGGAGGCAGAGACCCAAATCTGGACCGAGACAAGGGGATGGCACATCTCTAGCTAGGGAGTGACCTGTGGGAATGTTTAGAAAGGCAGGAGAGGATATATTATTTGATGATATCCTTACTAACTTGTGTTAACAAGTTCTGTATATTAGCATAATTCAAACATTCTCCTTTTCAAATTTGCACAGTGGTAAGCTTGTTGCAGGCTCATCTGAGCATTGCTATTTAAGGTTCCCGATAAGATCCCTTGTTACCCCTCTTTAGAAGTGTAGCCACGACAATCATATTAAAATCAATATACAGGTAGTTTATTCATTTTCATTCAGTTCACAATTAGATTTCTGAAGGCAGGTGTAAGTTACAAAAGTATATATCTATATTTATATCTATATATATATAAACTATAATCTAAGGGAGTTAGTCCCAAGTGACTGCGACTGAGCAGTCACTTCTCCTAACACATAGAAAAAAACAAAATGGAGAAGAAAGAATGAAGCAGATGGAGGAGGTGCGCTCCACCACCCAGAATAGGCCACACCTATTTCAAGTCACATGTAGAGGAAGCGCTTGTCCCAGCTCAGGAGGAAAAAGGAAGTTTTCTCCTGGGTGGCACAAAGCATCCCCTAGCATGTCCACTCTAGGAATGTTGTACCTGACTGCTATGAATTTCATATCCCACAGACCCAAGCTCCTCCTGCCCACTGACCAGAAAAGTCATGTTCCCCACAAAAAAAACCCACCCTGAGATTCCTTCTCCTTTCGCTCTCCAATTTTACAAAGGCAAACTCCTATTATGCAAGAAATTGCTTTAAAAAATTGTAGCGGCTCCCTCACTGAATAAGTGAGGTTCATAGACCACAGAATCATAGAGTTGGAAGGGACCAAGAGGGTCATCTAGCCGAAAACCCTATAATGCAGGAATCTTTTTGACAAGGTGGGGCTCGAACCCACAACCCCAAGAGTCTCATGCTCTACCAACTGAGTTATCCCAGGACTTGGATCAAATTCAGCCGATAGGATTGCAAGGAATCGGGAGCAAAGCTTTTGTATGAATATATTACCTCAAGTTATTCTGATGCTTCCAAATGCACTGGTACAAATAAATTTTCAGATTGAACAAGTGGTATTATTATTATATATGGGACGCGGGTAGCGCTGTGGGTAAAAGCCTCAGCGCCCAGGGCTTGCCGATCGAAAGGTCGGCAGTTCAAATCCCTGCGGCGGGGTGTGCTCCCGCTGCTCGGTCCCAGCACCTGCCAACCTAGCAGTTCAAAAGCACCCCCGGGTGCAAGTAGATAAATAGGGACTGCTTACTGGCGGGAAGGTAAACGGCGTTTCCGTGTGGAGCTCTGGCTCGCCAGATGCAGCTTTCTCACGCTGGCCACGTGACCCGGAAGTGTCTCCGGACAGCGCTGGCCCCCGGCCTCTTGAGTGAGATGGGCGCACAACCCCAGTCTGTCAAGACTGGCCCGTACGGGCGGGGGCACCTTATTATCATTATCATTATTCCCCAGCCAATTTGGGCGACTTCCAGCAAAATATAAAAACATAATAAGACAACAGACATTAAAAACCTCCCGATTCTGGACAGATTTAGGACAGATGCTCTATATCAACTCAATGACGGAACCAGGCAGAGGGCCTTCTTGGTAGTGGCACCTGCTCTGTGGAATGCTTTCCCGTCAGATGTCAATGAAATAAGCTTCTATCTGACTTTTATAAGACATCTGAAGGCATCCCTGTATGGAGAAGCTTTTAATGTTTGATGTTTCATTGGTTTTTTTAAAATGTTCTGTTGGGAGCTGCCCTAGTGGCTGGTGAAAGCCAGCCAGATGAGCGGGTATAAATAATGTTATAATATTATTATTATTATAACAACGTATTATTATTATGACACCCAACTCTATCTGTTGATGGATGGCCATCCTGACTCGGCCCCAGACACACTGATCAGATGTTTGGAAGCTGTGGCTGGATGGTTACGTGGGAGCCGGTTGAAGTTAAATCCTTCGAAGACACAGGTCCTTTGACTGAGTTGGGACGATAGGGGATTGGGGGCGGCAACTCCCATCTCTTGCGAGGGCACAATTAGTGCCAGCACTGTCCGTTAAGAGTTTGGGTGTAATCTTCGATACCTTTCCATGGAGGTGCAGATTGCAGCTATAACTAAGGCAGCATTTTTTCATTTCCGCCAAGCTAAGCAGTTGACTCCTTTTTTTTTGCATATAAATTTTTATTAATTAACATCAATAAACAAAACAAAACAAAATATATTAGTTTCACATCGTTTTTCACAACTTATTTCTTTTTTGGACTTCCCTCAGCTGTTCCGTAAATCATCCATAGTTATAATTTTAATTACACATTTATCAGATTTATATTGACATTATTTATCTCTTTTTCCCTATTCCCTTTAGACAATACTTCTTACTTTTTTCACAGTGCTTCTTTAAATCCCTTAAGCGTCATCTGTCCCTCACTTATATATTCCAGATATTCCACAAATTTCCCCCAATCCTCGATGAACGTTTGGTCTCTTAAGTATCTAATCTTCCCTGTCAGTTTATCTAGCTCTGCGTAATCTAACAGTTTCATTCTCCATTCTTCCACAGTCGGTATTTCTTGTTGTTTCCATTTCTGGGCCAGTAACACTCTTGCTGCTGTTACTGCATATTGAAAAAAATTACAATCTTTTCTTTTTATCTCATTTCCTACTATTCCTAACAGAAAGACTTCTGGTTTCTTTGTGAATGTATATTTTAAAATCTTCTTCAGTTCATTGTATATCTTTTCCCAGAAGTCTTTCACTTTCTTACATTCCCACCACATTTGATAAAAAGTACCTTCTTTATCTTTACATTTCCAACACTTATTGCATGTTTTATACATTTTTGCTAATTTTGCCGGTGTCATATACCATCTATAGAACATTTTAATCACATTCTCTTTTAACGTCATACAAGCAGTAAATTTTAAGCCCTCCTTGCATAATTTTTCCCAGTCCTCAAATTGTATATTATAACCCACATCTCTGGCCCAACGAATCATTACCAATTTAACTTCTTCATCCTTCAAATTCCATTCTAACAACAGTTTATACATTTTGGATAGATTTTTACCATCATTATCTATAACTTCACTTTGAAATTTAGAATCCTTGTCCACAAAACCTCGTTCTTTACCATCTTTCCTAAACATCTCATTTATTTGGAAGTAATGCAACCAATCATATACATGTTCTTTAACCTGCTCATAAGGTTTTATCTTCCATTTTTCTCCTTCTTTAAATAGCAATTGACCATATGTTATCCACTTACTTCTCATATTAGTTTTCTTTACAGTCATAACTTCTAGAGGTGATAGCCAGCGTGGGCTAAGCAGTTGACTCCTTACCTCTCTCGCCCTGACCTATCCACTGTGATCCACGCAATGGTCACCTCCAGACTGGATTTTGGTAACTTGCTCTACATGGGGCTGCCCTTGAGACTGACCCAGAAAGTCCAGCGGGTGCAGAATGCCGCGGCGAGACTCCTTACGGGGTCCTCCCTGTGGGATCACATTCACCCGGTACTATACCAGCTGCACTGGAGTACAGGATCAGGTTTAAGGTGTTGGTTTTAACCTTTAAAGGCCTATACGGCCTAGGACCCTCGTACCTACGGGACCGCCTCTCCTGGTACGTCCCACAGAGAAACTTACGGTCTTCAAATAAAAACATCTTGAAGGTCACAGGCCACAGAGAGGTTAGGCTGGCCTCAGCCAGAACCAGGGCTTTTTCGGCTGTGGCTCCGATCTGGTGCAACGCTCTGGGCTAGGGCCCTGCCGGACTTGACATCTTTCCGCAGGGTCTGCTAGACAGAGCTGTTCCACCAGGCCTTTGGCCAAGGCACAGCCTGACCCCCTCCCTTGGCAATCCTCACAGAACTCTAGCCCAATGGTTGCCATTAATCTGATGTGAACTGATTTTATAATGAAATGATTTTAGAATGTTGTATCATTTTACTGTTGTCAGCCACTCTGAGCCCAGCTTCGGCTGGGGAGGGTGGGATATAAATAAAATTTTATTGTTATTATTTTTATTATTATGCTTAATTGAATAGCAGTTCCCGGAAGCCGCCAGAAGGGGAGAGATGCTCTTGGGCTCCCATCCTCCTTGCAGGCTTGGCCACCATGAGGAGACAGTGCTGAGATTCCTGCATTGCAGGGGGTTAGACTAGATGACTCTCAGGGTCGCCTTCCATCTCTACGGTTCTATGATTCTAACAGGGTGCGGGACTAGATGGGCTTGATCAAACTACAGGGCTCTTCGTGGGATCTGTGTGTGAGAGAGAGAGTGAGAAAGAGCGTACCTTCTGGGAGAGGCCATGTCTCTTCTTTGCAAGGAGGACAAATAAGCTGTAACCCCCCCCCCCAAATTAAAACTGCCTTCCGCTTTTTTTAGTATTTCCTGTGAAGAAAATTGCTTTCACATCCGTAGCGTACATTTGGCAGGCATCTAAGGTACCCCCCCCAAAGATTCATGGGAGTGGTCGAATGGGAGGTATTCTTTGACAGGGCGTCTGTCTTGCTGCTGCTGCATGTCACTGTTCCCTGTTTCTGTGTGTCTGTGAGGAGAATACAGGACACTGCAAAAGACAC
Source organism: Podarcis gaigeae (assembly GCF_964106915.1). Taxonomy (NCBI): domain Eukaryota; kingdom Metazoa; phylum Chordata; class Lepidosauria; order Squamata; family Lacertidae; genus Podarcis; species Podarcis gaigeae. Next base: position 110,361,682 of record NC_139679.1, read on the forward strand.
AGGGTGTTATGAATGTGCAATAAGCCAGACAGAGAATGGTCCCTCCCTATAATGTAAATAGAGAGACTTCTGTTCAGGAGATTTCTTTATAAAGAACACTTTGTTGAGGTGGAAGTGGGGACTAAGTGAGGTTGGAGTGGAACCATGTTTGCATGAACATGAGAATGTAAAATGTGGTCTCCATTTAAATATTTATTAAAATAATTTATTCATTTACCCAGAAGAGTCATTAGGCTTTTTTTGCTGTAAGCTGCTTCCTACATTGTAAGAAGTGGGTCATGAGGCCCTTGATCCCTCCTCGAAATACAATCTGAACCAAACGGGTGAGGCAGTAAAGAGTTTATTGATTACAATACGTTCTTGCAAGAGGGAAGGGGTCCACAGTAGCTGATGCTCCCTCTACTCGGAGCCCAGGTTCCCTCCCTCGTCTCCCCATTGGCTGGTCCTGCAAGGTTTTCCTTCCCCCAATTATCAAAGGAAAGGAAAGGAAAGAGGCTGGGGAGGGGGGGGGACTTCTCCTTCCTCGCCAGAGTCACCTGACTTCCGGCTTCACCAGCGGAAGCTTTACAATAGGGGCTTGCAAAGGAGGGAGGGAAGGGGGCTGCTTCGTCCTAATTGTTGTTGTTTAGGCGTGTCCGACTCTTCGTGGCCCCCTGGACCAGAGCACGTCCTAATTAAGCCTCCTAATTAAGCGGGGTCCCTCCCTGCCTCCCAGGCGGGGGCTCCCATTCCCGCCCCCCGCTGCCTAGTGTCGCTGCATCTGCCGCCGCCTTCAGGATTTCGGGTGAGTGCAAAGCCGGGGAGCGGGAGGAGGGAAGGGCCTTTGCAAGGGATGGGGGTCCAGGATGAGAAGCCCCGGGACGCGGAGAAGAAGAGAAGGGAGGGAAAGGAAAGGGAGCGGGTCTTTTTAACGGTGCCTTGAAGGGGGGGAGGGGTTTCCGCAGTGGAAAGAGAGAAGCTTCTTCCTGCCCAGATCTGGTGCAAAGGGAGTTGCAGGAAAGGAGGCGGGAAAGGGGAGAGGGTTGGGCATTGTTGGGCAGGTTAATAAAAATAATAAAAATAATACCTGCCCATCTGGCCATACCTGCCCATCTCCCTAGCCACTCTGTGCGGCTTACAACATAGATAAACCATAATAAAACATCAAACGTTAAAACCTTCCCATTACAGGGCTGCCTCCAGATGTCTTCTAAAAGTCAGATAGTTGTTTATTTATTTGAAATTGGAAGGGAGGGCGCCACCAGCGAGAAGACCCTCTGCCTGGTTCCCTGTAACTTCGCTTCTTGCAGGGAGGGAACTGGCAGAAGACCCTCAGAAGTGAACCTCAGTGTCCCACCTTCCTTCCTTCCTTCCTTCCTTCCTTCCTTCCTTCCTTCCTTTTTCTTTAAACACCAGGCGAAAGCATTCCTCTTCTCCCAGGCATTGGGCTCATTAAACAATCTATGGCCTTCACACCTGCATTTGTACGTGCGTAAGGGGGCAGTTGTCGTTTTTATTTCTTACTGTGCTGTGCATCTCTGATTTTCTATTGTAAGCTGCCCTGTGATCTTCGGAGGAAGGGCAGTATAGAAATGTAAAGAATAGCAGTAAAAATAGGAAGCCCTGTTGTGTTCAAGGGGGTGGTTGGGACAGAGTCTCTGATTAGCATGCATAGCAGGTCAGGCTAAGGAGGGAATTATTATTATTATTATTATTATTCATTACATGCACCCTGCCCACGTGACTGGGTTTCTTGGCCACTCTGGAAGGCTTCCAACAAAATACAGCCCCAGATCATAGCACTGACTGGGTGTTTCACGGAAGGTGCTATGTAAATAGGATGTAAATCTCCTCCAATTCTCCTCACATATTTCATGCCATCACTACCAAGCGAGATTTTGGTCTCCTCACTCCAAATAACAGTGTCCCATTGTTCTGCTGTCCAGTTAACATGGGTTTAGCCCAGTCTGATTTTGTAGTGACTGCGTCTCCTTATACCTCTTCCAAAATTTAGAAATGCCCCCTTTGGTTAAGTTTCTGCCAATTTTTCTTCTAATATCTTCATAACTGTAGCCTTGTTCACTTAATAGTACTATTTTACATCCCTTTCTAGGTGACCAGTCAACTCTTTGCGCCATTTATTTAATTTTATTACGTTTTACAAGCTCACTAAATGAAAAAAACCTCAACCAACTTGATAGCAATCGCACAACACATTTTTTAAAAAAATATTTTTATTGAATTTTCAAATTATAACAACAAATTTCCACAAATCTTAATTGAACAATTTCTATAGCCGTATTTCTCCCCTCCCTCCTCTATGATTCCCCCATATTTCCGTATTGATTTATTAAACAAATTCTATACTCTGCTGATTTTGCTTCTTATATAGTTGTCAAAACCTGCCAATGAGTCCATATCTTTATACTGTCTTTTTATATAGTTTATAAATGCTTCCCACTCTTTTTTGAAATCAATGTTGTCTCTCTCATGTATTCTCTCTTTTTTGTTTTGACTATGGCAGACCAACACGGCTACCTATCTGTAAATTTATTCTCTCTGTCAGCTTAGCCAGTTCCGCGTAGTCCATAAGCTTGGCTTGCACTGCTTCCTTTGTTGGCGTTTTCTGTTTTCCATACTTGTGCTAATAAAATTCTTGTTGCTGTTGTCGCATACATAAACTATGTCCAATTTCCCCCTCATGTATCATGATCTAAAATTAGAAGCAGGAAAGATTCTGGTTTTTAAACAAAGGGTTTCTTCAACATTTTTTTCAGTTCATTATATATCATTTCCCAGTATTCTTTAACCTTCTTGCATTCCCACCATACATGAAAATAGTACCACCTTTCTCTTTACATCTCCAACATATCTTGGATCCTGTTTTAAACATTTTTGCAGTTTTTCCAGTGTGATATACCATCTATATATCATTTTCAAATACAGTGGTACCTCGGGTTACATACGCTTCAGGTTACAGACTCTGCTAACCCAGAAATAGTACCTTAGGTTATGAACTTTGCTTCAGGATGAGAACAGAAATCGTGCTCCGGCGGCGCAGCAGCAGCGGGAGGCCCCATTAGCTGAAGTGGTGCTTCAGGTTAAGAACAGTTTCAGGTTAAGAACGGACCGCTGGAATGAATGAAGTACTTAACCCAAGGTACCACTGTAATTTTCTCTTAATGATATACAATCTGTAAACTTTACATTTGTTTTCATAAACTCTCCCATTCCTCCAACTGTATATTAAGCCCAACATCCGGAGCCCATTTTATTTGGGCCGATTTTACCTTCTCATCTAAAGTCTCTCCATATAGCAAAATGTTATATGCTTTCTTCAATAATTTGGTATTTCCCTCCACAATTTCCTTTTGAAAGTTTGAGATAGTATAGCTGAACCCCCTTTTATTATCTTCTTTAAATTGCTCATTAATTTGTCTGTGATGCAACCAACTTTGTAAAGTACCTTTCAAGTTTTCATAACTTTTAAATTTCAAACCTTTCTCCTCTTCTATTAACAAATCTCTATATGTTGGCCACTTTCCTTTTTTATTACCCCTCCAGCTACACAGGGTCTAATCCTGCCAGACTTTGGTGGATGTCTCAAAAATTTCCAAGGTGTTGGATATTCAAATTGCAGAGCACCTTCAAAACTGAGAGGCAACTATTTACAAATCCTGTTCTTTCAGCAAAACAGGAATTTTAGGGTTAAAAATACATTTGCTTTCACTCAGAGGCTGTAATGTAGATTTTTGGGGGCTTTCATCTTATTCACAAAACGTCTCTGCAGGGTTCTTCCCTGAATAGCGGAAGCACGGCTTCCATTTTTAATACTTCTCACTTTGAAGTTCAAATTTAAGTCCAAATATTTTTAATTCCTCTCCAAAAGATTCTTTCTATTTTACCTTATAACAGAAGATCTGTCACTTCAGAGGGCAGCTTTTACGCTTTGGATATTCATGTGTGCGTTGGAGCTGACAGCCCACCTCGACCGTCTTCCCCTCCCCCACCCGCTGCTGATGCAACTGCGGGAGCCGGTTTGACGGAAGACCTGGGGCTCAGCTGGACCCCGTTGGAGCCCCACTCTTCTGCAGAGTTTTGTGAGGGCTTTTCTTTTTTAGCCCTAAAACTTCCCCTCGGTCGCCTGAAATCCCCCTAAAGGCTCCGTCTTACTCGGACGGCGCCCCAGGTGACGCCATTTCCTCCACCATGCAGACTGGAAGCCCATAATCACCAAGTCAACTCTTTGTGCCATTTGTTTAATTTTATTACATTTTGCAAGTTCACGAAATGAAAGGGGGGAAAAAACCCAACCAACTTGATAGCAATCACATAACACACTAACAAAATCCTGCTTATTTATGTCGTAATCCTTCCTAAAAGTTGTTGTATTACATTCTACTTTAAATTGCAGTGGTACTTTAAATTACAGTGGTCTGTTCTTAACCTGAAACTGTTCTTAACCTGAAGCACCACTTTAGCTAATGGGGCCTCCTGGTGCCGCCGCGCCGCCAGAGCACAATTTCTGTTCTCATTCTGAAGTACCCGAGGTACTATTTCTGGGTTAGGGGAGTCTGTAACCTGAAGCGTCTGTAACCCAAGCTACCACTGTATCTTTCCATTGATATATAATTTTATGGTATTACTCCCAAAAAAGGGGGGTATTATGATCCATCAAAACCCAGAAAAACAACACCTCCAAGGTTTCCACAATTTTGACCACTAGTGTATGTTGTCTTCTAGGTCCAAAGACAGACATGCACACACAGATAGCATGAGCAAGTAGGGCTCCAAAGTGCTTCACTTGAGAACTTGCCATCTAAGTTGTTTACTCACGGCAAAAGCTCCTATTTCCCAAAAGGACAGGAGGGGGAGCTCTCTCTCCCACTTTTAACCCACCGCACGGAAGGCAGAGGTCTTGTTCATTCACAAACCCTGGATCCACCGCCTCTCCCAGGGGATCCAGATGCAAGCAAGGTGCTTGCTTCTTCTCCATTCAAGGGCAACCCATGTATTCAAAGCAGTCCTTTGCAGATTAAGGCTTAAGTTCAAAATAAGTACAAAAACCCGACAAAAAGACTCACGGGTTTATAGTGGCACCAGCTTTCCTAGTCAAGATTCCACAATGTCAGACTGTAGCTCACAAAAGCTTAAGCCATAATACATTTATGAGCCTTTATGGGCTGCAGAAGATGAATAAACAGAAGCATAGTTAATCTATGGTCTTCCATCCCACAAGAGACAGTGACGGCCAGCAACTTGGATATCTTGAGAAAAGGGATTAGGCTGGTGTCTGTGCTCTGCCCTCGTAGTCCTAGGCAATAATGCTTCTTAATACTATTTTCTGGAAAGCACAGGAGGGCAGAGGGCTCTTGGGCTGAAATCTTGCTTGCTGGTTTCCCACAGGCTTCTGCTTGGCCACTGTGAAAACAGGATGCTGGACTAGGTGGACCTTTACCCGATGCAGAAGGCTTTGTTTAGGTTCTAATATATTGCAATGATTTTACACTTACATGTGGCATAAGAACACTTCAGTTTTACTTCTTACTCATAGAAGAGACTGCTATTGGAGCCTGTGATCATTTCCTCACTTGAAAAAGAAAAAGACAGAGATGTGTCTTATAAGCCAGTTCCACCGTAGATATCTACTATAAAGTGATGGTGCTTTCTTAAGTGTGAATGGAGTGATCATGGGTTTCTCTTGCCATTATCTCATCTGCATTCCTAAAAATTTGGAATATGGAGACAGTTGAAAATGGAGAGGGAGTGAAAATAAGAGAAGGTGCACATGGGGATTGACGTGTGTTCAGTTCATTTATTGTCTTTCCTAAAAGTCTAACAGGATTCTCTCCCTGCCCCAAACAGCTGAGGAAGATGATGGTCAGGATTCTACGGAGAGGTCTGTGAAATCAGTGGGAAGAGCAGAGAGGCCATTTAAATGCAGGGAATGTGGAATGTGCTTTAGTCACTGTGGAAAAATGAGGATACACCGACGAATTAACCCGGGGGAGAAACCGTTTCAATGTATTGAATGTGGGAAGAGCTTCAGTCAAAGTGGAAAACTTAGAATACATCAACAAACTCACACGGGGCATAAACCATTTAAATGTCTTGAATGTGGAAAGAGCTTCAGTCAAAGTGGAAACCTTAGAACACACCAACTAACTCACACAGGGGAGAAACCATTTAAATGCATTGAATGCGGAAAGAGCTTCACTCAAAGTGATAAACTTAGAAGATATCAACGAACTCACACGGGGGAGAAACCATTTAAATGCATTGAATGTGGAAAGAGCTTCAGTCAAAGTGGAAACCTTAGAATGCATCAACAAACTCACACAGGGGAGAAACCATTTAAATGTATTGAATGTGGAAAGAGCTTCAGTCGTAGTGGAGACCTTAGAATACATCAACAAACTCACACGGGAGAGAAACGGTTTAAATGTCTCGAATGTGGAAAGAGCTGCAGTCGTAGTGGTCACCTTAGAATACACCAACGAACTCACACAGGGGAGAAACCATTTAAATGCATTGAATGTGGAAAGAGCTTCAGTCGTAGTGAAGACCTTAGAATACATCACCGAACTCACACGGAGAAACCATTTAATTGTATGGAGTGTGGAAAGAGCTTTAGTCAAAGTGGAGATCTTAGGAAACATCAGCTAACTCACACAGGGGGGAAACCACAGATGTAGGGAATGTGGAAAGAGCTTAAGACAGAGTGGAGACCTTAATATTCCTAAGCAAATTTACACAGGTGAAAAACCATATAAATGTATGCAACGTTGCACTCAATGTTCACTATTTAATTTACGTCAAGAAACGAATAAAGGCAGAAATCAATTTTAAATACATGGAACCCATGAGATGTTTTTGATTTTGTATTTAAATTTGTATACACATATATATGTATTAAAGTAATGAAGGTCACATATACTTGATGTACAAAAGAAGTTGCAAGTTGTTGCTAGATTATCCAGGGGGAGAGTGTGAATCTGGAATGCTCAAGGCGTGTGATGAATCTGTTGAGTTTTGACTCCACCCATCACTGCCAAAATGATGCGCTGCCCTTGTCTTGTGGATCAGCATCTTTCAGGCTTCAGGGAATTGCCTTCCTTCCCCTTGGTCGTAGATAAGCAGAACAAAGGAAAAGGAGACTTCTTACCAGTTAGAAACTTTAATGATCCCAGCAAGGGGACAAAGAACCCGTCTTCTAGGAATGGCAGTGCTCCCAATGAAGAGGTCCAGTCCCTCACATCCCTAGTCACCCCGTCACTTCTGCGTCTCGTAATCTGAGCTAGTTCCTTCTGTCCTGCCACTTTCGCTGCTCTCCTTGACCTTGGGGAGAGCGGATGGATGCTTTCCAGAGACAGTGAATCTGTTAACTCTCCCCCCCTCGAGAGTTTCTTCTGCAAGCTGTTCCCCATCCAGTATTTCCCAGCTTCTGCCTTCTGAACTATGTTCCTCTGCAAATCACTTTTCCAAATCTACAGTCCTCCTGCTCCTGGGAAGAATCCGGGGAGGGGGATTTTCCCACAAATGCCTCAGTGCAGCTCTCCTCAGCTGGGTCCCTGGTTAGGTTTTGGTTTAGGGGAGAAAGTGTGGGACTAGGCCAGGGGGGAGAGGTAGAGAAGTAGAGGGGATGCTTTTTCCGTGCAAGGCTAGTTCGTGTTTCTCCCGAGTACGCGCCTGAAATCAGTGAGCGTGCATTTAGCAGGAGAGCGTCCCTTTGTCTCGGTGTTTAAGATGCTTCAGAAGGCCCTAGAGCGAAGCGTGTGTATCGCACATGCACTGTGAGAGCAATGGTGGAGGAATAGCAAATGACTGTCAGGGTGCTTAAAAGGAGGCTGTTGTTTCGTGAGAGGGGGTGGGGGGAGGAGAGTTTTAGTGACGCTGAACAGGAAGAGCCAAGCGCACCTACAGGATACATGTGCTTGGTACTCTTGAGTTTGAAGATGGGCAGTGGGGGTGGCACATGCTTCTGCTGAAAGTAGATCTAGGGAAGATTAAGTTAATTGCAACCTTAAACACACTTGGGTCCCATTAAAGAGGCTGCTCATGAGGCCGGAGGAACATCGCCCGGCTGTGAGGTGTAAAGTCCACCACTCCCTGCAAGGTCTTTTCCACCTGGCCAAAGGGGTGGGGCCCAGACTCACCCAGCTCTACTATGTTAAATATGAATTCTGTGGTCGACCTTTGGACTGTTTTATTTTGAAATCTTTAAGATAATATTTTTGTTTTCTGTTATGTTGCTTTGACTGTATATTCTATAATTCACATTTTTCAGGTTGTTTTATTTATGTTTTATTGATTTAATATGCTGTGAACCGCTTTGTGGTTTTTCTTGAAAATATAAAGTGGAATAGAAATTAAATAAATAAAGTTTTGAGCAGGCATATCCAACATGGGGTTGCTCAGATGTTGGGCAACAATGCCCATAAGGCTCAGCCTATACGGCCAAGGTTGATGGGAGTTGTAGTTCAAAAGCTCAAGGGTGGGAAATCTCACGTTTCTTACAACTTTTCATTATTAATAATTATAGGTAAAACTTTTGTTGATATAGAGCTCATTTTTGGGCTTCCAGGAACAACTAGTCACTTCTGCTTTATAAACAAACCCAAATATATTGACAAACTTTACTTTAAAAGCAGATTTCAGAACAGAGATAAACAAAACCTTTTTTTAAAATCTTTTTACTTTACAAACCATAAGTTTGTCAATCCAAGATCTGCTCTTCATATGTATAAAAATACTTTGTTAACAATGAGATACCGAAATAATAATAAAAAATCTGCAATAAAACATTATCAGCATTTAAAAAGAAATGCCAGTGGGATGTTCAAGGCATTGAGTTACAAATTAAGGCAAAGATCAACCATTGCTAGGTAGACCAGGAGACTAGAATCAACCCCTGCCCCCCACAGCCTGCTTTTGCCTGTAAATGTATTTGATTCAAAGGTCACATAAATCATCATGATTTTTTCCTCATTGATTCTGATGGGCGGGAGGGAGTTAAAAGTCACCCCATGGAAGTATATATGGGTCTGAGTGGCAGGTGATCCACTGCCAGACCGCCATCTTGACAAGAATCTTTCTCAAGGCCTTGTCTTCAAGAGGACAGGCAATGAATTCTGATTGACTGCTTGGAACAGAAATGTATTTGGGAGACACCGCTGAAGAGAAAAAGGGAAAAAACTCACAGCCCACTCCACAAATTATCCAGGCTGCTATGTGGAAGAAATGCATTTTCCCACCTTCCCTTGAAACAGCCTTGCCCTACAACGCTGTGTCACAAGCTGCCCTTGGGAATGGTCCCACATCTCAGAAGGCAGGCAGTGGGGACGAGTGCTGTGTTGCCCTGGGAGGAACACAATGGCACTGGAGGCTGCTGAGCAAAATGGCCCCCGTGGGCTCCATTGTGTGTGTTCCCACTTACCTCCTGATTGCTTGCCTTCTCCCTCGAGGGCCACATCCACACCACATTTAAATCACTCTAGTACCCCTTCAGTCAGTCATGGCTTCCCCCAAAGCATTCTAGGAGTTGTAGTTTGCTGAGAGGAGACTCCCTGTTCCCCTCCCAGAGAGATATTACGTAGAGCGGCTTCACTGCCTATTCCTTGTCACAGAGAACTTGGTGAATTGTAACTCTTAGAGGGAAATAAGGGTTGCCATGGTTGAAGACTTGATTTCCTCTTCTCTTCTCTCCCCCCTCCAGCAATATAGCTTCTATAGTTTCTATAGACTACATATGGTAGAGATATTTAAAATGAGAGTCCTCATAAGGACTCTTTTTTGCTCTTCAAAATATGGCAACCATACCTAACAGCTCCAAGCAACCTTAACAAACTACAGCTCCCAGAATTCTTTGGGGGAAGCCATGACTGTTTAAAGAGGTATACAGTGGTACCACTTGCCCCCTTGACCCGCGCCCGTCCTGGCTGATTAGAGCATGTCCAGACGAGGTGCGGGCCCCCCTCTTTGAGATCATTAATCAGTCCCTTGGTACGTGGACTTTCCCAGGGGAGTTGAAGGAAGCAGTGGTGCATCTATTCTTAAATAAAACATCTCTAGATCCTTTAGATCTATCCAATTACCACCCGGTTTCGAATCTTCCATACCTGTGTAAGGTAATTGAGAGAGTACGTATTTTTCGCTCTATAACACGCACCCGACCATAACACCCACATAGTTTTTAGAGGAGGAAAATAAGAAAAAAATATTCTAAACGAAACAGTGGATGTATGATTTTTGTGGTTCATGCTGTGGCCACAGACATGTGATCTGACGGTGAGTTTGGGGTAGCCCAGTGCAAAAATCCCGAGGATCCATGTGGATCCATGCTTTGTAACCACGTTTTTGCACCACTGCGGCCCCAGGCAACAGTGAGTGTGTGATTTTTTTGGTGCAAGCTGTAGCCATGGACATGCTATGTGATCTGATGGTGAATTTGGGGTGACCCAGTGCAAAAGTCCTGAGGATCCATGTGGATCTGTGCTTTGTAACCACGTTTTAAGTGGGGAGGGAAGGAAAAGCACTCAAGGGACAAGGAACACGCGTGGGGTGGGTGGAGAAGGATGCTGCTAATGATGCAGAAGAGGGGTATAAGGGGAGAAGGCTCCTCTCCTCTCCTGCTTTGCTCCTTTAAAGGCTCTGCTTCTCTCCCTCCTCCCCAGCTCGCTGGAAAACTTTGCTGCTATTTAGCCAGCTGAATGGGGAGGAGAGAGGGACAGAGAGCCTGCTTGCGAAAAACTTTGCTGCTATTTAGCAAACTGTTCTCTCCCTCCTCCCCGGCTTGCTGAAAAAAACAGCTCCGGAATTGTGTAAGCGGCTCCTCTCCTCTCCCGCTTTGCTCCTTTAAAGCAAGCAGGCTCTCTGTCCCTCTCTCCTCCCCACTCAGGGGCTCTTCTCCCGCTTTGCTGTTTCAAAGCGAGCCACGGAGGAGGGAAGGAAGGGGAACCATGGATCCTCTGCTCTCGACTGCAGCAGATCCCCCCGCCATCCATAGGCATTCGCTCCATAACACGCACAGACATTTCCCCTTACTTTCTAGGAGGAAAAAAGTGAGTGTTATGGTGCAAAAAATACGGTAGTTGCCAAACAGCTTGGTAGGTTTCTGGATGAAACATAGGCTCTGGACCCATTTCAGTCCGTCTTTCACCCTGGTTACAGGACCGAGACAGCTTTGGTTGCCCTAACATGATCTCCATTGACAGCTGGGTCGGGCCTGCTGATTCTCTTAGCCTTCGGCATGATCAATCGCGAACCTTTGGACCACCGCCTTTCCGACGTAGGGATTCAGAGCACAGTCCAACAATGGCTGCGCTCCTTTATCTCAGGTCGGGGACAGAGGGTGGCGCTAGGGAGGTAGTTGTCACTGCGGTACTCCTTGGTGTGTGGAGTCCCACAGGCGAGGAATCCTTTCCCTGATGCTTTTTAATATCTTTTATGTGCCCCCTTGCCCAGATTGTCCGGAGCTTTGAGCTGGGCTGTCATCAATATGCTGATGACACCGAGCTTTATCTGTTGATGGACGGCCGCCCTGACTTGGCCCCGGACACACTGACTAGATGCTTGGAAGCTGTGGCTGGATGGCTGCGTGGGAGCTGGTTGAAGTTAAATCCTTCGAAGACAGAGGTCTTCTGGCTGGGTCGGGACAACATAGGGTTGGGGGCCCAACTCCCATCTCTTGCGGGGGCTCAATTAGTGCCAGCACCTTCTCTCAAGAGCTTGGGTGTAACCTTTGATGCCTCCCTTTCCATAGAGGCACAGGTTGCAGCCACAGCAAAGGTGGCATTTTTCCATCTCCGCCGTATTAAGCAGTTGGTCCCTTACCTTTCTCGCCCTGATCTGGCCACAGTGATCCATGCAACAGTCACCCGGTGGAGTACGGGGTCAGGTTTAAGGTGCTGGTTTTGACCTTTAAAGCCCTATGCGGTCTAGGACCCACTTACCTATGGGACCGCCTCTCCTGGTATGCCCTGTGGAGGACCTTAAGTTCCGCAAATGACAACATTTTGGAGGTCCTGGCTCTCAAGGTGGTTAGATTGGTCTCAACTAGGGCCAGGGCCTTTTCAGTACTGGCCCCAACTTGGTGGAACACTCTGCCACAAGAGACTAGGGCCCTGCAGGACTTGACATCTTTCCGCAGAGCTTGCAAGACAGAGCTGTTCCACCCCGCCTTTGGTTTGACTCAATCTGACAATGTTTCCTTCTCCTTCTGGTTTTGATTTATGGGCTACTTTTAAAATGAGGCTGCTTTTTAAATTGCGTTTTAATCTGTATTTTAAATTGGTTTTTTCTCCCCCTATTATGTTTTTACTGTAATTTTACCGGTGTTAGCCATCCTGAGCCCGGCTCTGGCCAGGGAGGATGGGGTATAAATAAAAATCATTAGAATTATTATTATCAGACATTAAGAACTTCCTGATCCTGCTTCTTCATAAGACATCTGAAGGCAGCCCTAAATGGAAAAGCTTTTAATGTTTGATGCTTCATTGGTTTCTAAAAAATATTCTGTTGGGAGCTGCCCTAGTGGCTGGGGAAACCCAGCCAGACGAGCGGGTACAAATAATGTTGTTATAATATTATTATTATGCTTAATTGAATAAGGTTTCCTGGAAGCCGCCGGAGGGGAGAGATGTTCTTGGGCTCCCCGCAGGCTTGGCCACCATGAGGAGACAGTGCTAGGATTCCTGCATTGCAGGCGGTTGGACTAGACGACTCTCAGGGTGCCCTTCCATCTCTTTTATTCTAACAGGGACTAGATGGGCTTGATCAAACTACAGGGGTCTTCATGTGATCTGTGTGTGCATGCAGACGAATGTTTTTGTGTGTGTTTGTGTGTGTGTGTGTGTGTGTGTGTGTGAGAGAGAGAGAGAGAGAGAGAGAGAGAGAGAGAGAACCTTCAGGGAGAGGCCCCTGTCTCTTATTTGCAACTAGGTTGAATCAGCTGAAATACCCCCACACTTGACCCACCGCTTCCCTGCCTGCTCTCTCTCCACCCCCAACCCCAGTTCCATGGGTATTGCATTGCATTGCATTGCACAACCCCCCCCCCCCAAGCTTGCTGCACCCCGAGGCGCTTTGCACTCACCGGATTCCTTGCAGGACAAGGGCAGAGGGGGCGGGTCAGCTGTTCCGCTTAAGCCGGGCCCCCTTTCCCAAATCAGTATCGAGCAGCCCCTCCCCCAGCAGCTTCCACTCTCTGGCTTTAACCCTTAAGGCAACGAGCGTCTGTTCCCTGTACTCGAAGCCCAGGTTCCCTCCCTTCTCTCCCCATTGGCTGGGTACTGCAAGGCTTTCCCCTTACAATTATCCTGCCTCCCAAGAGGGGGCTCCCATTCCCGCCCCCGCTGCCCAGGGTCGCTGCTGCTGCCAGGATTTCGGGTGAGTGCAAAGCCAGCGGCGGGGAAGGAGGGAAGGGGCTTGGCAAGGGGTGGGGGGTCCAGGATGAGAAGCCCCGGGACGGGGAGAGGCGGCATGCACAAGTCCGGGCGGGGAGAAGAAGAGAAGGGAGGACGGGGAGCTGTTTCTCTTAATGGGGCCTTGAAGGTGGAGGGGGGGTCGTGTTCCGCTGTGGAAAGAGAGAAGCTTCTTCCTGCCCAGATCTGGTCCAAAGGGAGTTGCAGGAAAGGAGGCGGGAAAGGGGAGAGGGTTGGGTATTGCAGACCAGCCTCGCCATAGTAATAATAATATAAATAAATAAATAAATGATATTTATACCCCGCCCCCATTTTCTGGATTTCCTCAGCCACTCTGGGCGGCTTCCAACAAAATAAGAAACACCAAAAACATCCAAACATCCACGTCTTCCGTTTTGTAGAGGAGATGGGGACATGGATTGCTGGATGGCAGAGGGAGAAAGAGGAAAAGATGGGGAGGAAAACAAAGGCAGGGGGGTCCTGGCAGGAAGAAGGAAGGGCTGAGGCCTCCTCCAAAGAGCTCTTTGTTCTTGAACTCCTTGCATAAAGTAGTGGGGGGAAAGGGCCGGATTGAGGTTTGATGGGGCCCTAAGCTACTGGAGGTAATGGGGCCCTTTATATGCCCAGCTGTCCTTTGTCAACAACAAATTGTCGCTGTTGTTTGTGTTGAATATAGGCTGTATGATAATTTATGGACCTAATAGGTATCTCAAACCATTTGCACAGAACAGAGTATGTATTTTCTCAAAGTAATTGTTGAACTGAAATACAATTACGAAGTATATTAATAGTGAAATAATTATTAAGCTCTAACTTAAAATGATTTTGTTATTCATAACAAACTTAATAATGCAAACACATTGGCATTTGGCAATAACAAAAGTTCCTTTAGAAACACAATTTACAAAGAATCCTAATCTAGTCCTAGAAACTTGCTATAATAATAGGTGTAAATATATGATGCAAACTACTAATAATTATAAATATTATTAATATGAAATTAAGTGTGATAACCTGTACAATGCAATTGTACTTAATACAATGCATTTTTTATATCAGTATCAATATTACCATAATAGTCCACATTCTTCATTGGGACAGCAGACCTTTGTACCCTGTTACACTTAGTGAGTGTAAAAGACAGTATTTCTAGTAATATGTCACATTTATAAATAATACCAATACTGTACACACCTGTATATTAAAATTATTTTACAGGAATAATTGTATTACTGCATCTACCCAATACCCATTCAACTGTATAATTTTATCATGATTCATTCTGTACTGTGTATACAAACAGTACACAAACATGATCTAAATTACAATACTTTCCTTCTTGCCTTTGCCAAAGCAAAGTCACTGAGGATATCATGAAATGATAAACTGCTTAGCTTGTCACTTTCTATGTACATGTGGCTGAAGTAACATAATTTATCTTATTGTTGTTCCAAATTCATTTTTTATCCTCTTCAGTCAAGAAACGGATCTTTACAAATGGCAATTTGCAATCATCATTCAGAGGAACATTCTCAGAATTGCTTCTACATTAGGGAATGCTGACTGGACATCGTTGTTGTTCTTTAGTCACTTAGTCGTGTCTGACTCTTTGTGACCCCATGGACCACAGCACGCCAGGCACTCCTGTTTTCCGCTGCCTTCTGCAGTCTGGTCAAACTCATGTTAGTAGCTTTGAGAGCACTGTCCAACCATCTCGTCCTCTGCATATAAGTTAAATAAGCAAGGAGACAATATACAGCCTTGTCGTACTCCTTTCCCAATTTTGAGCCAATCAGTTGTTCCATTTCCAGTTCTAACTGTTGCTGCTTGTCCCACATAGAGATTTCTCAGGAGACACATGAGGTGGTCAGGCACTCCCATTTCTTTAAGAACTTGCCATAGTTTGCTGTGGTCCACACAGTCAAAGGCTTTTGCGTAGTCAATGAAGCAGAAGTAGATTTTTTCTGGAACTCTCTAGCTTTCTCCCTAATCCAGCGCATTATTGCAATTTGGTCTCTGGTTCCTCTGCCCCTCCAAAATCCAGTTTGCACTTCTGGGTGTTCTCGGTCTGCGTACTGCTTAAGCCTGCCTTGTAGACTTTTAAGCATAACCTTGCTAGCGTGTGAAATGATTGTGCAGTAGTTGGAGCATTCTTTGGCGCTGCCCTTCTTTGGGATTGCGTTGTAGACTGATATTCTCCAATCCTCTGGCCACTGGTGAGTTTTCCAAACTTGCTGGCATATTGAGTGTAGCACCTTAACAGCATCATCTTTTAAGATTCCGCTGGAATGTCATCACTTCCACTGGCCTTGTTATTAGCAGTGGTTTCTAAGGCCCGTTTGACGTCACTCTCCAGGATGTCTGGCTCAAGGTCATCAGTCACACTACCTGGGGTGTATGGGACATCCATATCTTCCTGGCATAATTCCTCTGTGTATTCTTGCCACCTCTTCTTGATGTCTTCTGCTTCTGTAAGGTCCGTACCTGACGGAAACCAGCCATCATCAAATGGTGCACAGCATAGAAAAAAGACACAGACAGCAGTATTTTCAGGATGGAGGGCAGCTCCTTCGACTTCTCTCCTCTCTGGTAATTTTATTATCCTTTTTCTCCCAGCCTGCATGGCCGTCTGCCAGTGTCTCACGTTACATCGCCCAATCATGGCTTTACAACTCCCATCACCATATAAGATAATTACTGCCCAGAGGGAACACAACTCCATATAAGGTCAATACATTCAATACACTGCAAGACACAGACATGCCGGTCAGCGAGGCACCACGCAACAATTACAAGCCTCTGCCATGGCTCCCACACGTACCACTTTTGTCCTTTATAATGGTAATCTTTGCATAAAATCTTCCTTTAATATCTCCAATTTTCTTGAACAGATCTCTGGTATTTCCCATTCTATTGTTTCCCTCTATTTCTTTGCACTGCTCGTTTAAGAAGTCCCTCTTGTCTCTCCTTGCTATTCGTTGGAAGTCTGCATTCAATTTCATGTATCTTTAACTATCTCCCTTGCATTTTGCTTGCCTTCTGTCCCCCGCGGTTTGTAAGGCCTCATTGGACAACCACTTTGCTTTCTTGCATTTCCTTTTCATTGGGATGATTTTCATTGCTGCCTCCTGTATGATGTTCCGAGCCTCCAACCATAGTTCTTCAGGCACTCTGTCCACTAAATCTAAATCCTTAAATGTGTTCTTCTCTTCCACTGTGTATTCATAAGGGATTTGATTTAGATTGTATCTCACTGACCCAGTGGTTTTCCCTACTTTCTTCAGTTTAAGCTTGAATTTTGTTATAAGAAGCTGATGATCTGAGCCACAGCCAGCTCCAGGTCTAGTTTTTGCTGACTGTATAGAACTTCTCCATTTTTGGCTGCAAAGAATATAAGCAATTTGATTTTGATACTGCACATCTGGTGATGTGCATGTGTAGAGTCATCTCATGTGTTGTTGGAAAAGAGTGTTTGTTATGACCAGCTTGTTCTCTTGACAGAACTCTATTAGCCTTTGCACTGCTTCGTTTTGAACTCCAAGGCCAAACTTACCAGTTGTTCCTTTTATCTCTTTGACTCCCTACTTTAGCATTCCAATTCCCTAGGATGAGAAAAACATCCTTCTTTGGTGTTAGTTCTAGAAGGTGTTGTAAGTCTTCCTAGAATTGGTCAAGTTCATTTTGTTGAGCATTGGTAAGGTAAAGGGACCCCTGACCATTAGCTCCAGTCATGGCCGACTCTGGGGTTGGGGCGCTCATCTTGCTTTACTGGCCGAGGGAGCTGGCATTTGTCTGCAGATCGTCATGTGGCCAGCATGACTAAGCCGCTTCTGGCGAACCAGAGCAGTGCACGGAAACGCCATTTACCTTCCCGCCGAAGCGGTACCTATTTATCTACTTGCACTTTGACCTGCTTTCGAACTGCTAGGTTGGCAGGAGCAGGGACTGAACAACGGGAGCTCACCCCATCATGGGGATTCGAACCGACAACCTTCTGATTGGCAGGTCCTAGGCTCTGTGATTTAACCCACAGCACCACCCCTGTCCCTCAGCATTGGTAGTTGGTGCATAAACCTGGATTACTGTGATCTTAAAAGGTCTGCCTTGGATAGATCATTCTATCATTTTTGAGATTGCATCCCAGTACAGCTTTTGCCACTCTTTTGTTGACTCTTTTGTTCCAAGAATTGGTCAATTTTAGTTTCTTCAGCACCAGTAGTTGGTGCATAAACCTGCATTACTGTGATGTTAAAAGGTCTGCCTTGGATTTGTCTTCATAGAATTGGTCAAGTTCAGTTTCTTCAGCATTGGTAGGTTAAAGGGATCCCTGACCATTAGGTCCAGTCATGGCTGACTCTGGGGTTGGGGTGCTCATCTTGCTTTACTGGCCGAGGGAGCTGGAATTTGTCTGCAGACAGTCATGTGACCAGCATGACTAAGCCGCTTCTGACGAACCAGAGCAGTGCACGGAAACGCCTTCCTGCCGAAGCGGTACCTATTTATCTACTTGCACTTTGAGGTGCTTTTGAACAGCTAGGTTGGCAGGAGCAGGGACCGAACAATGGGAGCTCACCCCATCATGGGGATTCAAACCACCGACCTTCTGATCAGCAAGTCCTAGGCTCTGTGATTTAAACCACAGCGCCACCCACGTCCCTCAGCATTGGTAGTTGGTGCATAAACCTGGATTACTGTGATGATGATGATAATAATAATAATAATAATAATAATAATAATAATAATAATAATAATTTATTATTTATACCCCGCCCATCTGGCTGAGTTTTCCCCAGCCACTCTGGGCGGCTCCCAATCAGTGTTAAAAACCGTACAGCATTAAAGATGTTAAAAGGTCTGCCTTGGATTTGTATCGAGATCATTTTATCATTTTTGAGATTGCATCCCAGTACAGCTTTTGCCACTCTTTTGTTGACTAAGAGGGCCACTCCATTTCTTCTATGGGAATCTTGTCCTCAGTAGTAGGATATGATGATCATCCAAACTGAATTCGCCCATTCCTGTCCATTTTAGTTCACTGATGCCCACTATGTCAATATTTATTCTTGCCATCTCATTTTTTACCGCATCCAGCTTACCATGGATCTCATATTCCAGGTTCATATATTTTTCTTTGCAGCACTGGACTTTCCTTTCACTTCCAGGCACACTTCCAGGGTTCATCTTCCAGCGTCATAACTTTTATACGACCATGGAGTTTTCTCGGCAGGGATACTGGCGTGGCTTGCTGGTTCCTGCTCCAGGTGGATCAAGTTTACTCAAAACTCTCCACTTTGACCTGTCTGTCTGTCTGTCTGACCTGCCTGCACGGCATAGCTCATAGTGTCTGTGAGTTATGTTGTTGTTGTTGTTGTTGTTTAGTCGTGTCCGACTCTTCATGACCCCATGGACCAGAGCACGCCAGGCTCTCCTGTCTTCCACTGCCTCCCGCAGTTTGGTCAGACTCATGCTTGTAGCTTCGAGGACACCGTCCAACCATCTCGTCCTCTGTCGTCCCCTTCTCCTTGTCTCTTGAGTTATTCAAGCCCCTTTGCCATGACAAGGCATTGATCCATGAAGGACATGGTCATTAAATATTACTTGGTACAGATCCTGATATGTCAGATTATCATGTTCATGGCTTTGGCTCTCCCCCCCCCCCCATTTAAATTATTTTATTGGTTTTCACATATTACTTTACAATACAGATATACCAAAGCCAACACCATTTCCTCCCCATCCCCCCATACATTTACATTTCTATTTCCTCAGTCCATCATATTATTCTTTTCTCCTTCCTCCCACTTCCCTCCGCCCCCACTCGATTTTCTCCACATTATACACTTTACAATAACCTTTGCATTCTACAATCTTCTCAAATCATCTATATATTCTTACTATCTTTCCTTACTAATTATTCTTCCATCCAGTACTTCACATTTTAATCTAGGCATATTAGCATATCTTTTTTTGAGCAATACTTTGCCATATATTCATCAAAACATTTCCACTCCTTTTTAAATTTTTGATTCAACTGATTTCTTATTATAGCAGTTAATTTTGCCAGAATTAAATATTCATTTAGTTTACAAATCCATTCCTCCTTTGTGGGTATAGTTTTTGACTTCCACCTAGCAGCAATCACAATTCTAGCAGCTGTACTTGCATAGAGAACAATTCTTGCCCCCCATGGTATCTCATCTTCTGTCAATCCAAGGAGATATGTCTCTGGTTTGTTTGTTTTTGATATTTTCAACATCTTCTTTGGTTCTTCGTGTACTACTATCCAAAATTTCTTAATTTCCTCAAGCCTCCACCACATATGTGGTCCAGGCATTGGTATTTATATAATTTCAAACAAAGCATTTCGGTTTCAACCAATCTTATACACCAGAGATGTCCAAGCACTGGACTGCAATTGACAGGCAGACCTCTGTTGTTTTGGGTCGATTATGAGACCTTTGAAGGCCCCGCCCCCTTTCCGCAAGAACTTCAGCACATGCTCCTGTTTTTGTTTTTGCTCAGCAGTTCCTTGTTCTAATGTTTATTGTTGCCAAAAGAATCTAATTTTTTCTTGCGTCTCCCGCCTCCTTAAAAAAGTCCCTTTGGAGTTTCACGTTCCTAGAATAGAATCATAGAATCATAGTTGGAAGAGACCACAAGGGCCATCGAGTCCAACCCCCTGCCAAGCAGGAAACACCATCAGAGCACTCCTGACATATGGTTCTCAAGCCTCTGCTTAAAGACCTCCAAAGAAGGAGACTCCACCACACTCCTTGGCAGCAAATTCCACTGTCGAACAGCTCTTACTGTCAGGAAGTTCTTTCTAATGTGTAATCTTCTTTCTTGTAGTTTGGATCCATTGCTCCGTGTCCGCTTCTCTGGAGCAGCAGAAAACAACCTTTCTCCCTCCTGTATGTGACATCCTTTTATATATTTGAACATGACTATCATATCACCCCTTAACCTCCTCTTCTCCAGGCTAAACATGCCCAGCTCCCTTAGCCGTTCCTCATAAGGCATCGTTTCCAGGCCTTTGACCATTTTGGTTGCCCTCCTCTGGACACGTTCCAGTTTGTCAGTGTCCTTCTTGAACTGTGGTGCCCAGAACTGGACACAGTACTCCAGGTGAGGTCTGACCAGAGCAGAATACAGTGGCACTATTACTTCCCTTGATCTAGATGCAATACTCCTATTGATGCAGCCCAGAATTGCATTGGCTTTTTTAGCTGCCGCATCACACTGTTGGCTCATGTCAACTTTGTGGTCAACCAAGACTCCTAGATCCTTTTCACATGTACTGCTCTCAAGCCAGGTGTCACCCATCTTGTATTTGTGCCTCTCATTTTTTTTGCCCAAGTGCAATACTTTACATTTCTCCCTATTAAAATTCATCTTGTTTGTTTTGGCCCAGTTCTCTAATCTGTCAAGGTCGTTTTGAAGTGTGATGCTGTCCTCTGGGGTGTTAGCCACCCCTCCCAGTTTGGTGTCATCTGCAAATTTGATCAGGATGCCCTTGAGTCCATCATCCAAGTCGTTGATAAAGATGTTGAATAAGACGGGGCCCAAGACAGAACCCTGTGGCACCCCACTAGTCACTCTTCTCCAGGATGAAGAGGAACCATTAATAAGCACCCTTTGGGTTCGGTCCGTCAGCCAATTACAAATCCACTGAGTGGTAGCGTAGTCAAGACCGCATTTTACCAGCTTCTTTACAAGAATATCATGGGGCACCTTGTCAAAGGCCTTGCTGAAATCAAGGTAGGCTACATCCACTGCATTCCCTTCATCTACCAGGCTTATAATTCTGACAAAAAAACGAGATCAGGTTAGTCTGACATGACTTATTTTTCAGAAATCCATGCTGACTATTGGTGATCACAGCATTCCTTTCTAAGTGCTCACAGACTGTTTGCCTAGTGCCAGTGTGGTGTAGTGGTTAAAAGCGGTAGTCACGTAATCTGGGGAACCGGGTTCGCGTCTCCGCTCCTCCACATGCAGCTGCTGGGTGACCTTGGGCCAGTCACACTTCTTTGAATTCTCTCAGCCCCACTCACCTCACAGAGTGTTTGTTGTGGGGGAGGAAGGGAAAGGAGATTGTTAGCCGCTTTGAGACTCCTGAAGGGGAGTGAAAGGCGGGGTATCAAATCCAAACTCTTCTTAATGATCTGCTCCAGAATCTTCCCTGGTATGGATGTCAGACTTACTGGGCAGTTATTATTTGGGTCCTCTTCTTCCCCCTTTTGAAAATAGGGACAACATTTGCCCTCCTCCAGTCTGCCAGGACTTCGCATGTTCTCCAGGAATTATCAAAGATGACTGCCAGTGGTTCTGAGATCACATCTGCCAGTTCTTTTAATACTCTTGGATGCAGTTCATCTGGCCCTGGAGACTTGAATACATCTAAACTAGCCAAGTATTCCTGATATTCATCATTGCCTCATTTTATTATAATACACATGCGCAACAAGCACTGGCAATTTCTGCTGAATATGTTCTGATCCCTACCGCGTTTTGTGACATTGTGTTGGTGTGCATGTTGGGAACCTGTGTTACATGCAGCCATTTGCATCATGTGGCGACTCATGTTCCAGCTTTCAGCTGTATCTTTGTGATTCTCCTATTAGCTGTATTTCTGCCCCAATTGGGGGGCGGCAACTTGCAAAATAACCAGTTATAAAGCACAGACTACCATAACTTCTGTTTTAGAAGCACACTCGAGGATTTAGAGAGATACACATTATCACATTTATTGTGGCCCTTTGGGCAACTGGCACAAGGCCATTCCTGCCCATACCATGCCAGCCTTAGGAAGGGAGAAGGGACAGGCAGACGGAAGGAATTGCCAAAGGTGTTTGAAAATAGGTGGAGGCTCTTGGGAAGTGGGTGCCCAATAGGGGCTTCTACAGAGGCAGCAGAATCCCTTCTTCCTTCCTCCCAGGAAGCTACAACTTGCCTTGGCTTCTGCGCTTCTCAAGAAGCTGAACCTGTAAACCTAGTCAGGATGGACGGAGGAAGGTGGTTCATTTATTGTCTTTCCTAAAAGTCTAACAGGATTTTCTCTCTCCTCCCCACTCCCAAGCAGGTGAGGAAGACAATGGTCAGAATTCTACGGAGCCATCTGTGAATTCATTGGGAAGAACAAAGAAACAGTTTAAATGCAAGGAATGTGGAATGTGCTTTAGACCCTTTGGAAGACTGAGGATACACCAACAAACTCACACAGGAGAGAATCCATGTAAATACATGGAGTGTGAAAAGAACTGTGAAAGTGGAACCCTTAGAATACATCAACAAAATCACAATAGGGAGAAACTGTTTAAATGCATTGAATGTGGAAAGAGCTTGAGTTCTAGTGGAGCCCTTAGAACACATCAACGAACTCACACAGGGGAGAAACCATTTGAATGCATTGAATGTGGAAAGAGCTTCAGACAGAATGCAGCCCTTAGAACACATCAACGAACTCACACAGGGGAGAAACCGTTTAAATGCATTGAATGTGGAAAGAGCTTCAGTTATAGTGGAGTCCTTAGAACACATCAACGAACTCACACGGGGGAGAAACCATTTCAATGCACTGAATGTGGAAAGAACTTCAGTGAAAGTCAAAACCTTAGAAAACATCAACGAACTCACACAGGGGAGAAACCATTTAAATGTATTGAGTGCGGAAAGAGCTTCAGTTGTATTGGAGACCTTAGAATACATCAACGAACTCACACGGGGGAGAAACCATTTAAATGTATTGAGTGCGGAAAGAGCTTCAGTCGTAGTGGAGACCTTAGAAGACATCAACGAACTCACACGGGGGAGAAACCATTTCAATGCACTGAATGTGGAAAGAGCTTCAGTGAAAGTCAAAGCCTCAGAACACATCAACGAACTCACACAGGGGAGAAACCATTTGAGTGCATTGAATGTGGAAAGAGCTTCAGACAGAATGCAGCCCTTAGAACACATCAACAAACTCACACAGGGGAGAAACCCTTTAATTGCATTGAATGTGGAAAGAGCTTCAGTCGTAGTGAAGGGCTTAGAACACACCAACGAACTCACACAGGGGAGAAACCATTTGAATGCATTGAATGTGGAAAGAGCTTCAGTGAAAGTCGAAACCTTAGAATACATCAACGAACTCACACAGGGGAGAAACCATTTGAATGCATTGAATGTGGAAAGAGCTTCAGACAGAATGCAGCCCTTAGAACACATCAACGAACTCACACAGGGGAGAAACCATTTGAATGCATTGAATGTGGAAAAAGCTTCAGACAGAATGCAGCCCTTAGAACACATCAACAAACTCACACAGGGGAGAAACCATTTGAATGCATTGAATGTGGAAAGAGCTTCAGACAGAATGCAGCCCTTAGAACACATCACCAAACTCACACAGGGGAGAAACCATTTGAATGCATTGAATGTGGAAAGAGCTTCAGACAGAATGCAGCCCTTAGAACACATCAACGAACTCACACAGGGGAGAAACCATTTGAATGCATTGAATGTGGAAAGAGCTTCAGACAGAATGCAGCCCTTAGAACACATCAACGAATTCACACAGGGGAGAAACCGTTTGAATGCATTGAATGTGGAAAGAGCTTTAGTCGTAGTGGAGACCTTAGAACACATCAACAAACTCACACGGGGGAGAAACTATTTAAATGCATTGAATGTGGAAAGAGCTTCAGTTATAGTGGAGACCTTAGAACACATCAACGAACTCACACGGGGGAGAAACCATTTGAATGCATTGAATGTGGAAAGAGCTTTAGTCGTAGTGGAGACCTTAGAACACATCAACGAACTCACACGGGGGAGAAACCATTTAATTGCATTGAATGTGGAAAGAACTTCAGTCATAGTGGCAGTCTTAGAACACACCAACGAACTCACACAGGGGAGAAACCATTTGAATGCATTGAATGTGGAAAGAGCTTCAGACAGAATGCAGCCCTTAGAACCCATCAACGAACTCACACAGGGGAGAAACCGTTTGAATGCATTGAATGTGGAAAGAGCTTCAGTGAAAGTCGAAAGCTTAGAATACATCAACGAACTCACACAGGCGTGAAACCGTTTGAATGCATTGAATGTGGAAACAGCTTCAGTCGTAGTGGAAACCTTAGAATACATCAACGAACTCACACTGGGGTGAAACCGTTTGAATGCACTGAATGTGGAAAGCGCTTCAGTCGTAGTGGAGGCCTTAGAATACATCAACGAACTCACACAGGGGAGAAACCATTTGAATGCATTGAATGTGGAAAGAGCTTCAGTTGCAGTGGAGACCTTAGAAAACATCAACGAACTCACACAGGGGAGAAACCATTTAAATGCATTGAATGTGGAAAGAGCTTCAGTGAAAGTGGTCACCTTAGAAGACATCAACAAACTCACACGGGGGAGAAACCATTTGAATGCATTGAATGTGGAAAGAGCTTTAGTCGTAGTGGAGCCCTTAGAACACATCAACAAACTCACACGGGGGAGAAACCATTTGAATGCATTGAATGTGGAAAGAGCTTCAGTGAAAGTCGAAACCTTAGAATACATCAACGAACTCACACAGGGGTGAAACCGTTTGAATGCATTGAATGTGGAAAGAGCTTGGCTTCTAGTGGAGCCCTTAGAACACATCAACGAACTCACACAGGGGAGAAACCATTTAAATGCATAGAATGTGGAAAGAGCTTCAGTCAAAATGGAGCCCTTAGAATACATCAACGAACTCACACGGGAGAAACCGTTTAAATGTATTGAATGTGGAAAGAGCTTCAGTCAAAGTAGGAACCTTAGAATACATCAACAAACTCATACAGGGCAGAAACCATTTAAATGTATGGAGTGTGGAAAGAGCTTCAGACAGTGTGGAGACCTTAATATTCATGAGCGAATTCACCCAGGTGAAAAGCCATATCAATGTATGCAATGTTCCACTCAAGTTTCACTCTTTACCTCACATCAAGAAACTCATAAAGGCGCAAATCAATTTTAAATGCATGGAATCCATTTGATGTTTTGGTGTTTGTATTTAAATTTGTATACACGTATATATGTATTAAAGTAATGAAGGTCACATATACTAAATGTAGAAAAGAAGTTGCAAGTTTTTGCTAGATAAACGGAGAGAGTGTGAATCTGGAATGCTCAAGGTGTTTGATGAATCTGTTGAGTTTTGACCTCTGCCCTTCAATGCCAAAATGATGGGCTGCCCTTGTCTTGTAGATCAGCATCTGTCTGCTTGAGGGAAATGAGGTACCTCAGATGTTGGGAAACAACGCCCATAAGTCTCAGCCCATATGGCCAAGAATGATGGGAGTTGTAGTTCAAAAACTCAAGGGTGGAAAATCTCACGTTTCTTAGAGCTTTTCTTTATGAGTAATTATAGGTAAAACTTTTGTTGATACAGAGCTCATTTTTTATTCCAGGAGCAGCTGGTCACTTCTGCTTTATAAACAAAGCCAAATATATTGACACACTTTATATTAAAACCAAATTTTAGAACAGAGACAAACAATTTTTTAAAAAAAACCAAATCCTTTTCTTCTTTACAAACCATTATCTTCTCAATCCAAGATTTGCTTTTCATATATATAAAAATATTTGGTTAGCAAGGGGGTACAGAAATAATAATTAAAAAGCTACAATAAAAGTATTATCAGCATTTAAAAAGAAATGCTATTGGATCTTCAAGGCATTGAGTTACAAATTAAGGCAAAGATCAACCATTTCTTCTGCAAGCTGTTCCCCATCCAGTATTTCCCATCTTCTGCCTTCTGAACTATGTTCCTCTGCAAACCACTGGTCCAAATCTATACAGTCCTGCTCCCGGGAAGATTCAGAGGGAGGCTCTCACGAATGCGCCTCAGTGCAGCTCTCCTCAGCTGGGTCCCTGGTTAGGTTTTGGTTTAGGGGAGCAAGCATGGGCCTGGCCCTTGGGTGGGGACGAGGGGAGAAGGGAAGAGAAGTAGAGGGGATGCTTCTTTTTCCACGCAAGGCTAGTTCTTGTTTCTCCCAAGTATGCACCTGTAATCAGCAAGTGTGCATTTAGCAGGAGTGTATCCCTTTGTCTTGGAGTGTAAGTTAATTCAGAAGGCATTAGAGCGAAGCGCGTGTATCGCATATGTTAAGTTGATTGCAACCTTTTTTAAAAAAATTAATATTCTTTATTCATTAAAAAAATGCATGTCTATACGAACGCATCCATTCTTAAGGAAATTAGCCCTGAGTGCTCATTGGAAGGACAAATCGTGAAACTGAGGCTGCAGTACTTTGGCCACCTCATGAGAAGAGAAGACTCGACTTCCGGGGTCAGCCCTGAGTACTCATTGGAAGGACAAATTGTGAAACTGAGGCTGCAATACTTTGGCCACCTCATGAGAAGAGAAGACTCGACTTCTGGGGTCAGCGTCATTGGTAATGGTGGATTCCCTCTAACTTTGAGGGATTAAGCTTTGCAGAAATTGGGTCTTGCCGCTACGGCGAAGCGGGGACCCCTCTAAAAATCACAGGTGGGTGAAACCTGTGACCGTGGGACTCGGCGGGCACCCCAATTTACAAGGGAACCCGACTACGGGCTTCGGAGCGAACGGGGTGAGCGGCGCGGTGCTGAGAACCAACTGCTTCTTCCGTGGAGCGAAGCCGCACAGCTGTTGCCGGAGAGTGCTGACTTTTTTCCTGTGACAATTCGGCCATCAAAACAACTACCTGTGAGTAGGTTAAATCTGAAGATCTGAAAATAAGGGAAACAAAGGTTTAATTTGGCACCGAAGCGGGAAGGTTTAAACAGGAAGTCCGCCTTCCGCTTCTTGTAAACAGATCAGAGCAAAGAACTTCTAAGCTAAGACCTGGAAAGTCGACTGAAAACGACTATAATCCTAACATCAATACAAGAGATCTCCCTCCCTTGGTTGCAGGAGAGGGGGGGAAAGGGAGAAGTAAATTTTCCTGCAAAAAGAGAGGAAAGGAAACAAAAGTCCACCGCTTAAAGCCTGGGAACGGGCTGCCAATGGACAATAAGATTGCCGCATTGTGACGTGCGCTGCTTATGGACAATGTAATTTTTGACAGCTAACTCTGCAAGAGAGATACATTGTTTCTGACTGGTTTCGCCTGATTTTAAGGTAACAGAAAACTAACTGAAATTGAAACTGTTGCTTATTTTATTAAATGGGGGACTAGAAAAAGTTATTTTAATGCAACATGTATTGACTGTTACTGTGTCCCCCAGAGGAAGTTTGAAATTGTTACAACAACTGGCCAGGGGAATTTTCCACTTCAAAACAAACTCTGGCCGTGGGATCGACCTTGGGCTCCAGTTAAAGTGTTATGGCAGATGGGAAAGAAAAAATAGACTTGCTTCAAGAAAAAACAACAAGGTCTGGTAAATCGTGGCAGCAGCGAAGAGCATCAGCATCTGGCTCTTCTGCACCACCAGGGGCAGCATCTGTTCAACTTAAGTCAAAACGAATGGCATCTGAAGATGTGTTAGCTCTGGCATCAGGCAAAATTAATGAATCTTTGGAAAAATTAAACAAGTAGCTGAAGCATCAACTAAAATTGATCAAAACACTGCAAACATTAATAACTTTGGGACAGAAGGTGAATACTAATACAGAAACTATTGAGAAATTGCTGCAGGAATCTACTTTGTCCCAAAAGACAGCTGAAGAAGCAAAGGAAAAAGCATTTGCCGTAGAGGAGAAGATACCACCGATATGTAGGCAACTCGAGGACCATAGGTCAATGTTGTCTATGATTGAATTGAAGGAAAAACAAACGAACTTGAGGATCAGGGCCGTACCTGAACTTGAGAAAGACAACCTAAGTGACTTTCTTATGCAGGAATTTGCAGACTTTTGGAACCTAGATTCTGAGAATCAAGACTTTAAGATAGTAAGTGTTTTTAGGCTTGGAGGGGGGGGGGAGAACAGGGTGAGAGACTGTTTGATCACCCTCCGAACAAAACATAAAATCTTGAGTCTGCATTTTCAGAAGATCTTGGAAATACATCAATCAAGAGTGGAGATATTTAAAGACATCCCGAAATACTTTCTGGATCTTAGGTCCAGCTACGGAGATCTGGTTGCCCTGCTAAGAAGTAATAGAATTGTTTTCAGGTGGGAATTTCCCCAAGGCCTATCCTTCAGCTTTAAAGGAAGAAAGATAAAAATAAGATCAGTGGACGATAAAGAAAGATTTTTGAAAGATCACGGAGAAGACCTGCAGAAAGAATCTGGAGAAGAGCCAAGAGCACTAAAAACAGGAATACTAGGCATAGCAACACTACCTTTTGGATTGGACAACTCAGAGAAAGTGATACCACCGACAGAACAAGAACAAACACTGGGTGCAGTTGGAGGAAAAGCAAAGTAACTACATCATGGCTCTGCAACGATTAAGTTGGAACATTAATGGTTTTAACTCCCTGCAGAAAAGGAAAAAAGTCTTTCATTTATTAAAAAAGGAACAATTGGGCTTGATTTGTTTACAGGAAACACGTGATAAGGCTACACAGAAAAGTATTGATCAATAAAAGATTGGGTCAAGAGTTTATCTCATCGGACAAGGTTAAAAAAAGAGTAGTGATTTATGCAAAAGAGAGCCTATCACCGAAATTTATCTTCAAAGATGATCAAGGAAGATTTGTGGCAATTGAAATTCAAACACAAGGAGATAAATTTTTGATAGGAGTTTATGCACCAAATGAGGGGAAATCTGAATTCTTTAAAAAGTTGCATGAGACCTTGTTGGACTATCTGGACTATAATATCATGATGGGAGATATGAATGGAGTGGTATCTACAAATATGGACAAGGCACAGAGACAGGTAGTTACCAAGGACGGCAGACTACCAAAAACCTTTTTTGAGATGACTGACAATATGGACTTAGTTGACATTTGGAGAACAAAGAACCCCTTGGGTAGAGAGGGAACTTTCTTCTCTGAAGCCAAAATGACATGGACAAGAATTGACCAAATTTGGATAAGTAGAGGACTGGCTCCAAAGACTAGAAAAGTGGAAATTTGTCCTAAAACTTGCTCCGACCATAATGCTGTGAAAATGGAGATGAAACTAACACCGATTGGCTCCTTCAGATGGAGGATGAATGACACCTTGTTTAGAGACGAAGAGGTTACCAAGAAGGCCCAAAAAGCTTTGAGAGATTATTTTGAGATAAATATGAATACTACCATTGAAAAAAGAGTAATCTGGGACGCAAGCAAAGCGGTTATGAGGGGGTTTCTGATTCAACAGAATGCAATAAAGAAGAGAACTCAAAATGAGAAAAAAGATAAAGTTCTGGAGAAAATAAAAGAAGGCGAGAAGAAACTGAGAGGGAAACCAAAGTCACAAGAGATTCTGAGAGAAATAAAGCTACACCAAGTTCAATATATGAAAATGATGAATCAGGAAATAGAGTGGAAAATTAAACAGATGAGACAAAAGACATTTGAATCGGCTAATAAATGTGGGAAATTGTTAGCCTGGCAAATGAAAAAAAGACAAAAATTTAACACCATTACAAATTTGGAAGTGGAAGGAAAGAATATACAGAATCCAGTGGAGATTAGAAAATGTTTCCAGAGATACTTTAAACAATTATATACACAAGGGCCACAGAAAGAGATTGATATAGGTCAATTTTTAAAAACAAATGGACAATGGACTACAAAAAATCTCTCAGGAAAATAAGTTAACGCTGAACTATAAAATAACGGAAGAGGAGGTAGAAGGTGCTATCCAGAATATGCACCTGGGTAAATCTCCAGGGCTGGACGGTTTAACTTCAAGATATTATAGATCTTTGAAAGATTGGATAATTCAACCACTAAAGGAAGTTTGTAATGGAATTTTGGAGGGGGGAAAAGCACCAGCGCCGTGGAAGGAAGTTTACATTACACGTATACCGAAAACTGAGTCTGAGAAGACACAGCTTAAGAACTACCGCCCCATATCTCTGCTTAATGTGGATTACAAAATCTTTGCAGATATTTTGGCTAAAAGATTAAAAAACAGTACTAGTGGAAGAGATAAAGACCAAGCAGGCTTTCTCCCGGGCAGACACTTGTCTGACAACACGAGGAATATCATTAATATTTTAGAAAAATTACAAGTGAACATTAATACTAAAGCAGTTTTGATATTTGTGGACGCGGAAAAAGCTTTTGACAACATTTCTTGGAGTTTTATGAAGAAAAATCTTCAAGGGATGGGGGTTGGTCAAGGTTTTGGAAATGGTATAGGTGCAATTTATTCAGAACAAAAGGCTAAACTAATTGTTAACAATGTGGTGATGGAGGAATTTAAGATAGAGAAAGGGACACGACAAGGTTGCCCAATTTCCCCATTGCTCTTTATTTTGGTCCTGGAGGTTCTCCTAAATATGATCAGAAGGGACCAACTGGTTAAAGGTATATAAGTCGGAGCCAAACGGTACAAATTGAAAGCTTTTGCAGACAATCTAGTACTGACATTACAGGAGCCAGAATCTAGTACTAAAAGAGTATTGGAATTGATTCAAGAATTTGGTCAGGTTGCAGGATTTAAGTTGAATAAGTTAAAAACTAAAGTTCTAGAGAAAAATCTAACACCGATTGAGAAAGAGAGGTTTCAGACGGAGACAGGTTTAACATTGGTTAAGAAAGTAAAATACCTGGGGGGTTAATATGACCGCTAAGAACTTGAATTTATTTAAAGATAACTATGAAAAATGTTGGTCAGAAGTGAAAAAGGATTTAGAAATATGGTCAAATTTGAAGCTTTCCTTGCTAGGCTGTATTGCTGCTATAAAAATGAATGTATTGCCAAGAATGTTGTTTTTGTTTCAATCATTGCAAATTTCGGACAAAATGGACTGTTTCAAGAAGTGGCAGAGAGATATTTCCAGATTTGCCTGGCAGGGCAAGAAGCCCAGAATAAAATTTAAAATACTAACTGATGCAAAAGAAAGGTGGATTTGCCCTGCCAGACCTTAGACTTTATTATGAATCAGCAGCATTTTGCTGGCTGAAATAATGGCTGCTTCTTGAGAACACAGACATTTTGGATTTAGAAGGTTTCAATAATGTATTTAGGTGGCATGCATATTTGCGGTATGACAAGGTCAAAGTACATAAAGCATTTAAAAACCATATTGTCAGGAAAGCATTGTTCAATGTCTGGATAAGATATAAAGATTTGCTTGAAAATAAAACCCCAAGGTGGCTATCACCGATGGAAGCGAAGGCTCAGAAAAAGCTCAGTATGGAGGCCAAATGGCCAAAATACTGGGAGATTTTGGAACAAGAAGGAGATAAATTGAAATTGCAGAGTTTTGAGAAACTAAAAGATAAAGTGTGAGATTGGCTCCATTATTATCAAATAAGGGAGGCTTATAATCTGGACAAGAAAATTGGCTTCCAGGTGGAAAAATCAAAATTGGAAACAGAACTGTTAGATCCCAAAAGTAAGATATTATCAAGAATGTATAACTTGCTGTTGAAATGGAATACTCAGGATGAAACGGTAAAATCTGCTATGATAAAATGGGCAGAAGATGTCGGACATAACATTATGTTGGCTGACTGGGAACAGTTATGGACCACAGGTATGAAATTTACGGCATGTAATGCCTTAAGAGAGAATATAATGAAAATGATATACAGGTGGTACATGACACCAGTCAAGCTTGCAAAAATCTACCATTTGCCTGATAATAAATGTTGGAAATGTAAAGAAAATGAAGGTACATTCTTTCCCCTCTGGTGGACATGCCCAAAGATCAAGGCTTTCTGGGAGAAGATATATAATGAAATGAAAAAGGTATTTAAATATACCTTCCTCAAGAAACCAGAGGCCTTTCTCTTGGGCATGGTTGGCCAATTGGTGTTAAAGAAGGATAGAACTTTTTTATGTATGCTACAACAGCAGCAAGAATACTCATTGCAAAGTATTGGAAGACACAAGATCTACCCACCCTGGAAGAATGGCAGATGAAAGTTATGGACTATATGGAATTGGCGGAAATGACCGTCAGAATCTGAGACCAGGGAGAAGAGTTGGTGGAAGAAGATTGGAAGAAATTTAAAGACTATCTACATAAACACTGCAAAATTAATGAATGTTAGAATGATGTTGGCATGAAGTTAAGTGGTTCTAGCAGCAATGTTATAAAGGAGTATGTAAAAATGGATTGTTATCAGATGAGAATGTAAAATAATACATTCAGGTAGAGGAATAAGATAAAAACAAGGAGGGAAAAGATTTCCTGATTTAACTAACTGAACTGGAATACAAAAAAGGGAGGTGTGAGGAGGTCAGGGAAACAAGTAAACGAAAGATAAGATATGAAAAGATTGATTTGATTTTAATTGTTTTTTGCTTTTCTGTATTTTGTAATTTTTTCTTTTTTCTCTTTTTTTCTTATTTTGCAACTTTTTTGTAATCTTTCTTTAAACTTTAATAAATATCTTTAAAGAAGAAGAGAAGACTCCCTGGAAAAGACTCTGATGTTGGGAAAGATGGAGGGCACAAGGAGAAGGACGACAGAGGACGAGATGGTTGGTCAGTGTTCTCGAAGCTACAAACATGAGTTTGATCAAACTGCGGGAGGCAGTGGAAGACAGGAGTGCCTGGCATGCTCTGGTCCATGGGTCACGAAGAGTTGGTCAACAACATACAAACATTATGTACAATCTCTTAACAGGTAGAAAAAACAAAATAATAGAAAATTTATAAAGAAAGAAAAAAATAAAGAAAAAAGATAAGAAACCAAGAAATAATAGTCAATCAATCAATTTCCTTTATTCGACCGATAGTCAGAAATAAAACACAGAAATAAAACACAATACAGAATTATGAACTAAAACATCATAGGGGTACACGAATAAGGTAGGGCCACAGCACTAAACCTCTCACAGATAACCCACATCAAGGCATTCAATTGTATGTTTCCGACACTTGAGTGCCAGGAAAAGGAATTTAGCCACTGACAAAGTTGTTTTCCTAGAAGACTTATTTAGCAGATATGCTGTCTGCTTTCCTCTTTGTCAGGGACTAAGCTGGGGTAAGTATGGGGTTATAAGATACTGTCTTAAATCGTTGTAGAAGGGACAGCTCATTAAAATGTGCTCTCTGGATTCTACCTCACCCAACGCACAATGGCATAATCTCTGGTCATATGGGACGACTCCATATCTTTCCTTCAGAACCGCCGAGTCAAGAACATTCAGCCTAGCCGCGGTAAATAGTCTGCGGTATTCCACGTAGTGGATATCCGCCAGGTAGCGAGCTGGAGCAGCTCGGTACATCTGCTCCCCCAGAAACAGCCCAGGTTTCACACGGGCTATGTCCTCCTGTCTCGCAATATCCCTTAATCTTTGGGCGATCACTGCCTTTGCATGGCTATACGTCATGGACTCTATGTAAAGGGAGGACAACCCGCACTTCTGCACTTCCTCCACTATCTCCCCTTCCCATGGAGATTTAAAGTTATCCCTCAGAATCAAGGGGGCCAAACCCACCGGTCTGAAGCAAAGCTTAAGCCAAAGCCATAACTTCGCTTTCAGGGCCACATACCTAAAGGCTTGGCAACCAGTTTCCAATCTCATGATCGCACCTGCCACGGAGGGGGGGATCCTGAGTATGGCCCTGAGGAATTGGGTTTGGATAGATTCCAATTTTTCAAAGTCCCTACGTGAGCCTAAGGCAATGCCCACCAGTAGAAGAGGGAGGACTTTCATTTTAAAGAGTTGCAAGGCAACTTTGACAGTTTGTGCCTGTTTCTTAGAGTACAGGGTTCTAATCACCAAGGCTGCTTTCGATGCGTTCGAGGCTATGTATTCTCTGTGCGCCAAGAATGACCTATTTGATCTAACAACCTGACCCAGGTATTTGAAGCAGCTGACCTGCTCTAAAGGAATACCATTAATTGACCATAAATTAGGTTTCGGTCGAGCGGCAAAGACCATTATTTTGGTCTTGGCATAATTTAGTTGGAGCTCATGTTGGGTCACATATTCATGAAGAGTTCGAAGCATCCTCCTTAATCCGATGGGGGACGTAGCTAATAGGACGGCATCGTCCGCATCCAGCAGGACATTCAAGGCTCGTCCTGCCAGTTTTGGTGGATGGAAATCAGTATTTGCCATATGCACCACTAGCGAATTAATATAGAAATTAAACAGGGCAGGGGCAAGCAAACAGCCCTGTCTTACCCCCCTAGTGGTGGCAACCGGATTGGAGACTAGCCCCTTGCTATCTAGCCTAATCCTCAGGAAGGTATTTGTATGCAAATTAATAATCAGCAGGAGAAGGTGGCGGTCGATAGATGTCGCTGCCAATTTTGCCCATAGCTGGTTCCTGGGAATTAGATCAAAAGCCTGCTTAAAGTCTATAAAGGCGACGTGGAGGGCTTTTAGGCCATTGTCAGCATACTTGGTGGCCAAGTGATTTAGGATCAAGATTTGGTCTGTTGTTGATCTTCCAGGGCGGAAACCCGCCTGTTCCTCTGCAATGATGTTGTTACTTTCCATCCAGGTCGTTAATTTGTTAAGTAGAAATCTTGAATAGATCTTCCCGATAACATTTAGCAGGCTAATTGGTCTAAAATTGGCCGGGTCTGTGCGTGGCCCTTTCTTGTGGATTAACACAATCAGTGCAGAGTTCCAGCTTGGAGGAAATTGTGCTGTTTTGTTTATATAAGTAAAAAGAGCTGCTAAGGGTGGACACCACCAATCCTTATTGGCTTTAATAACATCTATGGAGATAAGATCGTCTCCGGGTGCCTTGCCCGCCTCAAATTGGCCTATAAGTGTTTCCACTTCAGAGCAGGTAACAGGATCCCACTCAGGCAAGGGGGCCAATTCTATCCTTTCTCCGCTGGCAGTGTGAGCTGCATATAAGTCGGAGAAGAAGCTTTCCCAGGTGTCAGCTGAAATTTGGGGTTCTATCCTTGACCACGGTCTACCCAGGTATTGAGAAATTTGGTGCCAAAAGGAGGAGGGATTTCTATTTTCTGCAGCTTTTAGAAGGTTGTTCCAATCATTTCTTTCTGCCGCAAGCTTCTTTTGCTTTAATAGTGCTTTATACCTTCTCTTGAGGTTCATAAGGTGACTGCTAGGTGCGGGGTCATTTGATGCCCTATATGCCAAGAATTCATTATATAGGTTGTTCTTGAAGTGCCTACATTCCTCGTCAAACCACTTTTTATGAGAGAAATGGTTACTATTCATTACCGAGGCCTTAGTCAACGAAGGTTTTAGCAGATCTACTAATTTGTCATACATTGGCAGTGGCTCAACTGCCTGGACAAGGGAGTCCCTTGTCTCTTGCAGTTGGTCAGACCGAAGGAGTTCATTTATCCGTTGAGCCAAATTGTCGGTCCATTTTAAGGCAGTGGGCCTCATCTGAAGCTGGTTATTTGTAATAGGCACACAGGAATAGATAGCCAATTCTCCATCCAGGGTCAGAGAGAGTTCTAATGGAAAATGGTCACTTTCCAGCCTCGTTACCACCCTAAAGTTAGAAATTTTGGGAATTAGGTCTACTGATGTCCAAATAAAATCTATGGTAGAGGCTCGGGAGCCTGACCAGAAAGTAAATTCGGCAGGGTAATCAGAACTGAGAGCTCCGTTTAAAAGGTGAAAATTAAGAGACATCAAAGTTTGTCTACATTTAAAACCTGCGTATGTAGCAACACTGTCTTTAAAATTACTGGGTGAAAGGTCTGAGGTTAAAATGGGTAGTGGGGGATATTTATTATATTTAGCAAATAATGATTTATCAGAGTGAGACAATCGGCCATTGAAATCTCCTGCAACTAGGAAGGAGGCTTCAGGATGTTTCTCTAGGAGAGTTTCAAGAGTCAGTTGAATTCCCCTCCATCTTTGGTCCACCAGGTTTTTCTTGTAGGTTGGTTGCAAATAAACATTAATCACCACGAACACTTCCTCCGCTGTTTGTAGCTTTACACCCAGCATGGATGACGACTGGATGTCGATTTGCTCCACCTGCAGATTTAAGGCCAAAGAAACTAAGGTAGCCAGTCCACCTTGTGGTCTACCAGGTGATAGTGAATTCTGGTGTGCATTCAGGTAGAAGCCCTTATACCCTGATAAGGAGAAGCCCTCACAAGCCCAGGTCTCTTGCAGTAAAAGAATACGACTGCCTTTTATGTAGGCGACAAAGGATGGGTCCATCAGCTTAGGTTTAATGCCAGCTACATTCCAGGATAAGAAAGTAAGTGATCTCCTGGTCACCCCTTCGAGTCATGCCGGGCCTTGCGGAGCTGACACGGCAGAATCCACCTGGGAATGCGTGCGGCGAGGGGGGGCAATAGGCTGGAAGAAGGAAGTAATTGTAGCTTGCTTACCCGGCAATTTCCAAACACCACTTACCGCAGCAGCAGCAGCCATGGATTGAGGCTTAATTTTTGGTGGCTGCGGGGATGGGTTCTGGTGCACGGGGGTATCACTTAGCGACAGGTCCATAGACTCTGCATTTAAGGTATGCTCTAAAATTGAGAGGGGTGGGCCTTTTGGGTCAGCGGTTGCTGTAGGGAACATGCAGTGTAAGGCAGGTGGAAGACATCCTTTTCGGTTTGCCTCCAAAAGAGCATTTAGTCTTGCCACAGCTTCCGAGTTTGACCAGAGGGTTGTCGAATCTTTCACTATATCCTGCCCAGGCTTGACATCCCGAGGCCGTGTACAGCCAGGTTGCCGATCAAAGGTCGTTAAAACGGGTTCCACTTGGGCTTGTGTAGACTGCTCTTCAATTGGTGAGAAATTCATCTTATTTACCTGAACATGATCTTCTGAGTTACGGAGACAGAGTAGCAATTCATCCAGTCTGTCCGTTATCTCCGTTCGCTCCAGTTTTGGCAATTGGGAGAAGGATAGAAGTAACTCACGCTCCGTAGAATTCTCCAGATGTATAGCCTTTGTCAGTGGAGGCAGGGGGGGGGTCAGTCCAGCTAATTAGATCTGCGGCCAGGGGAGTTGGAGTCGTGGCAATTGGCGAACCCTCAGACTTGTCTGCTTTCTTTTTGAGCAGGCAGTTTGGTAAGAGGGGGCAGATCTTGGTATTGGTAAAGACTCTTGTAGCAAAGATGCCATAGTTAATTAGAAGGCTTCTTGAGGACATAATAAGTACAGGGAGCTTTTTGGTTTTAAAGGAGAGCAGCACTCTCTGCCTCTGAGGTCTGCTGCTAATATGGACAGAATGCTTCAGGTCAATAGAGCTAGGGATTACCCCCAGGAGCTCCGCTAGGTGTCTCCTTATATCACTCTTATAATGCCAGTTTATCACCTTGCCTCTAAAGGGGCAAACCATTAAGCAAATTTTAGTAGCTTGGAGCAGCAGTTTGTAAGGAGGTGCATAGTGTTGTTCCTTCTTATTTTGCTCACTTTGCTCACTTTTCTGATTGCCAACAACTTGAGAAATTGTACAGGAGGTGTGAGGTAAAACGGGTTCTCTGGACAATTGTATGGATTTCATCTCAGGTGATACATCAGGGGAACTGTCTTTACCTGTTAGGGATACAAGCGAGATAATCTTCTCCAAGGATCCTCGGATGTCTTTTATGTATTTAAAGATATAGTCCACCGTTTTAGCAACTAGGTCTAGAGTAGACGAGTGTTCAAATAGTATCTCATCAATGCAGCTTTCACGGGCTCTAGCGCAGTCATTCAAGTGGATACCAGCATTACCCTTGCTTGAAGGTTTAGTAGGCAGGTTATCAAAAGGCTCTCTCACAATGGTCTCCTCGCCATTCATCTCTGCTAGCAGTGTGAAAGAGTTTGAAACTGGAACATTAAAAATATCCTTTGTACCTTCAGATTCACTAATTTTTGTTTGTTTAGCAAGAGGCAGGCATCTCAGTTCCTCTGTGTCGTCTAAATCTCTAGAATCTCTGGTACGTTTCCCAGTTCCTCTCCCACAAGCAGGGCTGTATAATTGCTTAGTCATTTCTCTCTTCATGCAGCCGCCGCAGTTTCAAGGTCAATGGTTGTCTCCCCGATAGAAAGAGGCGTCGTCCTACTTACTAATTTAAAACTAAAACTAAAATCTAAAAACTAAAAACTAAAGTTAAAAGTTAATAGGTTTCTATACTCATTAAAACAGTCTTAAAAGATAAATCAGGGAGCTCACACTCACTCTGACTAAGTGCCGTTCGCCATCTTGGAAACCTCCACATGAGCCAAGATATAATAGTAAGGAAAAAAGACAAAGTTATTTACATAGTAAAAGTACTCTTCGACACAATCATTCCCATCCCGCTCATTCTACTGTTTGATATAACATTCTTTTTTACACAGGCTTACATTATATAATACCATTTCTTTCTGCTTTGTATACATTCCTTTGATCTTTTTCTTTACAAATATCACTCAATTTCTGCTCATATGGAGTTATTTGTACAATAAAGTTTTACATAATTCTGAAATATTATCCATTCTCTAGTTGTTTTTGTTTCCATATTCCTCTAACTGATCTCGTCAGTTTTGCTAATTGTAGATATCATAACATGAGTATCTGCCAATCTGTAATCTCTGGCAGCGTTTCATTTTTCCAGCTCCTTGCTATAAGGGTTCTAGCTGCTGTTATGCCATACATAAACAATGATCTTATAACTTTTTAAATTTCTGATGGTAATATACCAAGTAGGAAAATCTTTGGGTTTTTTTTTTTAAGTAATTTTAAATAGTTTCTTAAACTCGTTCTAAATATCATTGCAGTATTTGCCAATGGCTACACAGGTCCACCACGTATGATAGTATGACCCCTCCTTTTTTTTACATCTCCAACAGGTTGATGTTTTCCCTTTATACATTTTAGCAAGCTTTTTGGGGGTAAGATGCCATCTATATACCTCTCCCTGCAAGGCCTTTCCCACCTGGCCTAGGGGGCGGGGCCCAGACTCACCCAGCCCTATTTAACATGTATTCTGTAATTGACCTCCTTTGTAATGTGTTGTTTTGAAATCTTTAAGATAATAGTTTAGCTTTCTGTTACGTTGCTTTGACCGTATACTCTATATTTCACATTTTTCACATTGTTTTATTTACCGTATTTTTCGCTCTATAACACGCACCCAACCATAACACGCACGTAGTTTTTAGAGGAGGAAAACAAGGAAAAAAATATTCTAAACGAAACAGTGGATGTATGATTTTTGTGGTTCATTCTGTGGCCACAGACATGTGATCTGATGGTGAGTTTGGGGTAGCCCAATGCAAAAATCCTGAGGATCCATGTGGATCTGTGCTTTGTAACTGCGTTTTTGCACCACTGTGGCCCCAGGCAACAGTGAGTGCGTGATTTTTTTGGTGCAAACTGTAGCCATGGACATGCTATGTGATCTGATGGTGAATTTGGGGTGACCCAGTGCAAAAATCCTGAGGATCCATGTGGAGCTGTGCTTTGTAACCACGTTTTAAGTGGGGAGGGAAGGAAAGCACTCAAGGGACAAGGAGCACGCGTGGAGTGTGTGGAGAAGGATGCTGCTAATCATGCAGAAGAGGGGTTTGAGGGGAGAAGGCTCCTCTCCTCTCCCTCTTTGCTCCTTTAAAGCAAGCAGGCTCTGCTTTTCTTCCTCCTCCCCGGCTCACCCCCCCGGCTTAGCGAGCTGAAAATCTTTCCTGCTATTTAGCGAGCTGAGTGTTGAGGAGAGAGGGACAGAGAGCCTGCTTGCTTTAAAGGAGCCAACCGGACACTCGTGTAAGCGGCTCCTCACCTCTCCCGCTTTGCTCCTTTAAAGAAACAGGCTCTCTGTCCCTCTCTCCTCCCCTCTCAGCGGCTCTTCTCCCGCTTTGCTGTTTCAAAGCGAGCCACAGAGGAGGGAAGCATTTGCTCCGTAACACGCACAGACATTTCCCCTTACCTTCTAGGAGGGAAAAAATGTTTGTCATGGAGCGAAAACTACGGTATGTTTTATTGATTTAGTATGCTTAAAGGTTTTTCTTAAAATTATAAAGTGGTATAGAAATTAAATAAAAGAAGTATAGAGCAGGGATATCCAACATGGGGTTGCTCAGATGTTGGGCAACAACTCCCATAAGCCTCAGCACACATGGTCAAGGTTAATGAGAGGTGTAGTTCAAAAGCTCAAGGGTGGAAAATCTCACCCGTATACAATCCCGTATACAAATAGCCAATTCAATTTCCTAGCTGCCAGCCTTTATGTGGCCAGAATGGAACCCTTCCTCCAAGGAAGAGAGGGAGGTACCAGTAACCTTGAGGCAGCTCCATTGGTTACGTATGTCCAATAAATTTTTAGGTGGGGGGGAAAGATAGCCAAAGCCACGCAATGAGAACTGCACATGCTCAGTGGATACAGAAAACTGGCTGTGGGGGTGGGGCGCTGGTGGACAGCAGGAAAGGAAAACTGGAGAGGGATGGATAGCAATGGAGTGTGCTGGAAAAGGGAAATGTTTTGGATCAGAAGCACTCAGTGCCTCAGCATTTTCATCCATGTCTTTACTGGACAGGCTGCTCTGGTGCACTGGAAATAGAGAGAGTACCTTGCCTTCAACTTCTTCTCAATGCCAGCATTCACCTCCCATCATCCACAGCCATAGATGACGATTGCTGAGCCTGATGGGGGTTGTAATTCAGCAACATCTGGAGGGCCAGAGGTTCCCACACTTACTTGCAGGCTCCGGCCTAAGACCGAGTTCATCAGAGTTGGGTCCTTGTTGACTAAGAGCGCCGGGGATGATGGGAGTTGTAGTCCAACAACATCTAGGGACCCAAGATTGAATGACGTCGGCTTGTAGGATATATTGTTGCCTAGGCTAAGCAGTCCTGGGTCTTGGGAGGAGGCCACACCTATACCACCTTGAGTTTCATGATGGAAGAAAGGAAGGATATGGCAGCAGAAAAGTAGAATGTTTCTTAAATAAATCAAGGCCCATGGTTGCTTTTTGCTGAGCCCTGCTATATAGGCCTGCAGGACTCCGTCTCATGTTGGATTTTGGGCAGGGGGAAGTGTGTTGCCAGGATACTTTTTTCATCCTGCTTGCATTCTTTGTGTATAAAGAATGTAAATAATTTTAACTGATTTTAATAGCGTTCTGATACTGCTTTTAACTGCTGAGGGTGGGGCCTTATAGTGAAGGGTGGCAACAAAATAATAATCTGAATACAGTGCTCTGCATTGGGATGCAAAAGGGGCAAGCTAGGATGAGTTTCGTTTGCCTAACTGGGCTCCCAAAATTGTTTCCTATGGTAATGACACACGGCATGAGCCTCACAGAAGTGAGTGAAAAGCAAAATGAAAGCTATTCAATTAGCTAACCTTGACCGTGGCAGAAATGCATTTTCCCACCTTCCCTTGAAACAGCCTTGCCCTACAGTGCTGTGTCACAAGCTGTCCATGGCAACGATCCCAGATCTCTGAAGGCAGGCAGTGGGGACGAGTGCTGTGTTGCCCTGTGAGGAACACAAAACGGCACTGGAGGCTGCCATTGCGGGCTCCATTTGTTCACTGTCACCTCCTGATTGCTTGCCTTCTCCACATCCACGCCACATTTAAATCACTCTAGTACCACTTCAGTCAGTCATGGATTCCCCCAAAGCATTCTGGGAGCTGTAGTGAGTCTGGCTGGCTGCTGCTGTTGCTGCTGCTGCTTGTCACTGTTCACTGTTTCTGTGTGTCTGTGAGGAGAATACAGGACACTGCAAAAGACACAGGGTGCCAGAAGCCAGACAGAGAGTGATCCCTCCCTATACATGTAAATAGAGAGACTTCTGTTCAGGAGATTTCTGTATAAAGAACTTTTTATATAGGGGAAAATGGGGACTAAGTGAGGTTGGAGTGGAACCATGTTTGTTTAAATATGACAATGGAAAATATGCTCTCCATTTAAATTGTTATTAAAATAATTCATTCAGTTACCCAGAAGAGTCATTAGGCTTTTTTTGCTGTTGAAGGAAGATGGGAAGGATTTCTCTCAGTATTCTCTGTACCTTGTACCTTGTACCTAAGAAGGGTTGCTCTCAAATATAATCTGCAGTAAATTCCTGTGCTAATCCTGTTTTTGCAGTTGTGGCAGTTAGCAAACAATGGCTGTTTACTAACTCTGGCAGGTCAAGAGTCCAGTTAGCAAGAAATGCAGCTGTTTGCAAATCTAACCAGCCTTGCCAAGAAGGCCTTTCCTGCCTCACGTTTCCTGCTTTGCATGCAAAAGATAAGAAAAGGCACGTACAAGCAAGAGGGGAGGGGGAAGTGCTTAGCTAGCAGAAAGACACGTATGAGGAATGTTTAGCAAGCAGTATAAATGTGTTTAGCAAGCAATATAGATGTGCCATATAAGGGAATAAGTTGAACATTTGCCAGCTGATTGGGGAAAATTTGAGGAAGGAATGGGAGGGGGGGAAATGCTCAAAAGGTATAAGAAGGCTTGCTGAAATGTATTTCTTCACAGCCAGTTTTCAGGAGCTATCCTGCTGGTTGTCTCTGTGCACAGATTGTCTCTGTGCACAGATTTCAATAAACTCTTTTTCTCCAAAGAAGTTGCTTTCCTGGTACTTTTGTTCCCTCCAAGGTCCGGGGATGGCGAGGCTGATGGATCCCTAGGTAAATAAGGCTTCACTGTAAGGTACTTCATACATTTTAAGAAGTGGGTCATGAAACCCTTGATCACGCTCCTTAAAATACCAAATGGGATTCCTAAATAAATATGAATGGGCCGGGGCTGCACAAAAATTGTTATTTTGTACTGCAGCCCACATTTCAGAATAACAGATGGGCACCATACTGAGATTTCTGTAACTGCTCCAGAGAGACTTGTTTTTTAAAATGTTTTTATTAACTTATTGGGTACACCCAGAGTCTCTGTTTTCAAGTCACAGAATCCTTCAAACAAGTCAGTCCTATTCAGAGTGAGACAGTACTGTTCTAGGCAATATGGAGTTGGGGGGGGGGAGAAAAGAAGGAAGAGAGAGGGAAGGAAAGCGGGGAAAAAATAAACATTTCATTCATTTCTATAGTATGTGAGCTTTTGTGTCAACGTCAGGTAAACAAGTATTTTATTTTTATTGGCAGTGGGAGAGACCAGAGGGCTCAGGAGGTGGTTGGTTGCAGGATATTCGTCAAAGCAATGCCCAGTTTCTGTGGTGTTTGAGTGACCCCCAATGGCTGTTCACACATGCGAGGGAGCCATTGCCTGCTGCAGTCAGCATGTGGCGACCGTGTGTGTGAAGGGAAAGAATACCCAAATCCTGTCTGTGAAATCACCCCAGGCTTCAATAATCAACCAGGCCTCAAAACTGTCCAAAACTCCTTTTGTCTTCTAAAAATCCAAAACAGCTTTTCTCTGCTCTTCTCTGCTTTTCTCACAAGATGCTGTGGCAAAAGGCAAAATGTTACTTTTAAAGGCTAATGAATAGGCTCTGTCATTGCCAAGAATACTCAAGCCTGAGAAACGAATCTTATCTCATTTGGTTGCAACATCTTGGACATGCTGAACCACCAGGGCTCCTTGACCCACCCCCTCGGCTTCTCATTCCCCCTTTCCTGGGAAGAGTCCAATAGTCCCAAGACAGCTTTCTGTTCATGCTCAGAGGAACTCATGGGGCAGGACTCCTGGAAAAGGAGGAGAAAGGAGGAGAGACCTGGAAAGGGGTATATATGCTTGTGCACAGGACTGTGAACTTCGTGCATGCTTTTTGTGACTTATCACACTTGCTCCTTCTACCAGGTCATGAATGGTAGAAATAAAAAGCCTTTCTCTGAAACTATTCCTTGAGTGTCTGTTGACTCCCACTTCCCTTTCCCAGGCGCAATATTTTTCCCACCCGAGGGCAAAGCCTCATAAGGCTACATGTGTGTCTAAAATCCCAGGAGGCAGTGACCCAAATCTGGACCAAATCTAGATCTCTAGCTAGCGATTGACCTGTGGGAATGTTTAGAAAGGCAGGAGAGGATATATTATTTGATGATATCCATACTAACTTGCGTTAAACAAGTTCTATATCTTAGCATAATTCAAACATTCTCCTTTTCAAATTTGCACAGCGGTACGCTTGTTGCAGGCCCATCTGAGCCTCACTATTTAAGATTCCTAATAAGATCCCTTGTTGTCCCTCTTTAAAAGTGTAGACACAACAATCTTATTAAAATAAATATACAGGTAGTTCATTCATTTTCATTCAGTTCACAATTAGATTCCTGAAGGCAGGCTTAAGTTACAAAAGTATATCTATATCTATACATAAACTATAATCTAAGGGAGTTAGTCCCAAGTGATTGCGACTCAGCAGTCACTTCTCCTAACACATAGAAAAAAACAAAATGGAGAAGAAAGAATGAAGCACACCCAGAATAGGCCACACCTATTTCAAGTCACATGTAGAGGAAGCGCTTGTCCCAGCTCAGGAGGAAACAGGAAGTTTTCTCCTGGGTTGTACAAAGCATCCCCTAGCATGTCCACTCTAGGAATGTTGTACCTGACTGCTATGAATTTCATGTCCCACAGACCCAAGCTCCTCCTGCCCACTGACCAGAA
The DNA here is from genome assembly GCF_964106915.1 of Podarcis gaigeae. Taxonomy (NCBI): domain Eukaryota; kingdom Metazoa; phylum Chordata; class Lepidosauria; order Squamata; family Lacertidae; genus Podarcis; species Podarcis gaigeae. The sequence goes on from NC_139679.1 coordinate 110,406,577, forward strand.
AAGTCATGGCCCCCACAAAAAAAGCCCACCCTGAGATTCCTTCTTCTTTCACTCTCCAATTTTATCAATTGCTTAATAAAAAATTGTGGTGTTGCCCTCATTGTGAATAAGTGAGGTTCATAGACACAGAATGAAAGAGTTGGAGGGAGCTAAGTGGGTCTTCTAGCCGAACCCCCTGCAATGCAGGAATCTTTTTGACAAGGTGGGGCTTGAACCCACAACCCCGAGAGTCTCATGCTCTACCAACTGAGTTATCCCAGGACTCGGATCAAATTCAGCTGGTAGGATTGCAATGAATCGGGAGGAAAGGTTTTGTATGAATATATTACCTCAAGTTATTCTGATGCTCCCAAATGCACTGGTACAAATAATTTTTCAGATTGAAAAAGTGGTATAATTACTACTGTTATTATTATTCTCCAGGCAATTTGGATGACTTCCAGCAAAATATAAAAACATAATAAGACATCAGACATTAAAAACTTCCTGATTCTGCTTCTTTGACAGAAGCCGACAGAGAACCAGGCAGGGGGAACCAGGCAGAGGGCCTTCTTGGTAGTGGCACCCACTCTGGAATGCTCTCCTGTCAGATGTCAAGGAAATAAGCATCTATCTGACTTTTATAAGACATCTGAAGGCAGCCCTGTATGGAGAAGCTTTTAATGTTTGATGTTTCATTGGTTTTAAAAAAAATATTCTGTTGGGAGCTGCCCTAGTGGCTGTGGAAACCCAGCCAGATGAGCGGGTATAAATACTGTGGTTGCAATATTAATAATATTATGCTTAATTGATAGCAGTTCCCAGAAGGGGAGAGATGCTCTTGGGCTCCCATCCTCCTCGCAGGCTTGGCCACCATGAGGAGACAGTGCTGAGATTCCTGCATTGCAGGGGGTTGGACTAGATGACTCTCAGGGTCCCCTTCCATCTCAACGATTCTATGATTCTAACAGGGTGCAGGACTAGATGGGCTTGATCAAACTACAGGGCTCTTCATGTGATCTGTGTGTGCATGTAGACGAACGTTTTTCTATGTGTGTGTGTGTGTGTGTGTGTTTGTGTGTGTGTGTGTGTGTGTGTGAGAGAGAGAGAGAGAGAGAGAGAGAGAGAGAGAGAAAACCTTCAGGGAGAGGCCCCATCTCTTATTTGCAACCAGGGTGAAGGAGCTGCAATACCCCCACACTTGACCCACCGCTTCCCTGCCTGCTCTCTCTCCACCCCAACCCCAACTATGGGTATTGCATTGCGCACACCCCACCAAAGCTTGCTGCACCCGGAAGCGCTTTGCAGTCACCGCATTCCTTGCAGGACGAGGGCAGAGGACAGAGGGGGCGGGTCAGTTGTTCCGCTTAAGCCGAGCCCCCTTTCCTACGTCAGTATGGAGCAGCCCCACTCTCTCTTTCTCTGTCTCTCTCTAGCAGCTTGCACTTTCTGGCTTTAACCCTTAAAGCAAGTAGCATATGTTCCTTCAACTGGAAGCCCAGGTTCCCTCCCTTCTCTCCCCATTGGCTGGGTCCTGCAAGGCTTTCCCCTTACAAGTATCCCCCGGAGATATCCTGCCTCCCAGGAGGGGGCTCCCATTCCCGCCCGCGCTGCCCAGGGTCGCTCCTGCTGCTGCCAGTACTTCGGGTGAGTGCAAAGCCAGCGGCGGGGAAGGAGGGAAGGGGCTTGGCAAGGGGTGGGGGTCCAGGATGAGAAGCCCCGGGACGGGGAGAAGAAGAGAAGGGAGGAAAGGGAGCTGTTTCTCTTAATGGGGCCTTGAAGGTTGGGGGGGGGGGGTTTCACTGTGGAAAGAGACTAGCTTCTTCCTGCCCAGATCTGGTCCAAAGGGAGTTGCAGGGAAGGAGGCGGGAAGGGGGAGAGGGTTGGGTATTGCAGACCAGCCTCGCCATAGTAGTAATAATAAAATGATATTTATATCGTACCCATTTTCTGGGTTTCCCCAGCCACTCTGTGCGGCTTCCAACAAAGTAAAAAACACCAGAAACATCCAAACATCCAAGTCTTCCGTTTTGTAGAGGAGATGGGGACATGGATTGCTGGATGGCAGAGGGAGAAAGAGGAAAAGATGGGGAGGAAAACAAAGGCAGGGGGGTCCTGGCAGGAAGAAGGAAGGGCTGAGGCCTCCTCCAAAGAGCTCTTTGTTCTTGAACTCCTTGCATAAAGTAGTGGGGGCGGGGCCGGATTGAGGTTTGATGAGGCCCTAAGCTACTGGAGGTAATGGGGCCCTTTATAGGTCCAGCTGTCCTTTGTCAACAACAAATTGTTGCTGTTTTTTGTGTAGAATATAGGCTGTGTGGTAATTTATGGACCTAATAGGTATCTAAAACCATTTCCACATAACAGAGTATGTGCATAATACAATTATGAAGTATATTAAAAGTGAAATAATTATTAAGCTCTAACTTAAAATGATTTTGTTATTCATAACAAACTTAATAATGCAAACACATTATGGCATTTGGCAATAACAAAAGTTCCTTTAGAAACACAATTTACAAAGACTCCTAATCTAGTCCTAGAAACTTGCTATAATAATAGGTGTAAATATATGATGCAAACTACTAATAATTATAAATAGCATTATTAACATGAAATTAATTGTTATAACCTGTACAATGCAATTGTATTTAATACAATGCAATTTTTATATAAGTATCAATATTACCATAATAGTCCACATTCTTCATTGGGAAAGCAGACCTTTGTACCCGGTTACACTTAGTGAGTGTAAAAGACAGTATTTCTAGTAATATGTCGCATTTATAAATAATAGCAATACTATACACACCTGTACATAAAAGTTATTTTACAGGACTAATTGTATTAATGCATCTACCCAATACCCATTCAACTGTATAATTTTATCATGATTCATTGTGTACTGTGTATACAAACAGTACACAAACATGATCTAAATTACAATACTTTCCTTCTTGCCTTTGCCAAAGCAAAGTCACTGAGGATATCATGAAATGATAAACTGCTTAGCTTGTCACTTTCTATGTACATGAGGCTGAACTAACATAATTTATCTTGAGACATTGTTCTAAATTCATTACAAATGGCAATTTGCAATCATCATTCAAAGGAACATTCTCAGAATTGCTTCTACATTGGGGAATGCTGATTGGACATTGTTGTTGTTGTTTAGTCACTTAGTTGTGTCTGACTATTTGTGACCCCATGGACCAGAGCACGCCAGGCACTCCGGTTTTCCACTGCCTCCTGCAGTTTGGTCAAACTCATGTTAGTAGCTTTGATAGCATTGTCCAACCATCTCGTCCTCTGCATATATCGTCCACCTAGCCTACGGGGCGAGGCCCAGACTCACCCAGCCCAATCTTATGTTTCTTTCAACTTCATTATGAATAATTATAGGTAAAACTTTTGTTGATACAGAGCTCACTTTTAGGGAGCAGCTAGTCACTTCTTTATAAACAAACCCAAATATATTGACACAATTTACTTTAAAAGCAGATTTCAGAACAGAGGTAAACAAAAACTATTTTTTTATATAAAAAAACTTTTTTTAACTTTCCAAAATTTAATGTTCTCAGTCCATGATTTGCTTTTCTTATGTATAAAAATGTTTATTTCCTGGCCCACCTCCCATCACTGTGGGGAGAGCATAGGGCAAGGGATAAGAATGCAAGGTCGGCCTGACATCCATCTGTTCTCTGGCTCTGACAGCGGCCATCCAGGCTGTTCACACATGTGAGGGAGCCATCGCCTGCTGCAGTCAACATGTCTCCACCGTGTGCATCTAAACTCCTAGGAGGCAGAGACTTAAATCTGGACTGAGACAAGGAGATGTCTTGAGACATTGTTGTTCCAAATTCGTTTTTTATCCTCTTCAGTCGAGAAACGGATCTTTACAAATGGCAATTTGCAATCATCATTCAAAGGAACATTCCCAGAATGGCTTCTACATTAGGGGATGCTGATTGGACATTGTTGTTGTTGTTTAGTCACTTAGTCGTGTCTGACTCTTTGTGACCCCATGGACCAGAGCACGCCAGGCACTCCTGTTTTCCACTGCCTCCTGCAGTTTGGTCAAACTCATGTTAGTAGCTTTGAGAGCACTGTCCAATCATCTCGTCCTCTGCATATAAATTAAATAAGCAAGGAGACAATATACAGCCTTGTTGTACTCCTTTCCCAATTTTGAGCCAATCACTTGTTCCATATCTAGTTCTAACTGTTGCTTCTTGCCCCACATAGAGATTTCTCAGGAGACAGTTGAGGTGGTCAGGCACTCCCATTTGCGTAGTCAATGAAGCAGAAGTAGATGATTTTCTGGAACTCTCTAGCTTTCTCCCTAATCCAGCGCATGTTTGCAATTTGGTCTGTGGTTCCTCTGCCCCTCCAAAATCCAGCTTGTACTTCTGGGAGTTTTTAGTCCGCATACTGCTTAAGCCTGCCTTGTAGAATTTTAAGCATAACCTTGCTAGCGTGTGAAATGAGCACAATTGTGCAGTAGTTGGAGCATTCTTTAGCGCTGCCCTTCTTTGGGATTGCGTTGTAGACTGATATTCTCCAATCCTCTGGCCACTACTGAGTTTTCCAAACTTGCTGGCATATTGAGTATAGAACCTTAACAGTATCCTCTTTTAAGGTTTTAAATAGTTACGCTGGAATGTCATCACTTCCACTGGCCTTATTATTAGCAGTGCTTTCTAAGGCCCATTTGACTTCGCTCTCCAGGATATCTGGCTCATCAGTCACACTACCTGGGGTGTATGGGACATCCATATCTTCCTGGCATAATTCCTCTGTGCATTCTTGCAACCTCTTCTTGATGTCTTCTGCTTCTGCTAGGTCAGGGGTCTGCAACCTTTAAGACAAAAAGAGCCACTTGGACCCGTTTCCAAAAAAACAACAACAACTGGGAGCCGCAAAAACATTGCAACATTTAAAACAAATATAACACTGTATATATTGTTTCTTGCCTTAATGCTGTATATACAGGATCGTACAGTCAGCTGTCAATCTCAAGAAAAAAGGACAAATTGAAGCCTTATTTACCTAGGGATCCATCAGCCTCGCCATCCCCGGACCTTGGAGGGAACAAAAGTACCAGGAAAGCAAAATCTTCTTTGGAGAAAAAGTTTATTGAAATCTGTGCACAGAGACAATCTGTGCGCAGAGACAACCAGCAGGATAGTTCCTAAAAACTGGCTGTGTCTCAAGACACTTCAGCAGACTTTCTTATACTTTTCTGAACACTCTCCCCCCTCCCATACCCTTTACAGACTTTCCCAATCAGCTGGCAAATGTTCAACTTCTTGCTAAACATTCCTATCATTCTGCTGGCTAAGCACTTCCTCATACGTGTCTTTCTGCTAGTTAAGCACTCCCCCTCCCCTCTTGCTTGTACGTGTCTTTTCTTATCTTTGCATTAGTAAGCATAAGCACAGGAAGGGGGCCTCTTTGGCAGGCCTGGTTAAATCTGCAAACAGCAGCTAAAATGTTTTTGCAAGCTAAGAAATAGACTTTTGACCCGCCAGCCAATTTTAGCAAACACTCACTGGCGGTGTGCTATCTGTCTAGCCGAAATTTGCAGAAGTAAGATTAGCACAGGATTAGCACAGGAATGTCCTGCAGATAATACTTGAGAGCAATCTTTCTTAGGTACAAAGTACAAAGCACAGGGAATACTGAAGAAATCCTTCCCATCTCCCTTCACTCCCTCCTCTTCTTTTGAACAATCTATTACTTAGATTCGTTCTGGGGTAGGGGTCTATATTCTCTCATTACAGCAATTACACGAGGTCCCATCATGCGAGACATCATCTTTTCCATCATATTCTGCAAGCATTGCATCAAGCAGGGAATACAAAAGCAGAGAAGCAAAAGGATTATAAGTGACCCTACTATTAATACCATAATATTCCTGATCCAACTACCATCGGGCAGCCAAGAATATAACCAATTTCATGGATCACCTTCTGTAGTTTTTAGCGGGTTTTCAGCTATCATTGTTTCCATGTGGTCAATTGTGGCAGAAATGCTAACATTGTTATCTGGGATAAACATGCAGCAATGAGAATGAACTAACACACAAACTCATCTCTATGTTGAAGATGTTACCAATGGGAATTCCATGTAGCACCAAACCTGGCCTTTTAGCATAGGGTGGTATGTGCATACACAGCCAACAATTGGAAAGATTTAACATTGTGGTGAACTTGAACATATCCTTGATATAAATATTGTCTTTCCACATCTTATGATAATTTTCTCCTCGTGATATTTTGCTCAATAATCTAGTCCCCATCTGACCATGTTCACCAGGTGCAGTACCTTCCTTGTCTCCTGCAACTAGGAGAACGAGGAACACTAGGAGGATCATCAAGGGGATAGAAGGATCGGGCTGTCGTCTCCCACAGAGCCTATGACGCTCATGCCAGCAGAAAAAGAGACACATCCATGTGGCAAGGGCAGTTGTAATAACTCCCATCCACCATCCCCAATCACTCCATGGTTCCTCCCAGCAATATTCAGGGGGTGTGCTCATTGTTGAAGAGCCCACTGATATTCGTGCCCGATTACCTGTTGAGCCTCAAGGATGAGGGCCCACCGGTGAGCTGATGCTCCCACTATGTGGGTCAACTTTTCTACTAACCCTGTTGGGTGGATTGAACTTTCGTGCTGCCTCCCTACTGACCAGAGCATATGGAAGCTGAAATCCTGGGGTGGCAACTCTTACTGGCACTTGTTCAGCAATTTCAATGCACACCTGGTTAAGGCTCCCACCCCTGCAACACTTGCATTAAGATAGGTTCCGTCCCATCTAACGCCTGGATTAAGAGTAGGACCTGGTCTATCAAATGAGGTTGGTACAGTGCTCTACCCCCCAGATAACAGTTGACTACCCTCCCACAACAGCAAGAGCGGTCCAGAACTCGATAGATTTCAACCGTCTCTGCAACTTCCCGTATGAGCACTATCCACACGTGCTGGACAGTGGTGTGGGAGAGGAGCCACAACGGGGCAGTGGGGTGTTTCAATACGGCAATCTCATCAATCCCCAGTTTCCAATAACCAAAGAGTACGCCATCTCTTACCACCGGCAAGACGAACCATTCGTAGCAGAGGCCAGCAGGCCAGTAGGGGCGGTATGGCTCAGTGGGATCAGGGCTGTGGGGCATAGAGCAGATAACAGAAAAAAAAAAGAAAAGAGAAAGTCCTTATGAAAATATTAAATGTCCTGGTGGACTTCCTGGATCAGTCCCGGCACGGGTTTTCACGTTGGGGACGCTGCCCGCGGGCGCCCCTCCCATCCAATTCTTCAGCTGTGCGTAGAGATATCAGCTTCCGGTGTGATATCAGCAGAGCGGTCGTCAGCGGAGGGTCTGGAGATGGTTAGCCAAAGGGGTTAATCAGGATTTAGTTGCACAGTCCAATCTGTAGCGGTCACTCTGGTGTGGTGGACCCAAGGGGTGATGCTGGCGACTTTCACGGCAGTGGGTGTGGAGAGTAGGACGGTATAAGGTCCCTTCCAACACGGTTGTAGCAGCGTCCGTGCCCAATCTTTTACCCACACTTCATCACCTGGCTTGAACTGATGCAGCCAACACACAGGGGTTGCGAGCCTGGGTCCACCTGTCGAGACAAAAGAAAACTCGGAAGAATGTCTGGACATAATTATTCAATTGCATATCCTGACCAACATGTGGGGACAACATTCTGACATATGGGACCGGTCTCCCAAGCACAATTTAATGGGAGATTGCGGACCCTGAGTAATGCCAGGGGTAACATTGTCACCCAATTAGACCCAGTTTCCTATGTCAGCTTGGATAGCTGATTCTGGGGTCTGCGTGCTGTATGCAACTTTCAGTTGATTTGTAGTGCCTTGGCCAATTCCTGCAACATTAAATGAACAAAGGCTGGTTCATTGTCACCAGGTTTAGGGCTTTGGTGAGCGCAGTTAATTCTGCCAGCTGGGCCGATGTTCCAGGCGGGAGTGGCTTTGCCTTGATCACCTGGTCTTCCAGGGCTACCACTGCATAACCTGCCTTCCGGTGTCCAGCCTCAATGAAGCTGCTTCCATCCATAAACCATGATGGCCACTGGGAGTCTGCTTCATCTTTAAAGTCAGGCCTGCTAGAGTACACCTCATCCATTACTTCAATGCAGTCATGCGTGGGCTCCCCACCTTCTCCTACCGGTAATAGGGCAGCTGGGTTGAGGGCTGTGGTGACTTGGAATTTCTAACGCGGATGTAATAATAGCATCTGATATTTCCTCATTTTAGCCTGGGAGAGGAAGTAGGTGCCTCTCGGCAGATGGCATGCTGATTCTTTCCTAAGCGGCCTCGCCCTCCTCCCCGGGCGGTTCCTCCTAACGGTGGACCTCCCGTCCTCAGGGCCATCAACTTCTCCTTTTTCTTCTGGGCCTCTTCCTCCCTCTGATTATAAGTGGTCTGGGTTAGTTCTAGCATCCATTCAAGGGTGTGGCCCATAAAAACCTTCATGTTTGTTTGTTTGTTTGTTTGTTTTAAATGTTCCTGCGGATATCGGGCGCTGCCTGGGCTACAAAGGCCGCTTTAAAAATTGGGGCGTTGGCAGCCTCATCTGGGTCCACGGGGGTATACTGGCGGTAGGCTTCCTTCAGCCTCTTTAAGTAGGCTCCAGGGGCCTCCTCTGTTCCTTGCACTAATTCTCTGGCCTCCACAAAGTTGGTGAGTTTTCTGGCTGCCCTCCTCATGCCATTTAAAATATTCTGGCGATAAGTGGTGAGGGTATTTTGCCCTTCAGTGGTCTGATTTGCTGGGTTTTCCTCAACTGAAGGGTTTTGGTTCCTCCAATTACAAACTTCTGCACTAGAGAAGGGGACATGTTGAACTGTATAAGTTCTATTGGGCACCACCCCATCAGGTCCCGCGGGGGCCAGAGGGTCATACACTCTGCGGAGAGGCATCACTCTGGCCGCGCCCTTCTCCTGTGCTTTATGTGCCCTATGGAGGGTCACACTTTTCACTGCCTTCCCCACTCTTTCTGCCACTTTCTTCTCTGTTCCCCTATACATCCCGCTGTTTTTAACAAATGGGGACTGACGTCCACTTCTCCTGCATAAGGTTCCACATACTTCCTCAAACGTTCTGCCTGTTCTTATTATCATCTGTCAACTTAACTAATCTTTTTTACAAATTCCTCATCCTCACCATCCTCTTCTCTTTCCTCCCTTTCTTCATCTTTGTCCAGGTCTAACAATGCATTGTCCACGGGATTGGGGGCTGGGTCATCTGCTCCCTGTGGCGGGGGTGGTGCCAGGGCTGTTGCCGGGGCATAAGGCGGTGGGGGCATTAAAACTTTATCTTCTTCCCTCTCTGAATCCTGGAGGACTGGGGGTTGTCCTCCTGTCTTCCTGACTGAGCAGATACGGCTGCCTGAGACTTTTTGGCATCATGACTTCAGCCAAGGGGGGGGGGTTCCTTTCCACATTGGTCTTCCATGTGGAAATATAGGGGATTTGATCAGAACGGACATTCAAAATGTTCTGATATAATGGATTAATGAATTGCAAATCAAGGGTCCTGGTGGACGGCCAATTTATTCTTTTGGGTGGGCCAATCTAATTCACACAATGTCCTCATCCTCCCCCTTCATCAGCTTAAATCCCCAAAAGCATTCCAAAGGGGTACTTTTACTTTGGCCAGAACCCATTTCTTCCAGATACTCCGCTCCTATTCACAGTAAAAATTCTCTCACACTTCATATACTACAGATTGTGATCTGCGCGAGGTCGCCCTGGCAGAAAATGCACAATCCTGCAACCGCTCGGCCAAGGGGCACTAATACCCCGGCCCACACTCGACAATTCAATCACTGGAGTATCTGACATGCAACACACACAACATACAAATCACATCAATATAATTTCCCCTCCTTCCTCTGTTCCAAATTTATGCTGGTGGCACTCTCCTGCACAACCAGTCCCCTTATTCCTGGTGGCTGGCACTCTACTGCACAACCAATCCCCTTGTTCCTGGTGGCTGGCACTCTACTGCACAACCAATCCCCTTGTTCCTGGTGGCTGGCACTCTACTGCACAACCAATCCCCTTGTTCCTGGCTGGCACTCTACTGCACAACCAGGTGAGGCTGATCAGGCCTCGCCCTTTCCTGTCGGGCTGCCCTTTCCGTCGGGCTTACCTGTTCCGCTGCGGACCTGTCCCCTTTTGGCGCTGTCCTCTTTTCCTCCCTCAACAAGATGTCTCCACTCCAGGACAGTGTGGCTGGCTCCCCCCACGAAACAGGCGGGGTGCGCACGGGAGCCTGCAAAACGCTGCCGAGCTGTTCACCTTGGTTGAGCCTGGCCCTCCGGTCCGTATTGGGGAGGAGGCTTATCCCGGACGAGCCCCCAAAGAAATGAAGCCTTATTTACCTAGGGATCCATCAGCCTCGCCATCCCCGGACCTTGGAGGGAACAAAAGTACCAGGAAAGCAAAATCTTCTTTGGAGAAAAAGTTTATTGAAATCTGTGCACAGAGACAATCTGTGCGCAGAGACAACCAGCAGGATAGTTCCTAAAAACTGGCTGTGTCTCAAGATACTTCAGCAGACTTTCTTATACTTTTCTGAACACTCTCCCCCCTCCCATACCCTTTACAGACTTTCCCAATCAGCTGGCAAATGTTCAACTTCTTGCTAAACATTCCTATCATTCTGCTGGCTAAGCACTTCCTCATACGTGTCTTTCTGCTAGTTAAGCACTCCCCCTCCCCTCTTGCTTGTACGTGTCTTTTCTTATCTTTGCATTAGTAAGCATAAGCACAGGAAGGGGGCCTCTTTGGCAGGCCTGGTTAAATCTGCAAACAGCAGCTAAAATGTTTTTGCAAGCTAAGAAATAGACTTTTGACCCGCCAGCCAATTTTAGCAAACACTCACTGGCGGTGTGCTATCTGTCTAGCCGAAATTTGCAGAAGTAAGATTAGCACAGGATTAGCACAGGAATGTCCTGCAGATAATACTTGAGAGCAATCTTTCTTAGGTACAAAGTACAAAGCACAGGGAATACTGAAGAAATCCTTCCCATCTCTCTTCAAAATAGCTAATTAAAATATTTAATTTACAACCAGGTAACCAGGTTAATGGGACTTTTGCTCCTGAACCTCAGTGCTCAGTGTCTGCCCCGACACTACCACAAGCCTCCCTCTCTTCGCACCGCCCAGCCTCCCAAGAAAAAAAACCCACCTCAAACAGTCACAAAGCACAAATTCCACGCGACCGCAACTTGCTATGCCCAATAATCAATGCCCCAAAATGCCATAGAAAATTAATCAGGGCCCCAGTGTACCATAAATCACAATCAGTGGCTGATGTAAATAATAATTAATAATGAGGCATTCGTCATTATAAAAATACCTTTTTATTATTCATTTGTTTGACCCCTCAGAATTACTCCTCCTCATAGAAATAAAATTAACAAGTTACCTTTTTTTGAGTGTGTGTTCTTCACTCCCCTTCAAAACAGTGACCAGTGTATACGGCCCCTTTCAATGCAGCCTGCTTTCCCCAAGGAAAGAACAATTCACCAAACTTCCCCCTGCTTAAGTTTAAAAAGGGGCTTCAGGCAACTAACTCCTCCGCCTCCTCCCCTCGCCTCCTCCCCTCGCCTCGCCTCCTCCCCTCGCCTCCACTCCTCGCCTCCTCCCCTCGCCTCCTCCCCTCGCCTCCGCCCCTCGCCTCCTCCCCTCCCCTCGCCTCCACTCCTCGCCTCCTCCCCTCGCCTCCTCCCCTCCCCTCGCCTCCACTCCTCGCCTCCACTCCTCGCCTCCTCCCCTCGCCTCCTCCCCTCGCCTCCACTCCTCGCCTCCACCCCTCGCCTCCTCCCCTCGCCTCCTCCCCTCGCCTCCACTCCTTGCCTCCTCCCCTCGCCTCCTCCCCTCGCCTCCACTCCTCGCCTCCTCCCCTCGACTCCTCCCCTCGCCTCCACTCCTCGCCTCCTCCCCTCGCCTCCTCCCCTCGCCTCCTCCCCTCGCCTCCACTCCTCGCCTCCTCCCCTCGCCTCCTCCCCTCGCCTCCACTCCTCGCCTCCGCCCCTCGCTTCCTCCCCTCGCCTCCTCCCCTCGCCTCCGCTCCTCGCCTCCTCCCATCGCCTCCTCCCTGGAGCCGCAGCAAAGGCTTTAAAGAGCCACATGCGGCTCTGGAGCCGCAGGTTGCCGACCCCCGTGCTAGGTCCTTACCACTTTTGTCCTTTATTATGGTAATCTTTGCATAAAATGTTCTTTTCATATCTCCAATTTTCTTGAATAGATCTCTGGTTTTTCACATTCTATTGTTTCCCTCTATTTCTTTGCACTGCTCATTTAAGAAGTCCCTCTTGTCTCTCCTTGCTATGTGTTGGAAGTCTGCATTCAGTTTTCTGTATCTTTAACTATCTCCCTTGCATTTTGCTTGCCTTCTGTCCCCCACGGTTTGGCCTCATTGGACAACCACTTTGCTTTCTTGCATTTCCTTTTCATTGGGAGGGTTTTCATTGCTGCCTCCTGTATGATGTTCCAAGCTTCCATCCATAGTTCTTCAGGCACTCTGTCCACCAAATCTAAATCCTTAAATCTGTTCCTCTCTTCCCCTGTGTATTCATAAGGGATTTGATTTAGATTGTATCTTACTGGACCTCCTTTCTTCAGTTTAAGCTTGAATTTTGCTATAAGAAGCTGATGATCTGAGCCAGTCAGCTCCACGTCTAGTTTTTGCTGACTATATAGAACTTCTCCATCTTTGGCTGCAAAGAATATAATTAATATGATTTTGATGCTGCCCATCTGGTGATGTGCATGTGTAGAGTCATCTCATGTGTTGTTGGAAAAGAGTGTTTGTTATGACCAGCTTGTTCTCTTGACAGAACTCGATTAGCCTTTGCCCTGCTTCGTTTTGAACTCCAAGGCCAAACTTACCAGTTGTTCCTTTTATCTCTTGATTCCCCACTTTAGCATTCCAATCCCCTATAATGAGAAGAACATCCTTCTTTGGTGTCACTTCTATAAAGTCTTGTAAGTCTTCATAGAATTGGTCAATTTCAGTTTCTTCAGCACCAGTTCGAACTGATAGGTTGGCAGGAGCAGAGACAGAGCAACGGGAGCTCACCCCATCATGGGGATTCAAACCGCCGACCTTCTGATCAGCAAGTCCTAGGCTCTGTGATTTAACCCACAGCGCCACCCACGTCCCTCAGCATTGCTAGTTGGTGCATAAACCTGGATTACTGTGATGTTAAAAGGTCTGCCTTGGATTCGTATCGAGATCATTCTATCATTTTTGAGATTGCATCCCAGTACAGCTTTTGCCACTCTTTTGTTGACTAAGAGGGCCACTCCATTTCTTCTATGGGAATCTTGTCCACAGTAGTAGGATATGATGATCATGCAAACTGAATTCGCCCATTCCCATCCATTATAGTTCACTGATGCCCAGAATGTCAATATTTATTCTTGCCACCTCATTTTTTACCACATCCAGCTTACCATGGTTCATGGATCTTATATTCCAGGTTCATATATTTTTCTTTGCAGCACTGGACTTTCCTTTCACTTCCAGGCACACCTTTTGGCTTTGGCCCAGCTGCTTCATCAGCTCTGGATCTACTTGTACTTGCCCTCTGCTCTTCCTCAGTAGCATGTTGGATGCCTTTCGATCTGAGGGGCTCATCTTCCAGCGTCATAACTTTTATACGACCATGGAGCTTTCTTGGCAGGGATACTGGCGTGGCTTGCTGTTTCCTGCTCCAGGTGGAGCACGTTTAGCCAAAACTCTCCACTTTGACCTGTCTGTCTTGGGTGGCCTTGCACGGCATAGCTCATAGCAGGGCATAGCTCATAGCGTCTCTGAGTTATTCAAGCCCCTTTGCCATGACAAGGCAGTGATCCATGAAGGACATGGTCATTAAATATTACTTGGTACAGATCCTGATATGTCAGATTATCATGTTCATGGCTTTGACTCTCCCCCCCCCCCATTTAAATTATTTTATTGGTTTTCACATATTACTTTACAATACAGATATACCAAAGCCAACACCATTTCCTCCCCATCCCCCCATACATTTACATTTCTATTTCCTCAGTCCATCATATTATTCTTTTCTCCTTCCTCCCACTTCCCTCCGCCCCCACTCAATTTCCTCCACATTCTACACTTTACAATAATCTTTTCATTCTACAACCTTCTCGAATCATCTACATATTCTTATTATCTTTGCTTACTAATTATTCTTCTATCCAGTACGTCACATTTTAATCTAGGCATATTAGCATATATATTTTTGAGCAATATTTTGCAATATATTCATCAAAACATTTCCACTCCTTTTTAAATTTTTGATTTAACTGATTTCTTATTATAACAGTTAATTTTGCCAGAATTAAATATTCATTTAGTTTACAAATCCATTCCTCCTTTGTGGGTATAGTTTTTGGCTTCCACCTAGCAGCAATCACTATTCTAGCAGCTGGACTTGCATACGGAAAAATTCTCTCCCCCCCCCGTGGCATCTCATCATCTGTCAATCCAAGGAGATATGCCTCTGGTTTGTTTGTTATTGATATTTTCAACATCTTCTCTAGTTCTTCGTGTACTACTATAGAAAATTTCTTAATTTCCTCACACCTCCACCACATATGTGGTCCAGGCATTGGTATTTATATAATTTCAAACAAAGCATTTCGATTTCGACCAATCATATACAGTGGTGCCTCGCAAGACGAAATTAATCCGTTCCGTGAGGCCCTTCGTATAGCGGTTTTTTCATCTTGCGAAGCAAGCCCATTGACAGCTTAGCGGATTAGCGCTATTAGCGGCTTATCAGCGGATCAGCTGATAAGCGGCTTAGTGGTTTAGGAAAAGGGGGGAAGGGGGGGAAACCCACAGGAACTCGCAAGACATTTTGTCTTGCGAAGCAAGCCCATAGGGAAATTTGTTTTGCGAAGCACCTCCAAAACGGAAAACCCTTTCGTCTAGTGGGTTTTCCGTCTTGCGAGGCGTTTGTCTTGCGGGGCACCACTGTACACCAGAGAAATCCAAAGCAGCTCTTTGTTTTTGGGATCCCTTTCATAAAGAAGTGGGGGCATATTATCTTCCTCTATGCTTTTAAATCTCTATTGTTATTTCCACTGCAGGATTAAGTGATGATAATGATGTTGCACACCAATCCAGAAAAATGGGTGAAGGGGGCTATGGAAATGCTTCCCGTCATTATGTATACTTCATATATTTAAGTAGTTTGTGTTACTTTTATTTTTTTAAAGACTAGGTCAGAGTGATACATTCCACCAGCATCAAAATAAAGTAGATTCATGCACCTCCCCAGTTTGGTGGGCTTTCGGGACAAAGGACCCGTTATCATGATACACAATTCCTGTGGCTGGAGGCTCTACACATAGGATTGGGCATATGAAGACCGAGGGTGGCCAGTATTATAAGCAAATTGTGTGAACTTGCCAGTCTTACAGACAGGGGTTTCTGTGTGAGAGTGAGTGGGCTTTTTCCCAATCCAGCAGGCTCTGTTTAGGTTCTAATATGTTGCAATATTTTTACAGTTACATGTGGCATAAGAACACTTCAGTTTTACTTCTTACTCACAGGAGAGACTGCTGTTGGAGCCTGAGATCATTTCCTTATAAGACAGATGTGTCTTATAAGCCAGTTCCACCGTAGATCTCTACTATAAAATGATGCTGCTCTCTTAAGTGTGAATGGAGTGATCATAGGTTGCTCTTGCCATTATCTCATCTTCATTCCTAAAAATTTGGAACATGGAGACAGTGGACAATGAAGAGGGAGTGAAAATAAGAGAAGGTGCACATGGGGATTGATGTGTGTTCATTTCAGTTCTTGTCTTTCTTAAAAGTCTAACAGGATTCTCTCCTCCCGCCCCCCCACTCCCAAACAGGTGAGGAAGATTGTGTGCAAAATTCTACGGAGCCATCTGTGAATTCATTGGGAAGAGTCACTGTGGAAGAATGGGGATACACCAACAAACTCACACAGGAGAGAAACCATTTGAATACATGGAGTGTGGAAAGAACTTCAGTCGGAATGGAGCACTTAGGATACATCAACAAACTCACACTGGGGAGAAACCATTTAAATGCATTGAATGTGGAAAGAGCTTCAGTCGTAGTGGACACCTTAGAAGACACCAGCAAACTCACATGGGGGAGAAACCATTTAAATGTATTGAATGTGGAAAGAGCTTCAGTCATAGTTGGACCCTTAGAATACATCAACGAACTCACACAGGGGAGAAACCATTTAAATGTATTGAATGTGGTAAGAGCTTCAGTCATAGTTGGACCCTTAGAATACATCAACGAACTCACACAGGGGAGAAACCATTTAAATGTATTGAATGTGGAAAGAGCTTCAGTGAAAATGGATCCCTCAGAATACATCAACGAACTCACACAGGGGAGAAACCATTTAAATGTATTGAATGTGGAAAGAGCTTCAGTGAAAATGGATCCCTCAGAATACATCAACGAACTCACACAGGGGAGAAACCATTTAAATGCATTGAATGTGGAAAGGGCTTCAGTAAAAATGGAGCCCTTAGAATACATCAACGAACTCACACAGGGGAGAAAACATTTAAATGTATTGAATGTGGAAAGAGCTTTTTTCAAAACGGAGACCTTAAAAGACATCAACGAACTCATACGGCAGAGAAACCATTTAAATGTATCGAATGTGGTAAGAGCTTCAGTCGTAGTTGGACCCTTAGAATACATCAACGAACTCACATGGGGGAGAAACCATTTATATGCATTGAATGTGGAAAGAGCTTTGGTGAAAATGGAGACCTCAAAAGACATCAACGAACTCATACGGCAGAGAAACCATTTAAATGTATTGAATGTGGTAAGAGTTTCAGTCGTAGTTGGTCCCTTAGAATACATCAAAGAACTCACACAGGGGAGAAACCATTTCAGTGCATGGAGTGTGGAAAGAGCTTCCTTGAAAGTGGAAAACTTAGAAGACATCAACGAACTCACACGGGGTAGAATTTCAATGGACTGAATATGGAAAGAACTTCAGTGAAAGTGGAAAACGTAAAATACATCAACAAACTCTTAAAGGGCAGGAACCAATTAAATGTAAGGAGTGTGAAAAGAACTTCAGACAGTGTGGAGACCTTAATATTCATGAGCAAATTCACACATATGAAAAGCCATATAAATGTATGCAGCGTTCCACTCAAGGTTCACTATTTAATTCACATCAAGAAACTCCTCAAGGCAGTACTCAGTTTTATATACATGGAACCCATGTGTTGTTCTGGTGTTGGTATTTAAATTTGTATACACATATATATGTATTAACGCTTAAACGCTTAAAATTCTACAAGGAAGGCTCAAGCAGTATGTGGACCGAGAACTCCCAGAAGTGCAAGCTGGATTTCGAAGAGGCAGAGGAAACAGAGACCAAATTGCAAACATGCGCTGGATTATGGAGAAAGCTAGAGAGTTCCAGAAAATCAACTACTTCTGCTTCATTGACTACGCAAAACCGTATGACTGTGTGGACCACAGCAAACTATGGCAAGTTCTTAAAGAAATGGGAGTGCCTGACCACCTCATCTGTCTCCTGAGAAATCTCTATGTGGGACAAGAAGCAACAGTTAGAACTGGATATGGAACAACTGATTGGCTCAAAATTGGGAAAGGAGTACGGCAAGGCTGTATATTGTCTCCCTGCTTATTTAACTTATATGCAGAATTCATCATGCAAAAGGCTGGGCTGGATGAATCCCTAGCCGGAATTAAGATTGCCAGAAAAAATATCAACAACTTCAGATATGCAGATGACACAACCTTGATGGCAAAAAGTGAGGAGGAATTAAAGAACCTTTTATTGAGGGTGAAAGAGGGCAAAAAGTGAGGAGGAATTAAAGAACCTTTTATTGAGGGTGAAAGAGGAGAGTGCAAAATATGGTCTGAAGCTCAACATCAAAAAAAAAAGATCACGGCCCCTGGTCCCATCACCTCCTGGCAAATAGAAGGGGAAGAAATGGAGGCGGTGAGAGATTTTACTTTCTTGGGCTCCATGATCACTGCAGATGGTGACAGCAGCCATGAAATTAAAAGATGCCTGCTTTTTGGGAGAAAAGCAATGACAAACCTAGACAGCATCTTAAAAAGTAGAGAGATCACCTTGCCAACAAAGGTCCGTATAGTAAAAGCTATGGTTTTCCCAGTAGAGATGTATGGAAGTGAAAGCTGGACCATAAAGAAGGCTGATCGCTGAAGAATTGATGCTTTTGAATTATGGTGCTGGAGGAGACTATTGAGAGTCCCAAGAAGATCAAACGCTTCCATTCTTAAGGAAATCAGCCCTGAGTGCTCACTGGAAGGACAGATCATGAAGCTGAGGCTGCAATACACCTCATGAGAAGAGAAGACTCCCTGGAAAAGACCCTGATTTTGGGAAAGATGGAGAGCACAAGGAGAAGGGGAAGACAGAGGACGAGATGGTTAGATAGTGCTACCAGCATAAGCTTGACCAAACTGTGGGAGGCAGTGGAAGACAGGAGTGCCTGGCGTGCTCTGGTCCATGGGGTCGTGAAGAGTCAGATATGACTAAACAGCAACAATATATGTATTAAAGTAATAAAGGTCACATATACTAAATGTACAAAGTAAGTTGCAAGTTGTTGCTAGATAAACGGGGGAAGTGTGAATCTGGAATGCTCAAGGTGTATGATGAATCTGTTGAATTTTGACCCCCACCCTTCACTGCCAAAATGATGGGTTGCCCTTGTCTTGTGGATCAGCATCTATCAGGCTTCAGGGAATTGGCTTCCTTCCCCCTTGGCCGTAGATAAGCAGAACAAAGGAAAAGGAGTCTCCTTACCAGTTAGAAACTTTATTTTTTTTAAAATGATATTTTATTAAATTTTAACAAGAAAAAAGTTACAAAACGATAAACAAAAAACACAAGAAAAATACAAAAATAACAGAAAGAAAAATAAAAATCCCTCAGTTACTATTTAACGTCCATCTTTAAAATGTATCCAACAAAAGGAAATTTACTTTCGATTTTCAAGTACTTTGTTTCCTTACAATACAATACAAACAAGCAGAAAGCAGCATTAGAATTATTTTATTTCTCTTTTGTTTCTATCTGTCAAAAGTGTTTCCGTTTTCAATTAATGGACATCTCCGACAATTTCTGTCCTGATGTTCCGTCCCCAGGTTTGGGACGATGGAAGCTTATATTCTTTCACTCTCTCTGCAGGATCAAGAGGTCAAAATTTCTTCCCCCCTTTTCTCCTGCTGTCAAGGGGGGTTTTGATGGTTATAGATGAAGGAAATTTCAATCTTAGAGTCAATTTTCCAGGCTATTTAGCTTGCAAGATCTTTGCTTCAGTCTATTTACAAAAAGCGGAAGGCGGACTTCCTGCTTACATCTTCCCGCTTCAGTGCCAAATTCAAGTTTGTCCCTTTGATCAAAGGAGCGATTCCTTTGATCTCCCGATCTTTCAATTCTCCTACTCACGGGTTGTTGTTTAAAAGTCGAATTGTCACAGGAAAGAGGACAGCGCTCTCCGGCATCAGCTGTGCAGCTTCGCTCCGCAGAGGTAGCGATTGACTCTCAGCAGCGCGCCAGACACCCCTTCTCGCTCCAGAGCCCTTTGCAGGGTTCCTTTGCCGATCGGGGGGGGGGCGCAAAGGTGCCCGCCGAGTCCCACGGTCGCAGGCTTCACCCGCCTGCGGTTTTGGAGAGGGAATCCGCCATTGCCGATGGCGCTGCCTCCGGAAGTCTCACCAGTTAGAAACTTTAATGATCCCAGCAACAGAACAAAGAACATGTATTTTAGGAATGGCGGTGCTTCCAATGAAGAGGTCCACTCCCTCACATCCCTAGTCACCCCCTTCACTTCTGCGTCTCGTAATCTGAGCTCGTTCCCTCTGTGCTTTCTGTCCTGCCACTTTGGCAGCTCTCCCTGACCTTGGGGAAAGCAGATGGATGCTTTCCAGAGACAGTTAACTCTCTCTCTCCCAGTGGTTCTTCTGCAAGCTGTTCCCCCTCCAGTATTTCCCAGCTTCTGCCTTCTGAACTATGTTCTTTTGCAAATCACTGTTCCAAATCTATACAGTCCTCCTGCTCCTGGGAAGATTCAGATTGAGGCTCCCACAAATGCGTCTCAGTGCAGCTGTCCTCAGTTGGGTCCCTGATGAGGTTTCGGTTTAGGGGAGCAAGCATGGGCCAGGCCCATGGGTGGGGGCGAGGGGAGAAGGGAAGAGAAGTAGAGGGGATGCTTCCTTGCAAGGCTAGTTGTTGTTTCTCCTTAGTGTGCGCCTGTAATTAGCGAGCGTGCTTTTAACTGTAGTGCATCCCTTTGTCTTGGAGTGCAAGATGATTCAGGAGGCCTTAGAGCGAAGCACGTGTATCTCACATGTGCCTTGGGAGCAATGGTGGAGGGACGGTCGGGGTGCTTAAAAGGAGGCTGTTGTTTCGTTAGGGGAGGAGTCTTAGCGACGTCGAACAGGAAGAGCCAACTGCGTCTACAGGATACATGTGCTTGCTACTCTTTATTGGAAGATGGGCAGTGGAAGTGGCACATGCTTGTGCTAAAAGCAGATCTAATGAAGATTAAGTTAATGGCAACCTTTTTTAAAAATAATAATATTCTTTATTGATTAAAAAAATTGCATGTCTATACAAACATTATGTACAATCTCTTAACAGGTGGGGGGGGGAGAAAATAATAGAAAATAGAAAATTTATAAAGAAAGAAGAAAATAAAAAATAAAGAAGTAACAAAGAGAAGAAACCAAGAAATAATAGTAAGAGTAAAAGACAAAGTTATTTACATAGTAAAAGTACTCTTCGACACAATCATTCCCATCCCGCTCATTCTACTGTTTGATATAACATTCTTTTTTACCCAGGCTTACATTATATAATATCATTTCTTTCTGCTTTGTATACATTCCTTTTCTTTACAAATATCACTCAGTTTCTGCTCATATGGAGTTATTTGTACAATAAAGTTTTACATAATTCTTAAATATTATCCATTCTCTAGTTGTTTTTTGTTTCCATATTCCTCTAACTGATCTCATCAGTTTTGCTAATTGTAGATATCATAACATGAGTATCTGCCCATCTGTAATCTCTGAGAGCGTTTCATTTTTCTAGTTCCTTGCTATAAGGGTTCTAGCTGCTGTTATATCATACATAAATAATGATCTTATAACTTTTTTAATTTCTGATGGTAATATACCAAGTAGGAAAACCTTTGGCATTTTGTTTTAAAAGTAATTTTAAATAGTTTCTTAAACTCGTTATAAATGTCATTCCGGTATTTGCCAATGGCTACACAGGTCCACCACATATGATAGTATGACCCCTCCACTTTTTTACATCTCCCACAGGTTGATGTTTTCCCTTTATACATTTTAGCAAGCATTTTGGGGGTAAGATTCCATCTATATACCACTCCCTGCAAGGCCTTTCCCACCTGGCCTAGGGGGCGGGGCCCAGACTCACCCAGCCCTGCTATGTGAAATATGTATTCTGTAGTTGACCTCCTTTGTAATGTGTTGTTTTGAAATCTTTAAGATAATAGTTTAGCTTTCTGTTACGTTGCTTTGACCGTATACTCTATATTTCACATTTTCACATGGTTTTATTTATGTTTTATTGATTTAGTATGCTGTAAATCGCTTTGAGGTTTTTAAAAAAAATATAAAGTGGTATAGAAATTAAATAAAAAAAGTATAGAGCAGGGATCTCCCACATGGGGTTGCTCAGATGTTGGGTAACAACTCCCATAAGACTCAGCCCAGATGGTCAAGGTTGATGAGAGGTGTAGTTCAAAAGCTCAAGGGTGCAAAATCTCACATTTCTTACAACTTTTCATTGTGAATAATTATAGGTAAAACTTTTGTTGATACAGAGCTCATTTTTAGGGAGCAGCTCGTCACTTCTGCCTTATAAAGAAACCCAAATATATTGACATACAAATAAATTGACATACTTTAAAAGCAGATTTCTGAACAGAGGTGAACAATCCATGTGTTCTCAATCCATGATTTGTTTTTCATATGTATAAAAATGTTTATTTCACTGTGGGGAGAACCTGGGGCAAGGGATAAGAATGCAGGGTCGGCCTGATATCCATCATTTCTCTGGCTCTGACAGCGGCCATCCAGGCTGTTCACACATGCGAGGGAGCCATTGGCTGCTGCAGTCAACATGTCTCGACCCTGTGTGTCTAAACTCTCAGGAGGCAGAGACCCAAATCTGGGCTGAGACAAGGGGATGGCAAATCTCTAGCTAGAGACTGACTTGTGGGAATGTTTAGAAAGGCAGGAGAGGATATATTATTTGATGATATCCTTACTAACTTGTGTTAACAAGTTCTGTATATTAGCATAATTCAAACATTCTCCTTTTCAAATTTGCACAGTGGTAAGCTTGTTGCAGGCTCATCTGAGCCTCGCTATTTAAGGTTCCCGATAAGATCCCTTGTTATCCCTCTTTAGAAGTGTAGACACGACAATCTTTTTAAAATCAATATAAAAGTAGTTTATTCATTTTCATTCAGTTCACAATTAGATTTCTGAAGGCAGGTGTAAGTTACAAAAGTATATATTGATATTTATATCTATATCTATACATAAACTATAATCTAAGGGAGTTAGTCCCAAGTGACTGCGACTGAGCAGTCACTTCTCCTAACACATAGAAAAAAACAAAATGGAGAAGAAATAATGAAGCACATGGAGGAGGTGCGCTCCACCACCCAGAATAGGCCACACCTATTTCAAGTCACATGTAGAGGAAGCGCTTGTCCCAGCTCAGGAGGAAAGAGGAAGTTTTCTCCTGGGTGGCACAAAGCATCCCCTAGCATGTCCACTCTAGGAATGTTGTACCTGACTGCTATGAATTTCATATCCCACAGACCCAAGCTCCTCCTGCCCACTGACCAGAAAAGTCATGCCCCCCACAAAAAAAGCCCACCCTGAGATTCCTTCTTCTTTCGCTCTCCAATTTTATAAAGGCAAACTCCTATTATGCAAGAAATTGCTTTAAAAAATTGTAGTGGCTCCCTCATTGTGAATAAGGGAGGTTCATAGACCACAGAATCATAGAGTTGGAAGGGACCAAGAGGGTCATCTAGCCGAAAACCCTATAATGCAGGAATCTTTTTGACAAGGTGGGGCTCGAACCCACAACCCCGAGAGTCTCATGCTCTACCAACTGAGTTATCCCAGGACTTGGATCAAATTCAGCCGATAGGATTGCAAGGAATCGGGAGCAAAGCTTTTGTATGAATATATTACCTCAAGTTATTCTGATGCTCCCAAATGCACTGGTACAAATAAATTTTCAGATTGAACAAGTGGTATTATTATTATATGGGACGCGGGTAGCGCTGTGGGTAAAAGCCTCAGCGCCCAGGGCTTGCCGATCGAAAGGTCGGCAGTTCAAATCCCCGCGGCGGGGTGTGCTCCCCCTGCTCGGTTCCAGCGCCTGCCAACCTAGCAGTTCAAAAGCACCCCCGGGTGCAAGTAGATAAATAGGGACTGCTTACTGGCGGGAAGGTAAACGGCGTTTCCGTGTGCGGCTCTGGCTCGCCAGATGCAGCTTTCTCACGCTGGCCACATGACCCAGAAGTGTCTCCGGACAGCGCTGGCCCCCGGCCTCTTGAGTGAGATGGGCGCACAACCCCAGAGTCTGTCAAGACTGGCCCGTACGGGCGGGGGCACCTTATTATCATTATCATTATCATTATCATTATTCCCCAGCCAATTTGGGCGACTTCCAGCAAAATATAAAAACATAATAAGACAACAGACATTAAAAACTTCCCGATTCTGCTTCTTTGACAGAAGCCGACAAATTTAGGACAGATGCTCTATATCAACTCAATGACGGAACCAGGCAGAGGGCCTTCTTGGTAGTGGCACCTGCTCTGTGGAATGCTTTCCTGTCAGATGTCAATGAAATAAGCATCTATCTGACTTTTATAAGACATCTGAAGGCATCCCTGTATGGAGAAGCTTTTAATGTTTGATGTTTCATTGGCTTTTTAAAAAATGTTCTGTTGGGAGCTGCCCTAGTGGCTGGTGAAAGCCAGCCAGATGAGCGGGTATAAATAATGTTGTTGTTGTTGTTGTTGTTGTTGTTGTTGTTGTTGTTGTTGTTGTTGTTGTTGTTGTTGTTATTATTATTATTATTATTATAACAACGTATTATTATTATGACACCCAACTCTATCTGTTGATGGATGGCCATCCTGACTCGGCCCCAGACACACCGATCAGATGTTTGGAAGCTGTGGCTGGATGGTTACGTGGGAGCCGGTTGAAGTTAAATCCTTCGAAGACACAGGTCCTTTGACTGAGTTGGGACGATAGGGGATTGGGGGCGGCAACTCCCATCTCTTGCGAGAGCACAATTAGTGCCAGCACTGTTCGTTAAGAGTTTGGGTGTAATCTTCGACACCTTTCCATGGAGGTGCAGATTGCAGCTATAACAAAGGCGGCATTTTTTCATTTCCGCCAAGCTAAGCAGTTGACTCCTTTTTTTTGCATATAAATTTTTATTAATTAACATCAATAAACAAAACAAAACAAAATATATTAGTTTCACATCGTTTTTCACAACTTATTTCTTTTTTGGACTTCCCTCAGCTGTTCCGTAAATCATCCATAGTTATAATTTTAATTACACATTTCTCAGATTTATATTGACATTATTTATCTCTTTTTTCCTATTCCCTTTAGACAATACTTCTTACTTTTTTCACAGTGCTTCTTTAAATCCCTTAAGCGTCATCTGTCCCTCACTTATATATTCCAGATATTCCACAAATTTCCCCCAATCCTCGATGAACGTTTGGTCTCTTAAGTATCTAATCTTCCCTGTCAGTTTATCTAGCTCTGCGTAATCTAACAGTTTCATTCTCCATTCTTCCACAGTCGGTATTTCTTGTTGTTTCCATTTCTGGGCCAGTAACACTCTTGCTGCTGTTACTGCATATTGAAAAAATTTACAATCTTTTCTTTTTATCTCATTTCCTACTATTCCTAACAGAAAGACTTCTGGTTTCTTTGTGAATGTATATTTTAAAATCTTCTTCAGTTCATTGTATATCTTTTCCCAGAAGTCTTTCACTTTCTTACATTCCCACCACATTTGATAAAAAGTACCTTCTTTATCTTTACATTTCCAACACTTATTGCATGTCTTATACATTTTTGCTAATTTTGCCGGTGTCATATACCATCCATAGAACATTTTCATCACATTCTCTTTTAACGTCATACAAGCAGTAAATTTTAAGCCCTCCTTGCATAATTTTCCCCAGTCCTCAAATTGTATATTATAACCCACATCTCTGGCCCAACGAATCATTACCGATTTAACTTCTTCATCCTTCAAATTCCATTCTAAGAACAGTTTATACATTTTGGATAGATTTTTACCATCATTATCTATAACTTCACTTTGAAATTTAGAATCCTTGTCCACAAAACCTCGTTCTTTACCATCTTTCCTAAACATCTCATTTATTTGGAAGTAATGCAACCAATCATATACATGTTCTTTAACCTGCTCATAAGGTTTTATCTTCCATTTTTCTCCTTCTTTAAATAGCAATTGACCATATGTTATCCACTTACTTCTCATATTAGTTTTCTTTACAGTCATAACTTCTAGAGGTGATAGCCAGCGTGGGCTAAGCAGTTGACTCCTTACCTCTCTCGTCCTGACCTATCCACTGTGATCCACGCAATGGTCACCTCCAGACTGGATTTTGGTAACTTGCTCTACATGGGGCTGCCCTTGAGACTGACCCAGAAAGTCCAGCGGGTGCAGAATGCCGCGGCGAGACTCCTTACGGGGTCCTCCCTGTGGGATCACATTCACCCGGTACTATACCAGCTGCACTGGAGTACAGGATCAGGTTTAAGGTGTTGGTTTTAACCTTTAAAGGCCTATACGGCCTAGGACCCTCGTACCTACGGGACCGCCTCTCCTGGTACGTCCCACAGAGAAACTTACGGTCTTCAAATAAAAACATCTTGAAGGTCACAGGCCACAGAGAGGTTAGGCTGGCCTCAGCCAGAACCAGGGCTTTTTCGGCTGTGGCTCCGATCTGGTGCAACGCTCTGGGCTAGGGCCCTGCCGGACTTGACATCTTTCCGCAGGGTCTGCTAGAGAGAACTGTTCCACCAGGCCATTGGCCAAGGCACAGCCTGACCCCCTCCCTTGGCAATCCTCACAGAACTCTAGCCCAATGGTTGCCATTAATCTGATGTGAACTGATTTTATAATGAAATGATTTTAGAATGTTGTATCATTTTACTGTTGTTAGCCACTCTGAACCCAGCTTCGGCTGGGGAGGGTGGGATATAAATAAAATTTTATTGTTATTATTTTTATTATTATGCTTAATTGAATAGCAGTTCCCGGAAGCCGCCAGAAGGGGAGAGATGCTCTTGGGCTCCCATCCTCCTTGCAGGCTTGGCCACCATGAGGAGACAGTGCTGAGATTCCTGCATTGCAGGGGGTTGGACTCGATGACTCTCAGGGTCCCCTTCCATCTCAACGATTCTATGATTCTAACAGGGTGCGGGACTAGATGGGCTTGATCAAACTACAGGGCTCTTCGCGGGATCTGTGTGTGTGAGAGAGAGTGAGAAAGAGCGTACCTTCTGGGAGAGGCCACGTCTCTTCTTTGCAAGGAGGATGAATAAGCTGTAACACCCCCCCCCCAAATTAAAACTGCCTTCCACTTTTTTTAGTATTTCCTGTGAAGAAAATTGCTTTCACATCCGTAGCGTACATTTGGCAGGCATCTAAGGTACCCCCCCAAAGATTCATGGGAGTGGTCGAATGGGAGGTATTCTTTGACAGCGTGTCTGTCTTGCTGCTGCTGCATGTCACTGTTCCCTGTTTCTGTGTGTCTGTGAGGAGAATACAGGACACTGCAAAAGACACAGGGTGTTATGAATGTGCAATAAGCCAGACAGAGAATGGTCCCTCCCTATAATGTAAATAGAGAGACTTCTGTTCAGGAGATTTCTGTATAAAGAACACTTTGTTGAGGTGGAAGTGGGGACTAAGTGAGGTTGGAGTGGAACCATGTTTGCATGAACATGAGAATGTAAAATGTGGTCTCCATTTAAATATTTATTAAAATAATTTATTCATTTACCCAGAAGAGTCATTAGGCTTTTTTTGCTGTAAGCTGCTTCCTACATTGTAAGAAGTGGGTCATGAGGCCCTTGATCCCTCCTCGAAATACAATCTGAACCAAACAGGTGAGGCAGTAAAGAGTTTATTGATTACAATACGTTCTTGCAAGAGGGAAGGGGTCCAAAGTAGCTGATGCTCCCTCTACTCGAAGCCCAGGTTCCCTCCCTCGTCTCCCCATTGGCTGGTCCTGCAAGGTTTTCCTTCCCCCAATTATCAAAGGAAAGGAAAGAGGCTGGGGGGGGGGGAAACTTCTCCTTCCTCGCCAGAGTCACCTGACTTCCGGCTTCACCAGCGGAAGCTTTACAATAGGGGCTTGCAAAGGAGGGAGGGAAGGGGGCTGCTTCGTCCTAATTGTTGTTGTTTAGGCGTGTCCGACTCTTCGTGGCCCCCTGGACCAGAGCACGTCCTAATTAAGCCTCCTAATTAAACAGTGTCACTCCCTGTCTCCCAGGCGGGGGCTCCCATTCCCGCCCCCGCTGCCCAGCGTCGCTGCTGCTGCCAGGATTTCGGGTGAGTGCAAAGCCAGCGGCGGGGAAGGAGGGAAGGGGCTTGGCAAGGGGTGGGGGGTCCAGGATGAGAAGCCCCGGGACGGGGAGAAGAAGAGAAGGGAGGAAAGGGAGCTGTTTCTCTTAATGGGGCCTTGAAGGTGGAGGGGGGTGGGGTTTCCTCTGTGGAAAGAGGGGATCTTCTTCCTGCCCAGATCTGGTGCGTGCAAAGGCAGTTGCAGGGAAGGAGGCGGGAAAGGAGAGGCTTGGACATTGTTGGGCAGGTTAATAATTATAATAATAATAATAAAATACTCGCCTAGGACCCTCGTACCTACGGGACCGCCTCTCCTGGTATGCCCCACAGAGAAACCTACGGTCTGCAAATAATAACACCCTCAAGGTCCCAGGCCTCAGAGAGGTTAGGCTGGCCTCAACTAGAGCCAGGGCCTTCTCGGCTGCGGCTCCAATCTGGTGGAACGCTCTGTCACAAGAGACTAGGGCCCTGCGGGACCTGACATCCTTCCGCAGGGCCTGCAAGACAGAGTTGTTCCACCAGGCCTTTGGCCAGGGCGCAGCCTGACTCCCTCCTCTGGCAACCTGTACAGAATCTTGCTTAATCGGTTGCCATTAATTTGATTTTAACTAATTTTTATAATGAAATATTTTGAATGTGTGACTATTTGATTGTTTGATTATTTGATTATTGTTAGCCGCCCTGAGCCCGGCTTCGGCTGGGGAGGGCGGGATATAAATAAAATTTATTATTATTATTATAATACCTGCCCATCTGGCTGGGCTTCCCTAGCCACTCTGTGCGGCTTACAGCATAGATAAACCATAATAAAACATCAAACGTTAAAACCTTCCCAATACAGGGCTGCCTCCAGATGTCTTCTAAAAGTCAGATAGTTGTTTATTTATTTGAAATTGGAAAGGAGGGCGCCACCAGCGAGAAGACCCTCTGCCTGGTTCCCTGTAGCTTCGCTTCTTGCAGGGAGGGAACTGGCAGAAGACCCTCAGAAGTGAACCTCAGTGTCCCTTCCTCCCTCCCTCCCTCCCTCCCTCCCTCCCTTCCTTCCTTCTCTTTAGGCACCAGGCGAAAGCATTCCTCTTCTCCCAGTGTGGTGTAGTGGTTAAGAGCGGTAATCCGCTCCTCCACATGCAGCTGCTGGGTGACCTTGGGCCAGTCACACTTCCTTGAAGTCTCTCAGCCCCACTCACCTCACAGAGTGTTTGTTGTGGGGGAGGAAGGGAAAGGAGAATGTTAGCCGCTTTGAGACTCCTTAAAGGGAGTGAAAGGCGGGATATCAAATCCAAACTCTTCTTCTTCTTCTTCTTCTTCCCAGGCATTGGGCTCATTAAACAATCTATGGCCTTCACACCTGCATTTGTACGTGCGTAAGGGGGCAGTTGTCGTTTTTATTTCTTACTGTGCTGTGCATCTCTGATTTTCTATTGTAAGCTGCCCTGTGATCTTCGGAGGGAGGGCAGTATAGAAATGTAAAGAATAGAAGTAAAAATAGGAAGCCCTGTTGTGTTCAAGGGGGTGGTTGGGACAGAGTCTCTGATAATAATAATAATAATAATAATAATAATAATAATTCATTACTTGCACCCTGCCCATGTGACTGGATTCCTCGGCCATTCTGGAAGGCTTCCAACAAAATAAAAAACACCGAAAACATTGAATACTTCCCTGTACAGGGCTGCCTTCAGAAGTCTTCCATTTTGTAGAAATGGCCTTCAATTTTAAAGAAATGCCCTCTTTAAGTAATCGTGTGATGTAAACATGTACACTAGTGGTCAAAATTGTGGAAACCTTTTGGAAAAGTGTATTTCTGAGGTTTGATAACTCCTAACACCACTTTTTTTTTGAGTAATACCATAAAATTATATATCAATGGAAATATAATTTAATGAAAAATGTAATGCAATAACTTTTATGAAGGATTATTTATTACAACGGCAGTCATAAAGAAGAAACGTGAAACGCATACAACAAAAGAGATATACAAAAATTCTCACCGTGTCAGTTAATACTTAGCTGGGTAACCTTTGGCCTTCCATGAAGTAAAGTAAGCTTTTTAGTTCTGCAGCTTTAATAATGTGAAACTAAGATTAAATTATTTCCCTTATTAATTGGGTTTTATTGCTGGGCCGCTTCTGACTAACAAGTTTCTTTAGTCAGCTCCATAGATTTTTGATTGGGTTCAAGTCTGGGCTATGTATTTTGGGGCATTTACTTTCCCATTAATGACACAAATTCTCTCCACACCTTTTGCCGCCATACAACCCCAGATCATAGCACTGACTGGGTGTTTCACGGAAGGTGCAATGTAAATAGGATGTAAATCTCCTCCGATTCTCCTCACGTATTTCATGCCATCACTACCAAGCGAGATTTTGATCTCCTCACTCCAAATAACACTGTCCCATTGTTCTGCTGTCCAGTTAACATGGGTTTAGCCCAGTCTGATTTTGTAGTGACTGCGTCTCCTTATACCTCTTCCAAAATTTAGAAATGCCCCCTTTGGTTAAGTTTCTGCCAATTTTTCTTCTAATATCTTCATAACTGTAGCCTTGTTCACTTAATAGTACTATTTTACATCCCTTTCTAGGTGACCAGTCATCTCTTTGTGCCATTTATTTAATTTTATTATGTTTTACAAGCTCACTAAATGAAAAAAAACCTCAACCAACTCGATAGCAATCGCAAAACACATTTTTAAAAAAAATATTTTTATTGAATTTTCAAATTATAACAACAAATTTCCACAAATCTTAATTGAACAATTTCTATATCCGTATTTCTCCCCTCCCTCCTCTTTGGCTTCCCCCATATTTCCGTATTGATTTATTAAACAAATTCTATACTCTGCTGATTTTGCTTCTTATATAGTTGTCAAAACCTGCCAAAGAGTCCATATCTTTATACTGTCTCTTTCTATAGTTTATAAATGGTTCCCCCTTTTTTTTGAAATCGATGTTGTCTCTCTCATGTATTCTCTCTGTCAGCTTAGCCAGTTCCGCGTAGTCCATAAGCTTGGCTTGCACTGCTTCCTTTGTTGGCGTTTTCTGTTTTCCATACTTGTGCTAATAAAATTCTTGTTGCTGTTGTCGCATACATAAACTATGTCCAATTTCCCCCTCATGTATCATGATCTAAAATCAGAAGCAGGAAAGATTCTGGTTTTTAAACAAAGGGTTTTTTCAACATTTTTTTCAGTTCATTATATATCATTTCCCAGTATTCTTTGACCTTCTTGCATTCCCACCATACATGAAAAAAGTACCATCTTTCTCTTTACATCTCCAACATATCTTGGATCCTGTTTTATACATTTTTGCAGTTTTTCCAGTGTGATATACCATCTATATATCATTTTCAAATACAGTGGTACCTCAGGTTACATATGCTTCAGGTTACAGACTCTGCTAACCCAGAAATAGTACCTTAGGTTAAGAACTTTGCTTCAGGATGAGAACAGAAATTGTGCTCCGGCGGCGCAGCAGCAGCAGGAGGCCCCATTAGCTGAAGTGGTGCATCAGGTTAAGAACAGTTTCAGGTTAAGAATGGACCGCTGGAATGAATTAAGTACTTAACCCAAGGTACCACTGTAATTTTCTCTTAATGATATACAATCTGTAAACTTTACATTTGTTTTCATAAACTTTCCCATTCCTCCAACTGTATATTAAGCCCAACATCCGGAGCCTATTTTATTTGGGCCAATTTTACCTTCTCATCTAAAGTCTCTTCATATAGCAAAATGTTATATGCTCTCTTCAATAATTTGGTATTTCCCTCCACAATTTCCTTTTGAAAGTTTGAGATAGTATAGCTGAACCCCCTTTTATTATCTTCTTTAAATTGCTCATTAATTTGTCTGTGATGCAACCAACTTTGTAAAGTACCTTTCAAGTTTTCATAACTTTTAAATTTCAAACCTTTCTCCTCTTCTATTAACAAATCTCTATATGTTGGCCACTTTCCTTTTTTATCACCCCTCCAGCTACACAGGGTCTAATCCTGCCAGACTTTGGTGGATGTCTCAAAAAATTCCAAGTTGTTGGATATTCAAATCGCAGAGCTTGTCAAAACTGAGAGGCAACTATTTACAAATCCTGTTCTTCCAGCAAAGCAGGAATTTTAGGGTTAAAAATACATTTGCTTTCACTCAGAGGCTGTAATGTAGATTTTTGGGGGCTTTCATCTTATTCACAAAACGTCTCTGCAGGGTTCTCCCCTGAATAGCAGAAGTACGGCTTCCATTTTTAATACTTCTCACTTTGAAGTTCAAATTGAATTTAAGTCCAAATTTTTAAATTCCTCTCCAAAAGCTTCTTTTTCTTTTACCTTATAACAGAAGATCTGTCACTTCAGAGGGCGGCTTTTAGGCTTCGGATATTCAGATGTGCATTGGAGCCGACAGCCCGCCTCAACCGTCTTCCCCTCCCCCACCCGCTGCTGATGCAACTGCGGGAGCCTGTTTGCCGGGAGACCTAGGGCTCAGCTGGACCCCGTTGCAGCCCCACTCTTCTGCAGAGTTTTGTGTGGGAGGCTTTTTTTAGCCCCTAAACCTCTCCTCGGTGGCCTGAAATCCCCCTTAGGGCTTTGTCTTACTCCAGTCCGTAAGCCCGCAATCACAAAGTCAACTCTTTGTGACATTTATTTTATTTTATTACATTTTACAAGTTCACTAACTGAAAGAACAAAAAAATCCCCAACCAACTTGATTGCAATCACATAACACACTGACAAATGTCCTGCTTATTTATGTTGCAATCCTTCCTCAAAGTTGTTGTATTACATTCTACTTTAAATTACAGTGGTACTTTAAATTACAGTGGTCTGTTCTTAACCTGAAACTGTTCTTAACCTGAAGCACCACTTTAGCTAATGGGGCCTCCTGTTGCCGCCGTGCCACCAGAGCACAATTACTGTTCTCATTCTGAAGCAAAGTTTTTAACCCGAGGTACTATTTCTGGGTTAGCGGAGTCTGTAACCTGAAGCGTCTGTAACCTGAAGTACCACTATATCTTTCCGTTGATATATAATTTTATGGTATTACTCCCAAAAAGGGGGGTATTATGAGCCATCAAACCCCAGAAAAACACCTTCTCCAAGGTTTCCACAATTTTGACCACTAGTGTATGTTGTCTTCTAGGTCCAAAGACACACATGCACGCACAGATAGCATGAGCAAGCAGTGCTCCAAAGTGCTTCTCTTGAGAACTTGCCATCTAAGTTGTTTACTCACGGCAAAAGCTCCTATTTCCCAAAAGGACAGGAGGGGGAGGTCTCTCCCCCACTTTTAACCCACCTACTCCCACCGCACGGAAGGGAGAGGTCTTGTTCATTCACAATCCCTGGATCCACCGCCTCTCCCAGGGGATCCAGATGCAAGCAAGGTGCTTTCTTCTCCATTCAAGGGCAACCCATGTATTCAAAGCAGTCCTTTGCATATTAAGACTTAAGTTCAAAATAAGTACAAAAACCCGACAAAAAGACTCACGGGTTTATAGTGGCACCAGCTTTCCTAGTCAAGATTCCACAATGTCAGACTGTAGCTCACAAAAGCTTAAGCCATAATACATTTATGAGCCTTTATGGGCTGCAGAAGATGAATAAACAGAAGCATAGTTAATCTATGGTCTTCCATCCCACAAGAGACAGTGACGGCCAGCAACTTGGATATCTTGAAAAAAGGGATTAGGCTGGTGTCTGTGCTCTGCCCTCGTAGTCCTAGGCAATAATGCTTCTTAATACTATTTTCTGGAAAGCACAGGAGGGCACAGGGCTCTTGGGCTGAAATCTTGCTTGCTGGTTTCCCACAGGCTTCTGCTTGGCCACTGTGAAAACAGGATGCTGGACTAGGTGGGCCTTTACCCGACGCAGAAGGCTTTGTTTAGGTTCTAATATATTGCAATGATTTTACACTTACATGTGGCATAAGAACACTTCAGTTTTACTTCTTACTCATAGGAGAGACTGCTATTGGAGCCTGTGATCATTTCCTCACTTGAAAAAGAAAAAACAAAAAAAATCCTTCCAGTAGCACCTTAAAGACCAACTAAGTTAGTTCTTGGTATGAGCTTTCGTGTGCATGCACACTTCTTCAGATACAGCAGCAAGCAAGATTTCAGCCCAAGAGCCCTCTGCCCTCCTGTGCTTTCCAGAAACTAGTATTAAGAAGCATGCACACGAAAGCTCATACCAAGAACTAACTTAGTTGGTCTTTAAGGTGCTACTGGAAGGAATTTTTTTTGTTTTGACTATGGCAGACCAACACGGCTACCTATCTGTAATTGAAAAAGAAAAAGACAGAGATGTGTCTTATAAGCCAGTTCCACCGTAGATCTCTACTATAAAATGATGGTGCTCTCTTAAGTGTGAATGGAGTGATCATGGGTTTCTCTAGCCATTATCTCATCCGCATTCCTAAAAAATTGGAACATGGAGACAGTTGAAAATGGAGAGGGAGTGAAAATAAGAGAAGGTGCACATGGGGATTGACGTGTGTTCAGTTCATTTATTGTCTTTCCTAACAGGATTCTCTCCCTGCCCCAAACAGGTGAGGAAGATGATGGCCAGGATTCTACGGAGAGGTCTGTGAAATCAGTGGGAAGAGCAGAGAGGCCATTTAAATGCAGGGAATGTGGAATGTGCTTTAGTCACTGTGGAAAAATGAGGATACACCGACGAATTAACACGGGGGAGAAACCGTTTGAATGCATGGAGTGCGGAAAGAGCTTCACTCAAAGTGGTAAACTTAGAAGACATCAACGAACTCACACGGGGGAGAAACCATTTAAATGTATTGAATGTGGAAAGAGCTTTGGTCAAAACGGAGACCTTAGAATACATCAACGAACTCACACAGGGGAGAAACCATTTAAATGCATTGAATGTGGAAAGAGCTTCAGTCAAAGTGGAAACCTTAGAATGCATCAACAAACGCACACAGGGGAGAAACCATTTAAATGTATTGAATGTGGAAAGAGCTTCAGTCGTAGTGGAGACCTTAGAATACATCAACAAACTCACACGGGAGAGAAACGGTTTAAATGTCTCGAATGTGGAAAGAGCTGCAGTCGTAGTGGTCACCTTAGAATACACCAACGAACTCACACAGGGGAGAAACCATTTAAATGTATTGAATGTGGAAAGAGCTTCAGTCAAAGTGGGACACTTAGAATACATCAACAAATTCACATGGGGGAGAAACTATTTAAATGTATTGAATGTGGAAAGAGCTTCAGTCATAGTGGAGCCCTTAGAATACATCAACGTACTCACACGGGGGAGAAACCGTTTCAATGTATTGAATGTGGAAAGAGCTTCAGTCAAAGTGGAAAACTTAGAATACATCAACGAACTCACACGGGGCATAAACCATTTAAATGTCTTGAATGTGGAAAGAGCTTCAGTCAAAGTGGAAACCTTAGAACACACCAACTAACTCACACAGGGGAGAAACCATTTAAATGCATTGAATGTGGAAAGAGCTTCAGTCAAAGTGGAGACCTTAGAATACATCACCGAACTCACACGGGGGAGAAACTATTTAAATGTATGGAATGTGGAAAGAGCTTCAGTCGTAGTGGAGACCTTAGAATACATCAACGAACTCACACGGAGAAACCATTTAATTGTATGGAGTGTGGAAAGAGCTTTAGTCTAAGTGGAGGCCTTAGGAAACATCAGCTAACTCACACAGGGGGGGAAACCACAGATGTAAGGAATGTGGAAAGAGCTTAAGACAGAGTGGAGACCTTAATATTCCTAAGCAAATTTACACAGGTGAAAAACCATATAAATGTATGCAACGTTGCACTCAATGTTCACTATTTAATTTACGTCAAGAAACGAATAAAGGCAGAAATCAATTTTAAATACATGGAACCCATGAGATGTTTTTGATTTTGTATTTAAATTTGTATACACATATATATGTATTAAAGTAATGAAGGTCACATATACTTGATGTACAAAAGAAGTTGCAAGTTGTTGCTAGATTATCCAGGGGGAGAGTGTGAATCTGGAATGCTCAAGGCGTGTGATGAATCTGTTGAGTTTTGACTCCACCCATCACTGCCAAAATGATGCGCTGCCCTTGTCTTGTGGATCAGCATCTTTCAGGCTTCAGGGAATTGCCTTCCTTCCCCTTGGTCGTAGATAAGCAGAACAAAGGAAAAGGAGTCTTCTTACCAGTTAGAAACTTTAATGATCCCAGCAAGGGGACAAAGAACCCGTCTTCTAGGAATGGCGGTGCTCCCAATGAAGAGGTCCAGTCCCTCACATCCCTAGTCACCCAGTCACTTCTGTGTCTCGTAATCTGAGCTAGTTCCCTCTGTACTTTCTGTCCTGCCACTTTCGCTGCTCTCCTTGACCTTGGGGAGAGCGGATGTATGCTTTCCAGAGACAGTGAATCTGTTAACTCTCCCCCCTCAAGAGTTTCTTCTGCAAGCTGTTCCCCATCCAGTATTTCCCAGCTTCTGCCTTCTGAACTATGTTCCTCTGCAAATCACTTTTCCAAATCTATACAGTCCTCCTGCTCCTGGGAAGAATCCGGGGAGGGGGATTTTCCTACAAAGGCCTCAGTGCAGCTCTCCTCAGCTGGGTCCCTGGTTAGGTTTTGGTTTAGGGTAGAAAGTGTGGGACTAGGCCAGGGGGGAGAGGTAGAGAAGTAGAGGGGATGCTTTTTCCGTGCAAGGCTAGTTTGTGTTTCTCCCGAGTACGCGCCTGAAATCAGTGAGCGTGCATTTAGCAGGAGAGCGTCCCTTTGTCTCGGTGTTTAAGATGCTTCAGGAGGCCCTAGAGCGAAGCGTGTGTATCGCACATGCACTGTGAGAGCAATGGTGGAGGAATAGCAAATGACTGTCAGGGTGCTTAAAAGGAGGCTGTCGTTTCGTGAGAGGGGGTGGGGTGAGGAGAGTTTTAGTGACGCTGAACAGGAAGAGCCAAGCGCATCTACAGGATACATGTGCTTGCTACTCTTGAGTTTGAAGATGGGCAGTGGGGGTGGCACATGCTTCTGCTGAAAGTAGATCTAGGGAAGATTAAGTTAATTGCAACATTAAACACACTTGGGTCCCATTAAAGAGGCTGCTCATGAGGCCGGAGGAACATCGCCCGGCTGTGAGGTGTAAAGTCCACCACTCCCTGCAAGGTCTTTCCCATCTGGCCTAGGGGACGGGGCCCAGACTCACCCAGCTCTACTATGTTAAATATGAATTCTGTGGTCGACCTTTGGACTTTTATTTTGAAATCTTTAAGATAATATTTTTGTTTTCTGTTATGTTGCTTTGATTGTATATTCTATATTTCACATTTTTCAGGTTGTTTTATTTATGTTTTATTGATTTAATATGCTGTTGTCAGGACTGCCTCTAGGTCCCAGCTCACAGAGGACCAACGCCCAGTGGATATTATATACAAAAGTCTTTATTGAAGTTTAGTTTCCATTTCCAAGCTCTGGGCGCGCAGGCCCACGTCTTAACGCTAGACCGGCTAAGTCCCCTCTGACTCACTGCTCCACCCACACCAGTTTAAGATTCTAGCCCGGCTCCACCTCTTGCGCTGCTCTTTCCTGCGTTGGGTCCTTCTGCCCTCTGGGGTTCCCTCCTTCCTGGACTCCTCTGACGCGGAGCCTCCTGAGTCTTGCCCCTCCCTCCGGCGGGCTTTAGGACCTGGCTCCCTTCCCGGGCTCCCCGCTGTGCCGCGCTCCTGTACATTTGAACTTGGCGCGCGCGCCCAGCCGGTGACTTTCCTTCTGACCGTTTCCCCGCTTCCCGATGTGGGTGTTGCCAAACCTGACTCCTCTCCTCCCTCTGGTGGTGAGGACACTGGTCCCGACTCCTGGGACTCCCCCTCCCCACTGCGCTCTGGTGGAGACGCTGGCCCTGATCTCCAGCTGCTGTTCAGGGACTCCCCGCTGGCCCCTCCCTCTTGAGGTTTCTCCCTTGGAATCTCCCTTGCTCTGGCCACCGGCGCTCCCTTCTGTGAGTCCTCCGATTCGCTAGAGAGGCTTGTGGAATAACTCTGGCCACTGTCACTGCCTGCGCCCCCCTCGTACTCCTCCTCCTCACTCTCCATTTGCTCCCCCTCCTGTGTCTCTCCTTCTGAACCCCTGACATCCATCCCCCCCTCGAAGCCCCCCCTTCCCCCCTCCCCCTCTTCCGGTGCGGGTTCCGGGTGCTCCATTGTTGTAGGGGTGAGTCCAGGATACAGCTCGTCCCCTGAGGCTTGCAACCATCGAGATAAGTCCGGGAAGTCCCCCATGGGCTCGTCGACGACGACCTCCTCCGCTTCCATCTCCTGCGCGGTGTGCTCGAAATCTGCGCTCGACCCCAAATCACCCAAGAGCCCTCCTCCCCCTGTTGCTTGATGGGGGTCCACCTCCCAGGGCCCCTTCGGCATGTCTCTGCGCCAGCCCACTTCGGGTTGGTCCTCCCACCAATAAGATCCCCCCGTGCCAAAACCTGAAAGTGATCCCTCCGGAGAACTGCCTCCCGGAGCCGAGTCCTCAGCTGACGAGAAACCCCGGAAAGTGCTGGCCGAGAGTGTGGGTGTGAACAAACAATCCTCGAAAAAGCCCGCCGGCATAGGCTTGTGCGGGAGAAGTGTGTGGAATTCTTCCTTGAGCAACTGCTCTTCCACTGCGTAATCCGGCACCCACCTGTTGGCGCTGGCCGGGGTGTCCTCTGTGGCGAGAAGATATTCAATCCCGTCCTCCCCCCACCTTGAGTCTAAAATCTCAGTGGCTTCATTAAGTGGCTCCCCTTTCGGCGACCCCCCTTTTTTGGGCGCTTCTCTGAACGGGTCTGGCGCCTTCCCCGGTGCTTGAAACCTGTGGGGCTCTCTGTAGGGCGTGAGCACTGATCTATGAAAGACCGGGTGCATTCTGGAACCCTCCGGGAGTGTCAACCGGAAGGCCACTGGGTTGATCTGCGCCTCTACTTGGTAAGGCCCTAGCTGCTTGTGCCCTAGTTTCTTCTTGGCTAACGATCTGGCTGGAACTGCTTGTGCTGCCAACCAGACCCAGTCTCCCACCTGGATGTCCTCCCCAACCCTCCTGTGTCGATCTGCCTGCACTTTGTAAGCCTGTTTTGCCAACTCTAACTGCCTCCTGAGCTGCTCGTGGATCTCCTGCAACTCCGCTGCCACTTCCTCTGCTCCCTGTGGCTCCCCCTCCCGCACTGTGTCCAGACCCGGGAAGGTTCTGGGATGCCTCCCGTAGTTGGCGAAAAATGGGGTCACCCCCGTGGACCCGTGCTTCGTGTTGTTGTAGGCAAACTCGGCCAACGGTAGATAGTCCACCCAGGTCGATGGCTGCTGGTTCGCGTAGCATCTCAGGTACTGCTGCATGATGGCGTTGACCCTTTCCGCCTGCCCGTTAGTTTGCGGGTGTCTCGCCGACGCCAGGCTGACCTTGACGTTCAGGAATCCCATCAGCTTTTGCCAGAAGTTGGAGATGAACTGGCGCCCCCGGTCGGACAAAATAGACCGTGGTAGGCCGTGCACCTTGAACACGTGGTCTATGAACATCTTAGCGGTCTGCTCGGCCGTGGCCACCTTCGCGCACGGAATGAAGTGGGCCATCTTGGTGAACAGGTCCACTACCACGAGCACTGCCGTCTTGCCCCTTGAGCTGGGTAGATCTGTGACAAAGTCCAGGGCCACCCTCTCCCACGGTACGAACGGTGTCTGTAGCGGTTCCAACAGGCCCGCCGGCGGCTGGTGCACAGGCTTAGCCCTTTGGCAGGTGTCGCACCTATTGACATAGTCCGCGACATCCCCCCCGCATCTTAGGCCACCAAAAGTCTCTGGCTACTAAGTCCACCGTCTTCTCCTTGCCGAAGTGCCCCGCGCTGGGCGTGTCGTGCAGCTGTTGCAGGACCTTCGCGCGGAGGCTGTCTCCTGGTACGTAGAGGACTCCCTTGCGTAGGAGCAGGCCGTCGCGCACTTGGAATTCGTCGCCCCTCGCCTTGCCACTGCACACCTCCTCCATCTTGGCTCGGGCGAACGAGTCCGTTTGCAGCGCGCGGCGCACCGCGTCCAGGTCCACCGTGGCTGACGCGCATGCCCACGCCTGTGGTGTGAAAATGTGCTTGGCCGCCGCCGGTGCCTCTGCCTCCAGATACTGCGGTTTTCTGGACAGCGCGTCCGCCAAGACGTTGCTGTTTCCTGGGATGTACTCAATTCTGAAGTCGAAATCTGCAAAGAACTCCGCCCAGCGGATGTGTCGCTGGTTCAGGAACCTCGCCGTGCGCCAGTACTCCAAGTTCTTATGGTCTGTGCGGACCTGCACCGTGTGCTTGGCTCCGACGAGGAAGTGCCGCCACGCCTTGAAGGCTGCATGTATGGCCAGCAACTCCCTGTCCCAAATGGTGTAGTTCTGCTCCGCTTTGCTGAGTTTTCTGGAGTAGAAAGCGCACGGCTTCCAGTCCCCCTGGTGGTCTTGCTGCAACAGAACGGCTCCCACGGCCCTGTCTGAGGCGTCCGTCTCCACTCTCATGGGCCTGCTGGGATTTACGTGCAGTAGGTTCTCTTCGGAAGCGAAGAGCTGCTTGAGCTTCTGAAAGGACTGCTCTGCCTGCTCCGTCCAGATGAACCTCTTCTTCTTGGAACTGAGGGTGTCGGTGATGGCCGCTGTCTGCATGGCGAAACCCTTGATGAACTTGCGATAAAAGTTGGCAAAACCGACAAACCTCTGTACTTCCTTCCTATTGCGTGGGCTCTTCCAATCCAGTACTGCACGTACCTTGGCACCGTCCATAGCCAGTCCCTTGTCGGACAGTTTGTAGCCCAAGAAATCCACCTCCGTCTTGTCGAACTGGCACTTCTCCAGCTTGGCGTACAGCCTGTGCTCCCGCAGCCTCTGCAGAACTTCCCTAACATCTCTCTCGTGAGCCTCCGGCGATTCCGAGAAGATTAGGATGTCATCCAGGAAGCAGACGCACTTCTTGTAGAGGAGACCCGCCAAGACATGATGCATGAAGGCTTGAAAGCAGTGGGAACCATTTTTTAATCCAAAAGGCATAACTCTGTATTCATAAGTGCCCAGCGGCGTAAACATGGTTGTTTTCCACTCGTCGCCTTCCCGTACGCGAATGAGATTGTACGCTCCGCGCAGATCCAACTTGGTAAAGATGCGACCCTTCCTCACCGTCGCCAGCAGGTCATCGATCTTGGGCATAGGGAAGGCTGAGGGCTTGGTCTTGAGGTTCAAGAAGCGGAAATCAACGACCAGCCTCTTTTGGGGCGTGTCCCGCTTCTTTACAAAGAACACTGGACTGCCTCCTGCCGCCTTGGACTCCCGGATGAATCCCCGCTTCAGGTTGTGATCTATGAACTCCCTGAGCTCTTGCAATTCATCCTCAGACATGGAGTACAGTTTCCCCGTCGGGAGCGTCGCCCCGGGCAGGAGGTCGATCTTGCAGTCGTAGGGTCTGTGGGGTGGCAGCTTATCCGCCTCTTTCTCGCAGAAGACCTCCAAAAACTCCTTGTATCTGTTAGGCACCGCTTGCAACGTGCCCAAGTTCAGCTGTGGTCCATCCTCGTGCCCCTCATCTTCCAAGTCCGCCAGGATGCAGTGTTCTGCGCAGTAAGAGGAGCCGAAGGTCAGTTGCCGCTGGTACCAAGCTAATGCCGGGCTGTGCCTATCCAGCCAACTCATTCCCAACACTATGGGCGTGTCTGACAGGCGGGTGACGTTGAAGCTGATGACCTCACGGTGGTTTCCAATGCGCATCACCATTGGCGGCGTCTGCTGTAGCACTTGCCCTCCCAGTAGCTCCCTGCCGTCCACTGTGACGACTTTCAGAGGTACCGCCGCTGGCAGAAGGGCTATGCCATGTTGCTGGAGGAACTGCATGTCTATAAAATCTGCATTGCTCCCCGAGTCGATGGTGATGGGAATTTCCACAAGTAGCCCATTGGGGAGCTGAAGGGATGCGGTGAGCTGCACTACTGGTTTGGGTGGGAGGGGGTCGGTGGGCTGTAAGATCCCTGGGGATTGCTTCACTGACTTGTCTGGCTGGTCCCCAGAGACGCCATCTCCAGCCAGACAGTGGAGTTTTCCTGCTGCGACTCCCTCTGCTGAATTGCGTCTGTTACTGTCGCTGCGGCTGCAGTATGCTTGTGAAACCGCTGGGGACACTCTTTTGCCATATGCTGAGCACTGTCGCAGATGTAGCACTTCCTGGTTCCTCTAGGAGGCTTCATCTTGACTGCTCCCGGAGTTAGGGCTCCGACTGTGGAGTGAGCCTTAGCACCACCTATCTCCATCGGCTCCTCTCCCCCTCCCAGCGGAGGCATGGATCGAGCGCGCGCCGCCTCCTTGGGGAAGGGAGGCAGTCCTCTCGCTGGCGTGCGTCCCAAATGCCCTTCCTCCCTGCCCCAAGGGCGTCCTTCCAACCGAACCCCAATGGAGAGAGCCCGTTCCACCACTTCCTTGGTGGTTTGGGGTCTTCCCCCCCTTGCGATCTCGTCTTTCACAGCTCCGCTCAACCCCTCCCAGAACAGGTCTCTGACGGCAGGCGATTCTTTCTCCCAGGCTAGTACATTCACCAATCCGAAAAAACGTGAATGATATTGCCTCACAGTGGCTTTACCTTGTCTTAGTCCGTGAATCTCCCTCCTAGCGATATCCACATCAATCTCAGATAAAAAACACGCATCCATCACTTTAATGAAGGCAGTCGCATTTTGGAGGGCTGGATCCTTGTCTCTCCATAGATTGCGCAGCCACGATTTTGCCTCCCCCCGTAAATGCGAAATAATAAATCCCACTCTCTCTTCCTCATTTTTAAAGTCTTTGTCAAGCAGCTGCAATGCATAAATCACATCTGCTCTGAAGTTAGGATACTCCTGCAGGTCCCCATTGAAGTGAGATACCAGGCTCCCTCCTCTGTTTCCCAGCCCAA
Source organism: Podarcis gaigeae (assembly GCF_964106915.1). Lineage (NCBI taxonomy): Eukaryota > Metazoa > Chordata > Lepidosauria > Squamata > Lacertidae > Podarcis > Podarcis gaigeae. The sequence continues at coordinate 110,449,219 of NC_139679.1, forward strand.
TCCCTTCTGGTCTGGTGGCGGGTAGCCTCTGTGTACTTAGCACTTCTAACCTGGTTCGCAGATCCTGGCAGGCAGCAGCTGCTTCCTGTTCTTTCTTTCTGGAAGCCGCAATTTCTGCAGTCAACTGCGTCACTGCGTTTTGCAAACTCGCTATCCTCTCTTCGGTAGTCATTTCCCTGTTTTTCGTGAGCTCGCGAAGCACCAATCTTCACCCCTCGCTGCTTTCCCGCACTCCACGAGGTTGCAAAATTGGTGAAAATTGAGAGGGGACTTACTGTCAGGACTGCCGCTAGGTCCCAGCTCACAGAGGACCAACGCCCAGTGGATATTATATACAAAAGTCTTTATTGAAGTTTAGTTTCCATTTCCAAGCTCTGGGCGCGCAGGCCCACGTCTTAACGCTAGACCGGCTAAGTCCCCTCTGACTCACTGCTCCACCCACACCAGTTTAAGATTCTAGCCCGGCTCCACCTCTTGCGCTGCTCTTTCCTGCGTTGGGTCCTTCTGCCCTCTGGGGTTCCCTCCTTCCTGGACTCCTCTGACGCGGAGCCTCCTGAGTCTTGCCCCTCCCTCCGGCGGGCTTTAGGACCTGGCTCCCTTCCCGGGCTCCCCGCTGTGCCGCGCTCCTGTACATTTGAACTTGGCGCGCGCGCCCAGCCGGTGACTTTCCTTCTGACCGTTTCCCCGCTTCCCGATGTGGGTGTTGCCAAACCTGACTCCTCTCCTCCCTCTGGTGGTGAGGACACTGGTCCCGACTCCTGGGACTCCCCCTCCCCACTGCGCTCTGGTGGAGACGCTGGCCCTGATCTCCAGCTGCTGTTCAGGGACTCCCCGCTGGCCCCTCCCTCTTGAGGTTTCTCCCTTGGAATCTCCCTTGCTCTGGCCACCGGCGCTCCCTTCTGTGAGTCCTCCGATTCGCTAGAGAGGCTTGTGGAATAACTCTGGCCACTGTCACTGCCTGCGCCCCCCTCGTACTCCTCCTCCTCACTCTCCATTTGCTCCCCCTCCTGTGTCTCTCCTTCTGAACCCCTGACAGCTGTGAACCGCTTTGTGGTTTTTCTTGAAATTATAAAGTGGAATAGAAATTAAATAAATAAAGTTTCGAGCAGGGATATCCAACATGGGGTTGCTCAGATGTTGGGCAACAACTCCCATAAGCCTCAGCCTGTATGGCCAAGGTTGATGGGGGTTGTAGTTCAAAAGCTCAAGGGTGGAAAATCTCACGTTTCTTTCAGCTTTTCATTATGAATAATTATAGGTAAAACTTTTGTTGATATAGAGCTCATTTTTGGGCTTCCAGGAACAGCTAGTCACTTCTGCTTTATAAACAAACCCAAATATATTGACACACTTTACTTTAAAAGCAGATTTCAGAACAGAGATAAACAAAACCTTTTTTAAAAAATCTTTTTACTTTACAAACCATAATTTTGTCAATCCAAGATCTGCTCTTCATATGTATAAAAATACTTTGTTAACAATGAGATACCGAAATAATAATAAAAAATCTGCAATAAAACATTATCAGCATTTAAAAAGAAATGCCAGTGGGATGTTCAAGGCATTGAGTTACAAATTAAGGCAAAGATCAATTGCTAGGTAGACCAGGAGACTTAATCCTAGAATCAACCCCTGCCCCCCACAGCCTGCTTTTGCCTGTAAATGTATTTGATTCAAAGATCACATAAATCATCATGATTTTTTTCTCATTAATTCTGATGGGCGGGGGCGAGTTAACCCCATGGAGGTATATATGGGTCTGAGTGGCAGATGATCCACTGCCAGACCGCCATCTTGACAATAATCTTTCTCAAGGCCTTGTCTGCAAGAGGACGGGCAATGAATTCTGATTGACTGCTTGGAACAGAAATGTATTTGGGAGACACCGCTGAAGAGAAAAAGGGGAAAAACTCACAGCCCACTCCACAAATTATCCAGGCTGCTATGTGGAAGAAATGCATTTTCCCACCTTCCCTTGAAACAGCCTTGCCCTACAACACTATGTCACAAGCTGCCCTTGGGAATGGTCCCACATCTCAGAAGGCAGGCAGTGGGGACGAGTGCTGTGTTGCCCTGGGAGGAACACAATGGCACTGGAGGCTGCTGAGCAAAATGGCCCCCGTGGGCTCCATTGTGTTTCCACTTACCTTCTGATTGCTTGCCTTCTCCCTTGAGGGCCACATCCACACCACATTTAAATCACTCTAGTACCCCTTCAGTCAGTCATAGCGTCCCCAAAGCATTCTGGGAGCTGTAGTTTGCTGTTCCCCTCCCAGAGAGATAATACGTAGAGTGGCTTCACTATCTATTCCTTGTCACAGAGAACTTGGTAAATTATAACTCTGAGGGAAATAAGGGTTTTAAGGGTTGCCATGGTTAAAGACTTGATTGCCTCTTCTCTTCTCTTCCCCGCCCCCCGGGCAATATAGCTTCTATAGTTTCTATAGCCTACATATGGTAGAGATATTTAAAATGAGAGTCCTCATAAGGACTCTTTTTTGCTCTTCAAAATATGGCAAACACACTTAACAGCTCCAAGCAACCTTAACAAACTACAGCTCCCAGAATTCTTTGGGGGAAGCCATGGCTGTTTAAAGTGGTATACAGTGGTACCACTTGCCCCCTTGACCTGCGCCCGTCCTGGCTGATTAGAGCATGTCTAGATGAGGTGCGGGTCCCCCTGGATGAGATCATTAATCAGTCCCTTGGTACATGGACTTTCCCAGGGGAGTTGAAGGAAGAAGTGGTGCATCTATTCTTAAACAAAACACCTCTAGATCCTTTAGATCTATCCAATTACCGCCCGGTATCAAATCTTCCATACCTGTGTAAGGTAATTGAGAGAGCAGTTGCCGAACAGCTTGGTAGGTTTCTGGATGAAACATAGGCTCTGGACCCATTTCAGTCCGTCTTTCACCCTGGTTACAGGACCGAGACAGCTTTGGTTGCCCTAACAGATGATCTCCATAGACAGCTGGATTGAGGCGGGTCGGGACTGCTGATTCTCTTACATCTGTCAGCAGCCTTCGACATGATCAATCACGAACCTTTGGACCACCGCCTTGCCGACGTAGGGATTCAGAGCACAGTCCGACAGTGGCTGCTCTCCTTTATCTCAGGTCGGGGACAGAGGGTGGCGCTAGGGAGGGAGTTGTCACTGCGGTACTCCTTGGTGTGTGGAGTCCCACAGGGTGGAATCCTTTCCCTGATGCTTTTAAATATCTTTTATGTGCCCCCTTGCCCAGATTGTCCGGAGCTTTGGGCTGGATTGTCATCAATATGCTGATGACACCGAGCTTTATCTGTTGATGGACAGCCGCCCTGACTTGGCATCGAACACACTGACCAGATGCTTGGAAGCTGTGGCTGGATGGCTGCGTGGGAGCCGGTTGAAGTTAAATCCTTCGAAGACAGAGGTCTTCTGGCTGGGTCGGGACAACATAGGGTTGGGGGCCCAACTCCCATCTCTTGCGGGGGCTCAAATAGTGCCAACGCCTTCTGTCAAGAGCTTGGGTGTAACCTTTGACGCCTCCCTTTCCATAGAGGCACAGGTTGCAGCCACAGCAAAGGTGGCGTTTTTCCATCTCCACCATATTAAAGCAGTTGGTCCCTTACCTTTCTCGCCCTGATCTGGCCACGGTGATCCATGCAACGGCCACCTCCAGGCTTGATTATTGTAACTCGCTCTATGTGGGGCTGCCCTTGAAGCTGACCCAGAAACTCCAGCGGGTGCAGAATGCCGCGGCGAGGCTCCAGTGCTTTACCAACTGCACTGGCTCCCAGTGGAGTACAGGGTCAGGTTTAAGGTGCTGGTTTTAACCTTTAAAGCCCTATGCGGCCTAGGACCCACTTATCTATGGGACCGCCTCTCCTGGTATGCCCTGCGGAGGACTTTAAGTTCCGCAAATGACAACATTTTGGAGGTCCTGGTTAGATTGGTCTCAGCTAGGGCCAGGGCCTTTTCAGTACTGGCCCCAACTTGGTGGAATGCTCTGCCACAAGAGACTAGGGCCCTGCGGGACTTGACATCTTTCTGAAGGGCCTGCAAGACAGAGCTGTTCCACCTGGCCTTTGCTTTGACTCAGTCTGACCCTTATGTTTCCCTCCCCTTATGGTTTTGATCTATGGACTACTTTTAAAATGAGGCTGCTTTTTAAATGACATGTTAATCTGTATTTTAAATTGGTATTTTCTCCCCCTATTATGTTTTTACTGTAATTTTACTGGTGTTGGCCACCCTGAGCCCGGCTCTGGCCAGGGAGGGTAGGGTATAAATAAAATTTATCATTATTATTATTTTTATTATTATTATCAGACATTAAGAACTTCCTGATCCTGCTTCTTTATAAGACATCTGAAGGCAGCCCTGAATGGATAAGTTTTAATGTTTGATGCTTCATTGGTTTTAAAAAAATATTCTGTTGGGAGCTGCCCTAGTGGCTGGGGAAACCCAGTCAGATGAGAGGGTATAAATATTATACAATATTATTCTTATGCTTAATTGAATAGCAGTTCCTGGAAGCCGCTGGAGGGGAGAGATGCTCTTGGGCTCCCATCCTCCTTGCAGGCATGGCCACCATGAGGAAGGTCCTGAGATTCCTGCATTGCAGGGGGTTGGACTCGATGACTCTCAGGGTCCCCTTCCATCTCTACGATTCTATGATTCTAACAGGGTGCGGGACTAGATGGGCTTGATCAAACTACAGGGCTCTTCGTGCGGAGGGGTATGTGAGTGAGTGAAAGAGCGTACCTTCAGGAAGAGGCCCCGTCTCTTCTTTGCAAAGAGGCTGAATCAGCTGCATACCCCCACACTTGACCCACCGCTTCCCTGCCTGCTCTCTCTCCACCCCCAACCCTAATTATGGGTATTGCATTGCACCCCCCCCCCCAAAGCTTGCTGCACCCCGAGGCGCTTTGCACTCACCGGATTCCTTGCAGGACAAGGACAGTGCACGACGGCAGAGGGGGCGGGTCAGCTGTTCTAATTAAGCCGCGCCCCCTTTCCCAAATCAGTATCGAGCAGCCCCTCCCCCAGCAGCTTCCACTCTCTGCCTTTAACCTTTATGGCAGTGAGCATATATTCCCTATACTCGAAGCCCAGCTTCCCACCCTCCTCTCCCCATTGGCTGGGTACTGCAATTATCCCGCCCCCGGAAATATCCTGCCTCCCAGGAGGGGGCTCCCATTCCCCCCCCCCCCCCGCTGCCCAGGGTCGCTCCTGCTGCCAGGATTTCGGGTGAGTGCAAAGCAGCGGCGGGGAAGGAGGGGAGGGGCTTGGCAAGGGGTGGGGGGTCCAGGATGAGAAGCTTCAGGATGGGGAGAAGAAGAGAAGGGAGGAAAGGGAGCTGTTTCTCTTAATGGGGCCTTGAAGGGGGGGGAGGGGTTTCCTCTGTGGAAAGAGAGAAGCTTCTTTCTGCCCGAATCTGGTGCAAAGGGAGTTGCAGGGAAGGAGGCGGGAAAGGGGAGAGGGTTGGGCATTGCTGGGCAGGCTCGCAATAAAATAACAATACAAATAATAAAACTAATAAATATAATAATAATACCAATTATTATTTTCTGGGTTTCACCAACCCATTTTCTGGGTTTCCCCAGCCACTCTGTGCGGCTTCCAAGAAAATAAGAAACACCAAAAACATCAAAACATCCAAGTCTTCTGTTTTGTAGAGGAGATGGGGACATGGATTGCTGGATGGCAGAGGGAGAAAGAGGGAAAGATGGGGAGGAAAACAAAGGCAGGGGGGTCCTGGCAGGAAGAAGGAAGGGCTGAGGCCTCCTCCAAAGAGCTCTTTGTTCCTTGAACTCCTTGCATAAAGTAGTGGGGGCGGGGCCGGATTGAGGTTTGATGAGGCCCTAAACTACTGGAGGTAATGGGGCCCTTTATATGTCCAGCTGTCTTTTGTCAACAACAAATTGTCGCTTTTTTGTGTTGAATATAGGCTGTATGGTAATTTATGGACCTAATCGGTATCTAAAAAAATTTGCACATAATTGTTGAACTGAAATACAGTTGAGAAATATATTAATAATGAATTACAATTATGTATATTAATAGTGAAATAATTATTAAGCTCTAACTTAAAATGATTTTGTTATTCATAACAAACTTAATAATGCAAACTTAATAATGCATATTGGCATATGGCAATAACAAAAGTTCCTTTAGAAACACAGTTTACAAAGCATCATGATCTAGTCCTAGAAACTTGCTATAACTTGAAATTATAATAGGTGTAAATATACCGTACAGACAACTACTAATAACAAATATCTTTATTAATATGAAATTAATTGTTATAGCCTGTACAATGCAATTGTAGTTAATACAATGCATTTTTTTATACAGGTATCAATATTACCATAATGGTCCACATTCTTCATTGGGACAGCAGACTTTTGTACCCTGTTACACTTAGTGAGTGTAAAAGACAGTATTTCTAGTAATATGTCACATTACAAATAATAGCAATACTATACACACCTGTACATAAAAATTATTTTACAGGACTAATTGTATTAATGCATCTACCCAATACCCATTCAACTATATAATTTTATCATGATTCATTGTGTACTGTGTATACAAACAGTACAGAAACATGATCTAAATTACAATACTTTCTTGCCTTTGCCAAAGCAAAGTCACTGAGGATATCATCAAATGATAAACTGCTTAGCTTGTCACTTTCTATGTACATGAGGCTGAAGTAACATAATTTATCTTGAGACATTGTTGTTCCGAATTCATTTTTTATCTTTGGATCTTTACAAATGGCAATTTGCAATCATAATTCAAAGGAACATTCTTAGAATTGCTTCTACATTGGGGAATGCTGATTGGACATTGTTGTTGTTCTTTAGTCATTTAGTCGTGTCTGACCCTTTGTGACCCCATGGACCAGAGCACGCCAGGCACTCCTGTTTTCCACTGCCTCCTGCAATTTGGTCAAACTCACATTAGTAGCTTTGAGAGCACTGTTCAACCATCTCGTCCTCTGCATATAAGTTAAATAAGCAAGAGATTTCTCAGGAGACAGATGAGGTGGTCAGGCACTCCCATTTCTTTAAGAACTTGCCATAGTTTGCTGTGGTCCACACAGTCAAAGGCTTTTGCGTAGTCAATGAAGCAGAAGTAGATGGTTTTCTGGAACTCCCTAGCTTTCTCCCTAATCCAGTGCATGTTTGCAATTTGGTCTGTGGTTCCTCTGCCCCTCCAAAATCCAGCTTGTACTTCTGGGAGTTTTTAGTCCGCATACTGCTTAAGCCTGCCTTGTAGAATTTTAAGCATAACCTTGCTAGCGTGTGAAATGAGCGCAATTGTGCAGTAGTTGGAGCATTCTTTGGCGCTGCCCTTCTTTGGCATTGCGTTCTAGACTGATCTTCTCTAATCCTCTGGCCACTGCTGAGTTTTCCAAACTTGCTGGCATATTGAGTGCAGCACCTTAACAATATCATCTTTTAAGATATTAAATAGTTCCACTGGAATGTCATCACTTCCACTGGCCTTGTTATTAGCCGTGCTTTCTAAGGCCCATTTGACTTCACTCTCCTGGATGTCTGGCTCAAGGTCATCAGTCACACTACCTGGAGTGTACGAGCCATCCATATCTTTCTGGAATAATTCCTCTGTGTATTCTTGCCACCTCTTCTTGATGTCTTCTGCTTCTGTTAGGTCCTTACCACTTTTGTCCTTTATTATAGTAATTTTTGCACAAAATGTTCCTTTCATATCTCCAATTTTCTTGAACAGATCTCCATTCCCATCCATTTTAGTACACTGATGCCCAGGATGTCAATATTTATTCTTGCCATCTCATTTTTGACCACATCCAGCTTACCATGGTTCATGGATCTTACATTCCAGGTTCCTATGCAAACTTTTACTTTGCAGCACTGGACTTTCCTTTCGCTTCCAGGCACATCCACAACTGAGCGACCTTTCGGCTTTGGCCCAGCTGCTTCATCAGCTCTGAATCTACTTGTACTTGTCCTCCGCTCTTCCTCAGTAGCATATTGGATGCCTTCCAACCTGAGTGGTTCATCTTCCAGTGTCATAACTTTTATACGACCATGGAGTTTTCTGGGCAGGGATACTGGCATGACTTGCTGGTTCCTGCTCCAGGTGGATCACGTTTAGCCAAAACTCTCCACTTTGACCTGTCTGTCTTGGGTGGTCATGCATGACATAGCTCATAGCGTCTCTGAGTTATTCAAGCCCCTTTGCCATGACAAGGCAGTGATCCATGAAGGACACGGTCATTAAATATTACTTGGTACAGATCCTGATGTGTCAGATTATCATGTTCATGGCTTTGACTTTTTAATGTATTGATGAATATGGTTGAGTTCTCCAACAAGGTTCACATTTTCAGGATATGTTTGGCTTAAAGCATTAACTTCTTCACGAATCTCTTCTTTTGCAGCATCTAATTTTGTTAAGAATGAAATAATAATAATAATAATAATAATAATAACAATAATAATAATAATAATAATAAATTTAAAAAAAATAAAAATACATAAAATCGTCAATCATTAAAAACTTCCCTAAACAGGGCTGCCTTCAGTTGTCTTCTAAATGTCAGATAGTTGTTTATTTTCTTGACATCTGATTCAGGGTGTTCCACAGGGCGGGTGCCAACAGTGAGAAGGCCTGGTTCCTTGTAACCTTGCTTCTCGCCAGAAGGCCCTCAGCGATGGACCTCAGTTTCTGGGCTGAACGATGGGGTTGGAGACGCTCCTTCAGGTATACTAGACAGAGGCCGTTTAGGGCTTTCAAGGTCAGCACCAACATTTTGAATTGTGCTCAGAAACATACTGGGAGCCAACGTGGGTCTTTCACTACCAGTGTTATGTGATCTTGGCGGCTGCTCCCAGTCACCAGTCTTTTTTGCAGCATCATTGTAGACTGATGCCCTTTCTGCCAGATTTAGAATCATAGAATAGAATCGGAAGAGACCACAAGGGCCATCGAGTCCAACCCCCTGCCACGCAGGAAACACCATCAGAGCACTCCTGACATATGGTTGTCAAGCCTCTGCTTAAAGACCTCCAAAGAAGGAGACTCCACCACACTCCTTGGCAGCAAATTCCACTGTCGAACAGCTCTTACTGTCAGGAAGTTCTTCCTAATGTTTAGGTGGAATCTTCTTTCTTGTAGTTTGGAATCATTGCTCTGTGTCCACTTCTCTGGAGCAGCAGAAAACAACCTTTCTCCCTCCTGTATGTGACATCCTTTTATATATTTGAACATGGCTATCATATCACCCCTTAACCTCCTCTTCTCCAGGCTAAACATGCCCAGCTCCCTTAGCCGTTCCTCATAAGGCATCGTTTCCAGGCCTTTGACCATTTTGGTTGCCCTCCTCTGGACACGTTCCAGTTTGTCAGTGTCCTTCTTGAACTGTGGTGCCCAGAACTGGACACAGTACTCCAGGTGAGGTCTGACCAGAGCAGAATACAGTGGCACTATTACTTCCCTTGATCTAGATGCAATACTCCTATTGATGCAGCCCAGAATTGCATTGGCTTTTTTAGCTGCCGCGTCACACTGTTGGCTCATGTCAACTTTGTGGTCAACCAAGACTCCTAGATCCTTTTCACATGTACTGCTCTCAAGCCAGGTGTCACCCATCTTGTATTTGTGCCTCTCATTTTTTTTGCCCAAGTGCAATACTTTACATTTCTCCCTATTAAAATTCATCTTGTTTGTTTTGGCCCAGTTCTCTAATCTGTCAAGGTCGTTTTGAAGTGTGATCCTGTCCTCTGGGGTGTTAGCCACCCCTCCCAGTTTGGTGTCATCTGCAAATTTGATCAGGATGCCCTTGAGTCCATCATCCAAGTCGTTGATAAAGATGTTGAATAAGACCGGGCTCAAGACAGAACTCCACTAGTCACTCTTCTCCAGGATGAAGAGGAACCATTGAGGAGCACCCTTGGGTTCGGTCAGACAGCCAGTTACAAATCCACTGAGTGGTAGCATAGTCAAGTCCGCATTTTACCAGCTTCTTTACAAGAATATCATGGGGCACCTTGTCAAATGCCTTGCTGAAATCAAGGTAGGCTACATCCACTGCGTTCCCTTCATCTACCAGGCTTGTAATTCTGTCAAAAAACGAGATCAGGTTAGTCTGACATGACTTATTTTTCAGAAATCCATGCTGACTATTGGTGATCACAGTATTCCTTTCTAGGTGCTCACAGACTGTTTGCTTAATGATCTGCTCCAGAATCTTCCCTGGTATTGATGTCAGACTGACTGGGCGGTAATTATTTGGGTCCTCTCTTTTCCCCTTTTTGAAAATAGGGACAACATTTGCCCTCCTCCAGTCTGCCGGGACTTCGCCTGTTCTCCAGGAATTCTCAAAGATGACTGCCAGTGGTTCTGAGATCACATCTGCCAGTTCTTTTAATACTCTTGGATGCAGTTCATCTGGCCCTGGAGACTTGAATACATCTAAACTAGCCAAGTATTCTTGTACTATCTCCTTAGTTATTCTGGGCTGTGTTTCCTCTGCTGAATCATTTGCTCCAAATTCTTCAGGTCGGGCATTGTTTTCTTTATTGGAGAAGACTGAGGCAAAGAAGGCATTGAGGAGTTCAGCCCTTTCTGTGTCCCCTGTTTGCATTTCACCATCTTCTCCTCTGAGTGACCCCACTGTTTCTTTCTTCTTCCTTTTGCTACGGACATACCCATAAAAGCCTTTTTTGTTGCTTTTAACCTCTCTAGCAAGCCTGAGTTCATTCTGTGCTTTAGCTTTTCTGAGTTTGTGTCTACACGTGCTGGCTATTTGTTTGAATTCCTCTTTGGTGGTTTCCCCCCTTTTCCATTTTTTGTACACATCCTTTTTTAATCTTAACTCAGTTAAAAGTTCTTTAGATAGCCACCCTGGCTTCTTTAGGCACCTTCCATGTTTCCGTCTCATTGGTATTGCCTGAAGTTGTGCTTTTACTATGTCCCTCTTAACAAACTCCCAGCCATCATGAACTCCCTTTCCTTTTAGTATTACTGTCCATGGGATCTCACCCAGCACTTTCCTAAGTTTTATGAAGTCAGCTTTCTTAAAGTCAAGAAATTGAGTCCTAGTATGCTTGGCTGCTCCTTTCCGCTGTATAGTAAACTTCAGAAGAGCATGATCACTCGCGCCTAATGATCCTTCCACTTCTACCCCACTAACCAGGTCATCAACATTGGTTAGGACCAGATCTAAAATGGCTGTTCCTCTTGTTGCTTCTCCCACTTTCTGGACAACGAAGTTGTCTGCAAGGCCAGTGAGGAATCTGTTTGACCTTATGCTCTTGGCTGAGTTTGACATCCAGCAAATATCCGGGTAATTGAAGTCCCCCATTACTACTATCTCCCTTCCTTTTGCATGCTTGGCCATCTGTTCCAGGAAGGCATCATCTATGTCCTCCGTTTGGCTTGGGGATCTATAATAAACTCCCACAATGAGGTCCCTGTTATTCTTTTCTCCCTTAATTTTGACCCAAATGCTCTCACTTTGGCTTTGAGGTTCTAAATCTTGGATCTCTTCACATGTATACACATCCCTGACATATAACGCCACTCCTCCTCCTTTCTTGTCTGGTCTGTTTCTCTGAAATAGATTGTATCCCTCCATTATTACATTCCAGTCGTGGGACTTATCGCACCAGGTTTCAGTGATGCCTATTATGTCATATTTAGTTTGCTGTACCAAGAGCTCAAGCTCATCTTGTTTATTACCCATGCTTTGCGCATTAGTGTACAGACATTGAAGTCCATTAATCATTCCCCTGTGTCTCTTTTTTAAGGATTTTTTCCTCCCACCACTAGGTCTGTGTGCTGTTTGCTCCATTTGGTCTATGACATTTGGATGATCATCTTCATCAATTGATAGACTCCTACCTTCAGGAGCACTCTGTCCCTCCCCCACGTTAGTCAGTTTAAAGCCCTCCTGACGAGGTTTCTGAGATTTTTGGCAAAAACATTCTTCCCAACCGTTGTGAGGTGCAGCCCATCGCTTGCCAGAAGTCCATCTTCAAGAAACTGCAGTCCGTGATCTAAGAATCCAAACCGTTCCGGTTTACATCATTTGCGAAGCCAGCTGTTCACTTCCACTATTTTTCCCTCTCTCCCTTAGCCACGTCGTTCAACTGGGAGGACAGATGAGATGACAATTTTTGCATTTAATTGCTTCAGTTTCCTGCCCAGAGCCTCATAGTCTCTTTTGATCTTCTGGAGGCTATTGCTTGCAGTGTCATTGGTTCCCACATGACCAAGAGGAAGGGGTATTTGTCAGTGGGTTTTATGATTCCTTGCAGTCGTTCAGTTACATCTTGGATCTTAGCCCCGGGGAGACAGCACACTTCCTGAGACATCTTGTCAGGCCCACAGATCACTGCTTCTGTTCCCCTCAGTAGGGAATCCCCTATCAACACTACACGCCTCCTCTTAGGTTTGGTCGGGGTTCTTCCGCGAGCTGTCCATTCCAAGGTCGCCTGCACATTCCTTGAGGACTGACTTTGCTGCTCGTCTTCATATACCTGATCGACTGTAACGAGGGAGAGATCCTCAAATGGAGTCTGCTCTTCGTCTTCCATGCTAGGGGAGAGGACCTCAAAGCGATTGTGTATTTCTAAACAATCAGAGCGAACCCTGGGCCTCCTACTTCTTTGCGTCACGTTTCTCCATATATCTGGCTCCTGTGTTGGTGAACTAGCCTCCTCCTTGGCGGAGACGGTGTGCTCTGTTGCTTCCAAGAAGAGCTCCAGCTCTCTAATTCTTTGGAGCGTAGCCACACATTCCTCCAGTTGCTGGACTTCGTCTTTTAAGAGGGCAATCAACATGCAATTGCTGCAGGTAAAGCTGCCTGCAACCTTTGGCAAGATGGCAAACATTGTGCAGGAACCGCAGGCGACTGCAGCTGTTCCCTCACTCTCCATCTTGAGAACGTGTCGTTGGGGCTGTCGTTTGATTCTAATCCATCCATCACAGGTATAAATGCTTTGATTCTGAACTTGTTTCTTGGCTCAAGGTTCTCTAAAGCTTCATCTTCATCCTCACCTATATGCCTCCTTATAGATCAGCAGTTCTCAACCTGTGGGTCCACAGATGTTGTTGGACTACAACTCCCATCATCCCTGAGCTCTGGCCTTGCTAGCTAGGGGTGATGGAAGTTGTAGTTCAACAACATCTGGGGACCCACAGGTTGAGATAGGCTGTTCTAGATCTTCTTCTGCTTTTCTTGTAATCAACGTCAGGCAATTTGTCCTTTGCCTGTTCTTTGAAATGATCAAAAAGTTCTCTGGAACCAAGTTCCTCCATTTTATTCAAAATGTTTTTGGCTTGATTACTTGTTTCACCCTTCTCTGTGGTATCAATATGCAGCCAATGCAATGCAGAAATTATTCCATTGTAACTGCCAAGTTCTGCATTTGTGGCCCTTGAATGAGTTTCCCATCTAGTCTTTGACAAAAACTCTGGAACTTTTTTTTTAAAAAAATATTTTTATTCAGATTTTATAACAAATTTAAGCATAATCAAAACACCAAATTACCGTATTTTTCCATGTATAAGACTAGTTTTTTTTTTTTTTTAAATAGTTTTAAAGTTGGGGTTCGTCTTATGTACAGGTAGTACTGAGGGGTGTTTTCTTAATCTGGAGTCCCTCCAAATAGGGGGTGTCTTATACATGGGGGCGTCTTATAGACGGAAAAATATGGTACCTTTTACATTTCAATTAATCTCCCCGCCCCCCATGACTTCCCCCAACTTCCCTTTTTGGGTTATGGCATATTCATTTCTTCTACTTATAATTTCATACGCCTTATAATACTGAAAATTAAAATTATAACTTATAACCCTCCCTTCTCCTTCCTAGCGCCACCTTCCTTGGCAAAGCGGGGGCTTTAGGCACAGCCTCCAGCGTGAGCCTGGGCCCTGGGCAGGGTTCTGCTCATTCCCTCGCTCACCCAGGGAGGTATCTGGGCAGCCTGGCCTGCTAAGCCTTACCCTCTGCCCTCCTGTCACTGGGCAGCGGCCAAGGCGGCGCGGCCCCCATTACCATGAGGGGTGTTGGCTGGGCGCAAGGGGGGCGGCAGAGGGAGGCGTTTGGAAGCTCCTGGACTGGCCATTAGTCTCTTGCCTGCGCGCGTAGCGAGTGTGGCGGCTTCAGGTGGGCTGCGCGCCTTTGCCAGCATTTGCAGGCCAGCAGCTGCAGATAAGTTATGCCTCTGTGTGCAACAAAGAGGAGAAGAGAAGTTCTCCTTTAGAAGCAGAACAGGCAAGAGCTGTCAGTGTCACCTCCTAACTCTCGTGTGGGGTGAAAGTATGTTAAATGGGAGATAAAGACGGGGCTTGCAAAGTGTGCTGTTGGGAGGGTGGGAAGCGCAGCTGCTTTGTGTAGATGCAGAGGAGGTGGCTGCTTCCGAATTAAGCCTCCTAATTAAGCGGGGTCCCTCCCTGCCTCCCAGGCGGGGGCTCCCATTCCCGCCCCCGCTGCGGGATTTCAGGTGAGTGCAAACCAGTGGTGGAGAAGGAGGGAAGGGGCTTTGCAAGGGGGTGAAGTTCCAGGATGGGAAGCCCCAGAGGCGGCCTGCACAAGTTCAGGATGGGGGAAGAGGAAGGAGGAAAGGGAGTTCTTTTTTTTAATGGGGGCTTTGAAGGGGGAGTAGGGGGGTTACGCTGTGGAAAGAGAGAGGGGCTTCTTCCTGCACGGATGTGGTGCAAAGGGAGTTGCATGGAAGGAGGGGAGAAAGGGGAGAGGGTTGGGTATTGCTGGCCAGGCTCATGATGATGATATAATAATAATAATAATACCCTGCCCATTGTTTCCCCAGCCAGTCTGGGCGGCTTCCAACAAAATAAAAAACACCCAAAACAACCAAACATTGAAGTCTTTTATACAAATGGCCTTCAATTTTAAAGAAATGCCCTCTTTAAGAAATCACGTGTTGTAAATATGTATGTTGTCCTCGAGGTGCAAACACACATAGCATGAGCAAGCAGGCAGTGCTCCGAAGTGCTTCTCTTGAGAACTTGCCTTCTTAGTTGTTTACTCATGGCAAAGGCTCCTGTTTCCCAAAAGGACAGGCGGGGGAGGTCTCTCCCCCACTTTTAACGCACCCACTCCCACCGCATGGAAGGTAGAGGTCTTGTTCATTCACAACATCAGTAAACCTTGTGTGTATCTGAAGTGAACCAGGCGCTGGGGCTCCTTCCCCTCTCACTGGGCTGCTGCAGGAAAAGGCAGTGGAGGAGGAGGAAACAGATGGGTTTGAAGGCTCTTTCTGCCCCTCTCTCCTGAGCAGAGGGTGTTTGCAGGGCAGGAGGACAGAGGAGGCAGCAGTGGGTGGATCCACCGCCTCTCCCAGGGGGTCCAGATGCAAGCAGGGGGCTTCCTTCTTCTCCATGTATTCAGAGCAGTCCAACCATGTATTCAGAGCAGTCCTTTGCAAATTACTGTCTTTCTCCGTGTATAAGATGAGGTTTTTTTACCCAATTTTTAAAGTTAAAAAACGTGGGTCGTCTTATGCATGGAATATAGCAATTAAATATAGAAATAAATGCAGTACTTGCTCTGGCAGTCGCAGCTCCTCGCAGCGGCGAGCCCTGGGGCCTCCCTAGTCTGCTTGCCTCCCCCCACCCTGCCCACCCTACAGCTGGGAAGGAGGCTGTAGGCTGTTCGTTTTTGCCATGCAGCGTCTTTCTGTTGCTCAGCAAACTCTGTAAACTAAGGGGGAAGGCCGCCTGCAAAACAGAGCTGCCGATCAAGGTATTTCTCCCCTTTCTGCCTTTCCTATGCCTTTCCCATGCAGTCACCACCTATCAGCTCCCTGATCGCCACCGGCAGCCTCCAATCACACTCCCGCTTGCTGCAACAAGGGCAGCTGTCTGTTGGCTGCCGCAGCAGCAACCAGGAGGGCGAATGGCAGCGATCAGGCAGCTGCAACGCGAGTGGTTGTGAGCTGCGTTCTGGTGGGTGAGCGATTTTCGGCATTGCCCCCAAGTAATCCTCCCCAAAAGCTCAATCCCCCTAGTTTCTAAAGTTTGAGGACCCAAAAATGGGGGACGTCTTATACACGGAAGAATACGGTAAGTCTCGTGTTCCATGGGATCTACTCTCTGTTGTAAACCAAAAAATGGCTTATCTCCTGAGTTTACACCAATAAAACTCAGAAATGAGAGGAGTCCACCATTGTTTATTGCAAAGCAATAGGTTATAGTTGGATCGTTCCACAAAACTGCAACCCTGCCCAGTGGTTCAGGCAGTGGTATTTATATAATTTCAAACAAAACATTTCGATTTCAACCAATCATATACACCAGAGATGTCCAAGCACTGAACCGCAATTGACAGGTAGACCTCTGTGTTGTTTTGGGTCGATTATGAGACCTTTGAAGGCCCCGCCCCCTTTCCGCAAGAACTTCTGAACATGCTCCTGTTTCTGTTTTTGCTCAGCAGTTCCTTCTTTTAATGGTTATTGTTGCCAAAAGAATCTAAATTTTTCTTGCATCCCCTGCCTCCTTAAAAAAGTCCCTTTGGAGTTTCACATTCCTCATATTCATCATTACCTCATTTTATTTATAATACACATGTGCAATAAGCACTGGCAATTTCTGCTGATTTAGTTTTGATTCCCACAGCATTCTGTTATGTTGTGTTGATGTGCATGTTGGGAACCTGTGTTACATGAAGCCTTTTGCATCATGTAGCAACTCATGTTCCAGCTTTCAGCTGTATCTTTGTGATTCTCATATTAGCTGTATTTCTGCCCCAATTGGGAGGTGGAAACTTGCAAAATAATCAGTTTCATAAAGCACAGGCTACCATAACTTCTGTATTAGAAGCACACTCAAGGATTTACAGGGGTACACATTATCACATTTATTGTGGCCCTTTGGGCAACTGCCACAAGGCCACTACTGCCCTTACCATGCCAGCCTTAGGAAGGGAGAAGGGACATGCAGACGGAAGGAATTGCCAAAGGTATTTGAAAATGGGTGGAGGCTCTTGGGAAGAGGGTGCCCAATAGGGGCTTCCACAGGGGCAGCAGAATGTCTTGGGCAGAATCCCTGCAGAAGCTCTGAGACTCCCTTGACTTCTTCCTTCCTCCCAGGAAGTTACAACATGCCCTCACTTCTGAGCTCCTAAAAAGGTGAACCTGCAAACCTGGTCAGGATGGACGGAGGAAGATGGACAGCTGAGCTGGTCAAGCTGTCTCCCGCATCCCTCCCTCCAACCTCTAAGCATCCCCTCCCAGGACCCTCAGAGAAATCTGGTGAGTTCCAGGGGAGAGGAGATGGGAACATGGATGGCTGGATGGTGGAGGGAGAAAGAGGAAAAGATGGAGAGGAGACCAAAGGCAGGGAGGTCCAGGTAGGAAAAGAAAGGGGTGAGGCCTTCTCCAAAGCAGCTCTTTGTTTTTGGAATCCCTTTCATAAAGGAGTGGCAGCAGATTTTCTTCCTCTATGCTTTTAAATCTCTGGTGTTATTTCCACTGCAGGGTTAAGTGATGATAAAGATGTTGCACACCAATCCAGAAAAATGGGTGAAGGGGGCTTTCGGGACAAAGGACCTGTTATCATGATACACAATACCTGTGGCTGGAGGCTGTTCACATAGGATTGGGCATATGAAGACCAAGGGTGGCCAGTATTATAAGCAAATTGTGTGAACTTACAGACAGGGGTTGTGTGTGAGAGTGAGTGAGTGGGATAATAATTTATAGCGCCCCCTTAATTCTGTCCCTCCATAAGCTTACATGGAGATACAGTGGTGCAACCTTGGTACAAATTTCAAAATCAGTGCACAAAACCAACAAAGAGACTCACAGGTTTATAGTGGCACCAGCTTTCCTAATCAAGAGTCCCCTTTGTCAGACTGCAGCCCACAAAAGCTTAGGTCATAATACCTTTATGAGCCTTTTAGGGCTGCAAAAGATGAGTAAACAGAAGCACACGAGACAGTGACTGCCAGCAACTAGGATAGCTTGAAAAAAATGATTAGACTGATGCATGTGCTCTGCCCTCGGGTTCTTAGGCAATAATGCTTCTTAATACTAGTTTCTGGAAAGCACAGGACTCTTGGGCTGAAATTTTGCTTGCTAGTTTCCCCCAGGCATCTGCTTGGCCACTGTGAGAACAGGATGCTGGACTAGGTGGGCCTTTGCCCAATGCAGCAGGCTCTGCTTAGGTTCTAATATATTGCAATATTTTTAGTTACATGTGGCATAAGAGCACTTCAGTTTTACATCTTACTCATAGGAAAGATTGCTATTGGAGCCTGAGATCTTTTTCTCAATTGAAAAAGAAAACGACAGATGTGTCTTATAAACCAGTTCCACCGTAGATCTCTACTATAAAATGATGGTGCTCTCTTAAGTGTGAATGGAGTGATGATGGGCTGCTTTTGCCATTAGCTCATCTTCATTCCTAAAATCTTGGAACATGGAGACTGAACAATGAAGAGGGAGTGAAAAGGTGCACATAGGGATTGGCGTGTGTTCAGTTCCTTTCTTGTCTTTCTTAAAAGTCTAACAGGATTCTCCCCCCCCCCCCCGTACTCCCAAACAGGTGAGGAAGACGATGGTCAGAATTCTACGGAGCCATCTGTGAATTCATTAGGAAGAACAAAGAAAGAGTTTAAATGCAGGGAATGTGGAATGTGCTTTAGTCACTGTGGAAGAATGAGGATACACCAACAAACTCACACAGGGGAGAAACCATTTACATGTATTGAATGTGGAAAGAGCTTCAGTAAAAGTGGAAACCTTAGAGTACACCAACAAACTCACACAGGGGAGAAACCATTTAAATGCATTGAATGTGGAAAGAGGTTCAATCATAGTGGAAACCTTAGAAAACATCAACGAACTCACACAGGGGAGAAACCATTTAAATGCATTGAATGTGGAAAGAGCTTCAATCATAGTGGAAACCTTACAAGTCATCAACGAACTCACACAGGGGAGAAACCATTTAAATGCATGGAATGTGGAAAGAGCTTCAGTGAAAGCGGAACACTTAGAATACATCAACGAACTCACACAGGTGAGAAACCATTTAAATGCATGGAGTGTGGTAACAGCTTCAATCGTATTAGAGCCCTTAGAAGACATCAACGAACTCACACAGGGGCGAAACCATTTAAATGCATGGAATGTGGAAAGAGCTTCAGTGAAAGCGGAACACTTCGAATACATCAACGAACTCACACGGGGGAGAAACCATTTAAATGCACTGACTGTGGAAAGAGCTTCAGTCATGCTGGAGCCCTTAGAATACATGAACGTAGTCACACAGGGGAGAAACCATTTAAATGCATTGAATGTGGAAAGAGCTTCAGTCGTAGTGGAGCCCTTAGAATACATCAACTTAGTCACACAGGGGAGAAACCATTTAAATGTATTGATTGTGGAAAGAGCTTCATTCATAGTGGAGCCCTTAGAATACATCAACGTAGTCACACAGGGGAGAAACCATTTCAATGCATTGAATGTGGAAAGAGCTTCAGTCGTAGTGGCGATCTTAGAATACATGAACGTAGTCACACGGGGGAAAAACCATTTAAATGTATTGAATGTGGAAAGAGCTTCAGTCATACTGGAGCCCTTAGAATACATGAACGTAGTCACACAGGGGAGAAACCATTTAAATGCATTGAATGTGGAAAGAGCTTCAGTCGTAGTGGAGCCCTTAGAATACATCAACGTAGTCACACAGGGGAGAAACCATTTCAATGCATTGAATGTGGAAAGAGCTTCAGTCGTAGTGGCGATCTTAGAATACATCAACATAGTCACACAGGGGAGAAACCATTTAAATGTATTGAATGTGGAAAGAGCTTCAGTCATTGTGGAGCCCTTAGAATACATCAATGAACTCACACGGGGGAGAAACCATTCAAATGTATTGAATGTGGAAAGAGCTTCAGTCAAAGTGGAGACTTTAGATGCCATCAACGAACTCACACAGGGGAGAAACCATTTAAATGCATTGAATGTGGAAAGAGCTTCAGTCATAGTGGAGCCCTTAGAATACATCAACGTAATCACACAGGGGAGAAACCTTTTAAATGTATTGAATGTGGAATGAGCTTCAGTCGTATTAGAGCCTTTAGAATACATCAACGAACTCACACGGGGAGAAACCATTCAAATGTATTGAATGTGGAAAGAGCTTCAGTCAAAGTGGAGACTTTAGACGCCATCAACGAACTCACACAGGGGAGAAACCTTTTAAATGCATTGAATGTGGAAAGAGCTTCAGTCGTAGTGGCGATCTTAGAATACATGAACGTAGTCACACGGGGGAAAAACCATTTAAATGCATTGAATGTGGAAAGAGTTTCATTCATAGTGGAGCCCTTAGAAGACATCAACGAACTCACACGGGTGAGAAACCATTGAAATGTATTGAATGGGGAAAGAGCTTCAGTCGTAGTGGAGACTTTAGATGCCATCAACGAACTCACACGGGAGAAACCATTTAAATGCATTGAATGTGGAAAGAGCTTCAGTTGTAGTGGATCCCTTAGAATACACCAACGAACTCACACGGGGGAAAAACCATTTGAATGCATGGAGTGCGGAAAGAGCTTCAGTCAAAGTGGAACACTTAGAAGACATCAACGAACTCACACGGGTGAGAAACCATTCAAATGTATTGAATGTGGAAAGAGCTTCAGTCGTAGTGGAGACTTTAGATGCCATCAACGAACTCACGCAGGGGAGAAACCATTTCAATGCACTGAATGTGGAAAGAGCTTCAGTCGTAGTGGCAGTCTTAGAATACACCAACGAACTCACACAGGGTAGAACCCTTTTAATTGTATGGAGTGTGGAAAGAGCTTCAGTTGTAGTGGAACACTTAGAAGACATCAACAAGCTGACATGGGAAAATCCATTTAAATGTATGGTGTGTGGAAGAAGCTTCAGTCATATTGGAGCCCCTTTAGAATACACCAACGAATTCATACAGGGGAGAAACCATTTAATTGTAAGGAGTGTGGAAAGAGCATCAGACGGAGTGGAGACCTTAATATTCATGAGCAAATTCACACAGGTGAAAAGCCATATAAATGTATGCGGTCTTTCACTCAAGGTTCACTCTTTACATCACATCAAGAAACTCATATGGGTGGAAATCAATTTTAAATACATGGAACCCGTGTGATGTTCTGGTGTTTGTATTTAAATTTGTACACACAAACACACACACATATATATTAAAGTTATATAGGTCACATATACTAAATGTATAAAGTAAGTTGCAAGTTGTTGCTAGATAAACGGGGAGAGTGTAAATCTGGAATTTTCAAAGTGTGTGATGAATCTGTTATGTCTTGACCTCCACCCTTCACTGCCAAAATGATGGGCTGCCCTTGTCTTGTGGATCAGCATCTGTCAGGCTTCAGGGAATTGGCCTTCCTTCCCCCCGTGGTCATAGATAAGCAGAACAAAGGAAAAGGAGTCTTGTTACCAGTTAGAAACTCTAATGATCCCAGCGAGAGAACAAAGACCCCGTCTTCTAGGAATCGCGGTGTTCCCAATGAAGAGGTCCACCCCCCTCACAATCC